>NC_134488.1:74675201-75385201 GCF_040206685.1 Ascaphus truei | reverse complement strand
TGACCGCAGGACAGAGCTGGAGGAGGGAACTAGGGAGTCCCTGAATCAGCGGGACCGCTCCTTACTTGAAGGTGTGTGTGTGACGAGAGGGGTCTTACCTTCTCCAGAGCGGCCCTCCTCCTGGTCAAATCAAGCCACGAAATCACACCAGCTGCCATGGCAACGCTACATCACATGACGCAACGATGCTGCCAGAGGAGATCCACTGTTCAAGGAATCACCTAGGCTTGCAGGTAAGTGCAATTCACCCCTAACTACTGCCACCGGAGGGGCCCCGCTGCCAGCATGCCGCTTTGGGCCATGCAAACAGTTAGGACGGCCTGGCTGTACCATTAGGATTTGTTATCTATACAGAGAAAAGGAATCTATACAGAAGAAACAAACACATTGCTCCCTCTGAAAAATAACATATTCTAAAAGAAGAAAGATTAAAACAGCATCACTCACTCAGAGGGTTACTATAAAGCATATTACTCTTAGGCTGCGCTTATAGTGTCGGCGATGGTGATGTCACGCTGCGGTTGCTGTAAAAATCAAATTGACTTGACTTCAAGCGATCGCGACCAAGCCGTCGTGCCGTCGCGACGCTTCTACTATAAGCGCACGCGATGGCGGCTATACATTTGTTTTGCCGCGACGTTGCGTTGTCGTCGCCGACACTATAAGTGCAGCCTTACACGGCATTCCTGAGGAAGGCAACGGGGAAGTGGTATCATCTTCTTAAAGCCAGTCATTTTAAAAGTTAACGTCTCAAAGTAAGAGTCGATGTGGTCAACTAACAATAGCAACGCTATATTAATTACAGTGTGGTTCATAGCATTATGCAATCTTTGTCCGGAATTGTGGATGATTGGGACATTATGAAGAACTGTTTCAATCCCTTTAGTTCTGGGAGTGTTAAGAAGTTAGCGGGGTTATTTGTTTGTTATATTCATTAGAAATGCTTAAATCAATTGTGCTATTCTATGAATGAGATCTATGAAGAAATGTGGTCTTAGCATTAAACCTGTACTAAAAAAAAAAAGGAATGCACAATCTGATCCACCACTGTTTCAAGGCCATAACAAAGGGATCTTCTTTCTCATTCAATAACAAATTCTCGGCTGTATAATAAACAATTTCACTATTGGAAAGATGCCTTTTCACTTGTATGTAAGGGTGTGTTAGATACCATGTGTGTGCGCGCGGAGGGAGTACGGCAGGTTCCGTGATGGCACGGTAGTACAGGGTGCCGCCATGTTGTTGCGCAATATTGCAAAGGACACTGACGGGGTGAAGAGGTCGCGCATGCGCAATGGGAGCGCGCGAACGACAGGCCAATAAGGGAAAGGCTCTGATAATGGACCACAACTCCCGCGAGCTCTGGAACAGTCACCTGACGCTAGGAGCCAATGAGAGGGAGGGAATTAAGGAAGGAGGAACAGGAAGCGTGGGGGAGAGACCACGCTAGGAGAGGAGATCGGGACATAGCGAGCGGAGGTAGTGTGAGTGCAGGGGGTCCGTGACCCGCCTGCATAGGCCAGCTATTACCCTCAGGCCCATAGGAGGTTTCCCTGAGTCACAGTAGGCTGCTGTACTGCAGGGACGCCCGATAGTGGAAGGAATTGTCACCTTAGTTAGGGACAGCGCACAGCGTTGTGGACGGTCACAGGCATCTGGGATCAGACGGCTGGACACCGCGACATCTGGAGGTCAAGGGCGGAGGCAACGGAAACTTTTCGAAGAGGCACCGGTCACCGCCGTGACCGGAAGGTACAATTGTAAAAGCAAGTGCACCAACACCAGTCATCAGGCGCTGATCCCGCCTTAGGAATAACTTTGTAGTGACACTAGCAAGTGGCTAGCGGACTGAGCATATTACATAATATCTTACAAGGACAACACTCTATAAGAGCGTGGCGGAGCCACTGTTATACTGGACAAATTCTCTAGGGATGTGGCTGAGCCACGGTAGTATAAGGACTCTAACGTTATAATATACATATATATGCAAGTTATGTGTGATGTTATATAGAGAATAAGATATGGTTGCCTATGCATAGTAAACTTGGTTGCACGCACTGTTGGTATGTTTCTTGCCCAGGGCAATCTTACATAACGGGGATCCTGGGCAAGTGGAGGCGCTGCCCTAGAACCGTTACCCCAGGCTCCCAGCTAGCGGAGGCTCAGATATCCTGGAGCCGTAGGTTGAGTACAGTACCAGTAGTCCCTTAGGAAGGCGTCAGAAAAAGGGCTACATGTATAAACTAGGCAGATAATTCTATATCCCCAAAGCAGCAGTCCGGACCATTTTCAGCCTCAAATCCCTGATAATGGGGATTTCTGCACGATAATGGCCCAAACAGCCATTATTGGTGGATATAGAAAGAGGCTCTTAGATGTTAAAGTTTGTCGTCTGGGAATTTAGAAAGTGTGAGTCAGTCTTCCAAAAAATGAAACAATTTATGAACTATCAAAGCTACATATTACAGCATGGACACGGTTCAGTGACACCTGAAATCGACACAGGTGGCACAGCTGTCTCAACACAACTTTCTTTGCTGCACTATGCGGGATTTTTATATGGGGTGTCATTATTATTTTCTAAGAGTTTAAAATGCATTACAGCATTTTATGAGGGCATATTGTGTAAATATTCCTTGAGTCAACAGGGGCAGGAAAATGACATATAAACAAAACACTTTGCCTTAAGTAAAGCATTTGCTGAATAGACGCTGTATGTTGGCAAGCTATAAAGGTAAGTGCCCTTACTGTTTCACCAGAGTGAAACATATAAAGTGAATTCAGTGGATAAAGGGTCTATTTTCTAAACTTCTTCTGTGGATCAGAGAAGGAATTAACTGTGAATTATGTGCTTTTGGTTTGGCTAACATATATTGTGCCATGATATATGGAGGTAAATTCATTAAGATATGCCATCAAAATGTACATAATACGGTAAAAATCCAAAACCAAAACCACACCCAAACAAACCAAAACAAAAAATATTTAGGACCAGAACACAAGTGGAAGTTTCCACCATTTCCATTTTCTTTGCAGTGATATTTCTGCATATATAATTCTTAATGAATACTGTATGGTCAAATGATCCCGATTTTTAGGGCATTAAATTACATTCCATATTTGACGATTTTGCAGGGAAAAAAAATACTTCAAGCACTTAATCACACAATGTTGACCTTTTGCCAAAGCAAACCACAGATATAAATAATAATATTTATTATAAGTAATAAGCGAGTTAGTATCTTCTGTTTGCAACCCCAGAGTAGAGATGTGTAAAACTATGACAAAACTGTATGAAAGTGGCGAATTTTAGACTTTTGCCACTTCCGTAAACTTTGCAGTCTTCAGTATTCGCAAATAATCTTCAAGGTAATTATGCACTGCAAATTTTGGTGAGAAAAGAGCCGTCTTCAGTAAATTTGTTTTACTGCAACTACCATAAATGGGACACTGACAAACATAATTATACTTTTAACTTATTGGTTAGTTCAAATTGGTAGTGACTGGTGGTGAGTGATACAGTGAACTGTGATGAGGTGTTTATTGATGAGAATTGGAGTCTGAATAGCTGCCTAAGGCTGCTTGTACTTGCCACACCGAGAATCAATGATCCACAGCGTAACTGTCTATTTGTCTGTAATTCATTTATAACATTAAGAAAATAAAAGGCAAGGAACTGAAGAAAGTGCACTACATGGAGCACAAGTGAGTAAATGGTGACTTGGATGACTTCAGCAGCTGATGAGAATGATTAGTAACCCAGATTTTACACATAGACAGTGAATGGCAGGATGCTGTTGAACAATAGGCGTCATCCTTCTAAGTATGCAAGGGCACCTGCCACCAGATCCCAGCAAGGAGGCCCACATGGGACCTGGATTTTTTATACCCACTGCACAATGCCCACACCTGTGTAAGGACAGAAAGTTGAGGACATTGATCATTCTAAACAGCATGCCTACGTTTTAACCCCTCTGTGTGCAAGCAGGGTATAATGGTATAATGACAGCCTGCCAGGGCCCAGCACCCGTGCCTGTGAGGGAACTATATGATTAATCCATCACAGCAAACATCAATGGATGAAAATGGTGACAATCACACACCTTTGCATTGAAATGACAAACAGTTTTGTAAAATAATCTTCATTAAAATAATTTCTAATTCAAACTGTGAGGCATTTGCCCATACAGTATGCACATAGTTATTTGATTTGTTTCAACAAGTTATTTTTGTTGCAGTCATCAGATTAATGAATTGTATTTCTAATACGATCTTATTATTTACTTTAATTCCTCAAGTAATTGTGTGATCTTAAATTATATAAAGTCTTCCAAACTGAAATGCAGATTTGGTTGTGAACCAATAGCACAGGTGTGCGCAAACTATGTGCCCTGCGCCATCCCTGCCTGCCTGCCTCTTTGCTCATGCCCCCCCTTACATAAAATCCAGCATCAAATGACGCGTGGGGTCACGTGACGTGACATTCCGTGACTTGCGGCGTCAATTGATTCATGACCCCGTGGCATCATTTGATGTTGCGTTGCCATGGCGACAGGTCACCGAAGACAAAGTAGGAGACACTGCAGAGGCCTTACGCGATCCCCCGGCACTTAATTTAAATGCCGTGGGGAAGAGCGAGGGTCCTCTGGAACCGCCGCACCCCCCACAAAAATCCTGCGCATCCCTGCAATAGCTCCTGCATGCCTCATGTTAGGCCTTAATTATACCAGATGCTGGCGGTTGGCAGCGTAATCTGCTGCCGTCACCTTTACAGTGCCGCCGAGCGGCATCTTTAACATACAGGGGAGACAGGAGAGAATAGAAGCAGAGGAGACAGGGAGGCGTGGTCGCCAGCGGTTCGCCATCATTTGCTGAATGACTCACCTGATGTGGCCATCGCCTGCCAGAAACAATTTCGAAAATCTCTTCAGAAGTCTGCCACCCTGCAACTCCAAGTGGTGCGAAGCGGCGTGCATGGCGCTACAAGTATGTGTACATTCATTGTTTTTTTATATATTGTTTGTGAGCCGCCGGCGTTTTTAGGTATAATCACGGCCTTAGTCATCTTATCAACTTTCAGCTGGTACTTGACCTGGGAGACTGTGAGAGAGCTCATCACCACCTTTACACCCAGTAACACAAAACCCCACATAAATAATACATAAATAACGACAAGACAAAGTGACAAAGTTGAGACATTAGGGGGTCTGGCATAACAACATAACAGCATTTAGGATGAAGCCATTTTGTGTGAATATTTCAATCCGCCATCTTGTCTTGTCTCTGTGAGTCTTAATTTCTGTGTTTCATTTCTGTATAAACAAATGTGTGAAGCAGAGAATGGAATGTTATCGCTCTTAGCTGAATTTATTGACCCTTCCTCATCCAATCAGCTTCAAATTGAAAGTGTAAACAGGCTAAAGGTTATGAGAACCCATGAAATAAACTTAGATTCTTGCAGTGAAACTAGTTCTCACACAAATACCAGGTGGCAGAATAGGCATATCCCATTTAACCCCAGAATGGTTTCTAGCTGACAGGCAGTTATACAATATTATTATGTATTCCAAAATGACATCGACTTTAATATTGTTATGTATTACAAAATGAGGTAATATTAGTGATGCGCAAGCCCCCATTGAGGGAGGACACTTTTTAGGATTTAGGGTATAAATATATGGCATACCACGTTTATTGTTTAGAGAGCTTTTGTTTTGAAGCTGTCTCCGTTGTGCACTTGACTTGAATAAATTCACGTGTTATTCTGTTTCAAAATAACATCAGACTGTGTTTTTTATTTACGCTTTTCTCAGATGGCGCATTCCGAAATAGGGACTCAATATCATCGGAATCGAGCACCCGGATGAATCACTCCTCCATCACTCAAACCTGAGCGCTCATATGAATCAAGGTAAGGCTACCTGCATTTTTCGACAAACAGCCTGATTAAATTGTTTTGAGTGGTGCGTGGAGCTGATTTTTGAACGGTGTCTTATCTGATGTGACGAGTAAGAATCCCTAGCAGTTTCACGTGAATTTATTATTCTCTGTTCCTGTATTCATTTTAAAGTGTAAGAGTTGTTAAGAGTTGTTAGGGGCTAAGGTAAGAGTCCCGTTAAAAGTGTTGGTGTTTTGGTGATGAAGGTGAGTGTTTGAGTGCTTAAAGGGATTGTTTTCAGACCGTCCTTGGTTGTGATAAAAAAAATTGTTGTCTGAGCAGGATGGGTCCCTGATTGTACATTTGCTCTATTTTGTCATTTACATACCAAGTGAGTTATTCATGGAGATCTGGTTAGAAAGTCTTATCTGTATCCATGTTATAAAAGTATAAGGTTTATCAGGACTGGGTTGGACCCGCTGAAGTGATTCAAGTTTTTCTTTGGTATAGTTATGGTGAGAAAATGTGATTGGGGAACATTCTTGTGACAGGTCCTTATTTGCATATTTACACTATTCAGAACAATAACATGCCAAAAGAGTTGTACGTAATCAGCTTGCGTTGATTATTGTAACGCTAAATTGTACAGGTTAATTAACAGTTGATTGCTGTAGCCGAAGTATTGTACAGGTCAATTAAATTTGATTTCTGTAACCGAAGAAGTATTGTACAGGTCAATTAAATTTGATTTCTGTAACAGGGGAATAATGGGAAACCAAAAATTCTCACAGGATTGTGTGTCTGCAGACGAAAATAATAAAGAATGAATACAGAGAACGAAAAGAGACAATATAAATATATTTTGTTGGCCAGTGAATGGCACTGTTTGTACTATTATCAACAAATTGCGCAGATGTTTAAATGAAAGAGGGGTCTTTTTCTGTGAGATTGATAAGCTCAGGGAGCGCCGTCTCGTGTGTTTTTGAATCCCACAGGGAAACATACCTTACGTTAATATGGGTCAAAAGAATTATGTTGAGGGACAGAAGGGTCCCGCTGCATTAATTTGTACCATTGCCAGGACAGAAGTTAATATAATAACAAGTGAAAAAGAAAGTGAATAGGAAAGAAATAGCAAGTGAATTTGCCGATAGATAATTAAGGCATATGATGGTGTTGAGGAAGAAGATACTGAGGGTTATTTTTATGAAAGGTTTATATGCAGAAATTGGAATACAAATAGAGACTGTGTATATTGTTTGGAAGGGACAGAAAGTGTTATAAGTGTAAAAAGGTAGGACATGTTGCCAGTAATTGCAGAGCAGCCCTAAGAGAGAGAGTAGAAGAAAAAGAATGGAATTAAAAAGGTTTGTTCATACTGGCCACACGAATGGGTCTTTTAAACCAGAAAATATTATTTTTCCTTCTGTTCTAATGGCAACTAGAAAGAGAATCAGAATAACAGCAGCACAGACAGCGCCAAAAAAAACCCTTTTCTCCAAAGGAATGTGCAAAAGATACGAAAAGTTAACTCAAAACTCAAAAGCTCCGGAGCATAAAAAAAAAAAAAAAAATAGTTTTAAAAGCAGGTTATTTATATGAGAAGCTGATTCGCTGTGTAGGAGAGAAGTTTGTGTCTATGTTCTTTGTGTGTCTGTATTGTGGTTTCTGTATTGTGTGTAAACCAGTAAAAACATGTCAATTGCATTTCTATAGGATTAGGATATGTTGGAGAGATTTTAAGCTTGCACGTATTGTTTAAATTATATACACTGGCGACACACTTTATTGCAGTGTGGCCAGTACCGCAAGCCGGGAGATTTCCCGGCTTGCAAGTGGCAGCCCCTCGGCGTGCCGCGCGTCTCCGATGCGCGGTCACGCGTCATCGGGTGCCTGCGCCCCCTGCACGCACGTCCAGGGCTCCCCGAGGGAGCCCTGGTGTCCCGCGATGTGGGGGACGGCGGCAGGGGGTTCCGGGGGACCCGGCGGACCCGGAGAGGAGAGGGGGAAGCCGCGATCGGCGGGCCTCTCCTCCGCTGCTTCGGCGCGCGCCCGGCACCCTCCGGCGCGCACCAGGTAACTGCTGCGGCCGAGAACGGGCAAATGCTCGAATAAACTCGGCCGCAGCAGTAGGATGTGTTCATAAGTTGATCTAACCTCAGTTTAGTTAATTGTCCCATTTTTTTGAGAGGCCATATTTTTATTTTTGAAAGGTCATATGTTTATTTTTGAGAGGCCATATTTTTATTTTTGAAAGCTCATATTTTTTATTTTTGAGAGGCCATATTTTTATTTTTGAGAGGCAATACATTTTTTCGGTTTTATTGCTGTGGAGAGAGCTCCATTTTTAACTTTGAGCTGAAGTTTCAATCCAGTAATTAATATTTAGAAGACCGAGAAACTGTTTTGTTATCTGCTTTGCACTCAAGGTCTTTTTTTGGCGAAACGCCCGGGCTGGCAAATTGCCCAAGATAAACAAGCTCTGAAATTTTTCTCTGAGTGTCTTTAAAAAATAACGCTGTCTGTGTGTTCGGCACTGTGCAAAGAGATTATATTACAAGAAATTTAGTGTGAAGTCCTATACAAAAGCATTTGACTATTATCTGAATATGTGATATATTTTATAACTTTTAACCATTTATTTTTTCCATAGGTATTCTATTTTATTATAAGCAGTAGTTATTGTTAAAATATTTGTAGAATGTTTTGCCAAAGTGGTGCATTGGGAGTCACCTCTCGTTTTTGGATATGTTCTAGGTATAGAGTTAAAGGACAGGTGATACCTAGTTGCAAATACAGTTACATAAGTGAGCAGGGTATATATTATATGCAAGGCATTTCATATTTTTAGCAGAATAGTTACAATGGAGTGTTTGGGGTGGAGGCCTGACTGGAATTGGCTAGGGGCATTTGTCTTAGTATAGTAATTGTTTAATTGGGAGTGAACACAATTTTGTCCATGACTTTGGATAGTAGTGTATTGTAGTGTATGAATTTATGTATAGCGTCAAAAATGTACTCAGCACTTCACAAAGAATACAGTAGAGGGAATTATAATAGAATAATAAGTGCAGCAAAATCAGACAATAGGAAAGGAAATCATTGCCCTTAAGAGCTTACAATCTAAGGTTTAATGGAAATTAAAGTGCTGTAGATGGCAGTGCTTGGCCACAATGGGTTTGGTAGGAGTGACTGTGTGTGAAATAATAGCCATGAGTGCAGGCTATTGGGATGTTTAATTTGTTAAGGCAAGTTTTAAGGTTAGTTAGTATTTTATGAAAAGGTTGATACCATTTGCATCGGAGGAGATGATAGTGAGGCATGAATGAGAGCAAGTGTGTATTGGGAGAAGAGATATTGGTCTGTAGTTTGAGACAGTGTTTTTGTCCCCACTTTTGAAGATTGGGTAGTTTTCCAGGTCTTAGGGATATGGCCTGTAGACATGATAGAGTTGATTATGGAAGCAATTGGTTTGACAATGGATGAGGCCCAAAGACTTAGGAACTTAGATTGTAGTACAGTCAAGTCCACATTAGCTGCTTAGTTTTAAATATGAGGAGCATTAATAGGAGATACCTCTGTCTATATGCGGATTTTAAGACAGTAGTAAACACATTGATACAAGAATTTGTTCTTAGGTATAAATTATCTCCCTATGAGACACTTATGGGATGACTTATGACTATCAGTAGTTCAAAGGAGCAAATTAAGGACCATCTATTGGTAATAAAACAATTAATAAGTATTGTACTGCTGCGGCAGCTTTTACTCTTACTAATCACCGGCTTGTACCTGGCATGTTCCTGGAATGCCACGCTGTTCACCTGGAGCATGCCAGGCTCCATTTGCCTTCCCAGCCAGGCGCAAGCCCGGCTGACGCGCGGTTGATGTGTTAATTGATAATGGTTCAGGATTTACTAGGCCGCAATGCTTCGCGTGTCCGCCAGATGGCATAAATTCATGAATTGTAATGCAGTATATATATATATGTATATATATATATATATATATATATATATATATATTTACTGTATAACAACAACCCCTATAACCCCTAACATACACATACAGTACTGTATATGCACATCAATGATACTATAGGCCGTCCCCTGGCGAGATGTGTTTGCAGCAGAGAGAGAACCGCTGCTCTCTCTGCGCAAACATCGGCACATTAAAAATTATTTAAAATACATTTTTATTCATAGAGTACATGTGCAGGGGGTCTCCGGAGCTGAACCGCGTTGGTTTCAGGTCCGGGGACCCCCTGCTCCCCGAGATACAGGCCCCTTTATGAGGTGCCGGTATCCCTCTGCATTTAAAAGGTCCCGATCACGTGACCGCGACATGTATCCAAAGCAGAGGGATACGGCACCCCCTAAAGGGGCCTGTATCTCGGGGAGCAGGGGGTCCCCGGACCTAAAACCAAAATGTTTCTGCTCCGGAGACCCTCTGCACATGTACAGTATAAATAAAACACATATATAAATAAACACTCGTTCCTTACCTTAGCGGCTATGTGCTATGGTAACAAAGCAGCATTTCTGTATTTTTAATAATATTGTACAGTGAGCAGGGGGTTCCCTGAGCCAGAAATTAATGCTCAGGGGACCCCCTGCTCCTGTACAATATTATTAAAATACAGAAATGCTGCTTCATTACCATAGCTGATAGCCGCTAAGGCAATGAAGGGGTTAACCCACCGTGCCCGCTTTATTGTGGGTAGCGGGGGTGGGTGAAGGGGGTATTTGGCCCTTGGTGTGAGTTTAGGACTTGCGGGGGGTTGCGGGTGCACTTAACCCCTTCACGGCCGTAGCAGTTAATACCGCTACGGTCATGAAGGGGTTAACCCCTCCCGCTACCCCCCGCAAGCCCTAAACAACCACCGTTGGGGCTAATACCCCCTTCACCCACTCCCGCAACCCACAATAAAAAAAACTCACACACAGCAGCCGCCCAAAAAATAAATAAATCTAAATAAATAAATAAATAAATGAATATAAATAAATACATTTAAAATACATTTTTATTCATAGTGTAGATGTACAGAGGGTCTCCGGAGCTGAACCGCTTTGGTTTTAGGTCTGGGGACCCCCTACTCCCCGAGGTACAGGCCCCTTTATGAGGTGCCGGTATCCCTCTGCATTTTAAGGTCCCGATCACGTGACCGCGGCCTGTAAACAAAGCAGAGGGATACCGGCACCTCATAAAGGGGCCTGTATCTCGGGGAGCAAGGGGTCCCCAGACCTAAAACCAAAGCGGTTCAGCTCCGGAGACCCTCTGCACATCTACACTATGAATAAAAATGTATTTTAAATGTATTTATTTATATTCATTTATTTATTTATTTAGATTTATTTATTTTTTGGGCGGCTGCTGTGTGTGAGTTTTTTTTATTGTGGTTTGCGGGAGTGGGTGAAGGGGGTATTAGCCCCAACGGTGGTGTTTTAGGGCTTGCGGGGGGTAGCGGGAGGGGTTAACCCCTTCATGTCCATAGCGGTATTAACTGCTACGGTCGTGAAGGGGTTAAGTGCACCTGCAACCCCCCCGCAAGTCCTAAACTCACACCAAGGGCCAAATACCCCCTTCACCCACCCCCGCTATCCACAATAAAGCGGGCACGGTGGGTTAACCCCTTCATTGCCTTAGCGGCTATCAGCTATGGTAATGAAGCAGCATTTCTGTATTTTAATAATATTGTGCAGGAGTAGGGGGTCCCCTGAGCATTAATTTCTGGCTCAGGGAACCCCCTGCTCACTGTACAATATTATTAAAAATACAGAAATGCTGCTTCGTTACCATAGCACATAGCCGCTAAGGTAAGGAACGAGTGTTTATTTATATATGTGTTTTATTTATACTGTACATGTGCAGAGGGTCTCCGGAGCAGAAACGTTTTGGTTTTAGGTCCGGGGACCCCCTGCTCCCCGAGATACAGGCCCCTTTTATGGGGTGCCGGTATCCCTCTGCTTTGTTTACATGTCGCGGTCACGTGATCAGGACCTTTTAAATGCAGAGGGATACCGGCACCTCATAAAGGGGGCCTTATCTCGGGGAGCAGGGGGTCCCCGGACCTGAAACCAACGCGGTTCAGCTCCGGAGACCCCCTGCACATGTACTCTATGAATAAAAATGTATTTTAAATAATTTTTAATGTGCCGATGTTTGCGCAGAGAGAGCAGCGGTTCTCTCTCTGCTGCAAACACATCTCGCCAGGGGACGGCCTATAGTATCATTGATGTGCATATACAATTGTTGTTATACAGTATATACTGTATATATACAGTATATACTGCATTACAATTCATGAATTTCTCGGCTGCAAAGACAACAGCTCGCAAACGCCCCCATGCGTTTTTACACGGCATTGCAGTATTGCAGCCAGCGGGAATAAAATGCTTAAATCACGGGCGCGATATAACGCTATATACCCCGGGAGAAAATGACACAAAACCGCAGATAACCGGGATACTCCGAAATTCGCTGAGCTAGCCAAGTAAGAATAAAGTTGGTCGGTAGTGTATGCCACTAATACATTTTTTGAGTCTCTCTAGGCATAAAGTATGATAAAAGTGCACCTACACGAGACGGAGTTAAAGGTCAAGTAGTTCTTAAACAAGCATGCTCTTCATCCCAGATGAAAAGGACCATACTAACCACCAATACAGCAATTAAAGTCAGAGATTCCTGGATCCACGTGGCTCACATAAAACTCATTCCAGCTCCACCAAAGACCAAAGTCACCTAAAGCACAGGCGCATCAAGTTAACGTTTTGACGAGACATAAACTTTGACCGTTAACCAACGAGGAAAATAAGATACCAGGCAGAGGCCTGATCTTATCCGGAACATTTCATTTTTTCAAAGACACAAAACATTCTATTTTTTCAGAGACTCAATATTCCTGATTTCTATCAGAACATTTCATTTTTCAGAGACTCAATATTTTTATTCTTTTATAGTGTGTTTAAGTTAGATTTTTAAGATGTATGGACCATTGGGTCTGCGAAGGTATAACCCACAGAGAGATGACAGGATTGTCATGATGATGCTCTGCGGAGCTTTGTCAACAATACTCATCTGTCTGTGTTCCTTATACATCGCAGATATCTATCACCATGGTCAAGGTAACACTACACAAAGCATCTCACCCACAAACATCACAAAGTCCACTGGTACATCCAGAAACAAACGAGACTTACATTTAACCCCTTGGGAAAGAGATAATACATTTATGGACACATGCAGAACAATATACCAGAAATCTGGTATTAACGAATCTTGCTGGGTATGTGGACATGTGCCTCATAATCAGGAGTCACCTTGGATTGGCATTCCTTATACCCAGGAAGAATTAACTCCTGCAGCAAATGACACACCAAGATTACCAGATATGTTGACTGGACAATTCTCCAAAGAATTTAACAGGGTACCGTTATTGAATAATATTCCAGTGGGAAGTTGTCATATAAGCAGTACAACTGGAAATGTTTCCATAGGTATAGTCCTCCCTCCCACAAATGACACTTGTTTTGAACTAGACATATATGTAAACAAAGACCGAAGATCAATTTCCTATTTGTACAAATGCATAGATAACAGTACACTGAATCAGACACAGTATAGAGCAAAACAAATAGCAGCAACAAAATACATAGCTGCAAACACATCTTTATCAGTAGATGCAATTATTTAGGGAAAGTGGTCCCTGCATTTACATTCACCAAAGAATTACCTGCAGGGCATCTCAGAAACAAGAGAAAAACACCAAACACTGCAGGACTGAAAAGTAGTTTATGTAGAGAACAATTTTGGGATAGTTTATTTCCAAATGTAGGAGTTGGGTTACTATATGACAGGCTTAATACATTAACAGATGTGTTAGATGATGTCCTCAATCACACCACTACAGCCATAGCATCACTAAACCAAGAACAGGTTCAGATCAGGTTTATGGCCTTACAAAACAGAATGGCTTTAGATTATATTTTAGCATCAACTGGAGGTGTATGTGCCCTAATTAAAGAACAATGTTGTGTTTTCATCCAAGATCAGAGTGGCAAGGTACAACATGAGTTAGATAAGATAGAAGAAATTCAAGAAAGACTTAGGAAGGAAGGTGACACAGACTGGGACCCTTTGGGGCTGACTGGATTGGTAGGATCACTAGGAGCGAAATTTTTGAATGCGGTAATGTGTGTGAGTGTGATACTCGTTGTCATCTATGTTTGTGTTACGTTTGTCAAAGGCATGATCCACAAATATGTAACCCCCTCTGCAGACATAATGCCATTGTTTGCAGAACCAATCTACAGCAGTCCCTTGAAGAAAGAAGATGCCAAATACAATGTTCTAACTCTGGACAAGAATTTGGCTGTAACGCCATACGAGACTATGACTACATTTAGCAGGCACCCTCGTGCACTGTCCTATACCCTCAAGCAGCATTATGAGATGATGGAGCACCCTTGTGCCTCCCAACGTATTTCCGGACTAACATCTTTCCAATAATTCTCAAAAACAATGTTTTAAAGAATCAGAGGAGGGACTGACAAAGTTGAGACATTAGGGGTCTGGCATAACAACATAACAGCATTTAGGATAAAGCCATTTTGTGTGAATATTTCAATCCGCCATCTTGTCTTGTCTCTGTGAGTCTTAATTTCTGTGTTTCATTTCTGTATAAACAAATGTGTGAAGCAGAGAATGGAATATTATCGCTCTTAGCTGAATTTATTGACCCTTCCTCATCCAATCAGCTTCAAATTGAAAGTGTAAACAGGCTAAAGGTTATGAGAACCCATGAAATAAACTTAGATTCTTGCAGTGAAATTAGTTCTCACACAAATACCAGGTGGCAGAATAGGCACATCCCATTTAACCCCAGAATGGTTTCTAGCTGACAGGCAGTTATACAATATTATTATGTATTCCAAAATGACATCGACTTTAATATTGTTATGTATTACAAAATAAAGTAATATTAGTGACGCGCAAGCCACCATTGAGGGAGGACACTTTTTAGGATTTAGGGTATAAATATATGGCATACCATGTTTATTGTTTAGAGAGCTTTTGTTTTGAAGCTGTCTCCGTTGTGCACTTGACTTGAATAAATTCACGTGTTATTCTGTTTCAAAATAACATCAGACTGTGTTTTTTATTTACGCTTTTCTCAAAAGTATGGAGGTACAAGGCAACAGCTTTTTATTTAAACATTAAATAACTTGGTACGGGCTACCCCCTGCCAGAGTGTTCGCTCATTGGGTAAAGGTCAAATGTCCTTAAACCGATAACACGCGGCACCCAAGCCAGGCCCACTTGGCCCGGCCATTGACTCGAGTGGGCCCCTGCAAATCACGTTTAAATGAGCCCCGGCACATGCCACTCAGCCCCACCAGGCTTTACCAAGCATAGAGCCCCGTCTGGCAAGGATAACCACACACTCCAACAACTGCCGCTGCGACCGAGGCAACAAACACCTCAACAATTGACCCCAGTGCGGTAACAAAAACGGAGACTCTGCTCCCCTCCTTCAGTCCTAAACTCTCATATTTCTTTTTAATTTGTTTTTCATCATCTTTTCTTTATTATTATTTTTTTTATATATAAAAGTTCAACAATGTAACATTCATATATTTAACAATATGCATAAAAAAGGAGACGGTAGCGCGGACTGACCACACGCTAGTGCTTTTGACCTAAGTAAACTTCCTGGCCCCTCCCCGCTGACCACATCACCCCTGCTGCATGAAGAGTGGGGACAGAGAGAGGCAGGGAGGACACTACCCGACAGGTAAGAGGGGAGCCTGGTACCTTGGTCATGATGCCCTTCCCTCAGTGCTCAAGGCTGCTTTTTGGGACATCCAAAAAAGTATAGTTCAGGCGCACAGCAACAGAGAGCCAGGTCACAAAGCTAAGATTCTTTATTTAAGCTGCATTAAAAAACGGAGGATGCAACACTCCTACGCGTTTCGTGCGTGACCGCACTTAATCAAGGAGTCCCTGACTGTGAGCCAGGCAATCTATTTAAACATCAGCTGATTGGCGAGTTTTGCACCGAATCATGGTGACGTCATGTCCCACAATGATCCAGGCTACGAGATGTCCAAAATCGAGCATGCGCAGAAGGCGTGTTCAGGCGAAGGGACACTGTTGTCCTGACCAATCAGAATGCCCAGCAGCAGCAGGCTCCACAATATGCAGAAACCCCGATGTCAATCGAGCCCCAGAGACGCTGCGCCCCCACGGCGTCCAATGTCCAACACCACCATTGCGCATGCGTAGGCCACACTTGATATGCGCAGAATGGAACCAACCCCCCGGACATGCGCGCGCCTCCCCCACCCTAGCAACCAATCAAAACCCACAATGAGGTTGTTCATAGTGCCAGGTGGAGAGCGCGAGCACACTCGAGGGAGTGCTCATCATACCACTGTAGCCATGGAAACCAAACAGTCAGCTGGAAGACACATTGTTTCCTCTCCGGATTGCTACATCCAGGATCAATTCTGTATTTAAAAAAGAATATGCAAACAAACATCAATATAGAAAAAAATTGATACATAGCATATAAACGGTGAACCCTATTTAAAAAAAAAAACATACTGTATAACCAGCCTCCTCCACAGATACAGGACTCAATTCACTAACACTTAATTCCCCAGATAATAGAATCTAGTTGAGGTTGAATAAATGGTTAGCTTTAGGTAACTTAGGTAACTTCAGATCGTTAATCCTCCCCATAGCTTATGAATATAGACCAAATTATCTAATTTTTTTCATCTTTTTTAATCCTTTCTATTCTTCAAGTGATATATATCCATAGATAGTATAAAGCCATAACTCTCTATATACAGTTCATTATACACAAACATCTGGAGAACTAGAAAAAGTTATTACACATAGTTAAATGAGATATATCTAGGCCATCCTCACAATATAACTTATTGCATTTAGCAAAAAACTTGACCCTTATGGCCTTAATCATATTTAGATTTGAGGATAGAGTAAGTAAACCGTAATACACTCACTATATATAGGCATTTGGAACACTGGAAATGAAATAATAACAAATATTCACTAAGAGACCTCATATTATTGCCATTAGCAAAAAAAAGAAGAAAACACAATCTACAGTATATGCGATAAAGGCGGCCTTAACGAACACAAGATTGAGTGGAGAAAATTTTTTATACAAACCCTGTTAACTTTATGTTCTAGAATAAATGTTTACTTAATTCAAAGATTTCTATCAAATAGACTAATTACAAGTGGATGCCGTGGGGGCGCGGCGTCTCTGTGGCTCGAGTGACATCGGGGTTTCTGCATATTGCAGAGCCTGCTGCCGCTGGGTCTTCTGATTAGTCGGGACCATGGTGTCCATTCGCCTGAACGCGCCTTCTGCGCATGCGCGATTTGGGACATCTCGTAGCGGGAAGCATAGTGGGACATGACGTCACCATGATTAGGTCGAAACTTGGCAATCAGCTGTTGTTTATATAGATTGCCTGGCTCACAGTCAGGGACTCCTTGATAAAATGTGGTCACGCACGAAACGCGTAGGAGTGTTGCATCCTTTGTTTTTTGAATGCAGCTTAAATAAAGAATCTTATCTTTGTGACCTGGCTCTCTGTTGCTGTGCGCTGGAACAATACTTTTTTGGATATCTCTGTACTCTGCTACAGCTGCACGCCTGAGGAGACATCTGGGGACATACAGTGAGTACTTTATGATTTACCTATATGGCCATACCAATGAGGAGGGGAAAGGTACAATTTATGCTACTCTCCACCTTCAGGGAGTTATAGAGTCCTTGTATATTTTTCAATTATTGATCACTGGTATCACTGAATTATGGATCTATAGACCCCATGGACTGTCTTCTCTTTGATCACTTATAACCATTATCTACGTGGACCAAGCACTTGAGTACCAACCCATTTTCTATACACATTGCTTTTTGGGACATACAGTATATTCAAAATCCTTCAATGTATCTCCAAGTTAGGGGAGCATGCCAAGGCCAAGTCAAATATACTTAGAAGCTGCATTTAAAGTGACACTGCAGCTTCAGTCAAATGATTTGTCACATTGCTAGCCTCCCATAGTAAACAATTAAGAATTGACAGATTTTTTAGCCAAATTTATAATAATCATATCTCTACGTGACCATTAAATTTCTGTAAAATGAATGTATAAACTCTGTTAATTTAATGTAACCATGTATTGTCATCATAACTCAGGAGCATACAGTACTTGAAAACGAGAGGTAACTTAATGTATTATTTCCTGGTAAAACAATTTTTTTGAATTAAACCTATATATTATTATTATTACCTCTTTAATTGGGTGTAACACATGAAAGGTAGCTGTGACACAGATCAGCGCACTAGAGGAGCTATTGGAGATGGCCGACGGAGTTAGTAATGAGTCATGAATCAGCAAAAAGACCCGACATGCCGCATGTTTCGTCACTTCCTGTGACTTCATCCGGGGTGCACCGACTGAGCATCTACTCAGATCCATTGAAACCTTACAGGGAGACAGCATTAGTGCACACTACTATTGCCAGTAATTAGGATTTTTAACATACTAACTATTCTAACTACCTTTTCATAGGTCTCTCCCCTTGATACTGTGATGCCCTATAAACAACCTTAGCCATTACTTTTTCTAGGCATTTGCCAGAGCTAAAGGGGTTTTTCACCCTCAGTGACCCTACAGTCTATAACTACACTATTCTAGAAACTGATCCCTTTGGTACATGAATCTAGTGAGCAAATATAGTCTTGACACAACTCAGTTTTATTACCTGGAGCGCAGTGAGACGCTTGACGGAGTTTGGATAGACCAACAGTAGTCTATTTTATTCAGTATACAGCACAGCACTATATACTGTTTTATTTACACCATTACATGGATATCTAATAAAGTTTAATTTTATACACCACATCCAACCCCTGACCGTCTTTATTTTTAGGTCTGCGGTGCGCCTATGTAAAGGGGATTCTTTGGTGTACCACTCTCGGTACACATCTTTTGTTTATCTAGCCCATCCCTAGGCAGCACGCCTCTACCAACTAGGGGTCTGAGCGAGGTCTCTCTCTATAGTTTTTGCTCTTGGAATATGCAGGATTAATTTCTGTGTTTGATGATTCATAGCTTCCATAGGTTTAGCTAGGATAATCAGAGTTGGGTCTAGTGGGATTTTGAATGTCAGTCACATCTTTTATTAGTTTCAAAACTGTCCTCCAGTATGTCTGCATTACTGGGCAATACCACCATATACTGGTATGTGACAAATCGCCTAAATGTCCACAACCCCTCCAGCATCTGTCCGAGGTCTCCAGGAATATCTGCTTTAGTCTTTTGGGGGTGTAGTACCAATGTAACAAAATATTATATATATTCTCTTTTTTTATCGTACATACAGAATAGAGGTTTTATCCGCATTCTACCAAAAATCTTCCCAGTCCTCCCTTGTTATTTCAGTCTGGAAATCCAGAGCCCACTGGTCCATATACTTATGTTTGGGGTATCTTTTTTAAGAGTTTACCCTTGGTACAGAGATAATATCAAACCTCTTTGGCATTTTTTTGTTTTATATAAATCTTCAAATCGTGTATATCTTGGAAATTCCTCATCATGGAGGCCCTGACACACAAAATGTTGGACCTGCATATAGCTAAACAGCTCAATTTGGGGCAAACCACACTTTCTCATCAATTCATCAAAGGACGTTAGTTTGTCCTTTTCTAATAAATCTCCTACCTCCAGAATTCCTCTATGGCTCCAAATTTCAAAACCCTGACCTTGAAAACCCGGGGTAAACCCTGGATTACCAAACAGGGGCGCAAGCCTAGAAGGGGTCAACACAACCTTATATTTCTTTTTTGCCAATTGCCAAATTTTCTAAGTAAATCCAATTACTGTCAGCTCCGTATCTCCTGGGCCCCGTCTCAGAACTAGACCATAATAAAGAAGGCAGTCCAACCGGGATTTTTAGTGAGCTCTCCAGGTCCACCCAGGCATACGCTCCTCTCGGGAGTGCCAGTAAACCATTTGTTTAATATGGGAGGCTATATAATATTTTAGAATATTTGGAACGGCCATACCACCTCCTTCCTTGGTGTCCAACATAATTGTCCTAGCTATCCTCGGTTGTTTGTGTTTCCAAATAAATTGCATAATTCAATTCTGAATTTCTTTTATATTTGAGTGTGGGATAGATATCGGTAATGTCTGAAAATAATACAGAAGTCTAGGGAGAATGTTCATCTTAACTGCAGTAATACACCCTATCCAGGAAATACAATGAGAATTCCAGGCTTGTAGATCTTTTTTAATCTTGGAGAATAGGTCAGGGTATTTATATTTATATAATAAATTATAATCTCTGGTAAAATAAATTCCTAGATATTTCAAATGGGTCTTTTTCCATTTATAGTCAAAGTGTCGTTTAAGCACCTCGATCTACTTTTCAGTTAGCGTCAAATTTAGGACTTCTGGTTTTCCCATATTTACTTTATACCCAGAGAGCTCACCAAACCTCCGAAAGGTGGACTGCAGATTCAGAAGGGATGTCAATGGGTTAGATATAGTAAAAATATCATCTGCAAACAACGATATTTTGTAGCACTCATCTTTTATTTTAATCCCTTCTATATTTGGGAAGGCTCTGATGGTAGCCACTAGAGACTCGATTGTCAAGGCGAAAATAAGTGGAGAAAGGGGGTGCCCCTGCTAGGCCCATTTTTTACTGTTATTAGATTCCCCTCCCCACCTGGGATCTTCAGGGTGGCTGTTGGCGACTGATAAAGAACACGGACTCCTTGTAAAAAAAACTCGGGAAAATACAAATGCCTCCAGTGTTTTATCTAGGAAATCCCACTTTATCCTATCAACCGCTTTCTTCACGTCTACGCTCAGCAGCATAGCTTTCAGTTTAGACTTGTGTAACTGGTCAATAACATTAATAATTCTTCTTGTGTTGTCTGACGCCTGGCGTTCGCTCACAAATCCCACCTGATCATAGTGAATTAATCTTGGGAGTATTGGATTCAATCTGTTAAATTTTCAAATCTGTGTTAAACAGTGAGATTGGCCTGTAGCTACCACAACATAAAGGGTCCTTTCCCTCTTTAGGGATCACAACTATATTGGCCTTCGTCATCTGTGGAGGAATTTGTTTTCCACTGAGCAAGTCATTAAATAGATCCAACAGACAAGGCCCTAAAATTCCTAAACATTTTTATAGTACGGATTTAAAAACAATCTGGGCCCAGTGCTTTCGATGGTTTTGAAGAACCGACCACTTTTCCCAGTTCTACCTGAGTTATTTGTGTTTTAAAATCCTATGATCTTCCTCAGTCTAATTCGGGAGGGCACAATCTCTCAGATAATTCTTAATCTGGATCAAACCCGGGACTTTAGCATTCGGGGTTGAATTATCTAGATCGTAAAGTTCTGTATAAAATTTAGCAAATTCCTCTGCTATCTTTGAAGGGATGTAGGTCACAAGTCCACTTTTTAATCTAATAGCGGGACCGAGGCCCTCGTCTTGATCAATCTAAATTTGTTTGCTAATAGACAATCTGCCTTATTTCCCCTTGTCATAATACGTCTGCTTAGTCCATTTAAGGGCCTTCTCTACATTCCCCAATTGTAACCTCTTAAGTTCCTCCCTTGCCTGGTTCAAAATATTATATACTTTCCTCGATGGATTTTATTTATGTGAGCTTTCCAACTTTATAATTTTTTCTGTTAAATATTTTTGTCTTTCCATTTTTAGTCTCTTTCTGTATCATGCTATTGAAATAAGATGTCCTCTAATCGTGGCTTATGTGCCTCCCACAAAATCGCTGTTGATTCTACAGACACATTGTTAGACCGAAAATAATTTTTAAGTGAGTCTCCAATTTGTGTGCTGATCTCCTGATAATTTAGAAAAAGAATCATTCATCCTCCAATGAAATTATTGAATCTTAGCAATTGGCGGGTCAAACAGGATAGCCACCAGGGCGTGGTCCGACCATGTAATAGCCCTATTTCTACTTCTAGGATATTTGGAGATACAAAAAATATTATCAATTCTAGAATACGAATCATGTGGGGGTGAATACAAGGAATAATCTCTCTGCCCTTTATGCGAACAACGCCAGGTGTCCAACAGACCAAATTCTTTGATTAGCTATCTAAATTTCTTTGCTACACTGTATGTCATTGCAGAGTGTGAATGCCCTGGATGTGTGGCCTTGTCCATATCCGGGTCTGGGACCATATTAAAATCACCTCCTACAATATAGAACTGTTTTTGTATTATTCTTCATTGACTCCAATATTTCCCTTAGAAAATCAATTTGTTCCTCGTTAGGCACGTATATATTCACTAGTGTAATATGTTGGCCTGAGAGAAGACCATGGATCACCAGTGACCTCCCTTCCTTGGCTCTCTTGACCTCCAGTGTCTGGAACGGGATATCCTGTTTTATCAAAATCGCAACCCCACTTTTCTTACTGGTAAAAGACAAATAAAATGCAGTAGGGTATGTCCTGCTAAAAGTTTTGGGGGGTTCCTGTGTATCGAAGTGCATCTCTTGCAGAAAGACAATATCTGCTTCAGGTTTCTGAATTCTTTTAGGGACAGTCTACGTTTACCATTACTATTTAGGCCCTTAACATTCAGGGACACTAATTTCAATGGGACTTGGCTAGCTATTCCCGGTGTCATATATCTCTCTCTCTCTCTTATGTGACAGTTGTGCTCGGAAAAGGTTAATGGTTGTAGGGTACAAAAGTGGAAAAAAGAAAAAAATGGAGGGTACTTTCCCACTTTGGGAACTTGGGGGAAAACAAAAACAATAAAAACAATAAAAACAAAATTATAGGATAAGATGAGTGTAACCAGATACTCATCCCAGTTTTACGGCCAGACCCAACTTAGTCTAGCTTGGCGGGCATATGGCCATACTAGGGGCACCCTGTCATCTGACATGCAGGTCTTCCTCCCACTCCCCATACCCCGCCCCCTAGCACTCTCGACCTCCTGATCGGACCTACACTGTAACTTGGTCAGAATATAGAAACTTAACAAATACAGATGCAGCGGCCGTTATCCGAAAATTTCACGATTTGTATTCCTGGGCATATCCAGGTCATGCCGCATGATTTCTTCAAACTTTCCTGCGTTAAGACACATGTTTACTAGTGTTTTTATCAGGTGTTGTTGTCTTAAAATCTAAAAATCTAAGTAATTTGAAGATTAACGTTACTTCATACTGTATACTGTACATGGGAAAGAATTCTTTTCTGAGGCTCCATAGCCATACACATATCCTCTAACTGTAGAAGATTACGGGTGTGATTGGCGGCATTTACGGCAGCGTTCACAGAAGAATAACAAGTGAATGGTGCATGAAATACTGCAGAGTTCCCGAAAACTACTACGTGAAATGTTCGAATAACGGCCGCTGCATTTGTACAACAATTCCTACTTATTGTGCACCACATAAACATATGTAGCTTTTCCTACTATATTACCACTATAGATGTATAGAATTTAATTAATTTCAGGCAGAGTTAGCTCTTGTCCTTCCATAGAACGTGCAATTCTTTGTGTCTGTAACCTTGGTGTAAGTGCGATGTCCAGCAGCCCAAAAGGCACTGTCGCACAATAATCCTAGGGCCGAGGCCCACTCACCCACCACCAGGGTCCCTAGTCCGCTCATTCTCCAGCTTCATCGAGATATCTTTTGCGGCAGATTAGGGTTCGGGCCACGAGCGGCAGGCCCCAGGTCACAGATAGAAACCTCCCTATAATAAAATATAAAAAACAAACAAACAAAGGGGGGAAACAGGGGGTTGGGGGAATGAGGACAACAGCTGGAGTTCCGACATAGAATTATTTGCGACGTCACGTGCTGCCAGGTCACCAGTAGAAGAAACCGCTTTGCCAACCTTATTTTTTCTAGCATTTTTAATTTTATTTAACCCAATGGGGCCTCTTAAAAGACACAGCTAGACTTAACTCTTTCATCTCCGGGCCGTCATCCTCCATATCCTTACCCTGAGTGCCTCGTTGCCGGTCTGATCTGTCTTTGGGGGCCAAATTTAAAGTCAATAGAGAAAGAGCAGATTCGTCAGGATTCCGGAGTGAGATCTGTTTGCCCTCGTGATTGACTACGAGGCAGAACGGGAAGGCCCATCGGTAGCTAATCCTTTTTCCTGAAGTATTGCTGTTAATGGGCGCAGTCCTCTTTGTTGATCTATTGTCAATCTGAACAGGTCATGGAAGATCTGGATAAAGTCATTTTTGCAATAAATTGAGCCTCTATTTCTGCATCTACAATCTTTTCCTTGGTCGTATATTGATGGAGGCTTAGAACCACATCTCTGCTTCTTTTAGGATCGTCAAATCTAGGTCCTAAAGCTCTATGAGCTCTGTCTTTTACAAGTTGGTTGTCTTGTAATTGGGGATCTATTGAGAGGAAGAGCCTTTTAAGATATGGCTGCAGGGCTTCCACAGGCACTGACTCAGGGATGTGGCAGATTCGCAGGTTCTGCCTTCGTTCCCTATTCTTAAGATCATCCATACCGTCTCGTATAGCTCTCATCTCTTTGCTGAGATGCAGGACCTTGTCATCCATATTTACCTGGTTTTGTAAGACAACATCCATTTTATCTTCCAGCTCTTCTAGCCAGTGAAGCAACATCTGTCATAAATTCTGTTAGAGCTGATTGGAAACTCACTTGCATTTCTCTGAGCATACACTGCAGATCCAGCCTTGTAATTACTGTGTCATCCATTGTAGTGACTCTCTCTCTCTCTCTCTCTCTCTCTCTCTCTCTCTCTCTCTCTCTCTCTCTCTCTCTCTCTCTCTCTCTCTCTCTCTCTCTCAGAAGCAGCAGCTCTCACCTCTGGCTCTTTTCCTGCAGTGTCCCTGTTAGCTGAGTTTCTTAGTGTTGCTCGTCTCTCCAGGGCTTCTCCTTCTGCTCCAGCAGCCTGCTTCTCTAAGGTTGGTACTGCGAGCTCACGTGTGCTCGGTTCGGCGCCATCTTTGTTTTTCTTGCTCTTCTCAGCCGGCCCCCTGAGCATGGCCAAAACGGGAGCGATCCGGGATCCCCGGTCTCCTGTACTTCTTAATGGACATCCCCGGTGCTTCCCCCGTCTACCGCTGTGGTCCGTGGCTCGGGAGAAGGTTCCGAACGGGGGTTGTATTAGAATATATCGGCGGAGTGCACAGAACTGGCTCAGCAAATGTGTGTAGCATGGCTGGCCTAGACTGCCTCTCTACCCCCTGTCACGTAAGCCTTTTGTAGCTACAAGCTGTGACAGGCTATCCTAGGACTTTGACCCCCTCATGCTGACTCTCTTAATGACTGAAGAGGTGGTGCCACAAGGTTCTGTTTACAGCCAATCATGGTACAGACCTTGTGCCCTCCCCTTCTGGGGTCTCAGAGAGGAAGTCCAAATTATAGTTGAGTTGTTGTGTGCCCCTCCTAGGGAGATGAGGTGTGTGCTGCTCCTCCCGGCTGGGAGTCAGCCAGGCCAATCAGTCCCTCCTGGGCTTACTGGGACAGAGAAATCAGAGGCCTCAATACTACAGGGAGCTCAACACCATTCAGAGGCCTTGGACCCTCTGTCACCAAACTGCATCCACTGTGTAACATCTGCAGTGACTGCACAAATAAAGTATCCCTTTTCATATACCCCTGCCTGAGTTCTCAGTCTATTGAGTATGGATGGAATCTATTGAGTATGGCCGACTCTGGAAATCCTGGAGCCCATCAAAAGCCTGTCCTGTTCCCCCCACCATCGCGGACCACTCAGCTCTCCTGGACCCTCACAGGTATGACCACACACAACTGCAGTAACAGTAGCAACATCTTCCAGAGAGGGGGGGACACTGTGTTACACGTGCATCCGCGCTGACATCACGCGCACGCCTCTGTAAAACATTTTTAAAAGAAATACATTTATATCTATCCATTAATGTGTTTCTCTCTCAATCAAACAGAAAGTGTAGGTTGTTTTTTCCATTTGTTCATGTTAGACATGAGATTCGCTCATTCTCGCTGCTTTTGCAAAACATGAAGTCTCTTGCTTATTATGTTTTTGAGACATAACATGTTGTGATTGCAATAAAGCACTAATGAAGTTTGGGTACTATTTAATAACTATCACATTATCAACTCCTCAGCAGGGCATTTTTCTATAAATTGATTAATTCTGGGAGATATGCAGATAAAGTAACAGAAGAACTACTGTAAGTCAATGCAAAATATTAGTCCTTCCAGCAGCACAGCCCAGCTGTATGGGACTAAAAACACACCACAGCACAGCACATTCTACACATTTATTGTAAGCAATTTTATTTCTGGATGACTTTTCTGTTGAGCATACAGTAGACGTTCATTTTTTTGTGTAAATAGCAATTACTCCATCAGTTACAGTACGTGCATCACCCAAGGAATCTCAACCTCCGACACATGCACACTGCACATATCACTTGGCTTGACAGTGGATCTCTTGACTCGGTATGCTATGGAGAAACTCAGCTCAAGTACAGTGAATCTCTGCTTCAAAGAACTCACCATAGAAATCTAAAGTCAACAGATATCAACAGATTTTGTAGATGAAAAACTACAGGCCATTCAGCTTGCAGCTTCATGTAAACTGTATAGACAATTGATTTGGGCACATTAACCAATGTCAGTAACTTTGCTTCCTGCCATTATAATCATCATTTATTTGTAAAATGCCCATGTATTCCGCAGCGCGGTACAATGGGGTACAGTGTTATGTATGTTACATAAAGAGAATGACATACCAAATGCAATGACCTACTTGAAAGCGAGAGGTAACTCTCAATGTATTACTTCCTGGTATTTTTTTAAAATAAATAAATAAGGACAAACAAGCACCGACTGATACAGAAGGTAATGGGGGCCCTGTATATGAGATTTTATAATCTATAGCAGCGCTGCACAATCTTTTCAGCTTGCGCCCCCCCCCCCTCTTGCTTCCCTCCCTGCTCGCACCTCCCTCCCTTACCTCCTCTCCGGATCCCGGCGTCAAATGACGTCGCAGGGTCACGTGACGTCACGTTGACATGCCAACGTGATGTCACATGACCCGCCGCGTTGCCATTGCGATCGCTGAAGAGAAGGTATGTTAGTTGCAGAGGCCTCACGCGATCCTCTGGCATTCATTTAAATGCCTTTGGGGAAGAGCGTGGGACCCCTGCAACCACCTGTGCCCCCCGTGAATAATTTTGTGCCCCCCCTGGGGGGGCGCCCCCCAGTTTGCACGCCGATGGTCTAGAGGGAATAAAGGCAATGTTGAAACAAAAAGTGGCTGCTTGTTGTGGGGGTGGAGTGTATCTCATGACAGAGTATGGCAACTGTCGCACAGATGATCCTATTTCGGTTATTTGGCATCTACTGTTCTTATTAGTATGAAAAGTTGTTATCCTACATTTGGGGAGAAATTTGAATCATGTACTGCCACTAATCACATGCTATACGCTGAAGGTCCCATAGTATGGTTTATAATGTTAATAAAGGCACAGCAATTCTATATTTCTCTATTCAAATAAATATTATGTACAGTACTGCATGAATAACTAATAATAACAGTAATAATAAATGTGGAGTATAATAGTATCCCAGTTGCCCTGGACAGAATGTAATGTGTAAAAAGTAGGTCATGGGAAATAGTGTATTTGTATATTCTTCACATACATACAGTAACTGTCTGTTTCTATGGGTTTGTCTGCATGCAGAAATCTCAAACAGCACCATTCTATACTCCACACAAGTACAGTACATACATTTATTAAGTTTGGTTTTCTATGATGAACACAACTGGTACTACTGTTTCAACATTCCATCTGGGGGAAAGAAACAGAACAAGATGTGTATGTTTTTTCCAAGTATAGCGGTGGCTGGTCCTGCTAGCTCTCTACCTTCCCCTGTCATGTAAGTTCTAATATGATGTAGACAGTGACAGGCTATCCTATGGGGTTTTCCCCTCCTCATGCTGACTTCCTGAGTGACAGAGTGGTGGTGCATGTGCTGGGCCCTCCCTCTGTGAGCTACAGGAAGGAAGTGCCTAAATTATAGATTGAAGTTCAGCCCCTTAGGGTTGAGACCTTCAGTTAGTTCTAGCCTGCCCCTGCATGTGGTAAGATGTGTTGGAGAACATGTCCTCCAGACCAGGAGTGAGACATGTGCTCAGCCCTTCATGGGCTGAACACATAACCTAATCCAGCTAGACCTCACCATTACCCGCAGCCCAGTACCATCCAGAAGCCAGGGATCTACCCCATCAATTTGAGCATATGCTGCAATAACACCAACCGTGGCTGCTGAAATAAAGAACATCGTCATTTGTACCTCTGGCTCTGCTGCAGTCTGTATGGAGAGAGGTAGAGAGATTAAGGACTGTCATAACAGGGACCCCTTCAGGCATTACTGAAGCCCCCTACGTCTGGAGGTGCTGACACCATGAAAAGAAGATCCAGAGGGATCCCTAAAGGTCTGTCCTGTACACCCACACCATCGCGGGAAACTCATCTCTCCTGTACCCAGCAGGTAACCAGCTCTACACCAAGCAGTTGCATAGCTATTATCTCCTAGAGGGAGGGAGGATGGGGGAGGTGGGGGGGAGGGGAGGCGGGACACGTGCTACACAAGCTTTTACATATATAACAGTGCTAAACAAAAAGACCTTAAAAGTTGCATTTCCCCATCGACATAACCTACACAGTATTTGAAAATGAATTCTATGTGATACCCTTTGAAGCAAATTGCCAACGTAATTTTTTCTAGCATTTTTAATTTTATTTAATTTTATATATATATATATATATATATATATATATATATAAATAAAAGAAGGGGAAAAAAGCGCCGAATCCTAGTGCATTACTGTGCAAAAATTGTATTTAAGTTCCCAAAAAGGCTCATAAAATGGACTCACAAACATAGAATATATAAAAGCATATTATGAGATTATACTCATGCTCCAGAGGATCAGCAACCGCCGCTTTACTGCTGTACTGCTCCGTGACTCCACTGTGTCCAATCTTGCCCTCGTGTTTCACCGCCAGCAGGAACTCACGATATCAGGCTCTCCGCAACTCCTCTCCCCGGGCACACACCAACAGATGATCTTTGGTTCCCTCCGGGGACGATAGATGCGGCGGGACAACAAATGACGTCACACGGTAGATGTAGATACCAAACAGGTTTGGAATATCAAGCAGATATGTAAGCAGCGTTAGAGGATCAACTGCACACCTGTCCCTACGCGTTTCATCAGATAAACTGACTTCTTCAGGGGTTGGGCTCTGGGTTTATTGGTACACATATATATACTGTACACCCACGAGTCCAGTTGGCTAGATTAAAAATAATTGGCAAAACCTGTGTATACATACAACATGACTGCATGATCTGAATATACTAATACCCACTATACTACTACAGAAATGGATGTAATCCTACTAACAATACGAAATATAAAATAAATGTAAAAACACTATGTACAATATTTAAGACTGTCATATGCTGTATATTCTCTTAAATAGAGACCACAGAAAATGTATAAATGTAAATACCCCAAATCAACTGAATACACAAGTACAATTAGATGATACTAGATGGCAAACAATTAGATGTTAATTTCTGGCTTGAGGAGAGTAGATCTGACATGTGTCATTCTCAAAAATTGAAAGGAAAAATACCAATACATACAGAATATTAAAAGATTCCTGTAAGAACAAACAAAATACTAAATATCTAGAAGAAATGAATGTGTCCATGTTGCTGGAAAGACAGAAAACAGGACTCAAAGAGAAATATATATTTATATATAGAATCAATCATTCAATAGTGATATATAGAGAACATATATATATATACACATGTACAAATGTGCATGTAATAATTCATACTCGCCAAAGGAGGGAGGGTCCAACGCAATACTTTAATTGGAAACAACGAGGAAGAAATTAAAAAATGTGAAATGAAGAATTATACGTAAATATAATAATGGAAAAGAGAAAAAATATATATATATTTATGTGTTAAAAATATATAAATATATAAAAAAATATATATGTATACTATAGTAATGAAATAAATTAAATTGAAATGAAACCTGGATGGCAAATACAAATTTAGAGTATTTGCCCAAAATATAAGCAAAAAATGTATAACAAAGAAATATTGAAGTGTAGACCGGACATGTATCCAAGGCCACTCATATAATAAACAGATCAAAATTGTATGGCAAAGCCAATCCCACCACACTCCTCATAAATAAAATATAATAAAAAATGCTGTAGTGAACCATGTGAATATAAATGGATTGTGAACATAATTGTGTCTATATATTAGATCTAAAAATTTTAGATGAAGTGATGTATATGTGTTGTATATGTGATTTATAATAATATGAATCAAAATGAATAATGTGATTATTAAAGTGAAAAAGTGATGAAGTGATAAAAAACCTTATATGGGTGAACACGAAGGGAACATATCAAGCATGCTCAACCCAGACCTCCGTGATCATCCAACACAGGAAAAAATAAAAATAAAATTAATGAAGGAAAAAAGAAAAAAGAAGAAGGAGGAGACATGAATAAGCAGGATATGGATTATATGACAGTGCTGATATCAATACAATCATTCAGGCCATCTGGACTGAGGGTATTTAATACATAGATCCAGTATGTCTCTCTAAGATTTAAAAGCTTATGCCTATCTCCACTTAGAAGGTTCGAACCAATGGCCTCAATACCCATAACAGCCAGGGAAGCAGGATCTTTATTGTGCTTAAGTTCATAATGCCTTGACAGACTGTGTGTTTGTAACCCATGCCTAATATTACGTCGATGCTCTAAAAAACGTGTACAAAGTGCTCTTTTTGTCCTACCAATATACTGGACCCCACACGGACACATGATGGCATAAACTATAAAGGTGGACCTGCAGTTGATATGACCTTTCACTTGATGGATAGATCCATTAGAATGGGATTTAATGCTGTTGGTTTTCTTCAAGTGTTTGCACGTGAGGCATCTCGAACGGTTGCATGAAAAATTACCATCTTTTGTATTGTTAGTAGTATTTATAGTTTTTTGGAAATCTTTTCAGTCTACTAGGTGCCACAATGGATTGGATGTTTCTTGCCTTCTGGAACACTACTGGAATTCTTGGTGGCAGTTTTTTCCCTATAATCGGATCACTGAGCAAAATATCCCAATGTCTATTGAGTATATTTTTAATTTTCTGTGAGGCACAATTAAACTGTGTTATAAAAAGAGGTGTACATATCTTATCATTATCCGTTGTTTTGCCCTTCTTTTTAGGAAATATTTTGCCCTTTGACTGGTCCAAAAGTTTGAGTCTATCTAATTGGCCTTCTTGTTTAAAAGTCTCCATGATGATGTGTCTCTTGTATCCCTTTGCCACGAACTTCTTTACCAGAGCGTCCCCCTGGGCCAGGTAGTCAGAGTCCAGAGTACAGTTTCTCCTAACTCTAAGAAACTGGCCCCTGGGGACGTTCTCCAACCATTTGTGATAGTGTTTTCTGGTATGATGCAGATATGCATTAGTAGAAACTTTCTTAAAGAATGTTTTAGTGATAATCTTGTTCTCACTATTAGCCACCAACTCCAAATCCAAAAAATTGATACTACACTTGTTAGTTTCAAATGTGAATCTCAGATCTATTTGGTTGTCATTAAAAGATGTCAAAATATCAATCAATGTGTCCTGTTCTCCGTCCCAAATGAAAATGAGATCGTCTATGAAACGGCCATAGAACACCAAGCCCTCCCCCAGCCTAGCGTTGCCCCACACATGGGTATCCTCCCATAGGCCCATGCATAGGTTAGCATAGCTGGGGGCAAACCGTGTGCCCATGGCCGTTCCACAGACCTGCAGGTAGTATTCATTCTCAAATAAAAAATAATTATGTTCCAAAATGAACAAGATAGCCTTCAGAATGAAATCTCTCTGTATATTGTTAAATTGGATATCTTTCTCCAAGAAATGTGCTACTGCTGCTACTCCCTTCGTGTGTCCAATACATGTATATAAGGAGGCCACATCTCATGTGGCCTAAATATATGTAGATTTCCAAGGTATCCCCGAGATAAAATCAATAACATGCAGTGTGTCCCTAATATATGATCTTAACTTGACCACCAAAGATTGTAAAAAATAGTCTACATATTGGGACACGCTGGACGTCATTGACTCCACCCCAGAGACTATAGGTCTTCCCGGGGGATTTACTGCATCCTTATGTACCTTAGGTATATGGTAAAACACTGGTGTTCAGGGATTTCGTTTGAATAGAAACTCAAACTCAGCTTTCGTAATTACCCCACTATGTTGTGTTTCCAAAAGAAAAAAAATCAAATCCCTTTGATATATATCCATCGGATCTTGGTGCAAGAGCACATAAGACATGCTGTCACCCAATAGGCGATTGGCTTCAGCTATATATACATCCCTATCCTCGAGCACAATTCCTCCTCCCTTGTCTGCCTGTCTGATTACAATTCCACTTAGTTCACTCAATTCCTTTAAAGCCTGTGTTTTGTTTTTATGTAGATTCCTTCTTTGGAGTGAGGGCATACTCTGACAGAGTGACTCAAAGTATTTCAATACCAAAGTATAAAAGGTTTCTATGAATCCACCCTTAGCCTGATATGGGAAGAAAGTGGATTTAGGGACAAAGGGTGAGTGTTTGATATTGGTTACCAAAGGTTCTATGGGTAGCACATTGACATCAGTGAAAGACTGAGAATTGCTTGAATCACACATTTGAATAGGATGACCCAGTAAATTTGGAGAATTTGGAAATTGAAAATTACTTAAATTGCACATTTGAATGGATGTTTCCTGGAGAGTAAGAGAACTGCAAGATTGAGAATATCCTAAATCGCACATTTGAACTGTATCTTTTTGGAGACCTGGAGAATTTAAGACCCGTGAATTACCTGCATCACATATTGAATTTGAGGGCCATGATGGTCCTAAAACACCCCTATCGGTTAGATTATTTTGAAATCTGGTTGATGCCACAGTGGCTAGAGACAATACTGGATCTACTGTACCACTCATGTTGTCTAATGCAACAATACCTTCTTGTGTAACGTGTTGTGTAAAATTATCCAAATTTGGACTAAAATGAGGACCAATACCAGCACCATCAGAGACGACATCAACACCATCCGCTAGGAGGGCAGTCATGGCCTTGATGCAATCCCTCTCCTGTGAACTGAAAATCTCCTCCTTCTCCCTACCTTTTAAAGCAAAAAATCTCATCAAAGTGACCTTTCTTATATACTTGTTTAAATCCACAAACAAATTAAATTTCTTGGGTTAACTACTAGGTGCAAAAGAAAGACCTTTAGAGAGGAGTGAAGTGTGATGTGCCGACAATACAAAACTTGATAGATTGAAAATACCGTGACTCTCTGGCATTAATGTCCTTAGTCTGCCTTCCTTCTTTCTTTGTTCACGCTGCCCTGATCTTCTTCCTCGCTGTTTCTTTTTCTGCGTTGCGTTGAAGTTTCCCACGCCGTGGGGTGTCTGTCCCAAAGAGGATATGTTCTCCCTCTTTCCCTCTCCTCTTCCTTCTTCACCATCTCTAAAAAAGAAGCAGTATGTGAGGTGGTGTGTGCAGACTTTGATATAGGCAGCGAGGATTCCCTATTCTGGTGTTTGGATATAGCCCCATTTGTTGACTCCCCTTCCTTGTCATCATGGTTAACATTGGAAGCCATAGGGGGATCCTGTAATACTGCAAAACGATTATCTATTTGTATGGAAGATACATCTTCCTTGTTTCTGTTAACTTTTGGTATATGTGTCTTGGATGAGGCTGCTGGAGTGTGATAATAATCCCTACTTCTTTCCCTATATTTGTTGTATTTTTTCCCTTTTCTGGGGGGATACTGATGTTTGGAATCATCTCGCCTCATTCCTTTCCAAGTTGTAACCTGATCTGTTGCATAATCATTAGTATCTCTATGATATTTTTTATCCTTGCGCTCCATAGTGTCCCTCTCAAAATTCAGGACTCTCTTATTGACCAATTGACCTCATTCCTGGAATTCCTCACTATCTACATGAGGAATTAAAATTTTCTGTACTTCTATTTCCTTCTCAGTGATCTTCACTTTTTCCTCTCGGTATGAGATCAACAAGCGAATCAATGAGAATGAACATTTTTCCAAAATGTTATTCCAATTTGAGGAAAATTCCTCACTAGTTTCAAAGGTGGGTTTCTTTGTAACCCTTAGCCCTCTTGGAATTATTTTTTCATTTAGATATCTCTCTAGTGAGAGAAGATCAAGCCAATGCTTCATCTCTTCCTTCGCCAATTTCTCAAGCCTGAAGAAATTGGTTTTTAGATCTATACCCTCCTCCATATCTTCTATTGTAATCGATTCAGTTGGTTTGAGGTATTTTTGCCTTCTGGCTAACCTTTCTTTGCTATTAGACATCATATTAAAATCTCTGTATTCAGTGATACCCAAACACAAGCTGCTGACCGTAAAGTTGAAAAACTATAACCAATATATACAATGAAGATCTGCGCTTGTGTGAAGATGTCAGAGAATAGGTGAGACAAAATGTTAAAAAATATTAAAAAATATATATATATGTAAATGTAAATACCGTAAATATATTAAATGATATATTAACTAATATTGCATAATCAATGATATCTAAACCATAGTACATGAATTAATACATATATAGTGCTGTGACACCTCCTATGAATACACAATGCAAATAGTCCTTTGGAGTCCAAAAACAATGTCCAATGAAGGGGAATAAAACAAAGCACTATCATATTATATTTTATTTATGAGGAGTGTGGTGGGATTGGCTTTGCCATACAATTTTGATCTGTTTGTTATATGAGTGGCCTTGGATACATGTCCGGTCTACACTTCGATATTTCTTTGTTATACATTTTTTGGTTATATTTTGGGCAAATACTCTAAATTTGTATTTGCCATACAGGTTTCATTTCAATTTTATTTATTTCATTACTATAGTATACATATATATTTTTTCTACTAATGCATATCTGCATCATACCTGCAACCACTATCCCAAATGGTTGGAGAACGTCCCCAGGGACCAGTTTCTTAGAGTTAGGAGAAACTGTACTCTGGACTCTGACTACCTGGCCCAGGGGGACGCTCTGGTAAAGAAGTTCGTGGCAAAGGGATACAAGAGACACATCATCATGGAGACGTTTAAACAAGAAGGCCAATTAGATAGACTCAAACTTTTGGACCAGTCAAAGGGCAAAATATTCCCTAAAAAGAAGGGCAAAACAATGGATAATGATAAGATATGTACACCTCTTTTTATAACACAGTTTAATTGTGCCTCACAGAAAATTAAAAATATACTCAATAGACATTGGGATATTTTGCTCAGTGATCCGATTATAGGGAAAAAACTGCCACCAAGAATTCCAGTAGGGTTCCAGAAGGCAAGAAACATCAAATCCATTGTGGCACCTAGTAGACTGAAAAGATTTCAAAAAACTATAAATACTACTAACAATACAAAAGATGGTAATTTTTCATGCAACCGTTCGAGATGCCTCACGTGCAAACACTTGAAGAAAACCAACAGCATTAAATCCTATTCTAATGGATCTATCCATCAAGTGAAAGGTCATATCAACTGCAGGTCCACCTTTATAGTATATGCCATCATGTGTCCGTGTGGGGTCCAAAAAGAGCACTTTGTACACGTTTTTTAGAGCATTGACGTAATATTAGGCATGGGTTACAAACTCACAGTCTGTCAAGGCATTATGAACTTAAGCACAATAAAGATCCTTCTTCCCTGGTTGTTATGGGTATTGAGGCCATTGGTTCGAACCTTCTAAGTGGAGATAGGCATAAGCTTTTAAATCTTAGAGAGACATACTGGATCTATGTATTAAATACCCTCAGTCCAGATGGCCTGAATGATTGTATTGATATCAGCACTGTCATATAATCCATATCCTGCTTATTCATGTCTCCTCCTTCTTTTTTCTTTTTTCCTTCATTAATTTTATTTTTATTTTTATTTTTTCCTGTGTTGGATGATCACGGAGGTCTGGGTTGAGCATGCGTGACATGTTCCCTTCGTGTTCACCCATATAAGGTTTTTTATCACTTCATCACTTTTTCACTTTAATAATCACATAATTCATTTTGATTCATATTATTATAAATCACATATACAACACATATACATAACTTCATTCAATTTTTTTAGATCTAATATATAGACACAATTATGTTCACAATCCATTTATATTCACATGGTTCACTACAGTGTTTTTTATTATATTTTATTTATGAGGAGTGTGGTGGGATTGGCTTTGCCATACAATTTTGATCTGTTTGTTATACTGTATGAGTGGCCTTGGATACATGTTTGGTCTACACTTCGATATTTCTTTGTTATACATTTTTTGCTTATATTTTGGGCAAATACTCTAAATTTGTATTTGCCATCCAGGTTTCATTTCAATTTAATTTATTTCATTACTATAGTATACATATGTATTTTTTTATATATTTATATATTTTTAACACATAAATATATATATATATATATTTTTTTTCTCTTTTCCATTATTATATTTACGTATAATTCTTCATTTCACATTTTTTAATTTCTTCCTCGTTGTTTCCAATTAATGTATTGCGTTGGACCCTCCCTCCTTTGGCGAGTATGAATTATTACATGCACATTTGTACATGTGTATATATATATATATATATATATATATATATATACTATTGATAGCTAAGGGTTATGTTCTCTATATATCACTATTGAATGATTGATTCTATATATAAATATATATTTCTCTTTGAGTCCTGTTTTCTGTCTTTCCATCAACATGGACACATTCATTTCTTCTAGATATTTAGTATTTTGTTTGTACTTACAGGAATCTTTTAATATTCTGTATGTATTGGTATTTTTCCTTTCAGTTTTTGAGAATGACACATGTCAGATCTACTCTCCTCAAGCCAGAAATTAACATCTAATTGTTTGCCATCTAGTATCATCTAATTGTACTTGTGTATTCAGTTGATTTGGGGTATTTACATTTATACATTTTCTGTGGTCTCTATTTAAGAGAATATACAGCATATGACAGTCTTAAATATTGTGCATAGTGTTTTTACATTTATTTTATATTTCGTATTGTTAGTAGGATTACATCCATTTCTGTAGTAGTATAGTGGGTATTAGTATATTCAGATCATGCAGTCATGTTGTATGTATACACAGGTTTTGCCAATTACTTTTAATCTAGCCAACTGGACTCGTGGGTGTACAGTATATATATGTGTACCAATAAACCCAGAGCCCAACCCCTGAAGAAGTCAGTTTATCTGATGAAACGCGTAGGGACAGGTGTGCAGTTGATCCTCTAACGCTGCTTACATATCTGCTTGATATTCCAAACCTGTTTGGTATCTACATCTACCGTGTGACGTCATTTGTTGTCCCGCCGCATCTATCGTCCCCGGAGGGAACCAAAGATCATCTGTTGGTGTGTGCCCGGGGAGAGGAGTTGCGGAGAGCCTGATATCGTGAGTTCCTGCTGGCGGTGAAACACAAGGGCAAGATTGGATACAGTGGAGTCACGGAGCAGTACAGCAGTAAAGCGGCGGTTGCTGATCCTCTGGAGCATGAGTATAATCTCATAATATGCTTTTATATATTCTATGTTTGTGAGTCCATTTTATGAGCCTTTTTGGGAAATTAAATACAATTTTTGCACAGTAATGCACTAGGATTCGGCGGGTTTTTTTTTTCCTTCTTGTTTTCTATGCAGGTGGAGAGGGAGGTCGTTGTACCCTCGTTAAGAAGCTGCCTGTTTCCTGATTGCTTTGTTTTATTCCCCTTCATTGGACATTGTTTTTGGACTCCAAAGGACTATTTGCATTGTGTATTCATAGGAGGTTTCACAGTACTATATATGTATTAATTCATGTACTATGGTTTAGATATCATTGATTATGCAATATTAGTTTATATATCATTTAATATATTTACGGTATTTACATTTACATATATATATATTTTTTAATATTTTTTAACATTTTGTCTCACCTATTCTCTGACATCTTCACAGAAGCGCAGATCTTCATTGTATATATTATATATATATATATATATATATATATATATATATATATATATATATATATATATATATATATATATATATAAAATGACCAGGCATTAAAAAAGTTTTGGTGGTAACAAAAGTGACAAAAATATTTACTCACCATAACTTTTTGTATGTCTGGTTATACCCACGACTACCAGCTTCATGTTGCATAGCACGCAATCAATTTCACACTGGCTGAAATAGCTGTCTGTGAGAAGATTTACTGGCTATGCACTTCTTTAACCCAGGCTGTGCTGAAAAGCTTTGTAATAAGGCAGGTATATATAGGATTCCATGTTAAAATGAAAAAGAAGTAGAGAGTGACACACTGTGCTCATTTGCATGTCATTACCCAGAATCCATGGCTGCAGTGGAATCACTGTATGCTAAGAGATAATGGGGAAAGACAGGATTACAGACCTGAGACATGCAAATGCACCACAAGTGATATTATTATTTACGGTAAAAAGACCCAAAGCTTGCATTATTATATATTCTTCTCATGCCAACCGCTGCTGTTTTTTCTCATTCTTTTCATCCCACCTGACAGCACAGAGCATTTATTAATGTAGAATATGATGGATCTTTTCAGAGAAAATGTTTTTTTTTATCTTTTCAGAAAAGTTTTTGTGTAGTCTACAAATGTCACGAGGTAAGAGGGGCTTAACAGCCATATTGTAAGGATTCTGCTCGATCTGTGTTGGATTTTGCTGTCAGTTCGGGTTTTCCTGTTGGTCTTTGCTGCCCCCTGTTCCTGTTACCTGTTTGGATTCCCTATTGCTGACCCCGGACCGTGACCCCGACCTCGCTGCTTTCTGCCTGCCCTGACCTTTTGCCTGTACACTGGACTCCGCACCATTGCTGCCAGCCCTAACCCCTGCTTCCATACCGACTACGGATACTCTTACACTCTGTCCCTGGGCTGTGGTCGGTTTATTTGCATCCCTTCCTCAGCCCTGCGGGTCCGCTTCCTGATTTGAGATGAGCAGCGTCACACATATTCATTTAGGTTGCGGGCTCACAAAATACACAGCTTAAAAAATCAATGAGGAGGGAAAAATCTAGAGAGATTAAATCATATGCCCTATTGTACAGTATGGTGAATAAATTTAAAAAAATAAAAATAAAATTCAGGGTCCGGTGCCTTTGATGTGAGCACTGTTATGAAAATACTGATAGACAGTAGAATCCAGAGCTCAACATCAATTCAGAAAACACAGCAGGCTCATTCTTCTGTTCTGTTCAATAAATTTACTGAGGCATAATCCTGACCAGAAACCACAGGTGCTTTTCAGTTCACACATAGAATGTTGAGAAGCATTTCAAACATCTCTCTGTGGCAGTGAAGGGGTTAAAGCTGTGTACAAAATGTGTGGAAAGTAAACCAATAAAAAGCACAGGACACGGGACTGACTATAAGGCTTTAAGGGCTTATTCTACATCCGCCAAAACACTGATCAAGTAATTTTCGGCCAAAATTCCCTATTGAATTCACTAGGGAATTTCGGCCCAAAACCCCCCAAACCACCCCTTCGTCAGACAGGGCTAGCTGGCAAATTTGAGCCCAGGGAGCAATCCCAACAAACTGGACCAAGAACCAGGTGGCCCACACACCATATTCACAGATACACACACCATGCACAGATGTGCACACCAGATACACACACCATATTCACAGAGGCACACACCAGATCCTCGCACCATACACAGAGGCGCACACCAGATCCACACACCATGCACAGATGCGCACACCAGATACACACACCATACAATACACAGATGCACACATATCACACAAGTACCGTAGATCACACATACTATGCATGTTTAAACCCCTGTTTATGCCCAGCAAGACTAGAACACTGCCTCTTAGCAGGTTCATCTCCATGGTTGTGTGACTGTGGTAACCCGGTAGCAAGGCTGGTGAAGGAGGAGGGATTATGTGGGGGAGTGAGCCTAAAGGGAAGGGGAAGCCATGACAGGTCTGATCTGCATGGAGCTGAGAGAGTGAGGCTGGATCCTGAGCTTCCTGTGTAATGGGACCTGTATGTGTCCCACATGAAGACAGGAGAGCTGATCAGTGGAGAAGCCAGTTGCAGAGAAGCAGAATAGGAGATAGATCCCCGAAGGAGGGGATCCCAAATGGGTAATAGGAATAGTGATATCACACTACATATCTTTGCGAAGTACAGACCTGCAACTTACAGTGACATTACATGAGCTCCAACGGGGCACCGGTACTAGAAATATAGGCCTAACCACCCAGGATTGTGCGGCCTATTCAATTTACTATAACACACACACACATGCGCAGTGCTTAGGTGAACTGTAATGATGTGCTTTGTATTGACATACAGTAGAGGCAACTCTTATTCGAACAAAAACCAGTGGCAAATCCCCAAAAAACCCAGGAAACACCCAGGTACATTCTGAATACATGCCTTAAACTTTCCTTAAACTAGCCCCAGCATTTCTGCATTGATTAATGGCCTATCAGATTAACAGCGGGGGTCCCTGGCAGTCCCATTCAAACTGAATTGGACTGCCAGGGATCCCTGCTGTGTTAATCCTATGGGTCGTTAGTCAATGCAGAAATGCCTTAAACGTGCCTCAAACTAGCCCAGAACATACCCAGCACATACCCAGCACATACCCAGAATGTAACCCGGCTAGTTTACGGCAAATGTTAGAATAAACGTTGCCTCTATTGTAAACTGTATAGTATAAACACATTAATTTCAGCTCTTGAGACCCCGTGGTTCTTGAGATACATGACTAGATAGGTGTCACCAGTACTAACCTCACCAGAGAAAACAAAATGGTGGTTTAAATCTCCCACATTATGCAAATAGGAAACAGCAATGCCATCTATTGTTTCCTATTGGCCGTCGTGATGATGCAGGGGATTTCTATATGCAGAAGTACCAGTGTCACATTACTCAGTATGTATAGTATGTCAGCAACCAGGGGTCCCTGGGGCTGAACCTCATTTCCTCCGTTTCCCACCCATGTAAAAATTATGGGGGGAGAGGGGAAGGTCGTGGACTGTGGCTTTATATATCAGGAGTCTAAAGGTAATAAAGCTCCAATGTCTTGTTGGTGAGTAAAAATATTAATGTTACCACAAGCTGGCTGTATAAAACAAGATGAGAGGTTATGTTAATCTTTCTGATGCAAAAATGCCTGTGGCAGTTACTAATATCCCAGCAGGTAAGAATTTCCTACAATTATTAATTTCTTGGTGACAGTTACCTAAGCATTTTAATTTCATCTCTCAGCTAGCATGATGGTTTACATGGTGAAGAAAACAAAGCAAGATAAAAATGAGTCTTAAAGGATCATGTTTTTGCTCGTCTCATTGTAGTAGGGAAAATATACATGTTCTGACAAATAAAACTGAAATGTGTATGGTTGACTTCTAATGAAATTCCAGCTCTTTAAATACTTTAATGAATGTTGGCAATTACTACTTAGTAAAAAAACAAACCTATATATATATATATATATATATATATATATATATATATATATATATATATATATATATATATATATATATATATATATATATATATAAAGAAAAAGAGAGAGAGAGCGCAACCCCATAGCGCATTATGACATTTATTGGGGAAGGGAGGGATGGACAAGGGAATCAAGTACTATTACAAGGAATACAATTAAAACAAGCGTTTGTGCATATAAATCACCACCAACGAAGATGAAGAACCGCCATCCCAGCCATTGGTTTATGGTTGTCAGACAGCCTTATTGGATAGATCAAGTTCAGCCTGACTACGTGAGAGTATTTCAGGCGCTGGGGTCTGACGCTACCCACAACCCTTGCAGTGTGTGACGAAATGCATAAGGAAGCTCGTGGTACTCACACTACATCATCAAGTGACAACACAATCGTGGCCGGATCGTGCCATGAATACCACTCTGGCCGGTAGCTGTGAAGTTTTCCATCTAAATTGGGGTATTCCCTACCATGCGACGGACGATTTTTCTGGAGAGCTGTGGATGCAGTTTTGGGACGGTTCTTCATCTTCGTCTGTGGTGATTTATATATATATATATATATAGCAACTGTAAATATTCCTGTATATTCATTTGCATGTCTTAGACAGGTCTGCAACCCTGTCTTTCACCATTATCACCCAGCACACAGCACTTCCACTACAGCAAGGGATTCTGGGCAATGACATGCAAATGAGCACAGAGTGCCACCTTTTATCTCAAGCTCACATTACATGAACAACCCTTAGCCAATGCATGCTGCTTTAAACACAGCTTTAAGCAAGGGCTTGGGAGATGCAAAGTCAGTTAACCCACTAACAGACATGTTTCAACCTTGATGGGTATCATCAGTGTGAGGTTGGTTGCTGACATTTGCTCATTTGAGATTAAAGAGTAGGTAATCACCACATTTATTAAGGTTATGGTGGGTAAAAAAAGTGACAAAAACCCTCCACAGTATAGCATATAGCAACTGTAAATATTCCTGTATATTCATTTGCATGTTTAGACAGGTCTGCAACCCTGTCTTTCACCATTATCGCCCAGCACACAGCACTTCCACTGCAGCAAGGGATTCTGGGAAATGATATGCAAATGAGCACACAGTGCCACCTTTTATCTCAAGCTCACATTACATGAACAACCCTTAGCCAATGCATGCTGCTTTAAACACAGCTTTTAAGCAAGGACTTGGGAGATGCAAAGTCAGTTAACCCACTCACAGACATGTTTCAACCTTGATGGGTATCATCAGTGTGAGGTTGGTTGCTGACATTTGCTCATTTGAGATTAAAGAGTAGGTAATCACCACATTTATTAAGGTTATGGTGGGTGTATTTATATATATATATATATATATATGTGTGTGAAACAAGACAGCAGGCACTCTGTAAACAATGAAGAGCTGATGCTTATCCCATATGCGATATTGAAACAACAGGTATTACCAGATCTTCATCCGGAAAGAAGAGACAGCACACAGCCAAGTTGAAATAACAATATATTGAGGTAACATGTATGTAGTGCCTTGGTTTTTGTTACCTCAATATATTGTTATTTCAACTTGGCTGTGTGCTGTCTCTTCTTTCCGGATGAAGATCTGGTAATACCTGTTATATATATATATATATATATATATATGTATAAAATGTATTTGCACATAAGGCAGCGACTATACTAGCTGTGACTGAGTGCGTGACATCCCACGCTGCTGTCGTGAAACGTGCACTGTGCCAGTGCGATGTCGCATCCGCAAGCGGGGGTGGGGGCTGTGGGTGGGGGGGGGTCACATCCGGAAGACAAGGTAAACACAGGTAAAATAAACAAGAATTTTCTGTAGAAATACTGTAGTTGGCTGCCAGTAAATAAGCCAAGCCCAATCCAACTAGTTGGCTGGCAGATAATTGGGTTTTCTTACACTGTAATTGGTTTGGTTGTGTTTTCTACACTCTGATTGGGTAGTTTGTGCTGCGCTGGGACTGGTTAGACGCAAGTCACGTGATGCGGCCGTCGCATCTAAAAACAAATTATTTTGTTATGAAGGGGTTAAACGATATCTGCAGCTATACCCGGAGTCCCTAGTGTAGCAGGAGTTCCCCAATAGAGCAAAGATACCCAGATACATACCCAGGTACACTGAACCAAGTATTGGGGTTCAGGGGGCTGCTCCATCTAGGTTATAAAGCTGAGCAGGTTTTTACAGTGTCTAAAAGTTTTAAAAGTATTTTCTAGTGTGTGCCAAGAAAGAGGGTAGTGATTGTAAGGAAAATATACACTCACTCCATCCCTGACACCAGAATAGGAACTCATAACTTTTAGCACACAGAAAACAGGACACAATATATTTTATTTTAAGGTTATAGTTTAATGTGTATATATATATATATTGGTAACCTGTATATGAACTGATGAATTTCTAAGTCATGGATTCCGGACAGTCTAGATGGCAACAAAGCTTCGTGCCTCTGTGTCTGTGCGGAGTCCGTACTTGAAAGACTCAGGGATGCCAAGGTGTTAGAACAGGAGGGGTACAGCAGTTCTGCTTGAGTATCCACATCTTGGGATAACACAAGGCTATCCGGCAACCATTTGCCAGAACCCAGACACTGTGGAGCCTGGGCAGCAGATGGGCTTGGTATGCAAAGAGGCAGAGTTGCCAGGTTGGTGCATGCCCATTTACAACCTGAGAAAAGGTGCCCTCCTGGCTTTACAATACCGGCAAATCGGTGATTGGCTGGCAGGAGAATCCCCACGCTTTCATAGGCTTTACAAGTTAGTGGATGAGAGCCTGAAAGTCTTAAGAGAAGAGCAGATTCCAAGCGCCAAACCAACAGCGGCAAATTCAAAGATGCTCAGAACTGAATAGACGCGAGCCGGCTTCAGAGATGTTCAAGTCAGAAAAGTTTCCTAGTCCAGCTTTTTAGAACGTAGCAGTCGCGGCTGGCATTGCATGCCGAAAACAGTTCCAGGACTTTTGCGAGTAACTACTGGTCATAAGAAAGTGCTCTTAAAAGGTAATCTTAAGGAATTTCGTTCCCAAAACAGATTTATTCATTAGCCCCATTCCCAATAAGTGTTTTTAACTTGAATTGTGTAACTTTGTGTGTCTGTCTTCTACGAGAAATAAATTACCATTTATTTTACCATCTTGTTTTGCTCAATCAAATGATCCCGGTAATTAAAAGGTGTTAAGAAACCTGATCTCCCATGACAGTACTGTATTTGGGGAGTGTTTTTTTTCAAATGTATTTGGGGGTTGTTTTTTTATATATGTATGTAGCCAGGACTGGTTCTTGGCTATCAGTTTGCCCTCACTGGCAGTAAGCCCTGGTAAGAGCAGGCCTGCCAGTACCTATCATGGGTTTTCCCCATTCCCAGCAGTGCCCTCGAGTGACAGGGGAGGAGATGGAACCAGACCTGGGTTCACCCAATCTGGGTCAGACCTGGTGCCCTCCTCCTGGCTGTACTTAAGGGGATTGCCGCCCATGTTTCGTCAGTGCCTCTCCCCACTTGAGAGAGGCAGGTCACACACAGATTGCCTGAATATTGGCCTTCCCTGTTCCTCTTCCCCTTGGGGTGGAGCGAGAGTACTTTTCCCCTGATCCTGATAGAGGATCAGGGAAGAGCAAGGACTGCTGCAGGGACCCTTGACCCGTAGTGCAGGTCCAGGGACCATCCTCCAGCTGGATATAACACCAGAGACTGCATAGGGCAGAGACCTGCTGTGACTGCATTGAGCTGAACAGAATAAACCGTTCCAGTTATTATGCTTCCTGCCTGGTGTGTGATTTTTCTGGGATAGGAGAGGCGATTGTGTTCTACCATAGGAGATCATCACCATACATCTGGAGCCTGCGGCAGATGGGGTCGCTGTACAACTAGAGATCTACTGTATGTCGGGTTGTACCCCAGAAGCTTGTCCTGTGTTCCCACAAACACGGTCGGATGACTCAGCCCTCCTGCTTACCTATAGGTAGCATGCACCACACACGCTCTAATGGCAGAATTTCCCATTGGGTGGGGGAAACACTGTTACATTTGGAGGCGCTGCTGAGATACTGTTCAACAGGACAGGCTTTCAGCGATGCAAGGCTGGCAGTTATAAGGTAAACTTCCAGAGCAAGTGCTGATGAAAGGGAGACTAGGTGTAGTTGCCAGGGGATTCCGGCATACCATAACCAGGGCTCACCTTCCCCGCCACAGAACTACAGCCTGGGCTGACCTAATCAGGTGAGCTGTGTTGAGACATAGAGGCTATTGCTGGGTCTGAGTCACCCTGAGGACTGATAGGTGTATGATGCCTAAAGGGGGTGTTCTAGTTAACGTGTCCTAGGAGCCCTTGGAGAGGGTCTGCGATGCCAGGGCCAAGCAGTGTGGCGTAAGGTACTGCATAGGTAGTGCAGCTTTCCCGGGCAACCAGTTACGATGCCAGCAAGTCTGCATAGGATCCTTAGTTCAAAGGGGAGAGGATGTCCAGAGGTGTAAAAATGTTTGGTCAGCGAGGAAAGCGTGAATGGCCAGGTCCGGACTACAAAAGGCACCCTGCAGAGACACCTTTTTTGGTTTTTAGACTTGGTGGAGCCGGCCCTGTAGGTGGCAATGAGTTTGCCAGGGAGAATTCACCCATAGGGTCTGCTCTCCCTTTGGCCCAAAATCATATTTCCCGCGCACTCGGATTTTCGAGCCTGCTGGGTACGTCTACTTCTCTGATGTCCACTGGGGTGGAGCCCCTTTCTATTGGCTGATGGGGAGGAATTCCCACACTCCGATTGGCTGCTCCTTCCCCCTCCATTCTAGGGATAGCCCAGCAGAGTGTATGTAAGGAGTTGACCAAGAGAGGGTGCAAGTCCATCCAAGCCAACCAATGAGGTGAGTCGATAAAACTACAGCAGGCTTTTCAAAGTTGCTCTGTTAGAAATAACAGAGCGACCGGCTTTATTTTGAAGCATTAAACGTTTGCCTCGCAGAATCTAAGTCCTGTCTTTGCACCCAAGTTCTCAAAATCGAACGAAGAGGTTGCGGCTACGAATTGAAGCCGAAAAGAGGACCAGGAGAAATGGGGGTATATCCCGGTCAGGGTAAGCTCAACCAAGCGGGCGCCCTGCACCTAGAAAAGCCTAGATGTTTCCCTCAGACCCCCAGTAAGTATATTTTTAACTGTTCCTGGTGTATTTCTCCTTGTTGTACGTGAGTTTACCAAAATAAACACAATTTGTTTTTACTATCTAGTTCAGCTTAATGAATGATCCCGGTAATATATAAATGTTGTAAAAAGTACCTGGTCTCCCGTGACAAGGATACCCCTAGCAACTATTTAAGGCAGGGGCTGTCTACCTCTGGTAGTTCAATAACCCACTTTCTTACCAATGTCCACAGGTTTAGCTGCAAGCGCCGGATGAAAGCTGACATATCTTCCCCGTCATTTTGTTTAAGATCATGAAACATGGACATTAATTCCACGTCATCGTCTCTAGAACTGTAGGCGGTATTTAAATCCATAACCAGGTCTCGGGTGTCAGCCTCTGTGTACTGTTTGCGGTACAATCAAACAATGTTGGCCGCAGGGAGGTGCAAGCATTCTACTTTTCTCTGACATTTCACGGCCTCAGAGCAGGACCACTCCTACCTCTGCTCATCCCACTTCTGCCTCTCTCTCACACTTTGAAACCTGGCTCTCTTTCTTTCTCTCCTCAGACTCCCCTGTTCTTCTCCTTGGGGACTTCAACTGACACATTGATGACCCCTCTCTCCCTTGGGCTTCTCGCATTCTCTCTCTAACCTCTTCTTTTGGCCTTCAACAGTGGACTGCAGCCAGCACCCACAAGGATGGCCACTACCTAGACCTGGCTTTCACTAAAACCTTTTCTCTCTCTGATTTCTCCATTTCCCCCTTTCCTCTCTCTGACCATCACCTCATCTCATTTTCTCTCTCTCGCTTCTCCCCTTCTCCATCTGTATCTACCCCTCATTTCTGCAGAAACTCTATTAATCTACCAGCCTTTGATTCCACTTTACGCTTCTCCCTCTCCTCTCTCAGTTCTGCCCCAGAACCAGACAACCTGGTCAGGAACTATAACTCTGCCATATCCTCCTCTCTTGATCTTCATGCCTGATTTTTCTCTGCCATCCTCGCCCTTCTAACTCCAGACCCTGGCTAAATTCCCACACGCGCATGCTGTGTTCCTCTGAACGCCTCTGGAGTAAATCTCACACTATCGCAGACTTCCTTCACTACAAATTTATGCTATCCTGTTTCAACTCTGCCCTCTCAGGCTAAACAAGCCTACTTTTCATCACTAATTAACACGCACAAGTCTAACCCATGCCAACTCTTCTCTGTCTTTTACTCTCTAGTCAAACCACCCTCAGCTGCCTCTTCTTCTTCCTCCATCTCACCTCAGGACTTTGCTGACTATTTTAAGGAAAAGTTGGAATCCATATATCAGAATATCCCCTCTGTTTCCTCCTCCCATCCTACACTGCTTCCTAACTCTCCTCCTGCCTTCCTTGACTCGTTTTCTGCTCTCAGAGGAGGATGTGTCACGGCTGATCTCCTCTTCTCCTCTACCACTTGCACTCTTGACCCCATTCCCTCCCATCTCCTAAAACCTCTTGCTCCTACTATAATCCCTATGCTCACACACATTTTGAACTCCTCCCTCTACTCTAGTACCTTTCCCTCCTCCTTCACACATGCAACAGTCATACCATTACTCAAAAACAGCAAGCTTGACCCTACCTGTCTTTCTAACTATCGACCTGTCTGCCTCCTGCCTTTTGCCTCAAAACTCCTTGAATGTCTTGTATTCTCTCCAGGACCTCCTCTTCCTGCAGCACCAACCGCAAGATGGCCACAGCTTTTCACACAGTCCATGTGTATGTGGCTGCGCCAACCACAACCTGGCCGACGCAATCACCAAACCCTCCCGAGCGATGGGACCACTCCCAGGGAGGAGGCAAGGGAGGGTACCCTGCTACACACACACTCACATATATATATATGTATGATGTGGTGGGTTTTGGGGTTAGAGCTTGCTGTGGTTGTGTGCTCCCTAAAAAACTAAGCATGATCTTCCTTGGACACCCAGACATTTGCTTTGAGGAACTGCGGACAAAGTGGAGATATGGTCCATATTTGGTGGATGTGACCCAAGGTACTGTAGTCCGATAATGGTCCAAGGACAGAGCCATGATCAAGGAAATCCTAGACACAAAGATAGGTACTGAAACAATAACACTAACTTAGCTCCCATATCCTCACAGTGACCACACGTGCGAATGCCGCAGCCGGGAAAAGGTAAACGCGCCATCCATTAACAGCAAAACACAGAGCATCATTGAAGTTCAGTCATGGAGAGACTGACTGCCTTTCTGAGACACACTACCAAAACCTACTATAAGATTTGGGAACCATGACTTACAGTAACCACTGATAACCTCAAAGTGAGGTCCGGGAGTAATAGCGAGTCCCAAAAGGAACCAGTGGGAATTAGACAAACCAGGGAAACTGGCAAAGGCGGACAAAATCCAACACAAAATAAGAAGGATAGGGTGAATAAATAGAGGTCATAGCAAGGTGCCCCCGCCCCCACATCCCCAAATGTATGCATCCCATGTATTATTTTTATTGCTTTTGAATTATAATGTCCCCATTTCTTTGTTCTGTACCCTATATATGTGAACAATTTTGTGTGATAAAAAATGTATATAAAAAGTATGTACTTTATGAAGTCTTCAAAGACATGACACACATTTGCTGAAGGTTTGTATTTCTTTTTAGCACTAAAATTTTGAGGCACCATTGAAAAACATATCTTAGTACATGGGTCCTCTAGATGTTTCTTGCATAAGTTAAGATTTAGTGGCATCCCATAACCATTCTTCTCCCTAGAAGTTTATCGTGCCACAACTCATCCATTAAATAAGCCACCATCAAATGGCTACTTTTCATATAATCAGAGTCGTAGCACACAGGGGGGGGGGCGGTCAAAGCGATATTACCCAGCTGTCTCGTGGAACTGTTTCCTTACTACAGATTTAACCCATCATCTTGTTTTCCGAGACAGAAATGAGGAGGAAGAAAATTGCAGAAACCAAAAGTGTTTTACAAAATGAATACAAAACATCTAAAGAATGTCTTCCCATAAACAGAAATTACTTTTGCAACCGAGCGCAGATAACATGAATTCTCAATATACTTTGATGTACTTTACAGTGCATTATATTTCAAAGGCAGCACAGAGGTGTCAAGTGAGGAAAGAATTACTGCAGTGCTGCTGTAATTGCTCCTCATAGCTTTGGATAAAGAGGACCTGTTGATGACATTTGTAATCTTGTTCTGTAGTTTACAGATTGCATAGATTGCTGCCTGTGGAGATCTCTGTTCATGCCCATATTTTCTTCCCAACCTCCTAAAAATATCTCATTGAAATGTTAGAATTAGTGACTGAAAATGAATATATAAAGAAGTGCAATGCACACAAACTGTTCCTTGCAGATTTGCAGGGTCCGATTAGCAACTAAACGTGGAGTGAAAATGGCATTGGAAGCTTAAATGTTCTGTTTTTCAGAAAGCCAAACCCATCAAGTCGCCATGGACAGACATACACCTACATTTATTATAATTAATAATAAGCGTACTTTAGTACCCCCAAGGGGGATATCGCTATACATTCTGACGCGGTCAGACAGAAAGCTCCATTGACATTAAAGGGAGTTTTCGAATGATCATTTCAGACAATATAAAATTACCCCTTAGGCCCAGATGCACAAAGCTCTGTTAAATCAGGGAAAATAACGTCACATCACGTAAATAGGTAACATACATTATTTTCACTAAGTTTACTGGATATTCACTAAGCTACAGTAATTATAGGAAAAAATTGTGTCCGTCACCAAAAAACAGTATCGCAGCAATAAATGCATTAACGGGTAAGTTAATAGCACATTGATGCGTTAAGACAGGGGTGCCCAAACTTTTTTGTCTGCTCCCCCCTACCTGCTCTCCCTCCCCCCATACCTTTTTCTCTGGCGTTTTCTGATGTCACAACGTCATGTGAGCCCGCTGCATCATTTGACGTGTCGCCAGAAGCCGCTGTAGACAAGGTAAGGGACTTAAAGAGGTCTTGCGCGCTCCCCCAGCATTTAATTTAAATGTTGTGGAAAAGAGTGCGGGCCTCTGTAAGCGCCGTGCCCCCCTAGATAAATTTGCTCACCCCAGTTTGAACACCCCTGTGTTAAGCAATACAATGCACATGTGCATTGGGAAACATCTAACGTACATTCTAGTCGTGTAACGCTCATGCCCACGTTAAAATTCAAATATATACACAATATCTAGGGAAGGTTTTCAGCCATATTAACCAGACTCTACAGGTGTGAACATGGTTGAGGAAGCCTCCTCCTCTGGTGCTGCTGGAAGAATCAGGAGCATTAAATTCACAAATGAGGAGCACATAAACTCTATAGCCATTTTGTTATATGTACCCAAACACTATAGTATTTAATTTCTGTATATTTGTTAACTTTTTTGAAGGACAATCAAGCAGGCAGCCATATCTGGGGCTGGGAACCTCTTGTGGAAGAGGAGTAAACAGTTCTAACCCCGATGGAGGTTCCAGAAGAGTACAGTTTATAGCTCCAGCTTCCTCACCTTCTGCACCACCACCTCCATCACCTGTTGCACCATTAGCTCCATCTCTTGTGGCACCACCAGCTCGGTCACCTGCTCCTTCAAGATTTCCCTCAGCTCCTGTACATGAGTCACGTAGCACTATGACGAGGCCAGTCTGCAGTGCCAACATCAGTTGATACACATGCAGCTTTCCGTTTACACTAAAGTTCATACTGATCTTACTAATCTTTAGTGGAATTGCAACCGCAGCATGACCCAACTGATGCAACTCCAACTCCTCCACCTGCTATCGTACTTTCCCTTGTCTAAATGGGCAACAAGTGGCTCAAGTTGCTGGAGGCCACGTACAAGGGGCCTAGCCAACCTGTCCCTTCCGCTAGAAAAAAAGGAAAATATATTGTTTTTGGTTCATTGTCAATTGACATTGTTAATGTTACAGTTTGTTTGATCACTTTATTTTTCAGCTGTGTATGAATAAATGCCCAGTTAAGTAATTTAATCTCTATATAATTATTCCAATAGATAGTGAAAGGAAGACCGAAGCACAACTTGCCAAAAAAACTGGTATAGACGAAGACCACAATTAAAGATTTATTGAATTAAAAAACCATATACCTCACCCCACTCAAATTATCTAAGTTTATACCAGGGTCCTCCCCATTGTGCCCTAAACAATGTGGAGGAACAGCTGACCTGTTACATATGCTGTGGTCTTGCCCGCTGATATACCCGCTATGGGAAAAGATCAGAAATTGGATCCAGAGAGTTTTCGATCTCACTATTCCCCCAGACCCGTGGCTGTTTCTCATGAACAGACCCCTAAAGAACCTATCAAAATCACACAATAAACTAATTGCACATTTTGCTCTAGCTACGCGGTGCGAAATCGCAGCACTATGGAAACGCCCCGATATTCCAATTATCCCAAAGATTCGGAATCGTATTTGGTTTATCTGCCAGATGGAAAAGTTAACGAGCTTAGTTAATGACACTGGCGACAATTATCTAAAAGTTTGGGCCCCCTGGCTTGCCCAAACAGACATCCCTGGGGTGGAGCGTAACACAATTTGGCTATAATAGTAATAAATGCGTTCTCCTTTGGGGACATAAGAACCTACCCCACACCTAGAACCTTATACTCCTTACGCCCAATCACTTATTCTACCGAAAGGCCTCACTAGTTGATACATAGTCCTCACGCTGTCCAGGTGTTCCCCGGAGGCAGATGTATTATTATCCTTGGATACACCTTCCCTCTCTCCTCTCCCCCCACCCCCTCCTTTACCTCCTCCCCCCCCCACCCCCTTTTTTTTTTTTTTTTTTTTTTTTTTTACTATTATTTACCCCAGTACCTTACACATGACGATTCCCACTCACGTGGTTAAGTAGGGCTCGAAAAACTACGTGAGTTTATTATGCTTTTGTTATTGTATATGATATGCTAAATATGCACCTGATGTCTTTTTTTTTATGTATATCATGCATTTATGTATAATAAAATACAAGTTATAAAAAAAAAAAAACCATATAGCACAAACGATCCTGGCAGATCCTCTGACGCGTTTCACGCACAGGGCGCTTTTATCTATGCTATGTTTGTGCTATGGTTTTTTAATTCAATAAATCTTTAATTTTGGTCTTCGTCTATACCAGTTTTTTTGGCAAGTTGTGCTTCGGGCTTCTTTTTACTATCTACTGATCCACTGAGCATGCGCCTAGATGCACACTGAGCTGGAGATCACTCTACGCCCATTTCCTGTTCCTGTCCCTGCTTCTCGGCAACAGAGCAGGGATTTCGAGACTAAGCAAGGCTACGCGGCGCTCAGCTGTTTCCCCCAGCGGTTCCAGTCACCACGACGACGTTCATAAAGCGGACGCAGACGGAACACTAACCGGAGCTGACCCATGACGACAGGTGTCCCATGGAAGAGGATTTATTGCTTACCTGCTCTCCTCTTACAGCTGTGAATGCAGCCTGGCGTCACGGAGCCGAAAGTGCTCTTGCTCTCCTCCTCCCCCTGACGGCTTTTCTTCGTTGAAGTGGTAAACCGTGAGAAATATGCAACAGGATTGTGCTTATTAAGATTAGTCAGTTGCTCTTCACGCTGTTATACAGCGTTTATGCAAATATTATATAGGGGACTGAGGATTGGTAACACTCATATATGTGTTATTGACATTATTAAAAGATGCTTATTAAGGATCTCCAGCTACAAAGTTTGTTTTGAATTGAGCTCCGACCTCTTTCGGGGGCTATCCTATAGCTCCGCCAAACACCATGTTAATTATTCCAATAGACAGTTGTCATTGTACACATAATATATTTAGTACACAATATAGAACATATCATGGTAACTGTTAGAAACATAACCTACCTTAGCGTTAAACAAGTACATTCATTATATAGTTTATTACATAACATAAATTATAGTTTATCAGATGCACCTCTTGATGTGTTTCTGAATGGTATATCATTGATAATATATATATTGTTCTGACACATTTCAATGGAAAATGCTAATTACCAAACCAAAATAATATATTAGCGCACCACTTTTTACATCCCTTTATCATTATAGCCTATTGACTGAACTAACATTAAGATAATTATAGTCTGTGTGTGATTAACGGCAAGTTTAGGTGTCACCTATTTATCCTAACATTATTTCCCTGCGCAACATTAACAAAGTTTAGTGGATCTGCAATGTAATGCTAATGGGGTCATTAGCATCTTATTTGCATATTGTATGCGTTAACCTAACATCTGTAGAAATGTATCGAAACGTTATTTCAGTGGTTAACACTGTGCATAAGAGTTACGTTAATCCTAACGTTCATTTTGGTTAACGTTACCTTAAATAGGGTAATATAGCTTCATGCATCTGGCCTTACAGAGCATAACGTGTTAGAATGAGGTGGTATGGCATTCACCCACCACCACCTGTTTTGCAGTGCTGTGCTACAAGACAGGGGTGCTCAACTTCACTCCCCAAGCCCCCAAACACATCAGGTTTTCAGGATATCCCAGCTTCAACATAGGTGGCTCAATCAGTTGGTGCTTTAACACAGGTGGCTCAATCAGTCTTTGACTGAACCTCTTATTGAGCCACCTGTGCTAAAGCTTGGATATCCTGAAAACCTGACCTGTTGAGGGGGCTTGGGGACTGGAGTTGAGCATCCCTGCTACAATAGAGCAAAGACAGTAACATTCAAAGAAAATTAATAGTTACAGTACATGCACAATACAGATTTAGCAAGACTTATGGTCTTCAGTGTCATGAAAAAGTGTCAGATTCCATTTGTGGGAACACTTTGTTCCTGTGGGCATCCAATGGAATCACATCCAATGGTTTTGTGTTTTTTTGGGGGCTTTATTTATTTTAATTGCAATTCAGTATGTAGCCGGCAGATGGCACAATTAATATCTCTGTCCATGCCCGCGGTGAGGCTATTGAATGGCACAAAAACTTAAAAGGTGTTTTTATACTTTAACTGATTTCAGTGGTGGGCAATTGTTCAGATATAAAATAAATGATATTTCTCTACTGTACCTTTAAGACACAAGACAATTTTTTTTCATAGAGACATCCAGAGTGGTGGAAAGATGGAAACGGCTTTGTATAAGACACTATTTCTTAAAGATCATTCAATACCTCCCTCGCTTTGTTTATACTGTATTTGGTTAACTTAAAGAAACAATTTAATTTAACATCCCCCCTGCTAGAAATTTCAAATAATATCTAAGCTGGCAGGCACATCACTTGGATGTCCCACAGAGCCTGCCGAGACCCATAGAAGCATCCCGATATTCCTGTGCTGACAGTTTCCGTGGGAATATTGGGACACAATAGACCACGTATGAATTGTTATTTTCTTACCAGAGTAAGTGTGAATAAGGCACCAATTCCAATAATTGCATGTTGTGTTTATTTACAATGTTATATACAATATATCATAACACAAACTCATCTTCTGTCGATCTCTTGGTGGGTGTACCCCGGGGGTCTGTCCTGGGACATTTTCTCTTTACAAACGCTCTCTAGGTGACCTGTTTACATATCTTGGGTTAAAATATCACTTCTATGCTGATAACACACATTTACCTTTCAACCCCTGTCATTCACCTGTTGTACAGAACAAAGTCTCTGACAGTCTCTCCACTACAGTATGTCATCCTGGATGGCCCTCCACCGACTCCAACCTAATATGTCAAATGTATTTTATTTATTTCTAAAAATGTTTTACCAGGAAGTAATACCTTGAGAGTTACCTCTCGTTTTCCATGTCCTGGGCATAGAGTTAAGATGACAAATAATACACGGTTACAAATATAGTTACATACTGTAAGTGTACAGGGTATACATTATATACAAGACATTGCATGCACAGTTAGAGATAATATACATTATAGGCGTATGCAACAGTTACAGACCAGTTTAAAATATGAGACAACTTTCGTTTTGAAAGAACTTAGACTGGTGGTGGCTGTGAGAGTCTCCGGTAGATTGTTCCAGTTTTGGGGTGCACTGTAAGAGAAGGAGGAGCGGACAGATACTATGCTGAACCTTGGGACCATGAACAGTCTTTTGAAGTCAGATGATAAGTGCTGCATGTGATAGGGGTGAGGAACTTGTTCAGATAGACGAGTAGCTTGCCCAGAAAGTACTTAAAGGCAAAACAGGAAAGATTAACTTTGCACCTAGGCTCAAGTGATGACCAATCTAGTTCTTTGAGCATTTTGCAGTGATGTGTGTTGTAGTTGCATTGGAGAACAAAACAGCATATTGAATTGTAGAGGGTATCAAGTTTGCTAAGGTGGATTTGGGGTGCAGAGCCGTATACTATGTCTTCATACTCGATAATTGGCATTAGCATCTGCTGTGCGGTACGCTTTCTGACCAGTAGACATAGGGAGGATTTGATCCTGTAAAGTACTCCTAGTTTGGCATAGGTTTTGGATGTCAGAATGTGCATCCCAAATGTTAAATGGGAGTCAAATCATATACCCAAGTATTTAACATTAGTAACAGGAGTTAGGGTGGTGATAGCGTTGGTTCTGATCTGGAGCTCAGTCATTGGAAGCTTTAAAAATTTAGCCTTGGTCCGAAAAATCATTGTTACAGTCTTGTCAGTTTTTAAAAACAGTTTGTTTTGGGAAATCCAATTTTCAAGTCTCTAAAAGTCAGATTGAAGTATGTGTTCAAGGTCGGAGAAGCTTGGGTTGTGTGCATATAAGATTGTGGCACCTGCATACATTTGTATTAAAGCTCCCTTACAAGCTGTATGAAGATCATTTTTGAACACTGAGAAGAGTAGGGGCCCCAGAACAGAGCCTTGTGGGACACCACCGGTTATATCCAAGGGGTTGGAATTTAAGCCAGAGATAGACACATGTTGGTGTCTACCTGATAGATAGGTAGGAATGAAACCAGTTTGAAAAGTATGCTTCCCTATTTCAGAGCACTGGCGTTTGTTAAGCAAGATAACATGATCAACAGTATCAAAAGCCTTGGCAAAATCTAGGAATATTGCTCAAGTGAGTTGTACATTAGAGAGAGATGAGACCGCTTCCACCATATATATATACTGTATATATTATAGTATGTAAAAAAAGAAAATAAAGTAGCGCCTAAGTGATTGTGATATCAAGATATAAATAAAAATATTATATCGGGGCGTGGCCAGGAGCGGAACGAGCTGGTCATAGATCTGCATAGCTCCGCAAACATAACTGCAGAAACCATCAGAAACCCCACTAAAATCGAGGGCAAACCCCCCTAGGAGACTGCCCAAAAGCCCCCAGTGCAGTTAACCCGGTCCCCGGTCCCACACAGTACCCCAAAAGGGGAGAAAAAGCCTTACCCGAGCGGAACACACACAGCTCCCCTTCCCCTGGTGAAACCAAGATGGCCGACGGGACCGCGCGGCTCATTTAAAGGGACGATCCTAGCCGCAGCAAATGGCCAAAAGGTAGGGAGCAGCCCTGACGCAGCCGCGGACACAGAAGCTGGTCAATCCAGGCACCTACCGCAAGGAATAGTAGCCCCTCTCCTGAAAACGCGGCACATCCCTGCTTCCCCGCCGAGGCTGGCAAAATGGAGCTGACTGGTGCGTGAGATATCTAGCTTGCCTGCATCCGACCGAGGTGCGCGGCCCCCCCGAGGGGGAGATTGGCGAGGGGTTTGCAGGACACAGGAGGGTACCTAGAGCAGTGGTGGGAGCGGAGAGGAGAAGGGGGAGCTCCGGTGAGGTGGAGAGAGAGAGGAACCATGCGTTCCAGCCTGAAACGCAGAAGTGTCCCAGCCGGATCCAAAATGGCCGCCGCTGACCTGAATTAAAGGTACAAGCACACACAAATAAACTCAGAGGCTGAAAAGTGGAAAACAGCCTAGGAAAAACTACTCAAACACACCCTCTCCCCAATCCGACTCAACCCCAATACATACTCACCTACCTACCTAGGAGAAAGTCAGTCCCCCAAGCTTCGCACAGAGGAAAAGACGAACAACAAACAAAGAGCGGAGTGAATGCGCACCCGCGCCCCCCCCTTCCCTTCCCCCCCTCCACCCAAGGAGGCGAAACAGAGAACCAAGCAACTAGTCCCATGGACTAACTGAATGCCCAAGTGTGGGGGTGCATATGTGAGATAGCTGCGAGCCTAGAAAAACAGACAAGAACCTCCCTCAGCTCCCCATATCAAAGATAAACCAGCAACCAATATAAAAAAGGAAGACCCAGACCTGATTGTTCTCTATACCCCACAGCTGAACACAGACGGCATGGCCCCCCCTAAAAAGATAGGGAAGCCAGAATCTTCCACGTTCTTCTCCAGAAGGAACGTGGCGCCCACACCAACTGGCAAAGAGAAAGCCGCACAAGCCCAAGATCGCTCAGACTCGGACTCAGGGTCAGAAGCAGATAGGCACCCAGATATCAGGAAAGAACTAAAAACCTGGGTTAAAGAAATTAAACAGGCGTTTCACGAGGAGTTACAAACCGCAATGAAGAGCCTACACACCAAGATTGTAGAGGTAGAGGAGCGGACGACAGGACTGGAGGAGGCCATGGAGACAGTTACCGAAGGACAAGCGGCGACAGATGAGGACATAACCCAAATGAAGAAACAGATCTCCCGCCTTCAAGACGCCCAGGAAGAGACAGAGAATAGATCGCGAAGGAACAATCTTAGAATTCGCAACATCCCGGAGACAGTCCTTAACGAGGAAATCAAGCCATACCTAAATAGACTTTTTAGGAGCATACTCCCAGAAATCGCCGAAGCAAAGCTGGAACTCGACCGAGCCCATAGAATCTACAGGCCGAGAGAATTTGAAAACAGAGGGCCCCGAGACGTAATCACAAGGTTCCATTACTTCTCTACCAAAGAGGAAATCTACACCAAAGTCAGGAACCTAGATAAAATCTCCTTTGAGGATACGGAACTGCAAATTTTCCCGGACCTCTCGCCAATAACCATGGCCAAAAGGCGAGAACTCAAGAAAATCACAGGCTATCTGAGAAGCAGAGACGTCAGGTATAGATGGGGCTTCCCCTTCCGTCTCCAAGCCACCAACAAAGGCAAACAGGCCACCCTACGAACCCCAGAGGAAGGCCCAGAATTCATCGCAGCGCTAGGACTGGAGATCCCGGAAGAATTACGAAGTGATACAGGGAAAACTTTTCCACGACCAAGGCGTGAAAGGTGGTCCAGGGTGACAACTAACCCAGGATAACCCATCAAGCCCCAAGAGCTGAGGCTTAACAACCAGAACACGGCAAAACCACGAGAGTACAAGAGAGACATTCCTACCTCAACTGTAACCCCCAGCCCCGAAACTGTATGCTGTTCCAAATACAAAGACACGAACTAACGGGAGCGGGAGGAGGGAGGGAAAAAGTTTTTATAAAAGGGAAGGGTAAAAGAAAAGAAAAAGGAAAAAACACAGTATAACTAGATAACTGAGAGCACAAGGTTTAAGCCATTATTAAGCCTCTATAGATTTGATCTAGCTCAGATAGTTGAAGGAAAAGGGAGAGAAAGGAAATTCTGCTCTTATTTTTTTTTTTTTTTGTTCTATTTACTGTGTTTAAAACTGTTTAACATGTTTGACCCAGAAGTTTGATTGTTGTATTCCCCCCCACCACATCTGTGTTTTAGTTCCAGTCAGTCACAGCAGAAAAGAAGGTTGATCAACAACACGACTAGCCGTCGGAAATCCAAAAGGAGCTGACTACAGTTTACAGACTACAAACCATACTCTCCAGACTGCAAGTACCACATTGCACCCCACACACACTTTTCCCCTTTTTTCTTGACCCTGCATGTCTCCGACACCCCAAACGCAGAGTCAAAGGCCCAAAGCACCAGAGGGCACCACCCCACCCCACGTTAAAAACCCCCAAGGTTATTTTTGTTCACCCCCAATGTTCTCCCCAGTTCATCCACACTGGAGTACACCTAAATGCACACAACTTGGCACAACCAAAACATTAGTTGGGATAAGGTCCCGCAACCCGAAAAATCACCACGGGGCACCCCCTAACAACAAGCTCCCTCCGGCGAACACTCGCACACGAAATTTTAAATCAACATATGGCTAAAGTACTAAAAATAACAACGCAGAATGTCAGAGGACTGAACTCTCCCATGAAAAGGAGACTATTGTTCAGACCTCAAAAACAGACAAAGTGACATACATATGATTCAAGAAACACACCTGAACAGAGCAGACACTATTAGGTTAAAAGACAAAATTTTTAACCAAATTTATCACTCACCAGCCACAGACAAAAAAGCGGGAGTAGCCATCCTGATTAGAACTAGCATCCCCTTTGCAGTAGAAAAAATAAAGAGAGACAAGACCGGGCGACTGCTAATTGTATCCGGTAAATTAGGCACGACAGAACTAACACTTGTAAGCCTATATGCCCCCAACACAGACCAAGAAAGCTATATTAATGAGGCCTTCGAGACGATAAGCCAATATAAGAAGGGTTACTTAATAATTGGAGGGGATCTTAACACCGTTATAGACTGCAATAAAGACCAGGCGAAGCTCAAGGGCAAAGAGCAATACCGGAGACGGAATAGCTCAACCGCTCTAAAACAAAGCATAAGACTGGGTGGGCTGGTCGACGCATGGAGGCTAATGAACCCCATAACCAAAGGGTTTACCTTCTACTCACCCCCGCATAAACAATACACCCGCATTGATTATATACTTGTATCTAGTGAACTGACAGAGAGGATAATAAAGGCAGAAATAGACAATATAACATGGTCAGACCACGCCCCGGTTACACTAATCATAAGAGACATGCACCAAAGACCGACGGGCACACAATGGCGAATGAACGACCTACTGCTCAGGCTACCAGACACTAAAAAAGCTATAGGAAAGGCTATACGGGACTACTTCGCAATAAATGACAACGGGCAAATCAGCGACTGTACACTATGGGCGGCGCATAAAGCTACGCTCAGAGGCAAGATAATCAGTATTGCCTCCCATAGGAAAAAGGAGAAAAACAAACAAGAAAAACATTGATCAATGAGGTATTGCACAAAATAAACTACATAATGACGATGGAGAGACTTACAAGCCTAATACACGACAGACACAACTCCTTCCTGACGATATGGGACCCCTGGGAGACATACATATGGAAGAACCCAATAGGAACCATAAAATAGTAAGGAAACCAGTAATAACTACTAAAGGTTAGGTAGACCTAGACCTAGCATAGGATGTGACAAGTATCATAGAATGTTTGCTTCCTGCATGAAGCCAGTGATGGATGCTACCCCACCGCCCTACCCCCCCCCCACCCCATAACCCTTTTATTTTCTGTACCCCCCTCCCCCCCACTCCCTTCCCCCCTTTATATGTTATTATGATTTCTGAAAAAATAAAAAAATATATACGTTAAAAAAAAAAAAATATTATATCAAGGAAGAAATCAAACATATACAGGCATACCCCGCTTTAAGTACACTCGCGAGTAAGTACATATCGCCCAATAGGCAAACGGCAGCTCACGCATGCGCCTGTCAGCACGTCCTGAACAGCAATACCGGCTCCCTACCTGTACCGAAGCTGTGCGCAAGCGGGGAGACTATAGAGCGTATTAAAAATGCGTTATTTACATCAGTTATACACATATATGATGATTGCAGTACAGTACAAGCATCGATAAGTGGAAAAAAGGCAGTGCTTCACTAAGTACATTTTCGCTTTACATACATGCTCCAGTCCCATTGCCTACGTTAATGCGGGGCATGCCTGTAAAGTGTCTACTATATAAATAAATTGAACTAGTGAAATAGTCCTGTTAGTGCTAAAACAAATGTGTACAACAATGTATAAATGGAAGAAATATAGAACCAGTCCTTTCAAAATGTCCAACAGATGATGGAAATGTAATACTGGTGTGGGGGTCTCCGGCTGCTCTCAAAAGGGATGAACCACATCCGATGGGAATCTAGAGGAAAAAGAGAGGAGAGAGCGCACGCCCCATAGTGTAAAACCATACATTTATTGTTGGGAAGGGTAAATGAATTAAAAGCAGTTTGTGAATATATCATCACCAGTCCGGTATGTCCGTGATAGGATCCGCAGTTCAACAGCCTCAATGATGTAGAGGGGCAGTGATCCGTCAGGAATCCAAAGGTGCCTCAGTTACTTCACAAACAGCGTCTCTAGAGTCCCAGAGAATGTCTCCTGTGCTGGATGGCCGCTGTGTTGTTCCGCACTCGATCCGGCCTCTTCATGCGCATGCGTGATGACGTAATGTCAGTGCGTGATGCGTGATGCGTGATGACGCTCCCTGACGTGTTTCGTCGCACACAGGTGACTTTTTCAAAGGGTAACATTGATATACTTTTGGTGAAACACCACCCATACTATTGGGACTACCTTTATTACTCCTTTATGCCACGTAAGGCACTGTTAGCCCTGAGCAAGAACTACTATAGAGTTATTTGATGTCAGATAGTTTAGGCTACATATTACTCTATCACAATTTAGTGTGGATACAGCCTACTATAAACCATTTTTCAATATGGGGATTTTATTGTGTTATATCTATATGTTTTTATCATTGTGATTGAGAAATAAAACTTTATTATTTTACTTACTGATTCTCCTGGTTCTCATAGGGTTAATAGACCGACCTACAGTAATTACCTGCGGGACTGAACATTGTCTCTTTACTATTATCCAGCATTGAGTGCTTGAGATAGGGATCTCTTTCTGATCTACTTTAGATCAACTCTGTTATATATATTATATTGGTCCCCTGAGCACCTGCTTTATCTTTACATACATACTATAATATAGAGGAAAAAGAGAGGAGAGAGCGCACGCCCCATAGTGTAAAACCGTACATTTATTTTTGGGAAGGGAGGGGAAGGGGAAGAAAATCACTCACAAGGGTAAAAGGGTAAATGAAATAAAAGCAGTTTGTGAATATATCACCACCAGTCCGGTATGTCCGTGATAGGATCCGCAGTTCAACAGCCTCAATGATCTAAAGGGGCAGTGATCAATCAGGAATCCAAAGGTGCCTCAGATACTTCACAAACAGCGTCTTTAGAGTCCCAGAGAATGTCTCCTGTGCTGGATGGCTGCTGTGTTGTTCCGCACTCGATCCAGCCTCTTCGTGCGCATGCGTGATGACGTAATGTCAGTGCGTGATGCATGATGATGCTCCTTGACGCATTTCGTCGCACACGGGCGACTTTATCAAAGGGTAAATTAATGATCTATTTTGACACATATTGACCATTAGGGGCAAGTCATTTAGTAATACACATTCTTACACTATACACTTTTACTTTCAATTCTGCCCCACTAGGGATACTAATACACAACTAATACTAAAACAACTAATATGCCCTTGAATTATTTGGCCAATAATGCGATTTCCGTTTATGTGTCTGAGTCTCAGAATTTTCCACTTACCTGAATATCTTGCCAGACTTTATATCATAATATATTACAAGACTATCTTACACCTTATTATATGATTCCTTATACAGGATACATTAGGAGCTCACATCTATCTTATCTGATCCGATTGGATCACGGACGTAGGCTCCGCCCTGATTGGCCGGCGAGAAGCCACGCCCTCTCCATTGGGAGGACATAAATACACACCAGGGAGATCAGGGATTTTAAACTCCGTCCCCTGAAGAAGCGCGGTGTACGCGTGAAACGTACGTCGGGTTACGTAGGACATCACCCCTGTGACGTCATCAGAAGTGGCGACATCTTCCAAGCTCTGCCGAACTAACAGGCTTGTATCGGCGGTTGCCGTGGCTCCACATTTATGATCTGCTGCGATCATACCTCCAATATATGTATCATTTACACTGTGCTAGTGATTTATGTTTGGCTTTCTAAGGTTTGGAGGTTCTACATACTAACGTTGCCTTTGACCAAATACTGATATTACATCTATAACAATTTATATAGTGACACCATAATATGTTGATGGGTTGATAACCACATTCTAAGTGTGTCAGATACCAATCATATTATATATATATATTTTCACTTCACTGTGTATTAGATTTGAAACGGTTACTGTGGATATGATATGTATTATGTGCAGTCTTCTCGGTATTAACCTCTTGAGGAGAATATATACATTGCCTATTACAAACAGTTTTTGCGACACATTTAGGTATCTTTCAACACTAGAACTACTTTGAGGTAGTATCATGCTGCAGATACTGTGATTTGGCTGGTATATAATGACATTGATATACTTTTGGTGAAAAACCACCCATACTATTGGGACTACCTTTATTACTCCTTTATGTCAAGTGAGTTGTCCCAGTTCCATTCCACACTGGATTTCATAGCAAACTTTTAGCAGGGTAGTTACTGTGGAGTGTTTAGGGCGAAAGCCATATTGGAATTGGCTAGGGAAATTTGTCTTGGTATAGTAATCGCTTAGTTGGGAGTGAACACATTTTTCCATGACTTTGCATAGTATTAGGAGAAGAGAGATTGACCAGTACCTGTAGTTTGAGACTGTTTTGTCCCCACTTTTGAAGATTGGGACAACTCTGGCAGTTTTCCAGGTCTTAGGGATATGGCCTGCAGACAGAATAGAATTGACTATGGAAGCAATTGGTTTGGCAATGGCTGGGGCACCAAGTCTTAGAAATTAGATTGCAGTAAGTCAGGTCCACATTGGCTGCTTAGTTTAAGTTTGAGGAGTGTTTGTGTAATCTCCACATCGGATACTGGGGCAAATTGAAAATTGTGAGCAGTGTTGGGAGAGGGTGGGGCTATAGGTGTACTCTCAAAATGAGGTTCATGCTTTATGGTTTGGGTTGCGTTTCGCTAATAAGTTAGTAGCACACCCCACAAAGTATTCATTGAATGCATTTGCAATGTCAGTGGGGTTTGTCAGAGTAATATCCTCCTTAGTGATATTACTTGGTTGCAGATTGCTAAGAGGTTAGAATATATTGTTTGAAAACCTTCCAGAAGTTAGCTGGGTTTAATGTATTCTGGTGAAGATTGTCAGAGTAATATTGTGCTTTTGCATGTCTTGTGTGTCTTGTGCACATATTCCGCAGGCATCTGTGTGATTAAGATCCTTGGTAGTACCAGTTACTTTGTAACTTTTCCACAAGGCATTTCTGAAATAGTAGACTGCTCTAAGATTAGTTGTAAGCCATGGAAGGTAGTCCCCCTTTACTCTTATTCTGTGTAGTGGAGCAGGGGTATCACAGATTTTAAGAACTCGGATTGGAAATAAAGATGGAGTTTGTTATACTTCTTCCCAAGCCTGGCCCTACTGCCCTCTCCTACATTACTGTTGGCAGCACATCATACAACCATAGTGTCAGGGACACAGAAGCAACACCGCGCAGTGATTGCGGCCTGTGGTCTGGGACCAGACCACCACCACCACCAGACAAAGAGATTGTCTTCATGGTGGGATAGTCCAGTGGGAGTCCACCCCACGTAGAGGTGGACGCCATCGCTGATGGCGACAGCGGGGGACCGGACGGGCCCCCTTTCGTTAGTTGGTGGTACTGGGTGCTTGAGCACCTGCAAGGTATCCCATCACAACAAGTGCACCAACAATAACACACCTACTGTGGGCAGCTCTGTCACATACACTTGGGGTGGGAGTGACAATTGTGGGTTGGACACTGGGACACTGGTGCCCCTTCACCCAAGTACTGTGGAGATACTCCGTGGGTCTATGTACATATATGTATGGTGTGGTTGAATTGCATTCTTCTCTGTGTTATATGTCCAGTAAATATTGTTGTACCATACTCTGATGTGTATTACTGGGTATATTGTATTTGGAGGGGCTATCCCACTTTGTGAGGATCCTTCTCAGGTGGAGGTGCTGTAGCATACATGTTACGTACACCCCAGGCTCCCTGCAGAGGAGAATCAGGCCTCCTGTGAGCCATCAGGTAAAGCACTGCACATAGTCACCTGAGACACGGAGGAAAGGGGGCTACATACAGATTTAATAGCCCCTGAGAAAGTGGCAGTTTCCTGCAGGAGAATGGAGGGGGATAATAACCTCCCCACAGCAGAACAGGATCTCAGAAGGGTCCCAAAATAGAATGATCACAGGGGCAGAGCTAAGCAAGTGCAACAAGGGGGGCCTAGTCCAATACAGGTAGTTCTGTCAGTAACAAGTATATGCACCTCTTAGGAGTGTTGACAGAAAGCACCCAGAGAAGAACTATGTCTTAAGTGATAACATTATGGATGAATCAAGGTACAACCATGTCAATCTTATTGCAAATGTGGATGCAGTGTTCCCAAGCCTGGGTACATGAATAAAGATTTAAGTTGTACTATAAAAACTCGTGGCGCCCATCTTTTCGATCGCCCAGCCGACCACATCCAGCACCCTGAGACAAGGTAAATCTATGCTGATGTTAAACACACAGATGTAATCTCTCGAGGAAGATGGGCAGGGAGGGTCACAGATAATTTATCTACTATTGCGACATCGGAAGAGTGATCAGTGACTGAAACTCATGAAAACATGAAATGTTTAAATAAATAAATGTTATTGTTTAATTATGTCGAGGTGCAACTCAGTAGTGTTCAAGTGGAGTAGTTTGGCTGTGCTCTTTTTTTAAGTAATGTTGATTTCATGCAATGCTTCACAGATGCCATTGTTTTAATCCTTCTTTTCATCCCTGTTTTGCAGATTCTGAAGGTTTCTCGATGTCAACACCTTCTTCATGAAGAACCCACATCCAGCGACACAGAACATCACTATTGGATAATTAAGGTAACAACTACCTTTTTTACATCTCTTTGCGTTGTAGCTCCTGCCCTCATGTTCATTAATTCAATGAAATGCATACAGTAGGTGTTCCTTCCAGTAGGTGTAGAGTGCTCATGCGCAGCAATGGAATGGAACACTTGCTGTATGCATTCCATTCACCTGTACCACGCATGCGCACACATTTACGCATATGCGTTTCATACAGCAGGGGTGCGCAAACTTTTTGCCTTGCGCCCCCCTGCCTGCTCTCTCCCACTGCTCGCGCCCCCCTTACCTGGTCTGAATTAAATGCCGGCGGACCGCGCAAAACCTCTGCAAGTTCATATACTGTGACTCAGTCGGCTTCGGCGATGCGGCGTCAAATTATGCCGTGGGGTCATGTGATGTCACACCGAAGCCAACTGAGTCATGGTAAGTGAAGTTGCAGAGGGCTTGCGCGCTCCCCCGGCATTTCATTTAAATGCCATCGGGAAGAGTGCATGGCCTCTGTAACCGCCGCACCCCCAAAAAAAATCTCTCCGACCCCCAGTTTGCGCAGCCTTGCCATACAGTATACATAGAGTGCGCAGGCGCAGAGATGTTCTGACAATGCAGCCCACTGTTTAATTAATGCATCTACAGTATGTCTTGATTATCTTACAGGTGAAACTGTACAAGAGACAGCCAGGGTATGTTGAAGGAAGAAGAGTGTACTGCATTATTTTTCCCAAGTATTTGTTATTTCTGTTATTGTATAAAGCAATAAATATTTTAATCAATCTTGCACGGATGTACAGTAAAATACATGTTTCTCTAATTTAATTTAATAAATATTTAATCATTTATAAAGACTGACTGGCATTGAAAGTGAAAAATGCTTTTCCCATAAGGGGTGGTTCCATTACACAGAACAGAATTCTGTGAATTTAGGTTAAAGACACACTAGCACAGCCTATCGTTACTTTAAAGTACCATGGCAGCTGCCAAACACCATTTGGCATGAGGTCGCGACATACAATTGCCGGGAATGTCACAGAAACAGTAAGTCTTCCAATCAACCATTGGCGTTTACCCTACATTTTAGTACACAGAAAAAAATAAACTACTGCTTAAAGGTGTAGTCATTCCTAGGACCACAATAAACAAATCAGACTGATTTTAAATAATTTTTAAAGTACATTTCTCAACATGGTTGGATTGGAAGACATTTGCTAATGAATGTCCCCTCCTTTTGCTGCCTACTTTTATGTCATTTTATATTTTGCGTGTTCAATAGGAACTGTCCTGTTCTAGACAGGGAAAGATCCTGTCCCTTCTTCTGTCCATAAGTACTAAACAAGATGCGATTCCTTTCTAGGGCCAAAGTGATCTAATGGCAGTAGCATATATACACATGATATATACTACTAGCGATCTACCTCAAAGGCTAATATATATGATGCCTAGTGAAAAACAATTGTGTTGAGAGTAAATGTTGAACATAACTAATGGGTGCGTGATCAAAATAAATCTTTTACAGTCACTAAATGCAAATTAGGAAATGCTGCACACCTATAAACATAAAACAAAAATCAATACAACTACCTGTGCTCCCGGTTCAGGGATCTCTGTGTGGTATTCCAAATCAATGTGATACGGGTAAAGAAAACACTTGACAAACACTTCCCCATTCAGAGGCCCCTAAGTAATTCAACACGCCGACAATGTGGGATTGCACCTTTAAATGCACAGTATCCTCATTGAGAGGTTTGTTTTATGTGGCCCATGATACGGACTGCTTCTGTAAATCTGAGGAATTTTCCACTACAATAAACCACTATATTATTATTATTTTTTTGTCACTTGGCTCATTCACATTGAATATGGAGCAGCTACTTTTCAAAGTAACATCAAAAGAACAACTGTTTGTTTTCTTTTTATATCTACAATGCTGTGATCTGTTAAGCCACTGCACCATGTGAATGCAAAGTCAAGTATCTCCACAGGGGGAATAGGTGACCTTCCATGCAGTTCTGGTTGGTAAAGACCATCGACCATTGTGCAGATTCAAGGATTTCTGTTAACTCCTAGGAAGGCCTTCATTCAGAATGTGTAAAGTCATCTTCCCCATGCTGGAGATTTTAGTTCCCTTAAATTTTAATAAGGCCTTCTTCATCACTGGGAAGTGGCTTCACAGAATATTGAATACGGGCTTTAGTGGGTTATTCATTAAACTGCAATAGTGTCCCGATCGGCACTATCATCGTTTATTGCATAACCCCCTTAGTAGTTCGTTTTGGAGAAGGGTACTGGAGATATCCATTGCATTGTTTAGCAATCTCTTTTAGCAGTGAAAGGTTTAAACAAACTCAATTACATTCATTATTCACTTCTTCACATTATTAAGGCAGGTGGAAGCTGCATCTCTATATTCAGTCAGTTTTCAGGGTTAAATACCTCAGGCATCAACAGCAAGTGTCAGCCAATTTCTTGCTTACCAATATGTTTGCTACTTGTCAAGGGTGTTTATGTTCTGAAAATTCCATCTTTAGAGCAGCTTACAGCTTTGCATAAATTGAAAGGATGGGTCTGAATACAAATGAATGCCACAACTGGAGCAGTGACAAGCTTTTCGGGACATTCAAAACCATGAAAAACACCATAGAGCTATGTGAAAGACAAAGTAAACTGCAAAGCTCTAAGCACTAAGTAAAGCTGATGGTTGAAATGTTATTAACAAAATGCTATAACTAACTTTGGGGGCCATATTTAAAAACGAGATAACTCTCAATGTATTACATGCTGGTAAAACATTTTATAAATAAATAACCAATATCATAATATTTCCCCCCTATGTATTGCAAAAAGTGTCCAAATCACTGTACAAAGAATTTTGTAGGTACAATGATTCCCTACCCCATAGAGATGACAATCTAACTTTGGCCTGAGGGATATGGAGAAAAGGTGACTTGCCCAAGATCACAAGGAGCAGACACCAGGATTTCATTCAGGCTCGCTTGTTTTAAACTCGGTGTAATTGTTATCAGTCAGTATCTTTACTCACTGAGCCGCTCCTTTCACCTGTATGTAACAAGATTGAGTTGAGAAAACATTTTCTTCTTTTTTTGTGGTTAACTGTTAACCCCTGATAATAGCCGGCTTGAAGGCAGTGCCAATGGTGCTTCTGCACTGAGCCCGTGGTTACAAAGGCCCCATGCTCTTCCCCACAACCATTAAACTGATTGGGTACAGCGCAGGTTCTCTGTAACTGTTTGTTACCTTGTCCAGCAGCATCTCCTCCTGCAGTGTCTCATTGTAATGGGGCCATAACATCACATGGCATCACGTTGCCATGACATCACATGGCATCACGTTGCCATGACAACCTGAAATCGCATGTCGCTAAGACATCACATGATGTCGGGTTGCCATAACAACATGAAGTCACATAGGGCCACAATTTCATGACTCTGCATTGTCTGAGAAGGAAATGCTGCGCTCGGCAAGGTAAGTGGCCCCGCAAAAGCCCCATGCACTGAGCCCGGCAAAAGTCCCAGCTGGCCGTGCCACTTTTTTCACTTTTCTTCAACACCTCCCCAATGTCTCCAATTCTGATCCTCCAACCATACATTCCAAGAGACAATCTCAGACCACACTATCACCGATTTCCCAAATACCAAATATATCTGGGACACATCCCTTTTATTAGCATAAAACAAGCCAACAGTTTTAACCTTTCCCAAATCATTACCCCAATATGAAGAATTAAAACCTCTGGATTTGTAAATAACCTCGTGGAGTGTCTGGGTTCACTGCATGACCCAACAACCAAGCCAGGAGACTTCTGCCATATTCTCCTACACACCCAGTTACCTTCCATTCAATCACCATACTGCCCTCTTTTTGGCCTAGTGAATATGCAAATTCACCAAGGGAAAGCACCTAAAAGAAAAAAACGAACATGCATTCATTCTCCCTTGAACCTTTCCACCCTCACCTTCAATATGACCAGTATGGACAAATATAAACTTTTTACCTCTGATATTCCCACCAGCCAATCTTCCCAATTACCTCGCCCCACTGTTTCCATCACCGCCCCTACCTGGAATGAATGGGAGCAAGAAAGAGACAGATTTACCCCAGCTGGGCGAGTCCCAGACTGAATACTTTGAAAAACTGATAGCAGGTCAACAGAGAGGCGTCTTCATGCTCCAGAAAAGACACCCTCACTTTTGACCTCACCTCTATGTACTCATTAACACATAGCTAAAACCCCTGAAAAAGGATAGCACTAAACTTGTAAAGCAGACTGCATCCAATGCTTCCATTAACTTCTTTAAAAATTGAGGTGACACCGTCCTCCTTCTGTCCCATGTCTAAAAACCTGGACCCCCGCTGTGTCATTAGTCTGGCCGCTGGAATCTCGTGACTACGGAGAGGATGCCGTGCAGGACCCGCACAGCTAGTGGCTCAGAACTGGCAGTTTCATCTATACGCCCCGTTGCACCCGCAACATTCTCTTGATGTACGACTCATTACCTTAGATATCCAGATGATATGGGGAGATTCCTTAGCACCCACCAAAGCTTATGCCAGCTGGTCTATTGAATACTCTGCCTATCGGGATTACCCTGCAAGCGAATGGACTAAAGCTGAAGGAAGAAGCTTCAGCATAATTTTGCTAGCTACCCTAGTGATCTGCACCTTCTGCTACAGGACCCTTAAATTATCCTCCGGTAACCTAAAGACCATGCCAACTGAATCAATCTTAATCCCTAAAAAAATACAGTGTTGTAGACAAACCCTCAGTTTTTTTACTTGCTGGCGGAACTGCAAATTCCTTTCCCAATCACCCAAAGCAACCCAACAAAAACCCACATACCCTTGTACCTGCAGTTCCCACAAACAAAAAGTAATCTAGGTAAGGCTAAGGCCCCGGTCACGCCGCTGTAATGCGCGCCCGCGATATTGGCGGCGCGTTCAGCCGATTCCCCGGTCTGCAGCTCACTGCAGGAGGAGAGACCGGGGGGGCGGGGGGGAGTGACGGGGGCGCGGCCATGACGTCACCCGGCAGGTTCGCCCTCATTGGCTGAACAGCTGGGGGGCGTGCCTAATCGCTCCGTCGTGACTCCTGCTCTCAATTCTATTGAGAGCAGGAGCAGCTCTCGCCCCAGCGCTGCGGCCCCCCCTCGCAGCGGGCCCGGCGCCATTGAGGGGAGGGCTCTCGTCCGTGCAGCGTCCGACACAGCGGACACTGTAGTAGGCAGCGGGGGCAAGGCCTTAGGCAGCACACCCTCAATAGAGGCTTGATCCCCCAATTAAGAAAGGAACTGAACAATTCAAAGTAATAATAGGATATCAAACACGTCATTGGTAAACAGAAATCTATTTTTTTTTTTTTTTTTTTTTAAAGCTCTGTCCCTCAAATTCACACAAAAACCAATGAAAACAGACTGGGTAAACCGGCATCAAACATAACGAAGACTCTATGGGGTATATTCTATAAACCGTGAGATCGCCAATCTGTGTGGTCTTACATGGAAGCCCTATTGACTTCAATAGGGCTTCTGTGTCAGACCGCATGGATTGGCGATCACAGAGTTTACAGAATATACCCCTATGTATATGTCTTTATTTATATAGCAACATCCATATACATAGCGCTTTACAGCTGTAATACACGACATAAATGAATAAGCGCTTCAAACATAAAAGTAGACATTCGGAAAAGATGGTCTGATTAGGGCGTCAAAGACAGAGAAAAGGAGGGGGTCAGACTTATGAGTGTTGGTTAGTGAAGAAAAGTAGGTTTGTTTAGCCTAGGATAGGGCAGAATTGAAACAGGATAGGATACATTTGTAGTGAAGGAAGTCGGCGAGAGTATAAGATTTCCTCAAGAGGCCTTCAGAGAAGCGAATGCATGAGCAGTGCATGCGTGTGTACCCATATCCCCCCCTCCCCTATGGGAGATGTTGCTGCTACATGCAGTGTGGACAACAGTTTCCATTGCCGCCCCCCCCACCCTCCCCTCCAGTGTCAGTGGCCTTTGCAAGACTCCCCCTCTATCTCTCACACCCCCATCTCTCCCCCTCACCAGCACACATAATACTCCCCCTACACATCACACACAATACCCCCTTGCATACCACACACATCCCACCCCCCGCATCTCACATCACCCCCTACACCTCATATCACCCTCTCCCCCCTGTATCTCACATCACCCTCCCCCTACATCTCACATCAATCTCCCCCTGCATCTCACATCACCCCCCTGCACCTCGCATCACCCCCCCTGCACCTCACATCACCCTTTCCCCCCTGCATCTCACATCACACTTCCCCCTGTATCTCACATCACTCTCCCCCTTGCACCTCACATCACCACCCCCCCAACCTCACATTACCCTCCCCCCTAAATCTCACATCACTCTCCACCCTGCATCTCACATCACTTTCCTCCCCTGCATCTCACACCACTCTCCCTCTTGCATCTCACATCACCCCACCCCCCCCCGCATCTCACATCATCATATCATTGGTTGAGGCGGTGGAGGCGGAGCCGGCGGCGTACAGCAGATCTGGCAGACTGCACATGAGGAAAGAAGCATGCACGCGAGCTCACTAGCAGCAGACTCCAACCCTACTGTCCTCCTCTGAAACTCGTAAGAGCGGGCTCAGGGGGTGGGAGTGGGGAGAGCGGGCTCGGAGGGATGAAGAGGGGGAAAGCGGGCAAAGCTGTCGTGGGCCACATGTTGTGCCAGCCTGCACTAAGGTAATGAAGCTCTGCTTTTATTTTTAGTACAACCGATACGGAGGCCTGTACCTCAGGAAGCAGGGGGACCGGACCTGAAATTAATGTGGTTCAGCTCCAGAGACCCCTTGTTTCAATCCTTTGTACTAAAAATAATAATAAAAATAGTGAAATCAACTGTGAGCTGTGCGGGGAGACACAGCGAGGGGCTGAGCACTTCCAGTCTGGTGGCGCCCGGTAGGATTAATACAGCGGGAGTCACATTCAGAAGCAAGGACCATGCTGCGTTAATCCTTATGGGAAAATCCCCCAGTGCAGGGCTGTGATCGTGCTTGGTCACAACTGTGTCGCGGTACACCCGCTCCAAGTGACACACAGGGGGAACTTGGATCGCGCTACATCTGTATAATTAAACCTCTATACATTTATGTCAACTTATTTTTGGTTTATTTATTTATTTTGTAATCCTGTAAACTGAAATTACCAGCTATTTATGTGACATCCTTGATTCGTGAGTTTCTGCTCCCAAAAGCCCCCGAAGTCTTACTGTTCAGGTTTGTACATTTTTACATTCTGATAGACTGTGACACTGTGTCCTGCCGCCGCTCTCCGCTGTCCTCAAATAAGGCTCTTGTTGTTACAGTCTCTCACTTGGAGTTTACCTTTGTCACCACTGGTGAATGATGGATGGACTACAGATATCTTATTCTATTGCAACCTGATTTCAGGATCTCTGCAGTTATTGAGTGCATTGTTCTCTAGGTGAGGAGCCCCCGGGAGCTGGCATGGCAAGCCCAGCTTCTTCCGAAGATTCTCCTCCTTTGCCGGCGATCTAGTGAGGAGCTGCTGCCCATTGAACTGCACTGGTAGGCTGTAGGGGAATCCCCACTTGTATTTTATTTTCTTCTTACATAGTTTCTCTGTAATTGGATTAATTTCTCGACTAGCATGTCAATATAGTGAGGAAGAGGTCTCGGAATATCATGAGTGTGGCTTCTTTGAAGGTTAGTGTTTTCGTCAATCTCGCCGCTCTCAGAAGGTTCTCCTTTACTCTGAAGTAATTGAATTTCAGGATCATGTCCTGCGCGTTCTCACCTGCTATTGGTCTCGGGCGTAAGGCCCTGTGTGCTCTGCCCAGGTGGAACATTTCGTAATGTTAAACTAAAAGACCATTTTATTTAATAGATATCTATACATATATATTTATGCACTGTACCGTGTATAAGTTTCACTGGATGTGCACTGAGCTCTGTTGTGTTTCATGTTCTGTCTCTGGTTTTAAATATATATTGCCATGCTCAGTAGCACTCCTCTGTGACACTTATATGCTTATAAATATGTTGTGGTTAATTTGGGGGTTTAATATGAGCTTGCAGGTGTCCTGTATGTTTTACAATTCTTGTTCAGCTGGTCTTAGCTGATTGGAAGGTGGCGCTTCCTATCTTGTTGAAGCTCACACCCTCCCACTTTTAAATGGTTAAAAGCTCACTCCATCGCATCTCCCACTCTCTGGGGAACTTGCTTGCTTGCAGTATGATTGTGACAAATCTAATACAGAGTGCTTTTTCCTGGTAATGTACAGGTTAATAAAAGCTTCAATCAGACTTAAAACTATGCAACTGATTTTGACAGATTTATTATAAATCATTCTTCCTGGTAATATACAGGTTATTAAGAATTTATATTAGTGTTAGGGACCCTTGAGATGTGGTCTGCCGTGTAGTGGCTCAGGGGCTTACAACACTTTGGCCAAAATGTTAAGCTAAAAGACCATTTTATTTAATAGATATCTATACATATATATTTAGCACTGTAACGTGTATAAGTTTCACTGGATGTGCACTGAGCTCTGTCTGTGTTTCATGTTCTGTCTCTGGTTTTAAATATATATTGCCATGCTCAGTAGCACTCATCTGTGACACTTATATGCTTATATATGTTGTGGTTAATTTGGGGGTTTAATATGATCTTGCAGGTGTCCTGTATGTTTTACAATTCTTGTTCAGCTGGTCTTAGCTTATTGGAAGGTGGCGCTTCCTATCTTGTTGAAGCTCACCCCCCCCCCCCCCCCACACACATTTAAATGGTTAAAAGCTCACTCCATAGCATCTCCCACTCTCTGGGGAACTTGCTTGCTTGCAGTATGATTGTGACAAATCTAATACAGAGTGCTTTTCCTGGTAATGTACAGGTTAATAAAAGCTTCAATCAGACTTAGAACTATGCAACTAATTTTGACAGATTTATTATAAATCATTCTTCCTGGTAATATACAGGTTATTAGGAATTTATATTAGTGTTAGGGACCCTTGAGATGTGGTCTGCCGTGTAGTGGCTCAGGGGCTTACAACACTTTGGCCAAAAAGTTAAACTAAAAGACCATTTTATTTAATAGATATCTATACATGTATATTTAGGCATTGTACCGTGTATAAGTTTCACTGGATGTGCACTGAGCTCTGTCTGTGTTTCATGTTCTGTCTCTGGTTTTAAACATCTCCTTTAGTCTCAGGATAAGGATCTTGATGTTTTGGTACATCTCGTTTATTTCTTCTGTCCTCATGGTTTGCACCTCCTCTGGTGCCTGAGCCTGGCCTGCCTCCTGATCTTGTGAGGAGTCGCCATTTTCCTTTGCTTCCATGTGCAGGCCCCGATTCCTAAAGAAGTCTGTGGTGTAGCTCAGGGTTAGCTGTTTCTTGCTTTTTGGTGGCATGAGATTGATTGTTGCAGATTCCAGTGCTTTTTACAGGGTTTTTAGTGGTCAGAGTGTCGTGACAGGGGCTTTTCGTTTGAGTTTTAGGATTTGTCCCAAGTGGAGCTCATCCCTCACGCGTTCACTTCCATTCACGCCACACATGCGCCCCTTGCTTCATACATGTCTGTAATGGGAAGAGGTTGTGCTGCTTTCATTTTTTAATGAACCTCTACTTTGCCAAAGAGGCCTGAGATGCCATGTATGAACTGTAGCATACATCATCATATTTGTATTTCAACTTTAGCTAACAAGGCCACAGTTTAGTGCAACATGGAGGAATCCACACAGCCAGAATGAATGATAGTCTACATTTCTCAAGGGAGCAGGATTTTGTGGTTATCAGGGGAGTCTATGTACAAAATTATCTACATTTTCATTGTGCTTCTTTTTGTTAAGCCTTTAATTCTCATGTGAGTAGCAAATGATTTTATTGTACTACAGAAAATCTAGATGTATAGAAAATATCTACAATCTAATTACCTAAGAAATGCTCATTAACACTTCAATCCATAGCTCTTTCTTCCCATAAAGGCAGTCGACACATACATAATAAACATCTAGCCTTGGTTTCTAATAAATACCTTCTTTTATAAGCTTTATTTTTTAAAAGGTTTGGTTTCATATATTTTCCACATAACTTTTTTTTTATGTTACCTAATTGCACATTATTTTCTTTTTGCTTACTAAGAACAGGAACACATAGGGGCCTATTCTAGTAGCTTCGAATTGGAACAAATCACTTCTAAAGTACACTTTAGAAGCGAATTTGCTTGTTTTGCTATTCTGTATGCCCTTTTCACGTGTCCAAACTGTGCAAAAAAGGCTTTTTTTAGAAGTGTTTTCATTCTGGAAATTCAAATCCAGGAGGAATAACAAAAATTGCATTTTTCAAACTCGCTGTAGCTCTGAAAAGTGCAAAAGGCTAAATTGCATCTAAATAATTGCATTTTATTCTCGCTGCCACTGGGCAGGCGAGGTGGGAGTTGCGGCCCCTTCCAGGAGGAGGAAGGACGAGGACTGCCTAACTTTATAATATCTCCAGTTGTATATATGTCCCCTCAAACATCCCTCCAAATAAATTAGGGAAAAATGCCTGTGCTGAAAAAGGACACACCTCAGGTTCCCTGGGATATATGCTAATATCTATACAAAGTTTATTTACATAATCTAAAATATATCCTTAAAACCAATCAGCCCTTGTGATGAAGGGGTACCAGTGTCAGACCCAATAAGTTTAGAACCCACCGCCCTGCCATTAAGGGCAGCAGCTCTAGCATTGAACTGAACCAAATCTACAAGTGTGTAATCGGGCGCTCTAAACAGTTTAAGTGAATAATTAATTGTGACTATTATACCACATATATTAATAGTACCGGTGCACAAATTTTGAATATAAAACCAACATTGAAACAGGTGAATGATTCGTGAAAATATACTAATACACAAGTGTAATATGTGAAATATATACCACCACCAAGAAAAAAATATATACAGTATAAAGCAGCTCAAAAACTCCAGTCTATTTCTTCTAGTAGATATCCAAAGTTTTAAGGGGAGCATCAAACGTTCACAGCAATAGCATGTAAAAGATAAAAAACACAACATAGTGCAACCTGTTTGAAAAATTGATATAGTGTGGGAAGCTGTAGATGAATCTCACTCACACTTTATCCATAAATTAAGCGCATATCAGAGACTCTATCTCTCTCTGATTTGAGCAGATGGTAGCTACAGATCTCCAGCAATGATCCCTCAGGTAAGGTAAACATCTTCCCCACCGAGTGTCACCATATGAAGAGAAGAAGAACTCTTATGCTGTAGTATTTCAAAGTTGTATTTCTTAAGCAATAACACAATATAAAAGTGCACTCACATTTGACACTTTAAAAATGCATGTGGTACGAAATCCTGGTCTGTTTGGAGTTCCTTTTGCCAGAATGTGTGTGCGTATCCCTCGTGTGTGTCACTTCCGGTAAAGGTGAAGAGCGGAAATTCCAACACGCTGTGTCTCCGGCTGCCAGGACCTCACTTACTTCACAGTGAACAGGATTCTACGTGTTTCGTCTTAGGTGACTTCCTAAGGCAATGAAGGGGTTAAGGCACAGTAGCTGGTTTGTTGGGGATGAGGGGGGGAGTAAAGGGGTACTTGGCCCAGGGTGGGTGATTAGGCTTACAAGGAAGGTTGCAGGAGGAGTTAAACACTTCATTACCATATTGATGATAACCGCTATGGTAATGAAGGGGTTAACCCCTTCCGCAACCTTCCCGGCAGGCCTAACCACCCACCCTGGGCCAAGAGCCCCCTTCACCCACCCCCTTTACCCTGACTAAACATTAAAATACCTACTACCTACCAATACACAACCTGCCTACCCCCTGTACCCCCAACAACCCCTCCCCCCCAAGACATACAGTACCGTAATGGGCAAAATTACTATTATACAGATATGGATAATAGTGTATTTGCCCATTAAAAATAAAACCAGCCAGAATAAAGTAAATTAAAGTTCTACTTACCTCTGCCAGGATGAAGGCCAGCCTCATCTTCCTCCACGTCCTCATCACCATCCTCTATTGGCAGCAATATTACATTAAAAAAACAAACTAATGGCCACTAACCCCTTAATCACCTTAGCGGTTTGTAAATGCTATAGCCAGTGTTCGACTATGCTATAATTTAACCTCCGGGCAAGTAAATATTGGCCCAAGCAGCACACGTATTTTTTTTTTTAATTTCCCCCTTTCGCGCTGAAATTTTCCCTGCTCGCGCTGGAAAAAAAAAACCCTACCTGACAGCTGATTGGCGCGCACTCCCAGGCTTTGTGGGCGCGCGGCCAGGCTCTATATGAGCTCGCCCCCAATGAGCGGCCATTCTTTCTGCCCGGACATCTGTTGGAGAGTAAGTACTCTCCAATCTCTGCATGCTGCGGCCCCTCTGCTCCTTTCCTGCGATCCCACTGGTCCCCACATGGCTCCCTACTCCCCACTGCGGCCCTCTGCGTTAGCTCTCCTGTCCCCTGCTCCTGTCCCCTTCCCCTCCTCCTGTCCCCTGCTCCTGTCCCCTTCCCCTGCTCCTGTCCCCTTCCCCTCCTCCTGTCCCCTGCTCCTGTCCCCTGCTCCTATCCCCTGCTCCTGTCCCCTTCCCCCTCGATCCACCGATCGCTGCCCGGGGCGGGAGGTCCCCATTGCAGCAGCCCGGTTGGCGTGCGGGGGGGGCCTCGGCCCTCACCACGTGACTCCCACCTACACTGCCGCCTCCCCGCCAGCTAGCTTCATGCCGCCGCGGGCTGGGGTCATGCCGTCGCAGTCTGCAAAGCTGCTTGGCCGCGCACTGTGACGACAAGCCGGCGAGGGGAGCAGGGCAGTGGCGGACACGGCGGGGCTGACTGTCCCCTGGGGCGCCCGCTGGGGGATACCTCGCCACGTGCCTCCCACCCACCCTGCCTCCCAAAAGCTTCCAATACGCCCGCGTGAGGTATGGGGGGGGGATGTGTGTGTGTGTGTGTGTGTGTGTGTGAGAATGTGTATGTGCGTATGGGAGTATGTGTATGTGTGTGACACCAGAGGTACCCCCCAATCAGTAACCTCCCCCCCAATCAGTAACCTCCCCCCCAATCAGTCACCTCCCCCCCCCAATCAGTCACCCCCCCCCCAATCAGTCACCTCCCCACCCAATCAGTCACCTCCCCCCCCAATCAGTCACCTCCCCCCATCAGTCACCCCCCAGTCAGTCACCCCACCCAGTCACCCCCCCAGTCAGTCACCCCCCCCAGTCAGTCACCCCCCCCAGTCAGTCACCCCCCCAGTCAGTCACCACCCCCAGTCAGTCACCACCCCCCAGTCAGTCACCACCCCCCAGTCAGTCACACACCCCCAGTCAGTCACCCCCCGCCCCAGTCAGTCAGTCACCATCTCTCTCTCCCTGTGTATCACCCACCCTCTGTGTGTGTCACCCACCGTTTCTCCCCTCTGTGTCTCTCCCCCCACACTCTCTCTCCCCCCCACACTCTCTCTCTCTTCCCCCACACACTCTCTCTCTCTCTTCCCCCACACACTCTCTCTCTCTCTCTTTCCCCACACACACACTCTCTCTTCCCCCACACTCTCTCTCTCCCCCACACTCTCTCTCTCCCCCACACTCTCTCTCTCCCCCCACTCTCTCTCTCCCCCACACTCTCTCTCTCCCCCACACTCTCTTTCTCCCCCACACTCTCTTTCTCCCCCACACTCTCTCTCTCCCCCACACTCTCTCTCTCCCCCACACTCTCTCTCTCCCCCACACTCTCTCTCTCCCCCACACTCTCTCCCCCACACTCTCTCTCTCCCCCCACACTCTCTCTCTCCCCCCCACTCTCTCTCTCCCCCACTCTCTCTCTCTACCCCACACACTCTCTCTACCCCACACTCTCTCTCTCCCCCCACACTCTCTCTCTCTCCCCCCACTCTCTCTCTCTCTCCCCCCCCACTCTCTCTCTCTCTCTCTCTCCCCCCCCACACACTCTCTCTCTCTCCCCCCACACACTCTCTCTCTCCCCCCACACTCTCTCTCTCTCCCCCCACACTCTCTCTCTCCCCCACACTCTCTCTCTCCCCCCACACTCTCTCTCTCTCCCCCCACACTCTCTCTCCCCCCACACTCTCTCTCTCTCCCCCCACACTCTCTCTCTCTCCCCCCACACTCTCTCTCCCCCCACACTCTCTCTCTCTCCCCCCACACTCTCTCTCTCTCCCCCCCACACTCACTCTCTCTCCCCCCACACTCACTCTCTCTCCCAACACACTCTCTCTCTCCCAACACACACACACACACACACTCTCTCTCTCTCTCTCCCCCCACTCTCTCTCTCACTGTCTCTCTATCTCCCCCCACACTCTCTATCTCCCCCCACACTCTGTATCTCCCCCCACACTCTCTCTCTCCCCCCACACTCTCTCTCTCCCCCCTCACTCTCTCTCTCCCCCCACACTCTCTCTCCCCCCACACTCTCTCTCCCCCCCACACTCTCTCGCTCCCCCCCACACTCTCTCTCTCTCCCCCCACACTCTCTCTCCCCCCCCACACTCTCTCTCTCCCCCCCCCCACACTCTCTCTCTCTCCCCCACACTCTCTCTCTCCCCCACACTATCTCTCTCCCCCCCACACTCTCTCTCTCCCCCCACACTCTCTCTCTCCCTCCACACTCTCTCTCTCCCCCCCACACTCTCTCTCTCCCCCCCACACTCTCTCTCTCTCCCCCCCACACTCTCTCTCTCCCCCCCCCACACTTTCTCTCTCCCCCCCACACTCTCTCTCCCCCACACACTCTCTCCCTCCCCCCACACTCTCTCTCTCCCACCACTCTCTCTCTCTCTCTCTCCCCCCCACACTCTCTCTCTCCCCCCCACACTCTCTCTCTCCCACCACTCTCTCTCTCTCTCTCTCCCCCCCACACTCCCTCTCTCCCCCCTACACTCTCTCTCTCTCCCCCCACACTCTCTCTCTCCCCCCCACATTCTATCTCTCTCCCCCCCACACTCTCTCTCTCCCCCACACACTCTCTCTCTCCCCCATACACTCTCTCCCCCACACTCTGGATCTCTTATTTACCCTATATATCTTACTTGCCCTATACTACACCGAAATAACCTATACTGCTTTCTTCCAGATCTGACTCAAGCTTCACACGGAAGACATCGGAACCCCCCATAACCCAGAAGACAGGTAGGGAACACCTCCCCTCCAATGTATAACATTGCGGGAATGAGGGTACCTGGACATTGAGGGACTGCGGATCAGGTAAGATCCCAGGCGGGATTGCTGCTTTAGATATTGTGAAGCGGGGACGTCCAGACACTGGTTAAGGGGTTCAGGAAACTAGTCATTCACACCTGGCTTTTATTTCTAGATCCAACATTTACACACACACGTAACAAGGGCTAATTGTAGTATAATGTAATACAATAAATACATTTATGTCAAAAACAAATGTTGTTCTGACTAGGAATTTATTAAATGTATTTTATTTATATATTTTATTTTAAAGCAGGGTTGGGGCGGACTAGGGTTGGGGGCGGGACTAGGGGCGGGGTTGGGGGCGGGTCTAGGTGGCGAGTAGATTTTTTGGTTGGGCGAGTAAATTTTTGGGTGATTTGTCGAACACTGGCTATAGCAATTAAGGGGTTAACACCCCTCCCATACTACCCACCTTGGGGCGGCCTGACAAGCCTCCCTGGGGGATCTACCCCCAGTGCCCCAGCCCGCTACCCATTGATTGACACAGTGGTAAACCATGCCCCCAATATGGGCATGGATTACCACACTGAGAATGAATGGGCAATCCAAAAACAAACAGGCACAAAATAAAACACATTACATTTAAATAAAACAAGCATTTTCCAATGAAGCCATTGATTGGCACAGTAGTACATCATGCCCATATAATATGGGCATGGTTTTTCACTATGTCAATGAATGGTAAAGATACAAATAAAATAACAAGCACTGAATAAAATAAATAACATTGCAATAAAATAAAGAAAATGGCAATAAACCAATTGATTGGCACAGTGGTACACCATGCCCATACAATATGGGCATGGTTTGCCACTATGGCAGTCAATGGGCAACCTTAAAAAAACAATCAACAAAAATACAAAACAATTAAATCAAAAACAAGCCCTAAAAGTACAAAACAATTAAATAAAAATAAGAACCAAACATACAAAACATACCAATTATATAAAAAAACAAAATTTCCCCAAAAATGCATTGCTTGTCACTGTGTTGATCTTAAAGGGGCATAGATAAACACATTGGCAGTCAATGGGCAACCTAAAAAAAAAATACAATAAAAATACCAAAAATACAAAAATAACATACAATCAATGTTTCTCTTACCTTTGATGTCTTCACCCTCTGATTTCGACTGCAGCAGGAACCTCTTGATCCTCGATGCAATGCTCCTCAGTTTCTGGTAAGTTATTTTCTTCTTTCTTCAGTCTTCTCTTCTTTATTTGTAATCAAATCCAATGGGCCGGATGTTGTCCTCCCGTCCTTAAAGAGAGGGAAGCATAACCTTCCTGATTGGCTAGCTTCCCTCCCTTTTGATGACGTCCCATTCTTAAAAGAAAAAAAGAATCCGTCACATGGTACACCAGCCAATCGGATTGGGGGTGTACCTTTTGACACTCAAATGTGACATCACAGGCCTCATATAAGGCCTGTCTCATCTCATTTGAGCTTAAGAAGCCGATGGGACATGTGTTTTCTTAGGCTACCCATTGAATGCCAAGCTGTTTATCTATGTCTCTTTATGGCATAGAAATAAATACAGTGACGAGCAATGTAGTTTTTTGCAAATGCTTGTTTATATTTTATTGCTATGTACTGTATTGTATTTTAGGTGCTTGGTTTTTTTCCTGGTTGCCCAATGACTGCCATAGTGGCAAATCAAGCCCATATTAAATGGGCATGGTGTAGCCCTGTGCTAATCAATTAGCTATTGGCATTTCTAATTTATTTTTTAATATAATGTGTGTGGCTGGTTTTTTTTTTTTGCTTGCCCATTTATTGTCATAGTGGCAAACCATGGAAATATTATGGCCATGGTTAAACACTGTGCCAATTTATGCTTAGTAGGGGTGGAGAGTGAGGGTAGTTGCCCCGGGAAGGGTGGTTAGACCTCCTGGGTGGTTAGCAGGAGAGGGAGGTTAACCTTTTAATTAGCATAGCGGTTACTAACCGCTAAGGTATAAGTGGCCATTAGTTTGTTTTCTATTGTAATGTTGCTGTTAACAGAGGACAAGGAAGGCATGAAGATGAGGACGGCCTTCATACTGGCAGGGGTAAGCAGAAATTGTATTTACTTTATGCTGGCTGGGTTTATTTTTAATGGGCACATGCACTACTATCCATATCTGGATAATAGTAATTTTGCCCATTACTTTACTGTATCTATTGGGTTTTTTTTTTAAATGGGTAGAAGCGCAAATTAGCCATCTTTGATGAATAGCACTTTTACCCATTCCTGTTGTTGGTAAAGGGTGTGGGTGAAGGTAGTAGTGGGAGGGTATTGTGAGGGTTAACCCCTTCATTATCTTAGCGGTTGGAACCACTAAAGTAACGAAGGGGTTAACTTCTACTTCGACCCTCACCCAAGGCCTAAACACCACCCTGGGGCAATTGCAAGCTTCACCCACCCACTGTAACAACAACAACAAAGAAGTGCCTGCTATTTGACCCTTTCATTACCTTAGTGGTTAGCCGCTAAGGTAATGAAACTGACAGGAATTTTATTTTTATTGCGCTGGATTGATTCCGGAGACCCGCGGGGACCCCCAGGAACCCACGTGGACCCCCAGAGATGTTGTGACCTGCGGGAATCCCCAGATCTCTGGGGTCCCCGCGGTTCTCGGGGGTGTCCACGCCAACCTCCTGTATTAATCCTGTGTAGTAAAACTAAATTCCTTTAGCTCCAGCCTTTAGCTGACGCCAAAATGTTGCAAGTTTTTAAGTACGATATGCTTATCACAGCTTAGTGAATAGCAGTTTCTGGGGAAAAAAATTGTATGATAAGCCAAAAATTGCCTGCAATGGCATTTTTCGACTTATATGGATTTTTTTTGCAAGTGTTATAGTACTATAAAAACCTGTTTCAGTGCGATATTGCCCTGTTATCTGAGCTTTGTGAATAGCAACACAAGCAATATCACACTTTAAGGGCCTTTATAGTGCTATAAGACACTTATCGAAGTTTAGTGAATAAGCCCCTTAGACTGAAAATGTATTATTCCACCAACTTTATTATTTATTCTATTTTGTTCCCAGAATGCAGATGCTGAAAGTACAGTAAGTATAATGGACCTTGTAAATATTAGGGAGTAAATTAGACCCTACAAATACAAGGACCTGTCAAGAGTGATATAGAAGCACTTAGCAATTTATTTTCCAAGACGCTGTGGCCATTGTAAAAATGTTTTGTTTTTAAAATACAAAACATTAAGTAGTGTTTAAGTACATTCATATCAGTCATGTAAAGTTAGCACTGCAGAGAAGGGAAATTTAATGCAAGCTGTGAATAAACTTTTTTATTTAAATTCCTGGATTAACAAAGTGCTTGAAGATGAATAGAATTCTGTCATACTGCTGGCAACACTTAATCAAAAGCTTGTAGTTAGGGTAAGTGGCCAAGCTGGGAGTTCTGCCAGGTACAATCCTTTCTGAGCAATTCTGCCAGTCACTGGAAAGAAATACAGCGATATGCCAATGCATACAATTGGGTGGGGCAGCATTAAACACATTCAAGATGCAAGCATGATTGTAACATTCCAGTTGGAAATATGTTCGGTCTTGCCCCAGAGATGTGCAAATACAGTACAATCCCCATAATTTAGTATACATCCTTTTGATCTTCATATTTGATGTGAGTTGTTTAGAGATGAAAACTTGGAGGCAGGGTTTATATTCAGAAATCATGTGACTTTTTATACATAAGAAGGTAGCATAAATCTGATTCACTGTCTCCATTTCTCATGCCCTGTGCCAAAATTAAAGCTTCATTAAATCCTTAAAATTCACAGAATACATTGAGGGTTTTTTTTTAAAAACAATTTTTTTTATTTCACTTTTCACAAAGATATGTGGGATATAAAATAAAGTAAAAGAGGGGGGGGGGGAGCAAAGGAGTGGGGGAAGGAGAAATAGCACCTTGTACAAAATATACAAAATACTAAATCAGACCCATTATTAGACACATAGCCCCACCAGGTCCCCTTACTTAAATCGTCACTTTAGAGATGCTTTCATGGATCCCCAGCAAGGGCCACACTCATCCGGTTCCTCCCCTGTAAGGGCCTCTTAATACTGAGGCTCAGTGATTCCCACCGTAGCCCAGTTTGTTGAGGTTTCCCCTAGTATTCCAGGGTTCCCATACTTTATTACATTTCTTAGAATTGCACCTTAAAAATTAGGTGTTTCTCCATTAATTGGACTTCATTTACCCTCTGTACTACCTCTCTTTTAGATGGGGTCAGAGATCCCTGAGATCGAGCACCTTGCTGCTGTCAGAATATGTGAAAGTACAGTAGTTTGCCTCTGGGGGGATTCATGTTCTCATTTGGTTTAGCCAATACCATTGTGAGCGGGTACAATGGTATCACTATTCCTAAGGTCTCCCCAATCAGTTTCTGCACAATTACCCAGAATGTCAGTATTTTTTGGCAATGCCACCAGATATGGGCCATATCTGGTGTTACTTGTGTAACCGTCTAATCCGGTCACAGCCCCTTTAGCACAGATCTAAGGCTTCTAAGAATATCTGCCTCAAACTCTGGGAATATGTCCTTAACCTCTATGGGATGAGGTACCACCTATAGATAATTTTGTAGATATTCTCTTTTGTTGTCGTACATATATACAGTAGATGTTCTTGATGCACTATCTCATAATCCTCCCAGTCATCTATTGTAATCTCTACCTGAAAATCATGTCCATTGTTCCATATATTTAATGTTGAGATTCGTGGGAGTGGCAGATGGGGTTAGATCCTGAATGAGAGTTGATATGAGCCCTTTTTGGTATCTCCTGAGTCTGCATGACCCCTCAAATCCAGTAGTATCTGGGAATTCCCCACTAGGAGAGATCTGAAGGATATAGTGATGAACTTGTAAATATTTAAACACATCCGTCTCAAAATCAACTGTCACAGAATTCCTTTAATTGCACTAGTTTGCCCTTAAAAAGCACATTCCTTATGTCTAGTATATGTGTATAACTAGTATAACTTGTGACTCCAGTTCTTATCCCCACTTATCAGTGGTCTCGGGAACCTTCTACTGGCCGTCAGCAGCCCATTGAGAATCCCCCAAGGAGGGAGGGGGGGGGGCACCCAAGGGATATGTAGAGGGCAAATTGCCTGTCTGCAGGACTTACGTTTCGCTCTTCCCAACTACTTGTTGGGCAACTTCACAGAAAATAAAGGCAGGGGACATACACAACATGGGGAAGTGACCTACTTCTCCAGTCGCTATGAGCTCCAGGCCTGTATTCTAAGGATAATTTGACCTTCCCCAGGTTAAGTGGTCGCATGGGGTATACTAGACTCCTGTGTACGGACCCTCAGATGCGGATTTCCTAGTTTCTCTCTTCGCAGTGCACTATCTGGGCCCCCCGTGCTCTGTGGGAGTCTCTGCGACTTCAGCATGGTCCCTGTTTTTTTTTTGTAGCCCACACCTAGGACTTCAAGAAAGGCATCCGCTTCATCTAGATAACTCAATGAGGCTTGTCTTCCATCTCTGCTTGTGATTAGTTGAAATGGGAATGTCCATCTATAATGCATCTTGGTTTCTCTGAGAATAGCGGTTACTGGGCGTAGGCCTCTTCTACTTAAGATGGTCGTCCTTGAAAGGTCTTGGAAGATCTGAAACTTGGAGTCTTCAAATTCAATTGATTCCCGATTTCTGCATCCTCTTTTTATTCTCTCTTTGGTAGTGTTGTGGTGTAATTTCAGTACTATGTCCCTGCTTTTCTGTGGTCAGAAAGCCTTGGGCCCAGAACTAGATGTGCTCTGTCCATCTGCAGGGTATTCGTCTGCAGCGAGGAATCAATATGTAGACACAGTCTTGTTAAATAAGACTTGAGCTTCTCTGTGGTGATTGACTCTGGATTCTCTAAATCAGGGGAGCGCAATCTTTTTCCCCTGACGGCTGTCCTGCTCTTTGCGCAACACCTCCCTCCCTCCTCCTTACCTTGGTTCCCGGAGTTTGGGCATCATGACTTCATTTTGCCATAGCAACGCGATGTCAGATGACCCCACTGCTTCATTTGATGCCGCGTTGCCATGGTGATGTGTCTCCAGATGCCGGCTAGACCACGGTCAGTAAGGTTTACAGAGGCCTTCGCCGCTTCCCGAGCACTTCATTTAACTGCCTTCGGGAATCGTGCGGGGCCTCTGTAAACCCTGCGCCCCCCGCAGGTAATTATGCGCCTCCCAGTTTACACACCGCTGCTCTAAATCATCCATGTTGTCTTTAAGGCATCTTATTTCGCTGTTGAGTCTATGAACCTCATCTTCTGTAGGACCTTGATTTTGGAGAGATTCCTCCATATTGTTCTCAAGCTGCATTGTCCTTTCAGCCAGCTTTGAGAGTTCCGATTTGAATTCGGCCACTGCCTTATCCAAGGCTGTCTTGAAAACACATTGCATTTCCTTAAATCGTTCTTTAATGCTTCCGGTGTTATTTGAGTATTTTCCCCCCTCTCTTGGTCTGAGTCAAACGAGGCTCTTGCGGTCCGTTCGCATCTCGCCACAATTGCTCATGTCTCCCAGTGGAATATTGCCTTTCTGAAAGAAGTGAGTGAACTCTGCGGCTTGGACATTTTTGTAATTTTTTCAGCGCTGTCCTTGAGGTCAGTCCTTTGTGCTCACCACAAACCAGGGGGGGACCGCGTGGCTGAGACTGGGTTATGAAATCACTGACCTTAGACCGCGCAGACTGGTCCAGAGTGCGAAGTTCATAGTCAAACAGGCCGGGTTAAGAACTGGAGAGAACAGCGTAGTCGTTGGATGAGCCAGAGTTGAGGTAGGAGATATCTGGATAGTCGTAGTCCAAGCAGGGAGTCGGCAACAGGAAATAAAGCTGTTCCTTCTGCTTCAGCGTAATCGCTGCAGGTCGGGAACGGGGTTTGCACGAGTGGCGCCCACAGCCCATGGCACTGGTCTAGGAGAGGGAAGACAGACCGGAGTGGGCACATTGCCAGGCAGCACTGGTAACCCCGTGCTTCAGCGCAAAAGTACAAGCAGGCCTCTGCAAAGGGAGAGAGAGCAGCAGGCCATGGCATCCAAACAATACCTCTGCTGGGGGTCAATGCAGCAGGTAGTAGAATCCAGGCAGGCAAAACACAGGCCTCTGTGAAGAGAGGAACAGCAGGCCTCCGGGAACCAGGAACTCAGGCCTCAGCGTAGCAGCAGCAGGCCTGGAGGAAACTGGAACTAGTACAACGAACTAGAAAAATAACAACAGAGATCAGTAACGAGAGATAACAAGCCAGGAGGTTTGTGGCAAAACACAGGTAACATCCAAGAAGGATTATGCTCGGCAGAGAAGCATTGTGGGGAATGCAGTATTTAAAGGTCAGTGAGCCAATAGCAGAAGAGGTGTGTGACAGCATTGCTCTAATTACTGAGCCCAGGCTGGGGCTGCAGTCATAGCTTGCACAGATGCTGTAGATACCAAGGGGAGTGTTCCAGGACTGCACAGGTCTGCAAGGCAAGGTAAGCAGTAAACTGAGGTGTGGATTCCTTACAGAGGGTTCCCCCATAGGTAAGAGTATCTGTGATGGAGCGGCCCTATAGGACCACACAGGAGTCCACACACTAGTGCATTTTAGGTTGTAATAACCCCTTTGGTGGTTTATTTCTCCACATTTGCAAGAAAGTATTGAACACTGTTGCCGAGACAACTGATGCACATGGGATATGCAGCAGTGTAATATATTGTTCTGCAGTGCATCTTACATTAGGAATGAAAGTGTTCACATTAAGTTAGAGCATTCAAATCCCTATAAATTCGAAATGAGCTAGAAAAACAGCTGATTTATTTTTCACCATTAGTCCTTGAAGCATGTAGGTTAAGTAATGCAAATTGTTAAAAGAGGTGGTTTCAAACAGTGAATATGTACAACGTTATCTTAGGAAGTCATTTTCAATGTAAATAGAGTTTATTTAGGGATTGGAGTAAACCTGACCATTGGTACAGTATAACCAGTGCTATTTATAGATAAAATAGTGCATTGGGGCTGAAAAAGTAAACCAAACATACAAAAACACAAGGAAGAAAGGTCACAAGAAGTTAGAAAAACATGTACTGTATGATAGAGCAAATAAAATCCTTTGTACTTTTGGCTATGCAGAGTCTTTACACATTTTTTAATACAAGTGCAGACTTTCTTTGTTAGCTTATAGCTGTAGACCCCCTTTGGGGGCTATTAGCTAGTATACAGGGTTAACAGCCTTTATGTGTTAACTGGATGGGATCACTCAGGTTACTCCCCTTCCCAACATGTGATGTAGGATGACTTAAAGAAAGGATAGCCACTTCCCAGTATGTCTTCTGACAAGTGATGTCACTATAGGGTATGTATAGATCTCTCTAAATAATATAGAAACAGGTTAATTGTGACAAATGCACTCCCCGTATGAGTTTGGCAAGTGATCAAAGCTTTCTGAATAACAAACTTGCCAAATCATACCGGAAGTGCTCAAAAAGCTTGATGAGTTTGTTATCGAAGCTACTAGAATAGGCCCCATAGACTGAAAGGAAACAGTAATTACAACTATTATCTAGTACATTGGATTACTTTGCTTCTCTATCGTGCCGCTGTTTCTATAACCATTTCTGTAACTTCTAAAATAAAACTACATATCGTGTTGCCTCTCAGCCCCCGGTATATTAAGTAACTTTAAAGGGCAGTAACCTTAAATATTTACAAATTATTGTATATGGTTTGTTGCTGGTAGCCTATGTAAGTCTTGCCTTGGGTATTCTAAGGGGTTCCTTAAGCTCCCACATAGGCTGGTATGGGTCTCAAGTGACAGTTGGAGAGAGCCACAACCGTGAATCATGTATATAGTTTTAAGTGTATATTTATGTGTAGTATGGATGCCCTATAACCTTAATTATTTTCTGTTAAGGAACATGCCCTATATTGTTAGCGCTATTGTGATGGCCCAAAATAGTTCTCATTCAAGAAGAGGAGTAAGAATGTGCTCAGCAGAGAGATTACAGAGTAGAAACTTAGGTGCATAATTGGGTCGGGCCCACCAGAAGGTCCTTAGTAAAGCTCCAATCTAATAGGCAAGGATGAGGTAGGCAGTACACAGAATGATCCCCGTTGGATAGAGGGCATTCCCACTGGTAGGTCCTCAGTAAACTCATGATCAGATAAGTATACATGAAGAATGCTGTTCACAGTAAAGGGATACTGATCCCTGAGAATAGGGTATCGCATAAAAGATGGAGGCACACACTTTTAGTTGCAAAAAAGGTTGCTAAGGCCGCGTCCATAGTATGAATGACAGCGTGAACTATGGCGCGCGTGCTGAAAACAAAAGGCCATAAAGCAATGCGTATGGCCATAGAGAGTGTGGGCGTGCACGAGAGCGACGAGGCGGACGATACTTGGTGAGACCAAATGGTTTTTTTTCCGCGCGACGGCCTGTTCACGCGTGTGGTTCAGCCAACGAGGGTGAACCGCTCATGTGACGTCACGGTCATGCCTTCGGCACACCCTCGCCATGCTCTCTCGTCGCGCAATCCTAAGAATCCTAGCAGGCCACGGATCGCTTCTAGTACAGGTGCACAATCCATCATGCGCTCCGTCACGCGTGCGCCTGTACCTTATCCGAGGCCTAAGAGTTTACTCCATCCTTATAGCAGACCAAATTACGGTTCAGGGACACAGCCCATCCCTCTGATAATTACCACCCGAATAGGATGTTTGTTCCAACCAGGGGCCACCAGACACAAGTTGTTACGGAAGCTATGCAGGATATTGCCAATCTAACCATTAGTAAAGGAAACAAGCCTAAGTACCTGCCCAGTGTATGAGTGAGAGCTACCAAGGGGATGAACCCTAAAGTACCTCCCTAGTGTAGGAGTGAGAACTACACTACCATGCGAAGAAGTACTGAGTAACCATATTATTTGCCATCAGTTAATGTCTGAAGTGCAGTAGGTTTGAATCTACAGTACAGTATTACCAATTGCAGTGAATTAAGCTCTTGTTTGTACTATAAAAGTTTCTGGCGCCCATCTTTCTTCTGTCTGCATATCCACGTCCAGCCTGCACGGATCCAGCACCCTGAAAAGGTACAGTATCAGAAACTGAATAATGCCATGTACAGTATATAGTCCATCTGATGTAAATTCCTTTAGAGCCAGGTACAGATGTTTACATAGCTAATGGCTCTTTGCATGTGCAACTACAGTTTCCTAAACACTGATACCTTTTCAGTTTTCCACTAAGCATCTTTCAGCTGCAATGTACATGTGAAATGAGCTATTGTCTAGAGATGTGAACAAATACCAATGTCAGCCTTTCAATGTCATACTATACAGTATGTAGCACTGTACCTACAATATTACAATAGGCACTATGAATTCATGCCTCAAATGTATTATTTCAAGTAACATAAAGTCACCTGCCAATCAGTTGACATTGGGATTTGAATCATGATTTCCTACTCCTGAGAAAATAGTGTACTTATTCTACTGTCTCTCTAAATTCAATATTGTGGTTAATGCTCCTGCTGTACCTGGACAGACTGAGGCAACATTGCTTTCACTGAAGCACACTAATAGGGATGAATACATTTGCTTTGGATTACCTCTTTTATAGTAATTTTTAGGAGTATTATTTTTATAGTCGTTCCACTTCAACGACACACAGCATATACTCTAATGAATATAGACTAAGCGCACAATACTAAATTGCTTCAGATCATTATGGAGCTTTTACACAAATGTGTGTTCATCTAAACAAATGCAACAATCTTCAGAAATGCAACATAAGCAACTGATGAGAAGCATTCAAACTTGAAGCTAAATAAACTTAAGATTGCTTCACCTTTGGTCTGGTGCATGCAGATAGTTCAACACATTACTAGCTTATTGCATCCAGGACAGCCTGATATTTCTTAGTATATAACAATATATCATAGATTGCAGACAGATATGCAAGTGTTGTCTTCACACTCTTTGCTTTTGGCAGCAATATTGTTTAGGAAATTACAACATACTGGAGACATACAGTAATATAGACATTGCAAATAAGGCTGTTTACATTCTTGTTCTGCATCAGGAGGGGATTGTGCATCTGTATAAATCTCTTCATCTTCTCCAAGGAGTTTATTCAACAGCTTTTATCATGGTATAAAAGGGATGATTATTGCTGTCATGGCTAGAAGTCCTGCAACTAGTGCTGTAGTGGAGGGTATACGGAGGCATATGCGTATACGCTCTGTTATTGTCTAACCTTTAGGGTATACCCTCTGCTTTACAGTAAAGCAGAGGGTGTGGCCTATGTACAGGTAAAACTAGGGGGGGGTGGCGAATGGGTCAGCTACCCCGGGCACAGCAGTTTAGGGGGTGAAGGCGAGGGAGTGAGCGAATGGAGAGTGGCAGATGAGGAGGAAGTGCAATGTCGACGGCTGGATGCAGCAGAGGAGGAGAAGGGCAGCAGAGGAGGAGAAGTGCAGCAGAGGAGGAGAAGGGCAGCAGAGGAGGAGAAGGGCAGCAGAGGAGGAGAAGTGCAGCAGAGGAGGAGAAGTGCAGCAGAGGAGGAGAAGTGCAGCAGAGGAGGAGAAGGGCAGCAGAGGAGGAGAAGTGCAGCAGAGGAGGAGAAGGGCAGCAGAGAAGGAGAAGGGCAGCAGAGGAGGAGAAGGGCAGCAGAGGAGGAGAAGTGCAGCAGAGGAGGAGAAGGGCAGCAGAGGAGGAGAAGGGCAGCAGAGGAGGAGAAGTGCAGCAGAGGAGGAGAAGTGCAGCAGAGGAGGAGAAGGGCAGCAGAGGAGGAGAAGGGCAGCAGAGGAGGAGAAGTGCAGCAGAGGAGGAGAAGTGCAGCAGAGGAGGAGAAGTGCAGCAGAGGAGGAGAAGGGCAGCAGAGGAGGAGAAGTGCAGCAGAGGAGGAGAAGGGCAGCAGAGAAGGAGAAGGGCAGCAGAGGAGGAGAAGGGCACCAGAGGAGGAGAAGGGCAGCAGAGGAGGAGAAGTGCAGCAGAGGAGGAGAAGGGCAGCAGAGGACGAGAAGTGCAGCAGAGGAGGAGAAGTGCAGCAGAGGAGGAGAAGGGCAGCAGAGGAGGAGAAGGGCAGCAGAGGAGGAGAAGGGCAGCAGAGAAGGAGAAGAGCAGCAGAGGAGGAGAAGGGTGTCTGATGATGCTGAGGCAGAGGAGGGTGAGGCCCTCAATGGGACACCTTATGGCGCAGAGGCATCACGTGATGCCACGTTGTCATGGCAACATGATGCCACAAAGCAATATTGATGGAAGTTGCAGGGGGAGATGCCAGGAGGATGCCAAGGATGCCAAGAAATGCTGCCGCTGGGTGCCGGCACCCGGAGATTAAGAAGGTAAACTCATAGCCGGAGATACGTGGCCAAAACCTGTAGTCTACAGGTCAAACCCAGTGTGGTGGCAACCCTGGGAGGAGGGCAAGAGAGAGACTGGGGGGGGGGGGGGATGGGGAGAGAGGCTGGAGGTGGAGGGTGGGGAGTAAGAGAGGAGGGGAGAGTGATTGAGGGGGGAGAGTGAGAGAGAGAGGGAGAGAGAAGAGAGTGAAAGAGAATGGGACGAAGATGTAGGGGAAAAAAAGAGAAAGGAACCCTCCTTGGCTAAATTCTATACCACAGTGTAGACAGGGTATATTGGTAGACTATAAAATGTGACCTTTGCTCATAAAAATATATATAGAAAGACATTGGGATGGCAAACCTAAACCAATCAAACATGATCAAAAATGGCAGCTTAGACTAATTTATAATGGATCAGAATCTGCTGCACATTAGAGCGTCGTATTCTGTGTAGTGATGGGTCAAATATGGTCAACTAAAAAAGTAAGAATGAACCGTATAGCATAAATGCTAATTAGAGCACAAGGTAAGTAAGGGCTAAATTATATAAAAGAGATGAGATAAGGTTAAAGAGGTATGCACTAATGTAATAAATTGAGCATGTATGTGGGGCATCAAGAATGCACTATAATATTCAAAACGTATAGCGTATAGACAGCACTATAATGATCCACTCTTAGAAAAGAAAACTGCTGCAGCTGGAACAAATCGGGACTCTAAATCCCACAAAATAATAACATAAATATACACAACGTTCCCAGCACTTAGAGCAAATTATGAAACAAGAGTAATGTTTGAAAGCAAAAAGTATTTTACTTATATAATTAATGAGATGTTATAACACCGTCAATACTTACTGTATGAAGGGCAGTAATATAGCCACACAGATAGGTGTCAGTGCAATAAACAATGGCAAAAAAAAACAATACTAAATATAAAAACCAACACTGCTCACAAACAGTAAGCCAAATACTACGTATGAACTATCTGGAGACAGAGTGGTGGAAGACAGGAGAACAAAAAAGTATAAGGGGAGACTATAAGCACATGGAGATAGGAGAAAAAGTACAAAGTGCGTGAAGGAGTGCAAAAAATCCCACAGAAATAGGGGGGGAAAGAGACACAATGAAAATCATGGGGAGGGAAAGACAAAAAATAAATAAATGAGGGGAACAACGTTCAGGGCAGGAACCCCTTCCTCAGGCCCAGTACCACAAGGCAAATGCCTGTGGTACTTCCCTAAGTACACCTCACACATAATCGTGTGCTCCCACATATACATATACATATTGTTTATCGATCGGAAATAGCAACAAAAACAGAAAAATATCTCAAAACGAGAAATTAAGTATATACATATTTATAAAAATTGTAATGTAAGGACATATGTGGAGAACCCCTGTGATCAATACAAACCTTTGGTGGCGTTGCAATCATACAAGGAATGGAAGGATAGCAGAGACGTATTAGTGATGTAAAAATGACATGATTGATCGTATCTTAACTTCTATTACCATTTTTAGGCTGATGGAAGAGCTTTTTCCCTACCCTTCCCTTCCTATTCTTTCTCCGTTTTGATATTACATTGAGGGAGGAAGAGTAAGAAAGGGGCAGGGTGAGGAGAAAAATACTTTGAGCAAGTGGGAGGATGAGAAAGGGGAAAGAAATAGAGGGGTGAGAGCGAGGAGATGTTATCCTGCTTTTTTTGTTTGGGGGGGGGGTGGGTTGTCTTTAAAAAAAATTGAATCTTGAGGTGGTGTGGTATGATATACACTCTGATTTTTGTACCACTACAGCACTGCCTGCAACCAACATTTAAACAAGAGTGTAAGAAGTGTAATGTATATCCGAAAGCAGAAATCCTTGGGATTAATAGTTCTTTTGAAAGTTCCTTGTATTGAACGTGAATATATTTATAAATACTGTCGTTATTATATCCCTTCTGAAGCACCTCTTTTATAATGTAAACAAATCAAATTTAGATAAGCTTTTCCTTATAAGTGAGATTTCCCATCAACTTTATTAATTTGGTAGCTCTTCTCTGTACTTTTATTTTTCCATAATGTATTTTTTTTTATCTTGCCCAAAGCTGACTCCATATTCAAGGTGTGGTCTTGCTAATGATTTATACAGTGGCAAAATTATTATTTCTTCCCTTCCATCCATTTCCCCATTTTATGCAAGATAAGATGCATTTGCAGCTACTGCCTGACATTGAACAGTATTGCCAAGCCTGATGTCTACAAGCACTCTTAAATCCTTCTCCATCAAATATTAACCTAATTTTGTCATATTTAATTTGTAAGTAGTCTGGTTATTCTTGCTTCCCAAATGCATAACCTTACATTATTTGTATTGAAACTCCTCTGTCCTTTACCTGCCCAATTTTACACTTTAGCCAAGTTCTTCTGTAGAGAAATGATATCCTGCTCTGGTGTCACTACCTTGCATAATTAAGTGTCATCGCCAAAAATGGAGACTTTGCTCTCTATGCCAACCTCAAGGTCATTAATAAACAAGTTAAAAAGCAGTGGCCCCAGTACCAAACCTTGAGTTACTCAATTTTCTACTTTAGCCCAAAATGAAAAAGTTCCATTATGACAACTCTCTGTTGTCTATTCTTCAACCATGTTTGAATTCACATGCAAATATTTTTACCCACACCAATTTCCTTTTTTTGTATACTAACCTTGTGTATGGAACGGTATCAAAAGCCTTGGCAAAATCTTAGACCATATCAAGTGCAATAGCCTGGTCTAAATTCCTACTTATATCCTCATAATGTACCCCTATAATATGGTTTCTGATTATTTATTTCAAATAAGACCATGTTATAATAACTGTTTCCTAAATGTTCCCTGACTTGAATATTTATCATCACTTCTACATAATTTGATAATACAAAATCCAGTAATGCTTCAGCCCTGGTTGGTTCCTCAATAATTTGGGTCATGGAATGGTCTTTTAGCACACTCAAAAACCTGTTTCCTTTTGATCTACTTTTAATTTCATTGCTCCAGACTACAGTATGTCCGGATAATTCAAATCACCATTATTAAAGCATAACATGACCTAGTTTTGCTGCCATCTCCACTTGTAAAGGTATTTTGGCTTCCTCAATCTCACAGATATTTAGTGGCTTATAACATATTCCTAATTTTGTTTTTGTACTTTTTAATCCACAGCTTTCTAGCCACAAAGTCTCTACATTTTCAATCTATTCATAAACATCTTCCCTTATAATAGATTTTAAATCCGGTTTATAATATACATAGAAACATATTTCACCATCTCTTCTATTTGCTTGAACCCCTCCTAAATGGGGAATAACCATCAAAATTAACTGCCCGTCACAAGTTTCATCTAACCATATTTCAGTAACGCTTATGATATATTATCCCTTCTAGCTATTAATTCAAGCTACACCCTTTTATCAACTAGGCTTCTGGCATTAGCAAAAGCATAAACTTAAGGTTGTTACCAAACTGTGCTGGCTTATCCGCCCCTGCCTTTCTCCTCCCATTGATTTTAATCTAGAGAAGTCTACTAATATTATCTGTATTTAATATGGGTGCCTCCCTACTTGCTAAACTCCCCATTCCCCCCACTCCACACCCAAGACCATAGCTATTTTCCCCTTCTTATCTATTGTGTCTAGTCACTACTCTCTTTCTTTCCCCTCCTCCTTTAAAATGTGTAATCTCCACAACCTTTTCAAAATCCTCCTCCCTAGCACAGAAGGTCAATCTTTGTTGAGGTGCAATCCATCCCTACCATAAAGATAGCAACTCTCAAAAAAGGACTCCCAGTGTTCTAAAAAGTCAAACCTCTCTTTCCTACACCCCTTTCTTTACCTCCCTAATCTCTGACTGTCTCCCTGGGGTAACGCATGGCACTAGTAGGGTTTCTGAAAATACTACTTTGGAGGTACTTGTCTTAAACTGTCAGCCTAGATCCCTGAAATACATTTTTAGGGCCCTTCGTCTTTCTTTAACTTTAGTGATGCCAACATGTACCAAGACCACCAGATCAAACTGTTCATCCTATTTAACCTATTCATAATTGCAACAATGGAGCATTAAGTGCTAACAGACTAGAGAACTAAATTAAAGACATTGTTTCTGCTCCTTGGGGTTATAACTCCACACTTTATCCAAATGCACTTGAACCAGACTACAATTCAGTCACGCAGCTCAGTGCTCGCAGGGTCATGGATTCATTACAAACCTCTGTATAAATCACAGACACACACCACTCAGGTGTGTAAGGAAAGCAATTAACTCACTCACACCCACTGCAATCTCTCAAACCAGGCAGTAAAAAAAGTTTGCTCCAGTATAAATGTGTGCTGCAAACTCCCAATACCAACGCAATGAAAACACATTAACCCACTACACACACTCCAAGATCACAGACACACCAATAGAAATAAATCAGTCACCATTGTCAATTCTAATATTATGCACTGCATAACACTTTCCTTCTGGTTATAACTCCACACTTAATCCAACTGCACTTCAGTTACACAGCTTTTTTTTCTCACTGTAAAATGAGCATTTAAACAAATTAAAATACTGCTCTTTTTTCTTTTTTTATATGCCTTTTAGCTCCATTGTTAAACATTTTTTGCCTTAGGCAGCATATTTAACTATTTTTGGGGGTTGGGCCTTTACTATTCAGAAAGCCTATAGCCTAAATAGTAACCTTGTGTTTATATGATTTAAAGTCTCTTTCCTCTTAGTATGCCCAGTGGAAAGGCATTTCTCTTATTTGCAGGTTGCTGTTCTTTCCCCATGCATTTAGAAGAGATTATAAACTCTGTTTGGGCATTTCCTATCTTAAAGCCATGTCATACCAAGGGTTAAGCAAGTGCAGTATGGTCAAACCACGATATTTGCCAACATAAGTCTTAATGTAATTGTATCCATGTTGTTAATATCCATATGTTTATTTAAAATGTTCAGCTGGTGGATCTTAATAAGAGAGACAACTGTTTGTGTATAATGAGTTTTATGGTATAATGCATTGCCAAAAAATGACAGCAATGTGAATGGTAATCAGTCATACAGTCTCCAGTTATTGATTTCAGATCATGTATTGGGTACAAAAGACAGTGAAATACTGATCTCATTCTAATTTTCTATTTGAAAAGATATGTGTAAAACTAATTCCGATTCTCTACAGAAGTACTTCTGTTGTGTGGACCTCTTTTATTTCTAACAGTTTTATGGAAATAAATCATTGTTAGAAGTTAAAAACCACTAGAACTTTAGAGGACACCGATTTATGTAACCGAATATTTTACAAATCCATACAGAATCCCTAGCTGTATGTAATGCAGTTACAAATGGAATTATGGTTTTTCTTGAGTGGTCACAAAAGAAACCACAAGACCACAATATGAGTGGTTTGAGAATCATGCCAAGTCTGAGATGTCATTTGCAGTCTATGGGGCCTATGCACTAAGCACCAAAAAAAAAAAATCGCTGTATGTTTAAATAGCCATTTTTTACAGCGTTGCTATAACAGTATGCAGAAAGCCCAGAATACCTGTGATAGCCACATTTGCAAAAATTGGCAAATAGCCAGCGCCATGATGATCTTCTCTCTGAAAACTAGGAAATGGCGCAGCGTGTAAAAAAAATAAAAGTTTTTTTCCCACTTGTAGGAGATGTGTGCAGAGATACGCAATGGAGACTGTTTAAGGTGAGACTAAAATTAGGCTTTATTGCACCTGTTCTTTTAACACGGCAAAAACATTCAAAATAAAGGCCTACTCCGCTTTGGAGAATATCTACACCTTTACTCCGTCCCTCTCTAACTGGGAGGGTAGCTAAGCTAATTACCACCCCCAAACATATATACATATAGATATACAACAGTCCAAGAAGAAAGTCTCTTATTTGTTTGTTGTAGCTGTAGGGGAAGGCCTCTCTGCTCTCCTGGGTCAGCTATGGCAATGTCTGTGTCCAGGTATAGAGGTCTGGTCCCTTGTCTTGCTATGAGCATACAGTCATTCTGTAGCTCAAGACATCTGTTCCTCTGGTCAGCCCTAGTTGTGGGCTAAGGAAATCTTCTTCCTTTTTTTTTTTTTTTTTATAACTTGTATTTTATTATACATAAATGCATGATATACATAAAAAAAAGACATCAGGTGCATATTTAGCATATCATATACAATAACAAAAGCATAATAAACTCACGTAGTTTTTCGAGCCCTACTTAACCACGTGAGTGGGAATCGTCATGTGTAAGGTACTGGGGTAAATAATAATATATAAACAAATAAACAAAAAAAAAAAAAAGGGAGGGGGGGGGGAGGAGGTAAAGGAGGGCGTGAGGGGGAAGGTGTATCCAAGGACAAGAATATATCTGGGGAACACCAGGACAGCGTGAGGATTATGTATCAACTAGTGAGGCCTTTCTGTAGAATAAGTGATTGGGCGTAAGGAGTATGAGGCTCTAGGCGTGGGGTTGGTTCTCATGCCCCCAAAGGAGAACGCATTTATTACTATTATAGCCAAATTGTGTTACGCTCTACCCCAGGGATGTCTGTTTGGGCAAGCCAGGGGGCCCAAACTTTTAGATAATTGTCGCCAGTGTCATTAACTAAGCTCGTTAGCTTTTCCATCTGGCAGATAAACCAAATACGATTCCGAATCTTTGGGATAATTGGAATATCGGGGCGTTTCCATAGTGCTGCGATCTCGCACCGCGTAGCTAGAGCAAAATGTGCAATTAGTTTATTGTGTGATTTTGATAGGCCCTTTAGGGGTCTGTTCATGAGAAACAGCCAAGGGTCTGGGGGAATAGTGAGATCAAATACTCTCTGGATCCAATTTCTGATCTTTTCCCATAGCGGGTATATCAGCGGGCAAGACCACAGCATATGTAACAGGTCAGCTGTTCCTCCACATTGTTTAGGGCACAATGGGGAGGACCCTGGTACAAACTTAGATAATTTGAGTGGGGTGAGGTACCATCTCATAAGAACTTTATATGCGTTCTCCTTCAGTGTGGTGCATATAGAACTTTTTGCGGCTCCTAGGAATATAGCATTCCACTCTTCGTCGTCCAAGGTCTCCCCCAGGTCCCTTTCCCATTGGGTACGGAATGTAGGTGATTGGTGCTTTGAGATTGCAGGTTCGACTACCTCTCTGTATATCGTAGATATGAGTCCCTTAGTGTCGGTTTCTGCCCGACAGAGCTTTTCAAAATTCGTCAATGGGGGGTATGGGGAAAATTTATTATAAAATGATCTGAGCTGGAGGTATTTATGGAATTCAGCGTGGGGAATGTCTTTTTCTAGTCTGAGATGGTCAAAAGATTTAATTTTTAGATCATGGCCCTCCAGATCTTTGAGTCTAGTATAGCCTTTTTGTTTCCAAATTGAGTGATTATGACCAATAAGACCCGGTGCAAAGCTGGGATTATTCCAAATGGGTGACATCAGGGAATTTGCTGAAGTAAGTGAGTTTTTTAATCTTGATGCTTCCCAAACAGATAAGGAGTTAGCCATTGAGGTGAGCGGTAAAATAGTGTTTTTCCTTGATGTTTTAGGTAGCCAAATCAAATTGTTAAGCTCTAAAGGGGAGCAAGCCGCATGTTCGAGCTCAACCCATCTTTTTAATTTGTGGTCGGAATGCCATTGTATGACCTGGCTTAATTGAGCCGCTTTAAAATATGACAACAGGCAGGGTACCGCTAGGCCACCCGCTAAGATAGGTCTCTTCATAGATAATTTATTTACTCTCGATTTTTTACCTCCCCAGATAAAATTAGATATTCCAGACTGAAGTGAGAGTATGTCCTTCAGTTTGAGTGGCACAGGTAGTGTCTGGAAGAGGTATAGGATACGGGGAAGTAGATTCATCTTAACGCTGTGAATCCTTCCGATCCAAGAAATCTTCTTGGAAGACCATCTGATTAGGTCTTGTTTTAGAGTCCAGATCAGTTTGGGATAATTTGCTTTATAGATGCTTTTTGCATCTTTGGTGATATAGGTCCCCAAATATTTTATCGAGTTCTTTTGCCAGTTAAAATTGAAATTTAGTTTCAGTAATTTCTCTGTATGCCTAGGGAGGTTGATATTCAGAGCTTCAGATTTGGATTGGTTAATCTTGAAACCTGAGACCTTGGAGAATTTATCCAGTAGGTCAAACAGGTTAGGTAATGACGTAAGGGGTTTGGAGATGATTAATAGGATATCATCAGCATACAGGGCCGCTTTATGTGATTGGGAGTAAACGTTTAACCCTGAGATATCCGGGCTATCTCGAATTCGTGCCGCGAGGGGTTCAATACATAGGGCGAACAGGAGGGGAGATAAAGGGCATCCCTGTCTTGTGCCACTCTGGATTTGAAATGGGACCGAGGGGAAGCCCTGATGTATGACCCTGGCGGTTGGACCTGAGTATAGTGACATAATCGCTCTACTCACCCGATTTCCGAAGCCAAATGCCGCGAGCGTCTCTTTTAAGTATGGCCAGTCTATCCTATCAAAAGCTTTTTCTGCATCCAGACTTAATAGCATGCTTTGTGTGTTATTTTTGTTAGCCAATTCCAACAGATCAATAAATCGTCGGGTGTTATCCGCTGCCTGCCTCCCCTTAACAAAACCGACCTGATCTGGGTGTATTAGTCTGGGTAGGATATGACTTAATCTGTTGGCCAATAATTTCGCATATATTTTGATATCGGTATTAATTAGAGATATTGGCCTATAGCTTTTACAATTTAGCGGATCCTTGCCAGGTTTATGTATAAGTGATATAGACGCCCGCAGCATGTCCCCAGGAATAGGGGCTCCTGCTAAGATAGCATTAAACATTTGGAGCAGCCTCGGAGCAAGTGATTCAGAAAATTTCTTATAATAAAGCCCCGAAAAGCCATCAGGGCCTGGTGCCTTTGATGGCTTAAGCTCCTTGATGGCCTGCGACACTTCTTCCAATGTGAAGTCAGCGCCCATAGCTTCTCTGTCTAGCTCTGTCAATCTCTCCAGTTTTGAGCTGGCTAAGAAATCTCTTAGTGCGCTGCTCGTGTTGTTATTGTGTGCCACCTTCTTACCGTTGTATAGGGAGCCATAAAATGAACCGAATTCTTCCACTATTTTTTTAGGATTGGCCGTAAGTACACCCGATTTTAAGCGTATAGCTTGGATATTAAACTTAGATTGCCTATCTTTCAGTGCGCGCGCCAGCATCGTATCCGGCCTGTTAGCTTTTTCATAAAACTTCCTCCTAGACCAACATAGGGAGTTATCTGCCCGGGAAGTCAATAACATATTTAATTCAATTTTTGTATCTTTAAGTTCCTGTGTCGTAAGTGGATCGGGATTGGTCTTATGACTCGATGAAAGGGAATACAATTTGGATTGGAGCGTCCGAATTTTGGAATTCCTCACTCATTTTCTTTTAGCAGTGAGATTAATTATTATGCCCCTTAGCGTTGCTTTATGAGCCTCCCATAAAGTCATATGGGACTCCACAGAGCCTGTGTTTATCTCAAAGAATTGAGTTATTTCTTGACCTATCGTTTCGCAGGTTTCGGGTATTTTAAGAATAGATTCATTAAGTTTCCAGTTTGCGCCTGGTCTATTGGTCTGAATATTGTTGCACCTGAGCTCAATTGGTGCATGGTCAGACCATGAAATATCATGAATCTTTGTATGATTGACCTTAGGGACCAGGTGGCACGAAACGAAGAGATAATCGATTCTGCTATATGAGGTGTGTGGGTGGGAATAGAAAGTGTAGTCCCTTGCCGTAGGGTGGAGCTCCCTCCATATGTCTACTAATTGATTATCTTTCAGGGCATTGTGCAGGGAATTTTGAGCTTTTTTATTATCGGAGTCATTTCCCCCTGATCTGTCTATTGAAGATTGCATTGTGATGTTAAAATCTCCTGCTATTATAGTGTATCCCTTAGCTGCTGAGTTTAGCAGGCGGAAGAATCTGTCAAAAAAGGACGCATCCCGTGTACAGGGCGCGTAGAGGGAGGCCAACGTAATAGGCTGCTCATGTATGGTCCCTGTTACAATGATATAACGACCATCTACAGTACATCTTTTTTGATTGTCTGGAGAATAAATGGGATTGAGTTGTTAAATACGATGGCTACCCCACGTTTTTTGACCGATGCTGACGCTGTATAAAATTGGGAGAAGCCCCTATCTAGGAACTTGGGGGAGCTATTATTACTAAAGTGTGTTTCTTGTAGAAATAGCACATCCGCTTGTTTTCTCTTGTAATCTGTAAAAGCAAGCTTTCTTTTGATTGGGCTATTAAAGCCCTTCACATTGTGAGAGATTAATGTTAACGCCATGTATTACGAAGCAGGGAATGATATATATAGTGATCTGCATACTTACTTGTGAAATTATATCTGAGGTTTCTGGCGGATGTGTCCCAAACTATCGTGTCGGCTAGACGCTCTGGGTGGAATCTATGCTCCCTGGAGAGGGAAGGGAAAGGGAGAGGGCAGGGAAAGGTAGACAAGACAGGGGAAGCGACAAGAGGGCTAAAACGGGAAAAATAAAATAATAATAAAATTGTAAAAAGGGATAAACAAAAAACAAGGGCGTATCTCGGGAGCCCCCGAGAGTAGCTCCTGTGCCCAGAGGGTGGGTCTTCTGACTCCATCTTAAAGATGGGCCAGTCTCCTGTGTTGAAGACATCCCCCCCTGGGTCTTGGAATCGGTCCCTCATATTTGGGGACCGATGAAGGGGACACATGCTCGAAGGGGAGTATCTCCCCCGGCACTTTTCAAAAAGGAAAAAGCAAAGCATATTTTGTGAACTGCAACATAAAATGATAGTGACATCAACTCAGTGCCACTAACAGTGACCTTAATGACCATGAACCTTGAATCCCGATTGTAATCTAGATAGTGCTATTACTGGTAATGGGGTTAGCGGGATTAACCTTGGCAAAATAACAGTAACCTTAGGCCGTTGAGCCCTTATGTTTGTAATCTTATCTAATGTGAACAGCTTCTAAACAGCTTTTATTAAGCTAACTTATGAAATTTTAAACATGTATATATATGTGTCTGCACATCATCTTCCCGAACATATATGGCAGATATGACACGAGAAACATTAGCATATGGATACAATACATGCGGTAATTTCAATCCGTAGAGACAAATAATATGTCAATTGTATTGTATGTATCCTCCATATAACCCGCTTCTTCATATAGAGATATCTAAATATATTTATATCGAACGAATCCGCATGTGCTGAAAAGTCTCCATCACTGATGTAGTCCTTATAACGTGACATAATAGACCTTCTCGTAGCACACCGTATACAGCCAAACTGAAATAGCAGATATTTGTCATAGCGGAATCTTATATAGCGTATATAGTAATATGTAATAACACACATATACACAAACTTATGTACACCTACACATACATATATATACATATGTACTCAACATAACAATAATATACCTCTAACCCATATAACATATCTTCTCCATATATACTACTATTTTTTAATAAAATGTTAATCATCCCTGTTATATGGGATCATATGGATTTAATTTCTTTCATGTGTGATTCCCAGACCCTGTGTCACCCTATGTGGGGCAATGTTTAACATGGAGATGATCTTTATTTATTTATGTTTGTTGGGTGTTGTGTATTGTGTGGGGGGCAGGGACATGCTTGGTGGTAACTAGACCCATACATATCCTCCAGGTACCCCAGATGAGCGGGCCGAGACCCGTGAGGAGGGAGAGGGGCTCGACTTCCAAGTCTCCCTCTCCCCCTCTTATTCCATCTGGGGCTGTGGAGGAACCGCTTATTGTAGAGAAGCCCCCGCTGCACTGACGTCACTAGGAGCATGTGGATGCACCGTGCGGAGGGCAACGATCTGGGCGGTGATGCTGGAATGTGTGTGTAATGTGTGTGTAATGCTGGGCTGTGCAGGTGGTGCTGAGCTGGGCTGCACAGGTGATGTTGAACTGTGCTGTGCAGGTGATGTTGGGCTGTGTTGTGCAGGTGGTGTTGGGATGTGCTGTGTAGGTGATGCTGGGATGTGTGTGTAATGCTGGGCTGGGCTGTGCAGGTGGTGCTGGGCTGTGCAGGTGGTGCTGGGCTGTGCAGGTGGTGCTGGGGTGTGCTGTGTAGGTGGTGCTGGGGTGTGCTGTGCAGGTAGTGCTGTGCACATGATGGTAATGCTGGGCGGCGACGCTGGGCTATGTGACCTCCCCGGACCCCCCAGGAAAGCGGGCCGAGACCCGACAGCAGGGAGAGGGGCTCGATCTCCCAGTCTCCCTCCCACTCCATGCGGGGCCGCGGGGGGACCGCCTCCTGCAGAGAAGTCCCGGTCGCTCTGACGTCACTAGTCCGCGACCGAGATCTCGTGAGAAGGCGGGGAGTGCAGGTTATGTGGGGAAAGGCTATGGGTGATGATGCTGGGGCACGCAGACGCTGGGGCACGAGCGCGCAGACGCTGGGGCACGGGCACGCAGACGCTGGGGCACGGGCGCACGCGCAGACGCTGGGGCACGGGCGCGCGCGCAGACACTGGGGCACGGGCGCGCGCGCAGACGCTGGGGCACGGCGGCCCCCCCCACCCCGCCACCAAAGGCGAGCAGGCCAGGAATTGAGAGCAGGGAAAGAGGCTCGAACGCCGAGACTCCCTCTCCCCCTCCTACCCCACCGGCAATGGAGGGGCCGTCTCGTGTCCCATAGACCCGGTCCCCCCGACGTCATCAGTCTGCGGCTGATATCTCGCGTGAAGAAGGAACCTCCGGATGACGTCAGCGATTCATTCGCGCCAAAACCCCTGCTACTCCCGCCTCACACAGAGGAGGATGGGGCCAAGATGGCTGCCGCTCCAAAACTGCAAACGGATCTGCTCCAGGCTATAGCTGACATCTGGCAGAGGAGGTAAGTCTGGGTGATATCTGGTACTGGTGGGACAGTGGGCTTGAACAGGGATTCATTCCTTGAGGTCTGGGAGGTTGTAAACTTGTGTTGTTGTGCTGATTAAGATCTGTTGGAGCCTGAAGCCTCCCGCACTACATGCTGTTTAGCACGGGGGGTCCCTGATTTGTTCCAGGAGGGAGTGAGGGGGTTGGCGATGACGGATGGTGGCTGTGCTGGGTTAAGTATGGCTCCAGTGACCCCGAGTTTGGCGAGGAAGCCTTCTCCGTTTTCTGGTTTTTTTAAAGTGTGAGCAACACCATTTTTAATTGAAAGGAGGGCACAGGGAAACAGCCATCTGTATCTGATGTTATGCTCTCGGAGAACTTTTGTAATTGGAGTCAGAGCCTTTCTTTTAATCAAGGTGGCAGGGGCTAAGTCCTGGTATATCTGGAACTTGACCTCCTCGAACTCAAGGGTCTTAGCTTCACGGGAGATCCTGCACACCTCTTCTTTGGTGCGAAAATGGTGGAATCGCGCCACAATATCTCTGGGGGGGTCACCACTCTGGGGTTTCCCGCGCAAAGCTCTATGGCACCTGTCCAGCCGTATCTCAGAGTCTGGTTTATCCGGAAAAAGGTGCTCCAGCCACCTATTGGTAAAATCTTCAGGGTCATTTATATTTTCAGGGACCCCCCGTAGCCTGATGTTGCACCGCCGGTCGTGGTTTTCGGCGTCCTCTGCCTTATCTTCTAAAAATCTGACTCTGTCGTTTAAAGCAGTGACCTGGTCGTGTGTTTCAGCTATGGCGGTGGTTGTCTCGTCCATTTTAGTTTCAATGGAGTCAGTACGCTCTCCGAGAGCATCTAGGTCTTTTCTAAGCGCCCAAAGTTCTGTCATGAAGAATTTCTTCATATCTGCGCAAAATGCTTTTAGGTCTTTGCGCCGGACTATATCTTCATCCCCCTCCTCCTCCACAGGAGGATCCACAGCAGGGGCCTTGTCTGATGTCTGCCCAGGGATCTCTTTATTTTCGGGTGGGGGCGCTCCGTTTTTCTTGAAAAAAGTGGTAACCGGTTGGCCTTTGGATCGAGCTGTTTTGCTAATCGGCATCTCTGGATGTTTATAAAAGATGTGCTGTGTAGTAATCAGGTAGAATCACGCTTTTGCCGCTTGTAATTGCTTTAATAGTGCCGGTGGGAGAGGAGCTCTGAAATCAAGTCTCCATTCCCTCCAACAGCCAGCAGGTGTCCCCCATCTTCTTCCTTTTTATCAGAACAGGCTTTTTCTAACACGTCTTCATCAGCCAGGTGGAGTCTGGTTGATTGTCTGTGCAATTATCCAGCACACTGCTGGATTTAGACACAGCTTTTGTCAATAGTGATAACTCCATGCTACATACCTCCCGTTTGTGGGAAGCTCGGGCTTACCACGACCAAAGCCCGTCCTTCCACTCTCACTCGAGATATCTCTGTGGCTCAAATGAGAGTGGATGGAGTACGAAAGCCCTCAGTCCCGCTGGGATTGGACCCCTTTCTCCAGGTTATTAGTGTCTCCTCCAGAAGGTGCTTGAGATCAGCACTCCTCAGTCGCTCGAGGAGGACTTTTTCCAAATACAGTCTTTCTATGGACCATGTGGTCATGAGATTTCCCTAGAGTCGGGCGATCGTCTCTTTGTAGGCAGACAGCATAGCAACAGTCGCAGAGCATTTACGCAAATAGCTTTCTCTCATCATCTTTTCCATGGACTCCATTTTAGCACTAAATGTCCATTCCTTATAACTCTTGCTCAGGTCTTGCAAAGCCTCTGTCAACTCATTCCTGAATTCTGTCTGATGTTCAGAATCTATTTCTACTATCTTAGCCTGGTCAGGCAGGTCTGAATTTTTTTGTCTCAGACTTGTATTTGCTCTTTTTGCCGTCTCTAAACGAATCAGGTTCTCTTCCTCAGCACCCTTCAATTCACCGACCTCTGTGCTGAAATCATAGACCTCATGACATGAGAGGTCCAGCTCTGTTTTTAGCGCACAAGCCTCTTGCTGAGAAACTTCTAAATCTGTGTATGGCCTGAAGGGACACTGTTTTGTATTGTTACGTACATTACACAACAAACATTTGACGTCGGACATTTTAAAATCCCTCGACCACATGAGACAGTGTACCTTCCCATGGAATGAGTGCCCTATGTGGCCCCAGAAAGGGCACAGTACCAGAAGTATTTATGGTGTAAAGAGCCTGGTCACACAGAACAGTGCCCATGCAGGCCTTATGATGATGAGGATGACTCCTATGTGGCCCCAGCTTCAGCAGCAGGAGGAATATTTGTTCCAGCGAGCCAAACAACTGCAGTAGCAAGCAACTCACTGTGGACGCAAGAAAGATGCAGACGTTTTTAATAATGAGTGTGTGCTCGGAACCACTCGTGCATCAGAGTCTTCCAAGAAAAAGAGAGTGAAAAAAGAAAGGAAGTTCTCAACTTACAGAGGAAGTTGCAAAAATGTTTAAAGATGATCCTGGGACATCAGGAAGGTGTGTATTAGAAAGGAGCCGAGATGTACTGCAGCCCAGATTGACTGGCAGATTCATCAGGAGAATGGTTGAATCTCCAGAGGCTTCTTGGGAGCAGGTGCTGTTCCGGAGCAACAGCAGAGGTCTACAGGAAGCAGAGGGTCCAATGCTGAAGTCTTGTACCCAGATGGTGCATCTATCCAATTCTAACCATAAGAAACCCTCAACATACAGTACCAGGGAAGTGGACCAGGTATCTAGGAGTGATGATTCCTTTAGCAACGCTGAAAATGCACCGCAAACTGCCAAGCATGACTGCTGCCTTATCCGGGAGCAATTAGATAAAGCGCGAGAAGCCAAGGCTGAATGGAAGCCGTACTATGAGGACTCTCAGAATGACGTTCACAATCTCAGCACAGAGCTGGAACTCTCACAGCATGAGGTCCACGCTCTCAGCACAGAGGTCTGCAAATTGAGGGATGCAGATGAAAAGATCCTGACTAATTTAGAGATGGTAAAAAGAGAGAATACAAGTCTGAAAGAGGAAGTTTCAAATTTGACTGACCAGGTCAGTGAAAGAAATAAAAAAACTTCATGGATTGAAAAAAGTGAAGAAACAATTGGAAGAAAAATAAAGGGTGCAGGAAGCACCAAATAGTACAGAGAGAGTGCTGCAACAAGAACGTGTCTCCCTGGAGCAGTATACACAAGCAGAGCACACACTGCAGAGCCAGCTGCAAGAGCTGCGTACAAATCTGCAGGAGGTCAAGGAGAAACAGGTGGACACTGAAGAGAAAAACGAGTTCTGCATGAAGATAGTATCCAGGCTACTAGCAAAGTACAAGTGCTACAAGAGTGTCTGAAGTATACCCAGTGTGTCCCCGCAGAGCAGCATGAGGAACTGATGGCCATGCTGAGCATCACCAGAGCCACGCTGGAGGAGCTTAGAGGCCAGGTGACTCTGTATGAGAGTGAACAGGAGAAAATCCATAAACTGGAGAAAGAGATAGAGAAATAGAGACACTACTCTGTCCTCAAGTTAGTATGCCCAGGATAAAGAAGTCTTGAAAAGGAAAGCAGCTGTAACCCTAGTGAAGAAATCAGCAGAGCTCCAAAATATAATGAAGGATGGATTGATATACACTGAGAGCAAGCACAAGGAAGAATTGAAGGCTTTGAGACAAGACCTGCAGGATGTACTCAAGAAACAGTATTCTCGCATTGATGAACTAAACCTGCTGCAAAATAAGAGAAGCATTCTAATCATTCAGAAATACTACAGAGCCCTCATCCAAGGAAGTATGGAGGGAGAAACTTATCTGCGCAAATGCTCTGCAACTGTCTTCATACAGGCTGCCTACAGAGGGATGAAAATTTGTCGGCTTAATCACCAGAATAAAGCAGCCTACATTCTTCTCAGTCAGGTTGTAGCATGCAGCGACAAAGGAAGAAGTATGGACATTTGAAGGAATGTGTAATGGTTGTTCTACCATGCCCATATGGTCCGAAACAGATTCTTACTATGAAAAGAGCCGCTATAAATATTCAGTCTCTGACTAGAAAGAGAGAGAAATGTGTCCGCTATCACACCATGAGAAAGGCGTCACTGGTTATCCAGCGGTCTTTTCATCTGAATAAATGTACGCATCGAGAAAGAGAGGCCCAAGCCTACAAGTCTATCGACTGCAAAGCAGAGATGCCACGGGTACAGTCAGAGTTAATGAGAATTATGACAAGGTTACGGTGCTGGAGATTAATGGTGCTGAGCCAGATGCAGATGGCCACGCTAGTGACAGGGAAGAGGAGATCGCATAATGCGTAGAAGAACTCATTGCCAAGCGAATAAAAGAAGAGCTGGTGAAATGTAAAATTGAGCTTAAGCTACAAATTCTCTGCAGGGTTGAGGAAGCTAAGCACATCAGGGTAAAGCGACAAAGTTCAACACTGGCCTTGAACAGTTCCAATTTCCATTGCTTTTTGCCGCGGCATTATAACAAAGAGAATCAGATCCACAGGTTTGACGAGAAGCCTTAGTAACAGTCCTACAGTATGAAAGACACAGAAAATATAAAAGTGGAGTTCAAGGACTTGCTGGACTGGAAGTCAAAGAAGAAAAAGAGGAGAAGAAATTGAAGTAAGAATTCTCCGACCAGGACATGGACGTGTTTGGAGAACTGTTGCCCAAAAACATCACACATCAATGTCTAATTGTGACTATGGGTCTTTGCATCTCCTGAAAAGTATTGCCTTAAGGAGCTCAGACTTAAGCATGGAGATGGGATACACAGATGGGTGTACACTATAGCTTACCCGAGCAGGTCTGAGCTGGGGGGGAGGATATGTGAAGAAGGGAAAGGTGAACTCCCTCACTCTGCAGACAGACCACACCCTAGATGTATGCTGTGCTAGGATGTGGACAATTAACTTCAGAGCAGGGCTTTAAAAGGCAGGCAGTGGGTCATTGTCATTGCTACCTGTTCCAGAACCTGCAGAGACAGGTAAAGAGGTTGTGGGGACTGACCAGGATGGTGTGCCTGGGAGCTGCATGACTCTGCCACTGTGTACGAGGTTATTCAGGAGGAAGTCAAGCTGCCCAGAGGATGGACTTACCTCAGGAGCCTAAAGTAAGGATAATGTAGTCTGCTTTTGTTGCACTGCCTGTGATTCCACTTTCCCTGAGTTTTGTTTAACCGGTAAGTTGAGTTGCCATCCGGGAAAGTTAAGGGCAAGATGAGTAATGTGTAGTTAGTGCTCTGAGAGGAGCTAGGAATTTTGTTTTATAGTTGCCTTCTGTTTTATGCCTGTAAGAATAAAAGAATAAAACTGCTAACAGATTCCTATGCTTCCTAAGTTTAATGTGAGAGCAAATATCCTGCAACGTGGTCAAATTGGCAATATATATATATATATATATATATATATATATATATATATATATTGTGGCAGGCCGGCCTCGCGGCGGGGTCAGTAAGACGCTAGACACGATGGGAAACGGTCAACTATAGTGGTTTATTAGCTACAACCAAAATAAAGTACGGGTGCACTGTCCCTTTAAAAACTACTTTCTAGAAATTAAAGCCTATTCCTGCTAGGGAAACTAACTCACTTCTTGAGCCCTTACTAACAGGGCAGCCAGCTAATCTGGTTATGCCCAAAACATATGCTACACAAAGCATAACCAATAAGTATCATAACAAAGTCTTATCTGTAATGCAGCTCCAACAGCAAACAGGAACACGGTTCTGGGGAGCAGGCTGTGTCCAGCTCGCAGCAATCTGTATCTTTATCCTGGGTTGGGGTCCAAGCTGGTCCCAGCAGCAAAGCTCCTCGCAGGACTTGGGGACCAGAGCAGCAGCAGCTACGGCTTCCTAGCCGGGAGAGGTCTCTCCACCCTCACATGGAAAAACAAGCTCACCTTCTGTGAGCAACTTCCTGCTTTTTAAAGAACTTGTTTCACTGATGAGTTCAGCCCCTGTTTAATCAGTCTTCAGCTGTGCTTCTTTCTCTGAGGAGATTAACGCTCTGTGTACTGGCTGCAGCGTCTCTCCATTCACTATTCCAGCCTACTGATTCAGTGACTCTGTCACAATATATATGTAACCATGCTGTAAAATGGCTACAGTCATCTCTCCTGCTGACAGTAAGGCCTGGTAAGTTATGGGCATGCCAGCAGTAATTATGGAGGTTTGCCCTCACACCCTGGTGAGGTGCCCTACTGTATGTATGTATGGGAGTGGTCACATGCTCTGAATCCATGATTAGTGATGTCAGAGTTGTGCCAGCCCCCAGAGGATACATAAGGCACAGCACTGCTCAAAAGTTAGATCATCAGTGGAGTTCAGTAGAATTGGCAGTAGATGATGAGACAAAGAGCAAGTCTGAGTACAGACTTGGGAGGAGACAGCTCATAAGACTGTGACCAGGGACCTGGCACAGGGAATATCTCCCTAAGGGGAGATAGGGAATCCTCCAATTTGGGAAAGGACACCTTTCAAAGGGAAGTGCGGTGAACATGAGCGGCTGAGTACAACCGCTGTGAGGGGCAGATGGCCCGCCGCAAGTCAATAAAGATGATCTTGTTAACTCATACCCTCGTGTGTAAGTGTGGAGTGATTACACAGAGGAGTGCACCACAGAGGAGTTCCTCACCAGGACCATCCACAAACGGACGCTGGGATCCTGATGAGGTGGAGGCGCTGCACTGGATATAGGTAGGACTCATGCACACTACCTCAGCTGCCTGTCTGAGTTGGCAATCCCCACACAACATCATGCGGGAGACTCAGGTGTCCTGTTGCCAACAGGTGCACCACCAGACACTACACTGTAATGGGGACTGGTTAGACCACAGGGGCCAATGTGAGATTGAGTGGGTCAGGCTAGGCCAGAAAATCCGTTACATATATATATATATATATAGACATATGGTGACCAGGGGATCCTGATAGCCAAAAGAAGACAGCACACTGCAATGTTGGTATCAAAAAAAGTGTATTAAGTGACACAGGGCCGCCAACGTTTCGGTCCTCCCAACGGGACCTTCCTCAGGGCAGTTGGGAGGACCGAAACGTTGGCGGCCCTGTGTCACTTAATACACTTTTTTTGATACCAACATTGCAGTGTGCTGTCTTCTTTTGGCTATCAGGATCCCCTGGTCACCATATGTCTACATACTACCTATAGGACAAGCATCTGCCTCTTACATCAAAAACGTGAGTGCAAATCTCCATACCTGACTATATATATATATATATATATATATATATATATATATATATATATTTACATATACGCATACGTGGCCATTTTAAGATCTTCGTAGGCTTTAGGCACTCTTGCATTAGTATGTCCAACGTCACGACAGACGCACATGTGTAATGTCGTAGTGTGAACTAGTGCATATTGCGATTTACCCGTCTATGTGACTCATATGCTGCACAGAACTATTCTTATAAGATTGCTAGATGCTAACTTAATTTATTTTGAAGTGTTCACAACTACACAAGTTGTTGATAACAACACAAAATAAAGTGCAAATGTATACAAGTGTTATAATAACTGCGTATTTCATTACGTAAGTATTGTTGAATTGTAACTAATGTATAATTCGAAAATTCACTCATAACTGCCCTGCACATAAAAGTAATTGGACAGAAATGACTACTTTCAATTGAAAATTATATAATGTGGGAAATTACATTTGAAGACGTTATATGTGATTTTGCTAACAAAAAGAGCCACAAAGTTACCATTTGAGTTTTGTTAAGCTTTGTACATTTTGTTTAGTGTATAAACATTTAACTAAAAAGTTATTATTTTTGATTTAGAAGTTTATTGAGAGATGTGACATGTTACGTTTTGTAAAGACATTTAATTCAAAAGTTATTAACTTTGATTTGAAAGTTTCCTTTTCCTATTTTCGGGGCAATACATTTTTTTTCCAGGTCTCAAACTTCTTCGTAGGCCCTTGAAAGGCTCATAGGCCCTAGGCACTGTTCCTATTGTGCCTAATGAATAACATGGCTCTATATATAGATATGGTGCACAGGCAGAAGGGACATTGCAGTTGTGTGTAGTAGTTTTCCCCCACCCCCTTTAGTCATCTGTATTATGCCACCACTATTGAATACTGACCCGCTCCTCTTCTTACACAGAGAACTAGTGTTGGGCACAAGAGAGAAGCAGATCAGTACAGTATTTATCAGTGCATTGTCATTAACCAACTTAGGGAGCTGGGAAAAGCTACAATCCTCCCCAGCAACATCTCTGCTCCCTCTACACTGGGGAGAAAGGTAGAGTTGGGTGATGGGGTGGCCTTTGGTTGGGGGCCACAGGTGTAGTCCCAAAGTACCCCTGTTGCCCACCAATGACTTAAACCCTTTCTAAATCCTTTGTACATGTTCCATTATACCTGTCTAGAGCTGTATTCTAGATTCCACTCATAATATACAGTACCCCTCCCCTGTGACCTGTACGCAGCATTAGAAATGCAAGGCCATTTTTATTTAGAATGCATGACATCCTTACTTGTTTATACACAGATTGCATCTGTGCAAATGCATTGCCTAACTGATTATTGGTGAATTACTATGGCACAATATATGTCACTTACAACCAGTAACTATATATGAGATTGCAAATCACTGGTGTGTAATGATATAATCAACATTCTTTGAAAATTGCAGAAAACAGTATGAGTAGCATATATTTTCTTCTTGCATTAGGTGGTTACATTTATTGTATCAGTGCGGTTTTAAAAATGAGATCCAGCAGTGAATGAATCAAAATGGATCAATAACACAGATGTGATCAATTTTGGTGCCTCACTGGGTTGGAATGAAGTACATCAGTGAATGTTTAAGTCATTCACCGTGCCGACTCTATTGCATACATTTTTTTAGATGAGTCTTTCAGACAATGAACTGTTTGCTATATTTTGCTGTAAGAATAAAGAAGCAATTATTCTCTGCCAAATGCTGCAAAGTATGCACTCTAAATGTAATTACACAAGAAATCAAGTCCCTTTATGATTTCATTAAAACAGCAGTTCATGTTTGAGATGTGCATGTCTCTTTTCAGTAGGGGGTTTCCAAACATGAACTGCTGCTTTTAATTTATTCACATACTTTCTGGTTATTGCATAGTGCTCAAAAAATGCAAAAGTGCCTCCCAGCATTGACTTTAAGATAAAACATATACGCTAGATACATGGATAAAGAAAATTATACTAATGTTTTGGTCCCTATGTGAGGAACTGCTAACAACCCTTGGGATAGAAACATTGGCAATTTTAAATAGCTGCTCATTTTATTATTTTGGAGTGTTCTTGCTTCTTTATATTGATAAACAGAATATTGTCGTGGGATGAAATCTGGAGAAAAGAAATCTCCCAGACCCCAATTGATAACGGAAAAGTGAAAGAAAAACAACAAATACTTTGGCATTTTTGGCATACTACAGTGAGGTTCAGACTTACTGAGTTGTGGTAAGCCTTAGGGCACCTTATATAACACCTTCAAAGTCATTTGAATGGACCATGATGGGCCTTAAAACATAGTACTGCTTAGTACTGTACATATGACCCTAAACCAGTTTGGCTCCTGTGTTAAGTAAACAGATTATGATAATACTGCATTACTATAAAAGCCATAAGCAGTATCTTGAAAGCTTCTATTCACACAACAGTAAATAGGTATAAAGATATTAAGCAGCGATTATCTGGGACAAGAAACATAATTGACTACAATCAAAACGATGTATTTAAATGGTTGCTAGATAATTTGTTTGGTAATGTGGAAGATTATGTAAGATTATGATAGGAGAGGCATTAACAGATTCTGATGCATAGGATGTGTGGGTTCCTAAGTATCATGGAAGTGCACAGAAATCCTTTAATGATAACCTATGGAATATCTAGGAAGAAAATGTTTATTTTATTTTATAATAACGTAAATTAATTGTGTTCCCTTTTCTATATTTGCATTGTATTCTGTTAAAGCAGTCATCCTACTTATGTCCAAGATGCTAACTATTTTTGCCTGGCTTTCTTTTCAACATTACCCCTAAATGTTGCACTCACCCAAGTTATGTTCTACAGAGCTTTACACGTTTGGGCCTCGGATTTAGTGCAATTTGTAATAAATGCTAATGCCTCTGCCCTCCATAGCTGTCCTGAGCCTCAATTTCTAAACATTTAATTAAGAGAATCTCTGTGAGCTTGGACTTTGAGAGACTAACATTAGTCATATATTTGGGTGACTAGCATTTTAAGTTAACTACACAGATAATCAACTAAATCTTCATTACTGTAGATTGTAATGCGATTATAAGGGTAGCTTGCCCAAATTATTCAAGTTGCTTTGACTGTGCATCAAACAATGGTATGTAACCCATCTGAAGTTGGTGTGCAGTTCATGATCTTTTCAATGTGTGCAATTTGAATATCTGTGTGGTGTTAAATGGCTTCTGTGTCCAACAAAAAGTCATTAAATCTTATTGAAATGATCTACTGTACTGTATACACTTTGAAAGGTAGTACCACTGCTTGTAGTGTACACAAACACAAGAGTCTCACAAGAGCCTTCCAGAATAGCTCTGACTATACTTCAATGAAACAGACCAAAAAACTTTACCTACCTAATGAATCACAGATGGTGCTATTTGGGAAATTTTGTGGGAAACACTAGTAAAGAATTGTACAGTGAACAGATTTCCAATGTTTATATACAGAGATTGTACACTGAAAGATTTGTCTCCACTGGTAAAGGGAAATCAATAATGTCTATTCTAAACAGACTAAGAATGCAAACATGAAAAGTAAATATAAAATAAGTGTAGTCCATGAAATTCATGCCACAGCTGGTCATACAAATGGGCTCTTCATAGACAAAAACCAACATTTTGACATGTTGATCTCTTTTGTGATCTGCTAAGTGATTAGAATTTTATTAATGTTACATCCTTTAAATATACATGAATTGTCTTGAATTGCATTTTTGATCATGTTGGGATAAGCAAGAGGACCATATAGGGCCATACTGGTTTAATCCAATTATACATTGCTGTAATTTATGTATATGTTATGTTTTAAAGGCACTGATCGCAAACGAGCCAAAGGCCATGGCGTATAGCATACATCATTAAGGCACTGAAGTTTGTTTTAGCCCCAAATGTTCTAAACAGTACTAAGCTTTAGTGTACCAAGCTATGCATGGTGTGGCTTACTCTCTTGAATTGATCTTAATGTGTGTAAAAATGTAGCACCCTTTGGTAAATCTAGGCCTTAAGCCCCTATTCAATATGCTGTGAAGCTACATCCTCTGCTGATTTATTTGAATGGTGCTGGCCTTTTCTCCAGCACAGAGAAGTGGTTCACAGCATATTGGATAGGACAGTCAGTGTTACAGCAATTATTGGCCTCCCCTGTACAGAACCGATTAATAATATGTAGTATTGTTCAAACTTTTCCCATAATGGTATCTAACAAATTAATACTTCTTGATTTATTTTCGTAACTGTAGCCTCCTTTCTCCCGTGTCTAGGGTGACTACGTGTGGTGCGCTTTACCTTATAGGCTCACAGGAGGCCTGATCCTCTGCTGTAGGGAGGCTTGGTGTACCTGATTAGTCGATGACAGCGCCTCCACCTGTGAAGGATCCTAGCACTGATGGATAACCCCTCACAGGACCCGATATAATGAACACACACTTGTATATAGTAACAAGTTTATTGAATGTAGCTAACACTAGAACACCGTAACATACATTATGCTGACCTCGCAGGGCCGTAACCACACAGTGACCCACTGTTCAATCACCACCCTCAATGCAGTTCCCTCAAAGTACAGAGGTGCCCTGGGCACCAAACCACCCTGGTGTCCACAGGAGCCAACCCACCCGAAAGTGTGCGGTAGCACTAGCCACAGGAAGTGTGTTATAGTTGGTGAACGTGTTGGGATGTGAGTGTCCCACCGTGAAGAGAGTCTCTGTATTTTGCGGTGGTGGGCTGGTCCCAGACCATAGGCCGCAATTACTGTGCGGCATCTCAGTTGAGTTCCGGACTCTATAATGCTAAAGGTGGCAATGTCCCTGTCATAGGGCCTGTCCCTACATCACCCACAAGCTTATAGGGACTCAAGCTCTACCTTGGTCCTATTGGGACAATTAGGCCTGGTCTAGGGATGCACAGCTCCCTGGACACTACCTGTGCCTTCTCAGCTTCCCTTCAGACTGGCGTGGCTGCCTGAGAGCCAAATGTAACAATTCTCGGGAGCAGGGGATTATTGCAGCCCTATTGGCTGTTGCGTGCTGTGTGACTAGCAGCCCTTGGGGCTGCTGGGAATTGTAGTTCCCCTGTGGAGCTACTCTGTAATGGCTGCCACTCCTGCTTGTTACTGGGCATGCGCGAGATATTGATTGCACATGCGCGACTCCAAAGGTGGCAGCCCCTGCTAGCCATGTGTGGCGCAGAGCCTCCGGAGCACCAGAGCGCTCCCTACACTGCTGGCCACAAGTCACCCTGCCTCCCTGACTATCCGGTGGGTCTGCCTGCAACCCCGGCAGCACCCGCACGCCTCGCCGCTAGCTGCAGCCTCAGCGGAGGTAAGAGGGACAAGGGGGACCCAGAGGTGGACCTGGCTATATAATTATATAATGAAGACTTGTGGTCCTGGAGAGTTTATTTTGCAGATGCTGATATCTTCAGATGAACCAACATGGAAGTCCACTGTAGATATAGTTTGCACATGAAGAACATCCAGCTTCTTCTTCACATTTTACTTGTTAGTAGGTTTGCCATCTGGTTACTAATCATTTGTAGATCTTAATGGAGTCCATAGATTCCAGAGTTTAAAACTGGGGTGATTGCTTTCAAAGGCCAATCTGGCGTAAGCAATCCAGAGAGTCACACTGACAATAATATGGCATGGGAAACCTCAGCCAGTTAAACTTTATGCATCTTCCACTCTCATTTCAAAACCTGTACTGAGTGAATGATTAAACTGATCAGGGATCAGTCTCAAAGTCATATGGTGACTACAGTATGTATGTGAACAGATCCCCTGTTGGTCAATGATAAGATATTATACCCTGAAAATCACACTTTTTATAACACATTTTACTCTGTTCATTTATTTTAGAAATCTGTCTTTCAACTGAATTTCAGTGTTAAAGCCTTGTTAAAAGCCTCATAATATTCCTCAATCATTCTATTCAATATGCATGAGCTCTAATGCAATAAAGATTAGAAATCTATGCTTTATAGACTACTACCAAGTCTGTAACCTTGTTGTACTTACATAAAGTAATTTCATTTTGATTGCCTATTGAGTAAGTCTGATTATTCTTTAAGAATTCTTTGGAATGGAGCCTGAAGGTACAATATAAAATAATTGCATGAAAAGTCCCAGCTGGTGACCTTGTCTGAAATGTGAACATAGATCTGGTACCTATAATTTAGTGAGGATGTAGAGATGCTATGTATTCCTTTAATATTGACTGATTGTCTCATACTATCAACCCCAAACATAACTTTTTAGTAATCGACTTGTTATGTTGTATTTAAAAAAGCAATCCCGGCTTGGAACTTTTAAAATTATTATTATTTTTCTTACCTGAACTGGGGGGAATGACATAGCTGATCGGTGGTCCACCGACATCCAGTTCAACACCCAGTTCCTAAGATATTGTTGTTGTTTCCAAAAATTAAAGACATGGCCACCAGGTTAATAAAATGTGCTTTTCAATTGGTTGCTAGGGCGAGCCCTAACTCCGGTGGCCATATTGTTACACCTATTTGCCCACTAGACCCTTGGTCCAACCCTGGGCTCACCCCTCTGGAACACGCCCGCATGTCAGAGGATTAACGATGAGCTCCAGGGAACCCCGGGTTCTAGTGAGATTTAAAAATAAAAGTTGTAGTTGGAATTGCTCATTTGCATCTTTTGGTGACTGTGTTACATAGTTACATGGTAAACAGAAGGAAAAAAAGTCAGTATTCTGTGCTTCGGAATAGATCTTGTGGTCATGAATATAGGAATTCAGAATAAAAATAATATATCATATGTTGATAATGGCAATAACAAAAAGCGGAGTTTGACAAAGTGCCAACATGGATGCGAAACGCGTTAGAGGACTTTTTGCCTTTTATTTTTTCTTTATTTGTTTAATAAATTCCTTTTTAACCGCATCCTATAGTCTAGCCCTCAAGTTTTTGTGTTGTGCACCGCTATTTTTTATTTTTTATATAGTTACATTGTACATGAGGTTGAAACAAGACATATGTCCATCAAGTTTAACCTATGCTAAATTTAGATGACAGATACGTATCCTATATTTGTGTAACCCTGTTTCCCCCCCACCCAGTCTCTTTATTTGACAGAGCAGCGATATCCCAACGACAAGGCTTCCAGCAGCTACAATACAATCGCCGGTGCGAGGTGGAACCTGCTCAACTCCCACGACTTCCTCCTCTCCTTCCCTCCAAGTCACTCGGCCGACAGGAGTGTCTGAGCTAGGGCTGCAATACCCCGTGGCCCACCCCCGAGGTTAGTCTCGAGGTGGGTCTTGCATTCTCTCCCCATCACCCCTGGCAGCGGGGTGAGGGCATTGGTCCACCAGTATATAAGTCTATCAGCTCTACTTATAGACGCTGATCGGTTTGATTCCTCTTGCTCTCAACCGGCATGCTGCGCCGGGGAGCCCTTAGCCTCCTGATACTCCTCGGACTGTTCCGCAGGACTCGTGGCTTACAGCCTAATACTCCGCAGCTGTAGACCCTTGGTCTCTCTGCTCGCTCAGACTCTTCATTAAAGGACCATCAGTCAGAAAGGAACATAGCACACAGCAAGCACAAAGAACAACTCCTCACTCACCGGAGTGGGCTGCTAGATATAGAGCTAGCCCCTCCCCTCCTGGTGTCAGCAGAACCTCCCCTCTTGCTCACGCCTGCAGCAGAGTCCAGGCCTGCGTCTACCATTCAGGTTAGGGCTATGAAGGGGGAAAACCCATAATGATTACTGGCGCCTGATCTTAACAGGACTTACTGCAGTAGAAGGAAGATAGGTATAGCCTGAGCTGTTTACAGGGGGCTACACTCTCCCTATGGTGGAATCCAACGGTCCCCACTTGGACCTATCTTTTAGCAGTACCATCCTGCGGCGAACCACCTGGGAAATAGCACACATAACCATATAATACATGCATAATGAGGTAGAAATTGTACATACAATCCGGGTACTCCCAACATGGAGAACCCTACAGATAGTGCCTCGGATCAGGCTTCCTTACCCGTCGTCCATTATGATCAGTGACCGTCACCGCGAACGACTGAACCGGCCCATGCTCAGGCCTGTATGTGACACCATGCATGTAAATACACCTGCCGATGCTCCATATACGCACTAGCTCACTAATCTTATCTTCATTGTGATACCCCGCCCGACCGTACTTTGTCCGCAGGTACTCTTGAACTGCCTCCCTAAGCCAACTGTCTCGGTTATCCTCAACCTCTCTCATGATGGGCTCCGGCACGTAGGGGTATTCATAACCGTGTGACTGACGGTATCTAGCGACTATGGCCCGGTCAGCTCGACTTAGCTTAGTAAGCGTGCGATGCCCTGCCCTGCTTGGCAGTACCCAAAACAAGGGCTCCTCGGGGGGATACTTCGTCATACAATATACTGGGGCCATGAGGTACAATACGTTTCTGTTCTATCTCCCTCAGTCGGTGATCCAACTCATCCCCCATCTCCTGCGGAGTGAAAGAACCAGCCGCCCACCAATGGTCTACCACATCGTTCTTAATCAATAAGAATCGCGTACGATCCATTCCTTCGTGGTACCCTGTGAACAAAGGCGCCCACCATTTATCACGGTGTTCATAAGCAGCGGCCTGACTTGTGCGCTCCACATTCGACTCTACCTGTGATGATACACCGGACGTACCCGCATCAGTAGATCGCGAGCAATCTCTCCTTCCCTTGGCATTTATGTACCATGTAGGATTCATCTTATGCACCACGGGTCAGGAAGACCCAGCCTCGACTGGAGTAGGTGACCCACGGGCTTTCCCGCTAGCTGTAGGACAAAACGGTACAGGGTTAGGCACAGGTTTTACGCTTGAATACGGTATCTCCCCTTCAGATCCCTCATCACTCAGTTCCCAATCCCGCAAGTCCTTGGAGTATCTGGGGTTTTTACATAATTAATCCCTGGTAGGTCCCGGTGGCACCACTCGTGACGGGGCAGGGACAGTGGCCGGGGCAGTGGGGCTAAGGGCCGGGGTAGGGGAAACGTCCAGAACATTGTCCAGCAAACGGGTAACACCCCGCCCAATGAATGCCTTCTTAGCGGCACTCCCCCTCGTACTTTGGACTTCTCGGGGAGAACCTCAACTCTGTAGCTTACCCTGGCCATGACAGAGGCTATGTGTTGCAGGGAGAATATCCCCCCAAGACTGGTCTTTCTCCCAGTGGACCCGGAACTGATGTTATCCGAATCACCTACAGAGCTCCCATCCGCCCCGGAGTCACGCACCGGCCGTGTGTCAAGGACCGGCGGGGGCAGGTGGTGACACCTCCGGTACACGATCGAACAAGTAGGCCTCAAGCCTCTCTTTCTCGTTCACCGTGAGGACGGTCGGTGCCTGGCGGGAGTAAGGGGGTGGTGGGGTCTCCTTACCACTCCACTGCTTTTTGACAACATCTGGTTCCGCTAGGATCGTCTCGGTCTCCGTTGCACTGGGAGTCACCACGGCGGTGGGACTCGTACGGGCCTCCGGCTGCACCAGTGTTCACCGACGGATGGTCCCCGGACTTGTCTGTTCTCTTTTGATGCCTTTGGGGTGGTTCGCCGGTAGGCGCATCGCCACCGAAGTTACACCCATCTCTTCCTCCTCCGAAGAAATTACGATCGGTTCCTCCGCTGGGAGACACCTGATTCTTCAGCGATACAACCAGTGGATATGGGTACAAAATGTCCTTGTTTATGTACCTCCACTTCGGTCGCGCTTGTCTGGGTGGCCAGCTTGCTTAGTTCAATAACTAGCTGAGCCTTGGTTCCTCCCGATATGGTATACCGGGGACCCAGAGCAGTCTTTTCTTTGTCATCCGCCAACTCCGTCAAAGTTCCTGGAGAGGCACCCCGTGGCGTGCCGAACAAATCCCGCGGCTCGGTTGGCCACAAGTAAAATGTGCCACACATGGCACATCGGCCCTTGCTACTCGGTACTGCGCCGGGCAGTCCACAGTGCACACACAAGCACCGGACATATTCATGCTCTGCTACCTCCACGACCAGTAGGCCTCCGGTACTTGGTGGATGGAGGTGCTTATTTCTGACATAATTCGTTCAGAGGAAAAACAACACGTGTCCAGCTCCTTGCTCCTTGAATGTCAGACAAATGTTACGCTCCTCGCTCAGGTATCCGGTCCCTCCCTTCGCGGGGGGGAACCTTCCTGATTGGCTCTGGGTGGACCCCCTCCCTCTGGTGGAGTCCAGAGGCGGGGTCTTTTCCTTGTCAGCATGACGTGGCCATTCGGCTTTTGCGCCACTCAGCTCCTCCTGCAAGGAATCTGGGTTTGGCGCCAGACTCCTGCACATTTCCCGCCACAACGGTCTCACAGTCCTTTTGCAAATCTCACGTGCTTGCTCCAGGTTCGGCGGGAACCGCCATTTTAGCTCGCCTCTCCGTGGAGCACATGTAGGGATGGCTGCCATCTTGGATACTCCCTCCAAATGTGCCTGTGCCCTACTCTCCATTTCTAACGGGTATCTCATACCTAGACCATGTTTTCCCTCCAAAAGTGAACTCTGCATCTTCATACTGTATGTGACCCACGAAATTGAGGTGGCTGGTACCCCAGGCTCAACGGAACGCCTCACTTCCTCTCCTATGCACTGTACTGCCCAGGTCTACTTGCAAGTGCTCGGTGGTGCGGGTGATAGCTAAGATACCTCTTGTCTAGGTATGGGCATCTCCTGCTTTTGGACACTGTAGCGGGGCCCTGGGCTATGGCCCCTGGTCTGGTTAACAGGCTGACCCCCCCAGTGACTCACGCTACCCGCCTCAAGGGACTTGATCAACTCTAACTATCCACCCCACCGTAACGCGGCCCTGGGCCATGGTCCCCGGATTGGTTACCGCTATGACCCCCCCAGTTACCTCACGCTACCTGCTTAAACTCACTTGCCAGAAGAGTGCATCTTAGTCTGTCTGTTCCGCCTCGCTATAAGCTGGTCCTGTTCTGATAGATATCGATATCTCAGCAGCGCCTCCAAATGTAACCCTGTTTCCCCCCCGTCTCTTTATTTGACAGAGCACCGATATCCCAACGACAAGGCTTCCAGCACCAAAATACAATCACCTGTGCGAGGTACAACCCGCTCAACTCCCACGACTTCCTCCTCTCCTTCCCTCCAAGTCACTCGGCCGACAGGATGGTCTGAGCTAGGGCTGCAATACCCCGTGGCCCACCCCCGAGGTTAGTCTCAAGGTGGGTCTTGCATTCTCTCCCCATCACCCCTGGCAGTGGGGTGAGGGCATTGGTCCACCAGTATATAAGTCTATCAGCTCTACTTATAGACGCTGATCGGTTTGATTCCTCTTGCTCTCAGCCCGTAGAGTCCTGATACTCCTCGGACCGTTCCACAGGACTCGTGGCTTATGGCCTAATACTCAGCAGCTGTAGACCCTTGGTCTCTCTGCTCGCTCAGACTCTTCATTAAAGGACCATCAGTCAGAAAGGAACATAGCACACAGCAAGCACGAAGAACAACTCCTCACTCACCGGAGTGGGCTGCTAGATGTAGAGCTAGCCCCTCCCCTCCTGGTGTCAGCAGAACCTCCCCTCTTGCTCACGCCTGAAGCAGAGTCCAGGCCTGCATCTACCATTCAGGTTAGGGCTATGAAGGGGGAAAACCCATAATGATTACTGGCGCCTGATATTAACAGGACTTACCGCAGTAGAAGGAAGATAGGTATAGCCTGAGCTGTTTACAGGGGCTACATTTGTGTTTAAGTATTTTGATCCAGAGGGAGGCAAACAAACCCCCCCAGTTAAACTTATCAAATGATAAGTTCCTTCCTGATTCCAAATATTGGCAATCAGATTTCTTCCTGGATCAACATCCTTCCCATGTTTAATTATTTGGTCTATCCCTGTATACCTCACTCAGTCTGGATCTGCTCTGGAAGATGCCCTCTGTTATGGTGGCCTTTCTTTCTCCCACACTTTACGCCCTGATGGCAGGGGTGGAGGCATGGGGCTAATCGTCTCCTCTCTCTGCCATTACGAAACCCTTCCTATTCCTCCCTCTCTTGCTTTTCCCTCCTTTGAGGTTCACATTGTCCAGATCTTCTGTGCTCTCCCTATCTGTGTGGTGGTCATCTGTCGCCCACCTACTTCTACTCATCCCCCTTGTGCCTTAGTCTCTCACTGTAACGGAGTGCTCACCACAAACAGGATGAGACCGTGGGGCCGAGGTGGGGATTGACAAAAATACCAACCTCCAGCCGCGAGAGCACGTCTGGAGTGTACATTGGTAGTAGTAGCCGGGTTGGGGTTATAGAAGTCAGAGTGGTAGAAGGTACTTGCTGAGGTCGGGATTGGAGAGTTGCGGATCGTCGAAGGTACTTGCTGAGGTCGGGATTGGAGATGTGCAGATATATGATAAAGTATCTGTTGTCTAAATTTAGCATAGGTTGAACTTGATGGACCTATGTCTTTTTTCAACCTCATCTACTATGTAACTATGTAACTATATGGGGGTACAGGGGGTGGGTTGTGTTTTGGTGGTTATTACTTATTTTAATATACATTTTATTACTAGTGTATTGTAGCAGGGGGTCCCCAGACTGTAAATCAATGCGTTCTGCTCCGGAGACCCCCTGCTCATTTACACAATTAATAAAATGTAAATTAAAAATATATACATTTCAGGTGAGATTTGCACAGGGAGAGGCGGCTCTCATCTTAGCAGCTCTCTCAGCAGCAGATAGAACTCGCCGGGTAAGGCCTTTTCAGGGAGCCGTTCATCACATCGCCAGCAACTCACCCGTTTTGTGAATTTTGCTATCACAGGTAATCAACGCTTTCTGAATACCGTGATAGCAACGCTCATAAAAACGGTGATTTAAATGGCCCGTTCGATTTTTTTTTAATGAACCTTTAGTGCATAGGCCCCTTAATGTGCAATCACAGTAAAAGATAAAGGGACATGTTTGCTAAATGGTGCTATTCAATTAGACATCTTCTGGCACCAGTAAACACCATATGATCAAATGTGCTGTAAGGTGTCTTCTGGTGGCAGAAGGTGTCTTACAGAATAATACCACTTAAGAAATATGACCCAAAATGTTAAGGCATAAATTGCAGCACAAGACAAGTGAAGCATTCCCTTGTCATTCCCATATTACAAATTATAACGTAATCTAAGACATATCATAAGATGGATTTAATTCTAGTGCCCTACCAATTCTTACTGACTTCACTCTGTAGAAGATATATGTGGGGAACACTATATTTGTCCCCTGTTCAATATACTATGATGCTGCTTCTCAGTCTTAGAGAAGGCATAAAGAATACAGGCCTTTGTCCATATTTTCCTCTCTCCCTTTTCTGTTCTCCATTTCTTTAACTCCATAAAAGCATAATTTCAGCTTGGAAAGCACATCAAGAAATAAATATTTATTGAATATAACATATAACATATTTTTAATAGGGTATCAATAGTGCAGATTTAAAAGTACACACTTACTAACCTTTGGTAAACCCTGCCAGTAGCTGCAGAAAGGGTTAAACACACAATAAGGTGTTTTCTGATTCTCACACCAATCCCCATTCCTTTTTAAAGCAGATTTTGCATAAACCACCCTTCTTCTCCATGGCAGAAGCTCAGATCTGTTGTGTGAAAATAATCACACGGCCCCTGTAGGATACTTGTTCTTCTATTCCTGGCAAAACATAGGACCAAACTAATTGTCACCGTTTAAACTAATGTTCTCTCGTTACTTTCTGCTGCCTCTGAGCTCAGAACAGCATTCCTGCTAACGGGTAAAAACATTTTTTTCCTTTTAAGAGCATCTTTTCAACCTTTACACAAATTGCCCGTGTACAAGCTGTGACTGCGGACGTGCTGTTGACAGGAACCGTGCCTGTTTGTTTGACAGATATACATTTGAGATTGCAAGCTGTACATCAAATCAGCAGCACTTTTCGTCCTTGTTTCCATCCTAGTACCATTCAAATACTTTTTTTTTAAAACTCTATAATGCTGCAGAAGTCTGCAGCTTGTTCAGAGGAAACGCCATGCAGGCCCCTATATGAATGTGATTATACTAGTGGGTTAATATATTTAGCATAGGTTGAACTTGATGGATGTACGTCTTTTTTCAATCTCATCTACTATGTAACTATGTATCTATGTAGTAATAGTTTTGGAGCATCTAAAGGAGGAGCACCCTCCTCTCATTACTTCATAATAATATTACAAAAGTACTAAATGTTAAAATGGGTGTTTCCCAAATCACTTTGTTACAGAATGGGCTACTGTTTGTGGCATATTTCTGACTGGGGCAAACAATGTATCTCCATGGAAACACATTTTTTTTGTGGTCTTTCTCTTGTATTGAAGACAAGAGAAAATATGTTTGGATGGTATTTGTGTTTTTTAATATTACAGTTATCTCTGGTGACCAGCTGCACTAGGAGAGTGACAATACCAATTACTGTTCAGGCCATAACGCCTGTTTGTGCTGTAAGCTGAAAGAGCATAGTCTAGAAAAAGGTCTCAGAAATCCTGCATTCCAGTTTGTTGCAGAGTCCGTCATATAGGGTGATAACAACAGATTCATATCTCAGTCTCCTACTGTCTTGTTCTTGGCAACTAACGAATGATTTTCTAAACTAAACAATACATGCAAGTTGCACCATGATGTCAAGAGTCAAAGCATGAATAATTCAAATGCATGTTTTGATTTGATTTTTAAACCACTTAAATCTACAATAAAGGAAATATCTGAACAAAAAATATAACAAACAATATTTTAGGAAAGAGTATTCTGCAGCAACTTAAATGTGAGCATGAACATTTTCTTCTTATGAACTCCTCCTTTCAGTTTTCACTATTGTTGTGGGTGATGTGCTTGACATGCATAATTATTAGCCGCTACTATACTGCTCTGCAGAATACTTATTGTTTTTTGTTGTTGTTTTTTTTAATAACACAATTGGACCAAAATGATGGTTGCAAACATGTTGTTAGACATAACGTTATAGCACCTTTGGTTTACTAAAATATATGCAGAAGTTGAACTGTATGATGATATGCAACATTATGGGGCCTATGCACAAAGCTGTGATAAGCGGTTTAATGGTCGATAAATGCCCTTATAGCGTGATACAGCCTCCTTTGCTATTTACAAAGCAGTGATAACAATGCAGTATCGCGCCTTAATGGCCTTTTAACGACCATTAACAGCCACAGCCAAAAAAGTCACCCAACTAACTAAAATAAAACCAGCATAAAGTAAATAAAATTTGCACTTACCCCTGGCAGGGTGAAGGCCATCTTCATCCTCATCACCACCCTTGTCCTCTGTTGGCAGCAACAATACAATAAAAAAATCAATCTTGTGGCCCCTAACCCCTTAATCACCTTAGCGGTTAGTAACCGCTATAGTTATTAAAGGGTTAACCCACCCTTCCCCGCTAACCACCCAGGAGGCCTAATCACCCTACCCGGGGACACTACCCCCACACTCCGCCCCCGCTATCCCTTGATTGGCACAGTGTTAAAGAATGCTCATATAATATGGGCATGCTTTGCCACTATAACAATAAATGGGGAAGCTAAAAAAAAAGGCCCAAAATAAAACACATTGCATAAAAAATATACACATTACAAATGCCAATAAAACAATTGATCGGCACAGTGGTACATGATGGTATGATTTACCACTATGACAATAGTCAACCTAAAAAATAAACAACCACCAAAAATATAGAATTCAATCAAAACAATCACCAAATAAATACACCAAAAATAAACAACAATAAAAAAATAAACACAAAAAAAGCCAGAAATCAATCAAGCAAATACCAAAGAACACCAGAATTAAAAATCAAAACACAAAAAAAGAAATAAAAGAAAACACCAAATAAGCACCATTATTAAAAAGCAAAATACCAAAAATAAACCACAATTAGAAAGCAAACAGCACAAAAATAATAGAAATTTAAAGTAGAAAACACAAAAAAATCTGATAATTAAAAATCAAAACACAAAAGAAATACCAGAAATAATTAAAAGCAAACAAAAAATATACATTTAAAAGAAATAAAAACAAGCATTTGCCAAAAAATGCATTGCTTGTCACTGTATCTATCTGTAGGGGCATAGATAAATACATTGGCAATCAATGGGCAATGGAAAAATTTAAAATATACAATGAAAAAGCCTGAAAAATTAAAATAACATACATTCAATGGTTTTTCTTCCCTTTTAGATGTCTTCACCCTTCGATTCCTGGGGTCTCAGGAAGCTCTCCACCAAAGACGCAATGATCCTCAATAGCCAAAGTCCTGATCTAAATTATTTTCTTCTTTATCTTCTTCTGTTAATTGTAATCCATTTGGGGGTTCTTCTTCTTCTTCATCCATCTTCATCCATCTTCATTTGTACAGTCCAATAGAATCCAATTGGATTCTTCCCACCCTCAACCTAGAGATAGAAGTCTTACGCCAGGAGACCGGGAGTCTAAAATCAGGAGAGCGTAAGTGGAAGGAGGACTATGCGTAAGTGGAAGGAGGACTATGAAGAGGGTGAGTGCCTCCAGTTTTTTAGATGGATCAATAAAGGAATATTTTTAATACTACTTGTTTGGGACCCACTTTTGGCCGTTGCGCATAATCACCTTGTTTCCCTGAATATTAAAGAGACTGTAAAAAAAGTAAATATCAGCCTGAAAGAGGTAAATTCTGATTTGAATGACCATGACCAGTAAAATGATCAGTGAAATGAATAGCAAGTTTCATGAGCTAGAAAAAAGGAATAGACTATTGGAAGATGAAAAGTTTGAAGCATTGGAGCAACGTACACAAGCAGAGCACCTACTGCAGCACCAACTGCAAGGTCTGCGTAAGCACCTCCAGAATGCCAATGAGAAGCAGCAAACTCTGCAGGAAAATCTGCAGACTGCTAAAGAAGTACAAGTACTGCAGGAATGTCCAAGAACCAAGTATGTAATTGCAGAACAGCATAAGGAACTGAAGGCTACCCTGAGCATCACCATAGCATCACTGGAGGCCAAGCGACTCTGTATGAGAGGGAGCACGAGAAGGTACAGAAACCAACCTCAAAACAACAGAAAAACAGCTGAAAATGAAGGTTAATAAACACACAAAATCCCAGCAAGCTCAAAACCCAAAAAACTCACCACATTATATATATATATATATATATATATATATATATATATATATATATATATATATATGTGTGTGTCAAAAGGAGTGTTACTGAGCGTTGTCAAATGTATACAACAAAAGACAGGAAAGCCTAATGCTACATCTAATGTGACAAAAATATACAGTGAAATACTTATATATTCTCTTGAAAAAGGGTAATTTAGTTAAACCCTTTTGCCAACGAGTTATAAGCATGCAAGCCACATCAAGGCATGACCATTAGCAGGTCCTAACACTACCTGATTACAATTCTCATTTATCTCTATTTGGAGGGAGAATGACCACATTGGGTCTGTCCAAACACAGGAACATGAAAAAAAGCTGCTAAGTTAGAAAGTGGGAAGGGGCGAGCTTAAACCCTGGGGGTAGTGGCCATCAACCTCCAAACAACTGAAAAACAGCTGAAAATGAAGGTTAATAAACACACAAAATTACTCTATAAGTAATAATAGCGTTGATCATTGTTGTAAAGACAGATGAACATAACTCCAGGTATGGGTAGTACTCACAGAATGGGTTTTGTTCTTGGCTCCAAAGCGTGCCACCAACACAAGGCGTTGATAGTTGTATGGTCCCAGGATGAGAAAAGAGTGCACCGCTTTTCTAATCCTGGGACCATATAAATACGTTTAGAAATTATTAACTTGTAAACAATATGTATATATTTCTTGGCATTATTTTTTTTCCATCTGTTGGTGTTCTTTAAATTGCCAGTTGTGAAGTGGCAGGAATCCTGCTCGAGAGCTTAGAACAAAGTTAAAGAAAAACAAAATGTAATGAAAAAAATAAGATTTGATGCAGGATGGAATATAAAATAATTGTCAGCTTTTTTAAACAATCAGTTTGAGACATAGGCAAAGCTCCCAAATTGTACAAGAGACCACTCTACATCTATCTAAAATAGAAATCACACTTCATCACTTATCTACCAAAATGGCAGAATCTGGCCAGGACATCATGGAGCAATGCTTGAGTTCTCTCCATGGTGTGATTTTATAATTACATTTCTCAGGTGATTGAATCCTCTGTTTTATATTTCACTTCACTGCACACCTGAAGCAAATCATAATACTGCTATGCGCAGGCCCTATCATGCCTAGCAGCTATCATGACATACAGTCTGTTTACGCTCCATGAGGGAGAGTAATAGACAGATTGGTCTTAAAGCCACTGATGGATCTCTGCTACAGAGGAATTTTTCCGACTCACACCTGCACCTATTTTGGACTCAGCTGGTGAAAAGACACTACAGGATCTGCAAAATGTTATTGAAGTGACCTAGAGGAATGAAAAATATGAGTAACAGTGGGGTGCTGTGATATCCCAGGCTGTCTGCTTCTGCCACTGGCATTCATTGGATAAATGATGATAATACAAATAGCCTCAAACTATTTCACAAAACCCTCTGTTGGCCCATGCTGATCGGGGCTGTTATGGTGCATATGTTACATACGGCAGAAGGGATGTGGACTAAATTGCACTACAAATAAAACCTCCCCATGAGGATTTTTTAAACAAAATCTATTTTTCAAATGTACACAATTATATTATCATTGGTGGTGGCCTGTGGTTCCTACATGAATTTACAATCAATGGCACTCCAAATCATGGTAAGAAGCAGAATTATATTTTGATGCATACAGCTTTACAGGGGCACAATCAGAAGTTCTGATTGAGGGATGCAGTTTTTACCAGCCTTCTCCATTATATGATGCTGCATCGACATGATGTTGATGCATTACTTGACATTGAGTTGTCATGGCAATGCATCGCCATGTGACGGCACATTATCATGGCAATATGTCGGCATGTGATGTCACATCACCATGACGATGCGGCGTCATATGACATCACAATGTCGATAAGGAGTGTTGCTCTCTCTCACCTGGCAATCAGTTTAATTGCTGTGGGGAAAAGCGCAGGGCCTCTGTAAGTACGATACCAATTTTTTTAGGGGGGGGGGGGGGGTGCAGATGCAACCTTGTACTCCCCTGGTTACACTACTGCAGCTTTAGCCGCCTGCTTCTCTTGACAGGCGCCAATTTTTTGGTGTGTAGAATAACATGTTTTTCTCTTTAGACATAATGTTAGGTCTGCCAGGATAAAAAAAGGGGAAAGAAACAGGAGAATAGATGAGGGGCACAAGAATGAAGAGCAGTGCAACAGGAAAGAAGGCCACAGCAAAGAGAATAGGGTAGCTCACTGCTTTAATCAATGCTGTCAATTCTATATTAATATTTAATTTGTTTGCTTGTAATGTTTGATGCACTTTTTAACTATTTTCAGAATAACCTTTTGTGTTTCTTAAAGCTATTAGTACTTCATTTATTAGTTTCATTTTTATATGCCGCATTTTCTATGTACATAAGAATACTCATTCAGTCGAGTGTGTAAATTGTCCTTAACATCTACCATTTTTATAAGATTGTCAAATAAATGTTGAATGAATTTAATACTCAAATGAAGGATGGGAAAAGTATTAAGATTATGGTCGTTAGCGCTTACTCAGAGTCAAAAATAACCATTCTCATTCCTTAAAACGAACTGTCTAATTTCTTAATACCAAAACGAGGCATTGGAATTCCAATAAGATTCAATACATCACTACAGTGAAGAGAACAGATGGCTGTTTATCCTTGCATGAAAAAAGCTGGTGGGCTTATTTTATATCCGCCTAAAACTGTGATTGGGCTGTTTTCCGAAACTCTTTGACTTCAATGGGGAATTTTGGGCCAAAAACAGCGGTTTCCCAGATATAGAATAAGTCCCAAAATCTCTTTTGTAGACGCTCATCCAAACCTTGTTTGTTCTAATTGTAACCCTGCCTGCCCGGTTCCTAGGGAGTTTACATTGTTGTGCAATGTTAGACTACTCAGCATGGATTACCTTGACTCAGGGTGCTGGCTTCAGGTGGCTGGACGATGAGATAGCAAGGATGTACAGTATAATAATGGACGCCAGGAATGTTTGTAATACAACAGTCTTTTATTCGGATTCCAGGCACAGAGACCATTCACATTCAAACTATAGTCGTTATACTTCTTTTTAAGAAACATACAGGATTTCTATTGCTTCCATTAGTGCTCACACTTAACACTAGAATGGATGTGTATTTGCTTAGTTACTATCTTATGTCGGACCCGGCTCCACTTATTACATTTTCTGTATTAAACCGGGTTATCTGGGCCCCTATGGGAAAACCAGCTGGGCCCTTTGCGATTGGTCACAAAACCATAAGCCTGTTTGGGAACTGCCACTTCCAAACTGATTGATGAGGAAAATAAATGCAGACCTGTGGTTAGAGCTGATCCACTGACACCTGGGAGCCCTATTTCCTGAGGCCCTATGTGGCATGCCGTTTTCCTATCTTTAAGATCTGTAGAACTCCATCTGCTTTCATATGGGATCATAATTTGGGGCACTGTCCCTATCTTCAACACAACAAAATAAAAGGGACTTGGTCTGGGTTATTACTTTAGGAACATATTTATCTCTTCTCCCCGAGGCTCCCCTCTTCTTGTTCTCTTGGGAATCGAACCTTCTCAAACCTTTCCCTTCTCTATATACCCTCTGTAAAGTTTTATCCCATGGCAACTATGTCCAGAGAATTTATTCTATACTTTTAACTTTAACATGCTTCTAAAACTGATTAATTAAAGTATTGGCTTCCGTGTCATGTGGTAAGAAAGCACTTAAAATTAACACAGTAGAACTCCTGGATATTTCAAACACTGCTCAGAATAACGAAATTAAGTAATGAAGTATGTATCATTTGATACAAAATGCATAATTGTTGACAATCCAAGACAATAGAACCACCTACAGTATATAACAATATATTGCTTCAACTGGCATATTAATCCCTTCAGAAATAAGATCTTATCTTACATTAAATTGAGTATGGATGGAAGGAAAGCAAGCATTATTAATTATGCCACTGTAGAAAGCAGGGGTACACAGACTGGGGGGGCGGGAGATTTTTCTGGGGGGGCGCAGGCCGTTGCAGAGGCCCTGCGCTCTTCTCCACAGCATTTAAATTAAATGCCGGGGGATTGCGTGAGGCCTCTGCAACACTTTACTTACCCAGATTCGCCTGCTCTGTGACATATCACCATGGCAATGTGGCGTCATGTGACATGATGTCACACGCATCATATGATGCCGCGGGTCACGTGACATGATGTCACATGACCCCGCAGCGTCATTTGATGCAGCTTTAAGGTATGGAGGGGGGCACGGGTGACGCAGCAGGGAAGTTGGGGGGCGCCGCACAAAAAGTTTGCACTCCCCTGGTATAAAGCACTAGAAAAAGTCAGAAAAAAGCCAACTCTAGCTATTATGCTGAAACATCGTGAAGGCGCTAATTGCTGTTTACTCTGTTTCTAAAACATTTGCAGACTCTATTACTGAAGTCATGATCAAAGAGACACAGGGTCAGCCGAAATAAGGCTATCCCTGTGTCCAGACACGCAAAATTATTACACTTACGGGGTATGAAAAAGACTCTGTAAGATGAAGCCTGGTAGTGTGTACCTGTTTTGAGTGGCTAATGATCCTAGATTCACTCCGTATGAGCAACTGCACCAAGCCCAATGAATGCATATTTTCACCATTGAGATCACACGGGTCATTTAGAACCGGTATAGGTCACTTACTAATCTAACCAGCACGATCTTATGATTACAGTATCTCTACCATCATCTCGGAAAAATCAGCTGTGTTTTAAGTGACACAGGGTCAGTCACAACAAGGATATCCCGGTATCCAGGTAATCCAATTCACTACATTGATTATAATCAGGCTCTCACTAGCACGCAGCGTGCACACGCTATGCGAGGACAGCGTGCGCACATGCTGAATTGGGTTCTGGCTTCTGTTCACTATTCTACAGCTGCTGCTGCCTCCTACTCTGCCTATCACAGCAAAGGATATTGGTGAGTACTTCCTTGCAGCCTCTCTATTGGCCCCGGGCCCTATATATGCTCAGACAGCCCCTTTGCAAGATGGCTGAGCATAAGACTTCATTCAGTGTGAAGTGCTTACTGCAATTCCTGCCTCCATGTCTTGTACCTGTGTCTACTGTTCCTTCCTAGCTCTGTCTTGTCTGACTTTGGCTTTTTCTAGACTCCGTACTTCTCTACTCCTGACCCCAGCTTACCAACGACGATCTGCACCTCTCCAATCCCGACCACGGCAAAGTACCTACAATGATCCATACTTACTTATTGATCCAGAGGAAGGCAAACAAAAAACCCCATTAAGGGGAAACATTAATTCCTTCCTGACTCCAAGAATTGGCAATCGGATTAATCCCTGGATCAACATCCTTCCCATGTATACTTATTTGGTATATCCCTGTATACCTTTCCCACCTAAAAAGATGTCCAACCTTTTTGAACAAATCTATTGTATCTGCCATCACAGTCTCCATGGGTAATGAATTCCACATTTTAACTGCCCTTACTGTAAAAAAAACCCTTTCCTTTGTTGCTGGTGAAATTTCCTTTCCTCCAACCTTAAGGGATGGCCCCGAGTCCTTTGTACTACCCGTGGGATGATTAGTTCTTTCGAAAGCTCCTTGTATTATCCCTGAATATATTTGTATATAGTTATCATATCCCCTCTTAGACGCCTCTTTTCTAATGTAAATAAATCTAATTTAGCTAGCCTCTCCTCATAAGTTAGAATGTCCATCCCCTTTATTAATGTGGTGGCTCTTCTCTCCACTCTCTCTAGTTCCATAATGTCTTTTCTTAGGATTGGTGCCCAAAATTGTACTCCATATTCAAGGTGTGGTCTTAGTAATGCTTTGTAAAGGGGCATAATTATGTTTACTTCCATTCATTGCCTGTTTAATGCAAGATAAGATCTTGTTTGCCTTTGCAGCTACTGCATGACATTGGGCACTATTGCTAAGCCTGCTGTCTACAAGCACTCCTAAATCCTTCTCCATCAAGGATTCCCCCAATATATCTTCATTTAATTTGTAAGTCACCTTTTTATTCTTGCATCCCAAATGCATAACCTTACATTTATCTGTATTAAACTTCATCTGCCATTTACCTGCCCACGTTTCCAGTCTCTCCAAGTCCTTCTGAAGAGAAATTACATCCTGCTCTGATTCTATTACCTTACACAATTTAGTATCATCAGCAAAGATGGAGACTTTGCTCTCGATCCCAACCTCAAGGTCATTAATAAACAAGTTAAAAAGCAGGGGTCCCAGTACCGATCCCTGAGGTACTCCATTCACGACTTTAGCCCATCCTGAAAAAGTTCCATTTATGACAACCCTCTGTTGTCTGTCCTTTAACCAGTTTTCAATCCAGGTGCATATATTATTACTGAGTCCAACTTTCTTTATTTTGTACACCAACCTCTTGTGTGAAACCGTATCAATAGCCTTTGCAAAATCTAAGTAGACCACATCAACTGCATTACCCTGGTCTAAATTCCTACTTACCTCGTCAAAGAAACAAATAAGGTTAGTTTGGCAAGATCTATCCTTCATAAATCCATGCTGACTATTACTAATAATTTTGTTTTCCATTAGGTATTCCTGAATATTATCCCGTATTAAACTTTCAAGTAGTTTCCCTACTATTGAAGTCAGGCTTACAGGTCTGTAATTTCCCGGTTGTGATCTAGCTCCCTTTTTAAATATCGGCACCACATCTGCTTTACGCCAATCTTGTGGTACTAAGCCTGTGGAAATGAAGTCCTTGAATATTAAATATAATGGTTTGGCTATTACTGAGCTTAACTCCTTGAGAACTCTTGGATGTATGCCATCGGCCCCAGGTGCCTTATTTACTTTATTTTTTTCAAGTCGCTTATGAACTTCTTCCTCAGTTAACCAATTGTTCATTAATATGGAGGTTGTGGCTTCCTCCTGCGGCACTACTATTGAACTTGATTCTTCCCTGGTAAACACAGAGGCAAAGAATTTGTTTGATACCTCAGCTTTTTCCTTATCTCCAATAATCTGCCTACCCATCTCACACTGAAAGGGTCCTATATTTTCTTTTCTCATTTTTTTGTTATTAAGGTACTTAAAGAACTTTTTAGGGTTGACCTTACTTTCTATTGCAATCCTTTTTTCATTATCCATTTTTGCTAATTTGATTGCCCTTTTGCAATTTTTGTTACATTCCTTATAATTCTGATACGATGTCTCTGTCCCTTGTGACTTAAAGAATCTAAACGCCTTCCTCTTCTTGTCCATTTCCTCCCCTACCTGTTTATTTAGCCACATTGGTTTTGACTTATTTCTTTTATACTTATTACCCAAGGGTATACACTGATGAGTGTGCTTTTCTAACAATGTTTTAAAGACTGCCCATTTATCTTCTACATTTTACCCTGCAAAAACATCATCCCATTGTATTACTACTAGATTAGACCTCAGTTTATTAAAATCTGCCTTTCTAAAGTTTAAGGTCTTTGTTGAACCCAAGTAATCTGTTTTTTGATAATTTATTTCAAATGAGACCATGTTATGATCACTGTTACCCAAATGTTCCAGGACTTGAATATTTGTTATTACTTCTACATTGTTTGATATGACCAAATCTAGAACTGCCCCTCTCCTGGTTGGTTCCTCAATAATTTGGGTCATATAATTGTCTTTAGGCACCCCCAAAAACCTGTTCCCTTTTGTCGTAATGCTAATGTCATTGCCCCAGTCTATGTCTGGATAATTAAAATCCCCCATTATGCAAACATGACCCAGTTTTGATGCCTTCTCCATTTGCAAAAGTATTTTAGCTTCCTCAATCTCACAGATATTTGGTGGATATAAAACCATATTTTATTTTTTTATACACAGAATTGATACTATAGGCCAGCAGAGGTCCCCGGTTGGTCCTCGCGGGTCTCTGGGGGCCTCCAGGTGGTCCCCGTGGGTGTCTGGGAGCCCCACAAGGGGTCCTTGAGTGGTCCCCATGAGTGTCAGGGGGTCCCCGGGTCATCCCTACAAAGGTCTGGGAGCCCTTGCGTGGTTTCCATGGGTGGCTGGGCACCCTTGGGTGGTTCCCATGGGTGTCGGGGGTCCCCACCGGGGTCCCGGTAGGTGTCCGGGAGTCTCCGTTGGTGATATTAATGGGTATCCGATGCAGAAAAAAAAGCATTTTTTTTCTAAGTGCCATCTCACCGCTTCTCAGCAGGTTTCCAACACCTTCACGCCAACTTTTTCTGGCGTGAGGATTTGAGGAGAAAATCACCATTCTAGAGCGGTGATAGGCGTCAATTACCTAATTGCTGCTACTAGAATTGCACGAGTATATGAACATGCCGAAAAGCGGTGAAAAGTGGCTTATCAGCGCTCCCTCAGCGATTTATTTTTTGAGCAATTTTTTGGGGGTGATTCAGCCTTTATTCGCCCCCTTATTGCCGCTTACTGAATAGCAGTAGGCTTTTGGGCGATAATTGCTTGATAAGTGGCTTATGAACGCTTACAGCATAGGCCCCTAATTGTGTTGTATTAGGTTCTTCTGCAAGGAAATTATTTGGTGGTGCCCTCTTCACTAATGACTTCAATTCCAATGTCTTGTTACTGCAAATAGCCCTTACTTTCCGCAAACTTGAATAAGAAAAATGGTACAGAAGTTTTTGCTCGGCTGGGGATTTTTAATTCCCTGCAACTCTTAAATATATTGCTAAGTGGACTGCACTAATGTGCTGCACAATCCTCTGGAAGTGAAGAGGTCAGGATAAAGCGAAAAGATGGTTTATCATAAACGGACAGTCTGTGTAGTAAAGAAAATAAGCTAGAAACCACAAATCCCCCCAAATAGTGTTATTAGTACCATATATTACACATAAACAAGTTACTATTGTACCTGCAGATACAAATATGCCCACATTTGTTTGATTAGAGTCTTTAACATTAGAAGGTTTACTGAGTTACATTGCTTAACAGGTGTGCAATGATCATTCAGCTCCCTTTGAGGCACCACATTTGACACCATCATAACTAAGGATATCTTTCTAAGAGAGCAAAACATTGTAAAAGAAACTGATAATTTTAGGACAGAGAGCTGCCCATGCAGTTAACTAATTGTAACCTTCGTCAGCATCTCCTGACTGAGCGCATGATCAGGAGGGTGCAACCCGTGGCTCGTGAATGCCTTGGGAGTCCAGGCAAATTTCTGGGGGTTGGCAATACTCCTTCCCTGTTGCGTGACTCCCTCCCTGCTCCGTGACTCCCTCCATGCACGGTGACTCCTTCCCTTCTCCGTGACTCCCACCCTGTTCTGTGACACCCTCCCTACTCTATGACTCCTGCCCTGCTCCGTAACTCCCTCTCTACTCCTTGACTCCCTCCCTGCTTTGTGACTCCCTCCCTGCTCCGTAACTGCCTCCCTGCTCCGTGACTGCCTCCCTGATCTGTGACTCCCTCCCTGCACTGTGGCTACCTCCGCGGAGTGTATTGGTAATAATAATTAAAAATCCAGAAAACATGAATTCACCTTCTTGAGATTGATCCGCTGAAATCCGCAAACCAAAGCAACCCGCTAATCCACTGCGGATCCAAATCCACCCCAAAAATGTGCACATCTCTGCTCCGTGACTCTCTCTCTGTACCGTGACTCCTCTGCTCTGTGACTCCATTAGCCTGGAAGATGTTGTTGATGCCCGAAAATGGGCATATCCATTGTGACAGAGTCACTGACTCAGTAGGCTGGAATAGTGAATGGAGAGACGCTGCAGCCAGTTCACAGAGTGTTAATCTCCTCAGACAGAAAGAAGCACACCTGCAGCCTAATTAAGCAGGAGGCCTGAGAGACTGCAGGTTTAAAAGCAGGAAGTGACACACACACAGGGAGCTTGTTTTTCCACAGGAAGGTGGAGAGAACTCTCCCGGCTTGGAAGCCGTAGCAGCTGTTGCTGCTCTGGTCCCCCAGTCCTGCGAGGAGCTAGGCTGCTGGGACCAGCTGGGACCCCAACCCAGGATAAAGATACAGATTGCTGCGAGGCTGGACACAGCCTGCTCCCCGGAACCGTGTTCCTGTTTGCTGTTTGGAGCTGAAACAGATAAGACTTTATTCTTATTATGCTTATTGGTTATCGTTTGTGCAGCATGTTTTGGGCATGACCAGATTAGCTGGCTGTCCTGTTAGTAAGGGCTCAAGAAGTGAGTTAGTGTCCCTAACGGGATTAGGCATTAATTTGCAAGAAAGTAGTTTCTTAAAGGGACAGTGCACCCGTACTTATTTTGGTTGTGGCTAATAAACCACTAGTGTTTAAAGTTTCCCATCGTGTCAAGCGTCTTACTGACCCCGCCGCGAGGCCGTCCTGCCACAGGTGGTGTCAGAAGTGGGATGCTACGTCTCTGGGCGTCAGTAGATGAAGATGTGTTGAGACACTGAACTCAAGCGGAAAAAAAAAATGATTTTTGCTGAAGCATGGAAGTTACAGCCAGCAAGCGCTGAGTGTAAATTTGCCCCGTCGGGTATGAAAGGATTGCTGTGTAAAGCTACTGCCTTTTGCTGAAGCGAGTGGATTTGCAGCTAGCAAGTGCTGTGAGCAAAGGTTGCCCTGTCAGGTAAAAAAAGAAAGTGAAAATGAATTTTGGCAAAGATGTTGCCCTAAGAAGAACCCAGAAGGTTCAAAGATTGTAAAGCTCATACAACTTACGTGTGTTGTGCAAAGTCTGCCTCGTCGGGTGTGGAAGAAAAAAAAAACCGGGGTTTTAAAATGGCCGCCGTCATGTGTCAGTTTTGCAATGTACATAACCATACAAAACAGTGTCCCTTCAGGCCATATGATGATTATGATGACGACGCATATGTGACCCCGAGAAGAGAGACGTACCCGCAGATGAAAGCTGCAAAAGTGTCCAGTGTGTGTGTGCCCAGTACCACTGATGTCTCTGGAACTAATAAAACAAAGAGAAAGAAGAAAAATAAAAATATTTTTCAAGTCACAGAGGAAGTGACCAAACCACTTGAGCCTGCGATATCAGGACAACAGGCGTCAGCAAGCCACCGAGATGTGCTGCAGACCGGAGTGATGGGCAGAATTGTCACAGGAATGGTGGCAAAGGAAAAGAAGGAGCAAAGGGAAGTTGAATCCTTGATCCAGGGAAAAGAGGCCTTAATTTCTGCACTCCAAACTGCCCAGCGTGATTATGATGTCTTGCAGAAACAATTGAATAGGAAGCGAGAAGCTAATGCAGAGGTACAGAGGTGTATACTCCCAGCTATACAAGAGTATGCGGCTTTAAAGAAAACAGAGCAACTCTTGCGGAGTGAGCATGAGGAGCTGAGGGCCACGCTGTATGCCACAAGAGCATCGCTGGGGGCGGAGCTTGAAAGCCAGGTGATTCTGTGTGAGAGGGAGCGCGAAAAGGTCCAGAGACTGGAGCAAGAGCTGGAGAAGCAGAGAGGCAACTCCATCTCCATGAGTCAGTATGCCAAGGAGAAAGAAGCCTGGAAAACAGAAGCAGCAGCGATACTGGCGACAAAAACTACAGAGCTCCAAAAGATGAAGGCGGCGCTGACGCAAACCCAGAGCAAGCACTGGGAAGAGGTGAAGGCCCTGTGAGGGGATTTGCAGGATCAAATTGAAGAGCTGCAGACGCAGATTGCTGAGCGCAAAATACAACTCGCCGAGAGGGAGGAGGTGACCGTCCGTCAGGTGGCTTGCCTGACATTGCGCTATGAAATCGAGATGGCTGATACCCACAGGCTGCTGGACGACACGGCCAATGAGAGGGACCGACTGCAGCTGGAGCTGGACAAGGTCTGGGAGGAGCACAGGCAATTGCAGGTCAGAAATAGAGGAAAAGAAACAGATTTAAGCCTTGTGCTGAACCTGCTAAGAGATGTGGAGTCGCGACTCAACGCCAAAGAGGATGAACTGGCAGCGGCACTGAGTGAAAAAAGATATGCAGAAGGACAGCTTCATGACCTGAGGAAGGACCTGGAGTCTGAGCGTGCTGGCCGCAAGTTGGCGGAGAAACAAAAGCGTGACCTGGACGAGATACTCGAGGCCCTAAAGACTGAGCATGTGGCTATGTTGGACACCGCTCAGTTGGAAAATAAGATGAGAAAGACATCACAGGTTATCCAGCAACACTCCCAACGGAGTAAATTAAAGGGACAAGAAAGAAAGGCCCAAGCCTACGAGTCTGCCGACGGTAATAGAGCGGCATCATGGGGTGCACTTAGGGTTGATAAGACCCCACCCAAATTGAAGTTATAAAGATAAATGAGGTGAAAACCAACACTAAAAATACGCTGATGGAGAAAGGTCCAGAAGCCATCACCACTGAAGTGGAGTTAATGTCTTCACAAGAGAAGGCTAAGCTTCAAGGTAGCCCTCTAAGGAAGCTTTTCACTGGATCTGGTTTAAAGAAGCTTTCAGGCAAGAAGCATAAAGGAAAAAAGGAAGAAGAGACAAAGGCAGAGTATGTGACAGAACAAGTACCTGTCTCATTGGAGTCTCGTGATCCTGCAGAGGTAGATGGAGGAGACAGTTCGCCCTCTCTCCTGATGAGTCTATAGAGACCTCTCCTACAGAAAATGTAATGGGAGACACAGCACAGACTATTGAAACAGAAGGTGAAGGGGCCACTTCTGATGGAGAAATAAAGAAGGAAGGCATTACACCATGGGCCTCTTTTAAAAAAATGGTCACCCCTAAAAAGCGTGCAAAGCTGCCTTCTGAAAGTGACAAAGAAGATGAGGTAGAAAAAGCAAAGAGTGCTACCATGTCCTCTACTGGTAGTGCTGGTTCTGTTGAAAATCAAGAGGAAGCTAAAGAAAATGGTGAGGAACAAAAGCTGGAAAAGAGCCCGGAAGATAAGAAAAAGGTTGACAGCTCTGTATCATGGGAAGCTTTAATCTGTGCGGGTTCTTCTAAGAAAAGGGCCAGGAAGACTTCTGATTCAGACGAAGAAGTACAAAAAACCTTTGAGGAAGGTCAAAAAACAGAGGAGAAGCAGGACAAGCACTGGTGAGTGAATACTATGAGCTAACTGAGGTCTTGGCTCTTCTACAGGGTAAGGGAGACTCTGAGCCCAAGAGGAAGAAGGCAGAGATAGCTGATAGACAGCAGGAGGCTTGGGGACATTTGCAAAAGGGGACATAACAAAGGCGGAGCTTCAACCCTAGACACAGGACGGCACAAGAGAAAGAGGTAGAGAAGGATGAGTGTTCAGGCCCAGGTGGCCTGGTAATTACCCAAAAAAGAAAATGCCTAAATTGGAAGGCAAGAAAAAAAAAAGGGGGAGGGAAGGGCCGACGTCAGACATTTTCGCCAAAAATGCTGGTGCACGGGAATGGTGCCCGGGCCGCTCCACAGGACAATGTTTCGCTGGGGAGAGGGATATGTGACAGAGTCACTGACTCAGTAGGCTGGAATAGTGAATGGAGAGACCCTGCAGCCAGTTCACAGAGTGTTAATCTCCTCAGACAGAAAGAAGCACACCTGCAGCCTAATTAAGCAGGAGGCCTGAGAGACTGCAGGTTTAAAAGCAGGAAGTGACACACACACAGGGAGCTTGTTTTTCCACAGGAAGGTGGAGAGAACTCTCCCGGCTTGGAAGCCGTAGCAGCTGTTGCTGCTCTGGTCCCCCAGTCCTGCGAGGAGCTAGGCTGCTGGGACCAGCTGGGACCCCAACCCAGGATAAAGATACAGATTGCTGCGAGGCTGGACACAGCCTGCTCCCCGGAACCGTGTTCCTGTTTGCTGTTTGGAGCTGAAACAGATAAGACTTTATTCTTATTATGCTTATTGGTTATCGTTTGTGTAGCATGTTTTGGGCATGACCAGATTAGCTGGCTGTCCTGTTAGTAAGGGCTCAAGAAGTGAGTTAGTGTCCCTAACGGGACTACTGTAGGCTTTAATTTGCAAGAAAGTAGTTTCTTAAAGGGACAGTGCACCCGTACTTATTTTGGTTGTGGCTAATAAACCACTAGTGTTTAAAGTTTCCCATCGTGTCAAGCGTCTTACTGACCCCGCCGCGAGGCCGTCCTGCCACACCATATTTGGGCATATCCATATTTGGGCATCTATGATGTTATCGAGACCATGTCATGGAGCAGTCACGGAACATGGAGGGAGCCACGGAAACACAGGGAAGATCAACGCTGTGGAGGTCTCATTCAGGAGAGGGTCCCAACATTGTGGGGGGGGGGTGGGGAGAGGGAGGCCATGGGTGGAGGGTGGGGCAGAGGGTAGAGAACAGTGGGTTGCGCTGGTGGGGGCGCAGCTGAAAAAGGTTTCACACCCCTGTGCTAGATCAACAAAGCTCCATTAAATCAGGGATCATAATTTTGCATTACCTAAAACAGTAACACAGTTTTCCTGAGGTTAATGCTTATCTACAAAGCTAACTATCTGCCAAAACAATAGCCATTGTATATCTCGTAAGCATAAACTTAACACCACGATGTGGTAGTGTAATTTTGCATTGGCTTCAAAAAACGGGTTAAATATGTCTTAGCCTTACTGTATTCATATCCAGACCCTGAAAAATGTATATACCCCCAAATATCCTTCCCCCCCTTCCCCAACCACTTAGCAGCCCATGGCACATGTTGCTCCCAAAGGTCTGCAACAGCCACAATTATTGGGAATTGGGCTTCGGTGCACCATGTGGACTCTTCGGCCATAAGAAGGGTGCATGCTCAGTGTTGCATATTTGCTCCGTACTGTCAGGGGACGTCTTCAGCTCTATGACAATCCCAGTCTGAGATCTCTTCTGTCACGAGGCAAACTTGGACATCCTATAATGTCTCACTGGCCCAGATCCACTGAGCTCCTAAAGATGGCATCTTTTCCAGTCAGACCCTGATAATTAGTTTTTGGAGGAGAGTTAGAGTGAGTGAGCGGGAGAGTAGTGTGAGTGAAGTGAGGGGGCTATGAGGAGAGAGAGGGAGGGATATCGGTAGAGGGAAAAATGAGGAGAGAGATAGACAGAAACTAGGATATAAGAAAAGGGTGATATGAGGAGAGAGGGAGGAAGAGAGGGAAAAAAAGGGGATATGATGAGGAGGGCAATATATGAGGTGAAGGGGATAGAGAGGGGAATCCGAGATGGGGAAGAGAGGGGGATAGAAGTAGAGGCTAAAGGGGGAGAGACACTTGTGCAAAAAAAAATGCTAATTTGAATACGCAAAGTAAATTTGCATATATCCCAGGTATTTCAGATGTGCCTTTTTTTCTGCAACTTGGGATGATAGCAAAGAAGAGTGAGTCTGTCGCTCCCCTTCCTCCTCGGGACCTTGGGCTCCTTAAGGTTTCGCGGCAATGGTCAGAGGATGAAGTGCATCCACTTTCACTTCTTAGCCAAAAGGTAGAGCAAAAATGTAGATTAACCTGTTTAAAAAAAATACTTATGCATATTAATCTTTACAACATGATCATATAATACACTTAGATAAGTTTCAAAGAAAAAAATAATAATGGCACAGTACATCTCTCATACAGTTGTTCCATCAATACATATCATACATGCAATACATACAATACATACATAGCCTTAAACTTTATTCATACACAGGAGAACACTTGGGGAAGGAAGGAGGAAGATTGTTTGTCCTCATCAGGAATGTCTCTGATGGAATAGTCTCTTGGAAAGGCTAAGAATCAGCTTGTGAAAGTCCTGGTCTGTAATTTCCTTCTGACAGTTGATCAAGTGATTCCTTGCCAAAAACAGGACATCCTTAATATAGCACATTAGATGACAACCGTTCTCAATTGTGTCCACAGTGTGTGTGCCTGGGAACATGGAAGACCGAATGGTACGTAAAGTACTTTCACGCTATACAGTCCTTTAGCTCAGGGACTAGTACTTTAGTACTATCAGCAAGGACTGCGTGAAGGGGCAATTCCAAAAGAGGTGTAGTGTGGTCTTGTCTGCTTCACAGTGCTGTAGAAGAACCTGGTGTCGCAGAAACCACTTCCGTACAATGCAGCCTTAATGGGGTGACCCCCCCTATATTAACGCAATATCTTGGTGCTGGTTGTCTCTTTGATGCCACATTCCTCCACACAGTGTCAAGAGTATCAGGGTGGAGGCAAGGGATCGTCTCTATAATGTCTTTTGCCCTGCCAATTTGTGAAAAGTCCTTGTAAAACCAGGGTATGTAAGTTGTAAGGGATGGAGCTGTGCCACCCCAACCTTCTTCAGATGGGCAGGAGGAAAGAGTGAGACATGGCGTACCCAATAAATAGACTAACCCAGTGTTTCCCAACTCCAGTCCTTAGGGAACCCCAACAGGTCAGGTCTTGAGGATATCCCTGCTCCAGCACAGATTGCTCAGTCAAAATGACTGAGCCACTGATTGACCCACCTGTGCTGGAGCAGGGATATCCTTAAGACCTGACCTGTTGGGGTTCCCTGAGGACTGGAGTTAGGAAACACTGGATTAACCGATACTCTATGTGGGGAGATACCTGCGAGGAGGGATATTCTATTTTAGTAACGTACTGTACCCACTGACTTATATACCTCCCAAAACTCTCCTCTATACAACATACCTGGGAAATATGCTAATTTGAATATACTTTGCATATTTATCAGGTATCTCAGGTATCTCCCCAATTGTTGTATAGAGGCGTGCTTTGGGATGTATATACTGTGTCAGTTGACACAAAATACTCTTTCTTTTCCCTCCAGAAAAACTAATCTGTCAAGGTATAGATTGTAGTAACACCAACTTTAGGTATAACTTAACAAAGGAACTTTAGTGGACATGCGATGTTTGGGTTAACACCTCTTTTACATCTCATTATCACTAACAGCCATTATATGGCAGTTAAAGCAATGTTTTTTTTCTAGTGAAGCAGGACCCAGTGTCACGGAAATGGCCTTTGAAGATATGCGTTAAGGTTTAACATGACGTTAAATTAGGTTAACATTAAGTCAATTAACTGAGCTTTGTGGATCTGGGAATATATGTGCGGGAAAAGAGTATCTTTAGCTGCACATGTGTTTTTCTTATTTTTCAAAGAGCTTTAAATAAAAAATAAAAAAAAGCTTTTCTGTAAAGACGGGGATTAACTCTACCAAAGCTGGAGTGTGTTAAGGAGTGATTCAGTTGTAAATTCATCACCGTACCATAAAGAGTAATATCCAGCCTTTTTAAGTTGATAAAAAAAGAATTCAGAATAAAGCAATTTTTTTTGTAGGATTGTTGGCCAACTGCCATCAAGCTTGGCCAATGACGCCACCAGCTTGATTCACAGTCTCCTAGCAGCTCAGTCTCTCATTTCATAAAGCACTCCAAATTAAGTGTGCCAACCATTCCATAATGTTATCAATCCCCCACTCACTCCCCCTTCCTCATCACTCATCTTCCCTCCCTCCTCCAGCTTCATCCTTATGCCCCAGATGGCACTCTTTGGAGCTCTGCCCTTGGTAATCTGCCACATATTATTCAGATATGTATTTTCCTTTTTTTGCAGATGCCTTGTATTAGCTTCTTTTGTTGAACAGAGTGTTAATGTTAACGCAGTTCTTCCATCTCGCTGCCAGTTTCCCCGAAGGCGGACTTCTTCAAAACTGCATGTACAAATAAAAAAGCATTCTGCAGACTGTGTTCAATTCAGACCATGTGCAATAATAAAAGTAAAAACCAATCAGATAATTATTTTTTAGAAAACTGAAAAAGTCTGTAAGGGAACTTGATTCTATGTTGTGTCCCTACTCTGCTGACAAAGACCTTATTATGGGCCATATTTTACTAAGCCATAAGGTACCTTATTTTCAAATGAATGAGCCATAAATTTCCATACAGTTTATTAACGTTAAGTAACTCTGGGATAAAACTATATGATTGGATTCCTTAATTGTCAATTCCTATTAGTCAGAGTTTCAATTGAAACTAATTAGGATTAACTTTATCTTCCACATTTCACAAATCCAGGGCCGCTGACATGGGGGAAGAGCCGGGACAACTGTCAGTGGCCCAGTGGTTGCGGGGGACCCGGCCAGTGCTGGAAATTGGGCCAGGCCAGAGGTCGGGCCCAACTTGTGCATCGGGCTGCTGGGCCTCTAAGTGCTGCCGTGCTACTACACTGTGCCCCCCCCTTTCTTTGCCGTGCCCCTCCCCCTGCTTTGCAGCCTTCCTCTCTCCCTCAAGCCAGGTAACGTCAGACGCTGGGCCTGACTAGAAGTTGGGCCCAACTTCTGTATCCATGCATGTGACCAGCGTGGCACCAGAGGCCTAAGTTCCACTCCCACAGTAAGTGTGTAAAGTGAAGGTATTGTGTAGGGGGGAGGGTGGGGGGAGGGGGAATTGTATGTGTATATAGGGAGCTTTCGTGGGGGTATTATGTGTGTAGGGGGTTATTGTGTAAGTGAAGTTGTGGGGGCATTGTGTGTGTGTGTGTGTGTGTGTGTGGCATATGTGTGTGGGGATGGCATATGTGTGGATGGGGTTATTGTATGTGAGTGTGTGTGTGTGTGTGTGTGTGTGTGTGTGTGTGTGTGTGTGTGTGTGTGTGTGTGTGTGTGTGTGTGTGTGTGTGTGTGTGTGTGTGTGTGTGTGTGTGTGTGTGTGTGTGTGTGTGTGTAGCGGGGTTTGTGGGGGTATTCCATGTGTGTAGGGGGTGTTTGTGGGTAGGTGGGTGTGTGTGTAGGTTTTTTGTGTGGTGATATTTGATGTACGTGTGTATGTGTGTGGAATGTTTTGTTGGGGTATTGTGTGTGTGTGTGTGTTTGTGTAGGGGGGTATTGTGTGTGCATGTGTTGAGGGAGGGGGATTTGTGGGGGTATTGTGTGTGGCCCAGTGTGGGTTTGGGGGCGGATTGAGTAGGGAGTTAAGTGTGAGGAGGGGGGATTGATGGAGTGGGATTGAGTGAAAGGAAAGGGCATTAAGTGATAGCGGAGGGGGAGAGAGTGTGAAAGAGGGTGTAATAGGGGAAGAGAAAGAGAGGAAGGGGGAGGGAGAGAGAGGAAGAGTGTAATATGGGGTGAGTGAGAAAGAGAGGGGAGAAGAGTGTGAGATGGGGAGAGTGAGAGACAGAGGTTGGGAAAGAAATACAATGGGGAAAGGGATGGATTGAAGGGAGAGAAAGCGAGGGTGTGTAAGAGAAATAGGGGTGGACCCATAAGGCTGCCGACCCAAGGAGTGGGGGCAGTGGAAACTGTAGTCCTGGGCTCAGGGAAAGCTGTCGGCGGCCCGGCACAAACCTACAGCATGCATACAGTAATTCATAATGACACACATAAATAGGACAGCCTGGGTTGTAAGTATTAGAAAACAGTACAGTGTTGCTTCTGTAACTTGCTTCTATTGCATGTACTGTATTTGGTTCATCTTTCTATTGGTTTAAACTAGTGTTTGGCATAGTGTTTACAGTTTCATTCATACTGTATATACCCTGAGAAGTGGCAGCCCCACTGTTGAGCTGCCAGGTGTTTAGTGAAAGTTTCATGGAGTTGAGTTGTGACACCGGTTTAATTGGTTTGTGAAGAGAAGCTAGACCATTCATTGGTTCCTTCTAATTATGGTTGTGTTCATGCTTTTGATTTAATTTACCAGTCTTTTAAGGGAAATACATTATCTAAATTTAGCAAGCATTTCTCTTCTATTCTTGTAAGCATCGAAACGTACAGTAGAATGTGATGGTCGGTAAGAACCACTGGGCCCACCTTATCTGCCAATTTTCCTCCCTGCTGTAAAACCTCAGACCTTATTTGATCATTGGCTTTCTTTCATATTTAGGATTGCCATATATCTATCCCAAGCATGATTGAATTCCCTTACTGTATTAGCCCCTACCACAGCTGCTGGGAGGCTATTGCACAAATCTTCCACTTTTTCCATTAAGAAGTTCTTCCTCACATTTTGTCACACTGTGCAGCCCGCAGACCAGACCTGTCCCCTGTACTGAGGTGGGATGTAGAGTATGCACACCGACAGCCGAGGGGGCGTGTCTGGGATGTGGCGTACTAGCATGGCCAGGCCTGGATGTAGATAAAGAATGGTCAAGTACTTGCCGAGTCCGAGGATATAGAAAGTTCCATAGTCATAATCCGTAGCTGAGTCCGAGGTAGAGTAGTCAGTAGGAAAGCCGAGTTCAGGAGCCAGAGGGGGTATTCAGACGAGCCGGTTCAATAGCTATAGGAATAAACACAAAGAGAGCACGACACAGGTTCCAGGCAACACAGGTAGCAAGGAGTTATGCAGAGCAAGGAAGTGAAAGCAAAGCAGGATATTTAAAGCGGCAATGACCAATCCGGACGAGGGGCATGGCGGGGGCGTGTCGAGGAGCTGTACGTGATTAGATGAGAGACCAGGAAGTAGTAGAGCACAGCTGAGAGTGCTGGAGACGTGGTGAAGACTCCCATGCCGAGCGGGGGGCAGAGACAGGCTTAATGCGCGCGCTATAAATCCTAGAAGGAAGCGCGCTCTGTAACACCAGCGCCAGAATCCAAGATGGCGGCCGTGGCAGAGTTCAAGGTATGCACTGGGCGGCGGCATGGGTAGCGATGGGGGGTGGGGGCAGCAGTCGCTGCAGTACTGGTAGTGGGTAAGGAGGGGTCACGCCGCAAGGGACGTGGTCCCCGATTCCTTACACATTTCCCCTTAGCCATCCACCCACCACCTTTAGAGAATGACCTTTTGTTCTAGCTCTTTGTTTGGAATATGCTTCCCTCCTGTAATTTGTTGAATCCCTTTATATTTTATAAAGTTTCTATCATATCCCTCCTCTCCCTCCTAACCTTTAAGATGTACATATTAAGCTCCTGTAGTCTTTCCCTTTTTTGGAGATATGTTGTCAAGAATTGAAAACAGTATTCTATGTTAGGTCTCACCAGTGATTTATACAGTGATATCACCACCCACCTCTTTCTGCTGCTAATACCTCTTTCTATACAGTACAACCTAACATCCTGTTGACATCCTACATTGCTTTGTCTTTTTTACATTGCTTTGCATTACACGTCTATTTTTATACTGCTGAAATTATTACTCCCAGGTCTTTTTCCTCTATAGTAGTTGACATTAAAGTGCCATTAATCCTATTTTGTGCCTTTAGATTTTTGTGACCCAAGTGCTTTATTTTATTCTTGTTGGCATTAAATTGTAGTTACCACACTTTTGACTAATCCTTTCATTTAGCTAAATCATTAGTAATTTTGTTTACCTAACATGGAGAATCAATCCTGTTGTAGATCTGTGTCAACTGAAAAATGCATACTTTTCCCTCCAAACAATTTGTAAGGTCCACGTGCATATCCCTGAGGTACTCCACTGGTTACCTCCTCTCCTCTGAATGTACCCCCTTTATCACAATTCTCTGTTGTCTATCTGCAACCACTGTCTTATCCATTCTACCACTTTAGAGTCCAATCCCAAGCATCACAACTTGTTCATCAGTTTTCTATGTGGGACTGTGTCAAATGCCCAACTATAATCTAGGTTTCCTCATCAATTACCTCAGTCACCCAGTCAAAAATGATTTGTTTGACATGAACTCCCCCCAGTAAACCAATGCTGCTTGGGATCTTAGAGGTTGTTGGGCTTGGACAAGTCTATCGTTCAACAATGTTTCTATTAATTTTCACACTATTGACGACAGGCTCACTGGCCTGTAGTTTCCTGCCTAGTCCCTACTTCCACTTTTGTGAAATGGGACGCTTGCTCTTCTCCAGTAATTTGGAACTACACCTGTTTATACTGGCCGGTTAAAGTGTGGTCCCTCCTTCAGCTGTGAAGACTGAGAAAAAGTATTATTGGTGGTCTGCTATACAGTTGTGCAACCAGGAGGGATGCAAGGGTGCATTTGCACCCCCCAAGAATTTCATATATTGGAGTGGGGCAGCAGCGGAGGAGGACGACACATGGGAGGGAGTTGTAGTCCAGCTCCTAATGTAATGTTATAACTTGGAAAGGCAGCAGGACCACAAGTCACAGAATCCCTTGAGTATAGGGCCCAGAGAAGGAGGTCACATGGCAGACAGCAACCATTCAGTGCAGAGGCTGCCTGCCATGTGAACTCCTTCTGTATATATATATTATTTAAGTTATGGTGGGTGAAGAGGTGACTAAAAACCCTCCACCGTATAGCATATAAAAATATTACTTGTGAGCACATGCACATGTCTTAGACAGGTCTGCAACCCTGCCCTTCACCATTATCACGCAGCCTACAGCACTTCCACTGCAGTAATGGATTCTGGGAAATTACATGCAAATGAGCACACAGCTCCACCTTTTGTCTCAAGACCACATTACATGGTTAAACCCTTAAGCCAATGCATGCTGCTTTAAACACAGCTTTTAAACATAGCTGTGGTTTTATCTTCTCCCAGGAGGATCTCTATTTTTTGGTTGTCTTCAATATTATTTAATTTCTGGATAAGAGCTGTGAGATTCTCAAAGTGGGCACTCCTCACTTCAGAGTATTGTGTGCAGCGCAACACGAAGTGTGTTTCATCTTCTACCTCTCCTAGCTCACATCGCTGGCACAGTCTTATCTCCTGGTGCTTCCAGTTCTGTCTGTGTCTGCCTGTTTCTAATTTCAGGCTGTGGGCACTCATTCTGTACTGGTTATACACTATCATAGTGGTTTCAAACCTTTTTTTGGTTTGGGAATCCCAGAATTTGATTTTGAAATTCTGGGGAACCTCAATCCTCACCCCAATCACCCGTCTCCCATCTCCGTCTCTCTCCCCCCCCAGACCCCTCCATCACACAATCCAGCTCTCACTTACACACACACACACACACACTCTTACAGTGACACACACACTCTTACACTGACACTGACACACTCACAGACACACACTCTCACATACACACACAGACACTCTAACAGACACAAAAACGTAATTGCCACCACAAAAGAGAATCTATCCCCCCCAAAACAGAATACCTTCACCCACAACAGAATTCTTTCCCCGCCAAAACAGAATCTCTCTCTCTCCCCCCCACCCACCCCCAAACGAAATCTCTCTCCACCTCCCTTAACTCACTCACCTTAGTGGATGCTCTGATGCCTGCTGGCTGCCTACTGCTCTGATTAGTGCTCCTGACACAAGCAAATGCCCAGCGTGCTCAGAGAGATTTGCAATATTGTTCCCACGCTGTGCAGTTGCTTGTAGTCCCCGCCCATTCCGATGTCTCCTCCAATCCAGGCTCTGGGGCGGCGGCGAGCCTGTGAACTGTGTCTGCGACATCAGGATGCAGGGAAAATCTGCTGCTCCCAAATTCTGCCACCATAGGCCTCGACCTAAAGGGCCTAATGGCAAATCGAACACTGCACATACTGCACAGTGTAAACATATCTCGGCAAAGGTTTTGTTTGTAAGGCAGTGGGTAAAGTCCGGTCTGAGGCCACAATAGGCCAATGGTTCTTAATAGTTGATTCAATTGAGTTAGACAAGGTGATATACCGAGTAAGGGACAATAGGGAAACGTAAGTTTGTCCCTTCATGATTATCGCCTTTTCTTGATTGGCGATAGGTGCATAGAACAGTTCATGTGCGCTCTGCATACTCGTCCTCACTTCTTTGTTGTTATAACCCCTTTCTCTGAATCATTCCCCCATGGATTCCAACTCTATATAAAAACAATTGGGATCACCACTATCCTAGCCACTCTAAGCCACTGTAAGAAAGGAAGAACCCTTTTCAACATGGGTGGATGAAAACTTCTTTCTTACATCCTGTCTTTCTTCCTTTCTCACAGCTGATTGAAGTGGCTAGCACAGTCAGCGATCCCAATTTGTTTGAAATAGCGTTGGAATGCATGGGGGAACGGTTGAGAGAAGGGGTTACAACAACAAAGAAGTGATATGGGGATTGAAGAGATTAATGGGTACTGTACATGTGCTTTCACCTTTTCTCTATTACCAGTGTCTGCAGCCTGGTGATTACAGGTTATACAATTCAATATACTTACCTTAACAAAATACCGGATGGATATTACAGAGAAGTTCAACATGCAAGCAAGAACACATTTGTGGGTTAACAGTTTGGAACCCCTTCCTCTTGGGGGGCTCCGTCAATATATTTTAGTACATCATGCACCATTATGTGGATATGGAAAGCTACTCTCTTGATGTTTGCCTTGTTCCTGTTGCTTTAAATTGCACATTCTCCTCTTTATATATCATTGGGAGTTGGTACCCATTGTAATCCGTGCAATTTGTTTGGAGGACACATTATTTGCTATGTGTTACTGTATTGATTTGTTATATGCTCTTTTTGTTTTCTCACAGTGTACTTTGTATGCGGTACTATCAGGATACTATGTTGTGCTCTACCATGTTGCTTATGCTTCTCTGACATACAGTTACATAGTCTGTTCCTGCATCTGCAGTTATGTGGGGTATGTGTATCTTATTCTAGTAGTGTATGGACTTGGTTTGATGTATACAACCTGATATAGACTGACACCAATACTGGCCCATTTCAAGCATATTTTTTTATTTTGGTGATACTTAGGACCACCTAGGGAAAGTGCTCTATGCTGTGACAACTTAACACTGATAGCCACAGGATAGAGATCACAGGATAGGGATACTCTAGTTGCCTGTGTTGCAGTACAAGTTTTTTTTTTTTTAACAATTGTACTTATTTTCTAGGTGGGAGTCTGTCTGACTTAGGAATGTACCTGATTTTGGGTAGGAGTTTACACCCCCCTTGATATTGGGGATATTCAGAACCACCAGTGACATATTTTTGCAACTGCCCCTTACTGTCTTAAGCTTCATGTAGTCTCAGTCTGTCTTAGATCATAGTTTTTAATCATTGTCTTACTCATTTTGCGTTCATTTGGGAATGTTTTTTATTGCTCACGAAGTTTGGGGTAGGATTGCCCTGCATACCTCTTGCACTGGGTTATTGGATCTTGTTTCCTAGCAACCACAGCAGAAGTGAGTAACAACTGTTGCAGCAAAGTGCCGGCGCTCATTGTTCTTTACAGCTGAAGGGAAGAGTATTTAGGTCTGTGTTTACACTGTATGTGCTGTCTTGGAAAAGGCTGTGTTGAGAGCTGAAACGTTGATCAGTTTTTTCATTAAATATTGCATATTTTGTTTAATTTGTGGTGTGCCTGCTTTTTTCCTTTGTATACTACTATTTGTTGTTGTTTGCACAGGCATATTATTTATTATTTTGTGGAGTGCTGCTATAGCGTTGTATACTGTACAGTATATAATGTATATTGTGACAGGCGACTTCGCGGCAGGGTCAGTAAAGAGTCCACACACTGTACTTGTGATGTACACTGGCGACACACTTTATTCGAGCTCGGCTAGTCCCACGAATTCGGGTATACCCGGGTGTATTGAGGTTTGTGACTGTTTTCTGCCCGAGTGCATTGCGTTATTTTCCAGGCAGGGATTGAAGCATTTTATTCCCGCTGGCTGCAATACTGCACAGTATATATATATATATACTGCATTACAATTCATGAATTTATGCCATCTGGTAGACACGCGAAGCATTGCAGCCTATTAAATCCTAATCATTATCATTTAACAGATCAGCCGCCCGTCAGTCAGGCATGAACCATGGCTGGGAAGGCAAACGCAACGGGGCTTGTCTGAGGTGAGGAGCGGCGCATTCCAGGTATCTGCCAGGTACATACTGGGTATTTGCTCGAATAAAGTGTGTCGGTGCAGTACCAATTCCTTTGGTGGTTTACTTGCATACAAATACACAAAATGTTAGGTACAACATCCATTGAAGGCAAAACAATCTATAAACAAAAAAGCCTACTCCACTATAGGGAGACTAAATAAACAGAACCGGCCCTGAAATAACTGGTTAACTGGCTACTTTCCAGTCTAAACAATACACAGCATTGCTTGGAATCAACAGACATTCTGTATATCTGAGGTGCTGGGAATCCATCCCAGCACTTTCCAGGTAATTCCTCTGGGAACTGTTACACCTTGCAGATAGGTCAGCCCAGCTTGCAGATAGGTCAGCCCAGCTTGCAGATAGGTCAGCCCAGCTTGCAGATAGGTCAGCCCAGCTTGCAGATAGGTCAGCCCTGCTTCCTCAGCAGAATGTGGAACTCGGGTTTCTCACAGACAAGCCCGCATCCTTGCATGCTTGTTCAGCTTCTTAAAGCTTCCCGGTGTTGGGTGTGTGTCCCAGACAGTCCCAGCGTCCTTGCAGGTCTGTAGACTTGTTCCAACCAGCGTCTTTGCTAGTTGGGGAAAGACTCAGTTCTAGTAGGCTGCTGACTGCCTTTTAAACCCATTGCAATCAGCAGTTTGGTTTGAATTAATTAGACCCAGCTGCAGATTGTCCATCTAGCAGAGTTAACCTCTCACATACTTGAAATCCCACATAATGCAACCTCCTGCTAACATACACCCAGCCTATGACTCTGTCACAATATACTGAATTAGGGCAAGGCTAACAACGGCAACGCACCTTCGGATGCCCCAAACTCCCTCGTCTCCCAAATGGCAGGGGGAGCTGGAGGACAGAGCGCAGGGACCCCAGAACGGCAGGACTGCTTGAGAGGTTGTTTGTGTGTTTTTGTTTGGGAGGTGGGTCTTACCTTCTCCGGAGCAGGCCACCTTCTGTAGAGTCGCATTTCCATGATGACCGATGTCAAACAACATTGTGATGTCATGACGACACGTTGCCATGACGTTGCAACGCTGACGGAGGAGGGACGCTCTTCAAGGTAAGTCCAGTTAACTTTTTTTCCCAGGGCTAGGGGGGGGGGGGAGTCCCGCTACCAGCATGCTGCCTTGGACTAGAGATGGGTGAATTTTTTTGGCAAATTTGGATCTAAAGCGCATGGGCCGGTTAGTTTTGTCTGCAGATTTCAAAAAGATCAATCTCAAAAAGGGCAATTCGTGGTTTGTGGATTTTTTATTATTATTACCAATACACTTTGTGGATTTCCGCAATCCGTAGACGAATTTGGAGAATCCAATCCGCGGATTCACCAATCCGTTGGCAGATTCCTAAAAATCCACCACGGATTGCTGAATCCGCGGATTGAATTCTACAAATCTGTCAATGGGTTGTATCCAATGGCAGTTTTTGATGAATCCACATGGATTAAAACCGACCAAATCCGTTTGCAGATTTTACACCGCAAAACGGATTTTGGGGGGATATTGTGAGAAAATACAGGAAACAGATTTGGGCGGATTCACCATCTCTATCTTGGACCTCACAAAGCCTAAGGCAGGCCGTGTTTGTATATACTGTACATATACACACACACACACAGTGAGGGGATGTGTGAATTTATTCTCAGTGCTGTTTTCGCACTTCTACACTGTATGATTATCCTTGGTGCTGTTGCTGTTGCTGTGGAACTGACAGTGGTACTATCTGGCAGGCATTCTGCTAATAGCTGGTCTCGGTGGCCTGGCTGTTCACTGGCGCACTAGGTACAGAAACTAAAAGTGTATAAGTTTAACCCACATGAATGAAATGAATTGACACAGTATTGTTGTTCTTATTATTACTATTAATATATTGCTATATAATAGACCCAGAGAGAGTACAGTAGAGCCCAGGTCACTGTGACCAGACTACAGCCCAGGCAGTGAACACAGACAAGTCGGTCCAGTCAGTCACCATGAACAGGCAATCCAAGTGGCAATTTAAAAAAAATATATATATTTGTTTTAATATATGCAGCCTTTGATTACATTTATTGACAACTAATTTCCTACAGTAAGCTGACTATCGATTCGTTCTCCCGTGATTGATCAGCAAAGATCATGCTTCCAAGGGTTCACTAAATGGCTGCCTTTCAGTTTCAATCAATCCTTCAGTCAGTGTAACTTAGCAGCTACAATATATTCTTAAATTACTAAGGTAACATTATCTATTGTTAGAGTTTGCAGATCAAACTGCACTTAGAATTCTTTTTGTGTTATGTTCTCTTTTTTTCACGGTTTATACATATTCAACTGGAGTGGTCAAACCAGCAACAACAGCAGCAGAAGCAGCATCAACCGTTTTAAAGAACTATTTTTGGGGACTTCATATATTTTAAAAAAGACACAGAATTATGTATATGAATATGTTTATAGATATATAAATAATTGTGGTTCGATAATTGAGTGGACCTTTTGTGTGTAATGATGTAGAGAAACTCCTAATGTATTGTGGGGTTGACGCTGCACAAACCCATATATATAATTTATCCATATGTCATATACTTACAGTATCTGTTCATGCACCACAAGGGAAATTTAATAATAACAAAAAAATGGGCTAAAACCTGGTAAAAAGCTAAACAGTAAAAGACTATTAAATTAAAATCAGAGTCGCAATGTCTCGAGCCCTATCAGCCCATCTTCAGGCCTGAAAACCTGATCTTGCTTCCGTTCATCAAAAAAGCGAATGTGGGGTCACACTCAGTCCTAAAGTGGGGGAGAATATCCTCCTCCCACAACACATTTTAAAAAATAGTTTGGGGATTCTGATTTTTACAAATCTGAATAAGTTTGCGACTTTTCAGTGATAAAAAACGAATGGGCCTTTTTTGAGACCGCGAATATCCAATGCTGATACTGTTGGAATTTGCACATTTCGAGGCGGATTAGAATTTCTGTGGAAAATTTATCCATCTCTAATTGGAAGTACGTGGCTCAGTACTTTCACTTTATTCCATCATTAAGAATACACAAACCAGAACGTGCTTTGAAACTAACACAAGATGTTGTGAAGGTCTGACTTAGACACCTGCTAGTGAAATACTTCAGATTAAACAGCTGACATAGCTGGTAATGCGGGATTCATGCAGGGTAGCTTGGCGAATATATGTAAAAATATTAATGCACATTTCTTTGCCTAAAGAGCAAATCTTTGTGGGCATTATTCTAGGCATGTCTCTTTTGAGTAATTTTGCCTAACAATATTTCCCATATTTGTCTACTGGTAACATGAAAGAGTAAAAAGTCATAACTCTGCAACTTAACCCATTTACCTACATTGTGTACATTCTGACGCATTTCTTCATTTAATAACGGATGTGTAATCTTTTTATAAATTATATTGACATGGCTTCTCCCCTTCCTGATGTGGGGAGCAGGAATTTGAAGTTATCTTCCACAACCTTGAAAATTTGTATCTGGGATTGTGTCTCTATATTCTGTCAATCCTTACCTCAACATTACAATTTGTAGCAGACGTCTCCAATAGTCTTGAACATGTGGATGCTTTGGCTATTGGATAACTAAACTCTTTCCTGCTGCCAAGAGAAAATACATACTGAAAAGTTATAGGCCCATTTTTACAACGCAGTGCTATGCCATAAGACACTCAAATGAGTCTTAAGGTTTCTTGCAGTGCTGGAAGGTGCTGTATGGCATAACATCACTTAGTACATATGGGCCTAATGAGGAAACCCTTGATCAGGGTTTTTGGGTTGTCATAAATTGACACATTCTACAATTTGGCTAGGTAAAAACATTTGACTTCAACCTACAGTGTGTTTATACCTTGGCTCACCCATTTGATGTACCACATTTGAATTTGTGATTGAATGAGGGTTCAGATTTAGGAACTAAAGAATCTGTCCACTTGATGGCAGACTGAAATGTATACTGTATGTAACAGGTAAGGCACACATTCATGCAAAATCTTATTTGGTGTGCCTTTCTTTGACAGGTAACTCACACATATTTTGATGACCACATCATTTACACTAGCTCGATTGTGAAGCATCCAAGAATGTGAAATACTTTAGTAGTCAGGAAGACATGTACATTGATGATTAGCACCCGGATGACACTCTGTGATAGAGCTTCATTGAGTGGGTTGTAAATTACAGATTTTCTCTCAAAACTGAACTGGTCTTCTAATGATTCAACTTACCCTTTCAGCAGGAGCCACTGATTTGTGACCTAGGGAGTTATAAAACTATTAAGGTATCCATGTTTCCTCTAGTCATCCATCATTATAGCATTAACATATGAGCCATAGTAAGATATGGGCCATCCACGTAAAAAAGCTCTATCACTTTTTATAGATTGTTGATAATATTTTTGAGTTAGAGGCTAGAAAAGATGACACACCAATCAAGGCATAGTGTAGTTACTCAGGAATAATCTAAGACTTGGCATTTAATTAAATAACCCACCGTTAAACCAAGCCAGCAGTAGCAATTAATGCAATGTCAAGTTACCATTCTGTACAATCTATCCTTTATTTGCCTGATACAGACTTGACAAGGAAATTCTGAATAGATATTATCATGACTTCAATTTAGACGTTAAACTAACATTAGGCAAATAAGCAATTGAGCCAGAGTTAAAGCTGCAAATGAGCATTATGCGCTCATATGCACGACCAGGCATGTTGTGCAAAATTAGTAACAGGTTATTGTTAACTGTGAGTCATAACTATGTACAAAGTATATTACAGTATACAATCTGTTCCTTGTCCTAAGAAAGTATTATTTTTATAACATTTCCTTTTGTAGATTTGTGAGCTTTAAAATGCTGAAGAGCTGTTGAAAGGGTTGTCTGTCTGCTAATTTACAGTGACCTCTCCTTATAATTTCAGCAGGTAGTTTATTGATTGTAGGCTGCATTCTTCTCTATTCTTTGCAGGAATCCTAGTATCCACAGATGCTACTCTGCTTGATGCCCTATTTCAACAGCTTGTTTTTTGTCAGAATACTTTGGATTAAACACATGCATTATTCCTTAAGATTCTGTGTGGACACGTGCTATTCGCTACCTATATAAAGCTTTTATTGTTTCCGTGACTGGGTTGCCAAAAAGTTACCAAGAAACGACTGTCATTCTTTACAGCACTTAGTGAAGTTATTTTCTATACATTGGCAAAGAAGGTGTATAAGATGACTGGCTTGGTTCCTGCCAAGAGGAAGCGATCTGATTATCCAATTGATGACAGTATATATGGGGATACATTTTATGTGTACATGACCTTATATAGGTTCTGGAATTGTCATTATATTTTGATACTCAGCAGGAATCTTTCATTCCTAATGTTTTGGCCCAATTTGGCTGCTTATTATAGGTCCTAACACTCTATACACTGTCATCCCAAATAAATGTTTTCTTGTCTTCTTCAATATGGGTAAAAAATATCCAAAGACATCTTTAAAAATACAGTAGTAGTCAGGGGCGCGCGCATGACGTCATCACGGATGCACATTTGCTAGGACAGCTCTGTGCACTCCGCAAGCATAATTTGATATAACCCCTGATCGGCACCTTTTTGCAATCCGCATGCTACAGCAGCAGTTGGGGGAAGTAGCGGAGATGCCCCTCGGAAAGAACGGGAAGCCGGAGACCCCTGATCTTTCCCGTTTCGGCCGAATACAGTCCGCGACGGACGAGAAGAAAAAAAACAAAGATGGCGCTTATGCGAGTACACGGGAGCACGCAGCACCAGACTGGGAGATAGAGAGATGGGCTGCTGGGCTGGATGGAGAGGCTCTAGAGCGACAGGCAACGCTGAGAAACACAGCAAACAAGGACACAGCAGTCAACGATTATAAAGGGTTGCAGAAATAGAGGCTCAATTGATTTTGAAAATGACCTATCCAGATATTCCAGGATATGTCCAGGCTGAAAATAGATCGACGAAGAGGACTCCGTCCGGTGACAGCGATAATCCAGGAGAAGGGGATTCGATATCGGTGGACCTTCCATTCAGTCTTTTAGTCAACCACGAGGGCAAACAGATCTTGCTTCGTTATCCTGAGTAATCTGCTTCTTTTCTATCAGCTTTAAATCTGGCCCCCAAGGATGGATCAGCGAGGATCTCGTGGTTAGAATACAGAGGATGAGCGACCGACCGAGGGGGCGATGGCCCAGAGAGTGAGTCAAGAACGTCTCTGTTTTTGGAGGGGCCCCGCTGGGTTCCCCTGAGTGGGTCTGCGGTGGTACCCCTTGCCGATGGGCCGACAACACGTACCGGCCCAAAGAAATCTACGTTAGATCTGCAGCTTTGTTTCTCTTCTTTCTATTTTCTCCCTGAGGCCCTTTGTGTTTTTTTGTATTCTATTATAGGGACACTCTTGCCCATGGTCTGGAGTCTACTGCCCACTGCCTGAGAGCCGGTATGCTGCAGATGATATGTGGATGAAGTTGGTGAATGAACGGACTTGGGGCTCGGGTGGTGGGTGAGTGGGCCTCAGCCCAAAGATTATGAAGCGACTGAGATGGTTGGGGGTTTGGGCACCACACTGGAACCCAGGTTACAGACACAAAGAATGATAAGCTCTATTGAAGGACAAGAGCAGTTTCTACCAGAAATTAATCAGATTGCTTATATCTCTAGTCGTTATATAGTATGAAAAGCTACATATGTTTATTTGTTCCTCAGTTGGTAGGAATTGTTGCTGTTGTATTTGTTAAGCCTCTATATTCGGACCAAGTTAAAGCGGAGATGCGTTCATGAGGTCGAGAGTAGCAAGTGGCGGGGTGTGCAAAGTGGGCGGGAAACCTGTATGCCACGACGCCAGGATGCCCCCAGTAGGGCAATATGCCCGCCAGGCTAGACCATGTAGGGTCTGGCCGCAAAATTGGGATGAGTGGCTGGTTACACTCATCTTAGTTTTTGTTTTTGTTGTTGTTGTTTTTGTTCTTTCCCAAGTTCCCAAAGTGGGACAGTTCCTCCCTTTTTTTTCCTTTTCCCATTTGCCCACCACAACCGTTAAAGTTTCTCGAGCACAATCTTCAGATGGAAGAGAGAGATGTGACCCTGGGCTTGGCTAGTCAAGTGCAATTGAATTTGGTGTCCTTGAATATAAACAGCCTAAATAGTAATGGTATGTGTAAGTTGGCCCTAAAAGAATTTAGGAAACTGAAAGCACATATTGTTTTTCTGCAAGAGACGCATTTTGACACCCAGGAACCCCCAAACACTTTTAGCAGGACATATCCCGTTGCATTTTATTCGTCTTTTACTAGCAAGAAAAGCGGGGTTGCGATTTTAATAAAAAGGATATCGCTTTTCAGACATTGGAAGTCAAGAGAGACCAAGAATGGATGGTTGTGGTCCATGGTCTTCTCTCAGGCCTACATATCACACTAGTGAATATATATACGTGCCCAATGAGGGACAAAATGATCTCTTAATGGAAACATTGGAGTCAATGGGAGATAACCGAGAACATTTACTTATCTTAGGAGGCGATTTTAATATGGTTCCAGCCCCTGATGTGGATAAGTCCACACGTCCAGTACAGTCACACTCTGCAATGTAGTGTAACAAAGAAATTTAGATTGGTAATCAAAGAATTTGGCCTGTTGGATGCCTGGCGTTCCTCACATAAAGGGCAGAGAAGTTATTCCTTTTATTTGTCCCCACACGACTCGTATTCCAGAATCAATAATATATTTGTAATCCCAAATATTTTGGAAGTATTGGTTCACTCAGATATAGGGTCCATCATGTGGTCAGACCACGCCCCAGTGGCAATTATGTTTGACCCACCATTCGCTAAGATTTAATTGGAGGTTGAACGATTCATTACTAAATTACCCGGAGATTAGTACACCAATTGGAGACTCACTTAAAAATTATTTTCGGACCAACAATGGGTCTGTAAAATCAACAGCAATTAATGGGAGGCACACAAGGCCACGATCAGAGGACAGCTCATCTCAATAGCGTCATTCAGAAAGAGAATAAAAATGGAAACACAAAAATATTTAACGGAAAAAATTATATAGTTGGAAAGTTCATATTAAAAAAACCTGTTGAGAAAAATTTATAACATTTTGAGGCAGGCTAGGGAGGAACTCAAGAGGCTACAACTGGAGGATGTAGAGAAGGCCCTTAAGTGGACTGAGCAGATGTATTATGATAAGGGAGATAAGGCGGATCACTTATTGCCACACAAACTTGGAGGGATCAGGTCGAGGGCCTCGGTTCCCACTATTAGGATAAAAGGTGGATTGCAGTGGAATTTGCTAAATTTTATACAGAACTTTATGACCTAGATAATTAAACCCTGATTTTTAAAACCCCAGGTTTGGCACAGATTGAGGATTATTTGAGAGATTGGAACCTCCCTAAATTGACAGAGGAAGATCATAATATTTTAAACGCAAAAATAACCCAGGTAGAGCTAGGGAGGGCGGTCAGCACTTCCAGGTTTTTTTTACAGGGGGTCCGTGCCCTCTATCAGTCGCCAAGAGCCACCCTGAAGATTCCAGGTGGGGAGAGGAATCTGATAACAATCAAGAATGGGACCAAACAGAGGTGCCCCCTTTCTCTCCTTCTTTTCGCCTTGACAATCGAACGTCTCGCGGCCACTATCGGAGCCTCTCCAAACATACAAGGGATTAAAATAAAAGATGAGTGCTATAAAATATCGTTGTTTGCAGATGATATTACTCTTACCATATCTAATCCGTTGACATCTCTCCTCCTGGGATTTGGTGAGCTACCTGGGTACAAAGCTAATATGGGAAAGTCGGAAGCTCTAAATTTGACATTAACTGAAAAGGAGGTCTTAAACGACACTTTGACTATAAATGGAAAAAGGCTTATTTGAAATATCTGGGGATTTACCTTATCAGAGATTATAATGTAATATAAATATAATTACCCTGACCTTTTCTCAAAGATAAAAAAAGATCTACAAGCCTGGAATTCTCGTTGTATTTCCTGGATAGGGCGTATAACTGCGGTTAAGATGAATGTTCTTCCTAGACTTCTGTATTATTTTCAGATATTACCGATATCGGTTCCGCACTCAAATATAAAAGAAATTCAGAATCGAATTACGCAATTTATTTGGAAATACAAACAGCCGAGAATAGCCAGGTCCATTATGTTGGACACTAAGGAAGGATGTGGTATGGCAGTTCCAGATATTTAAAAATACTATTTAGCCTCCCATATGAAGCAAATGGTTTATTGGCATTCTTCGAGGGGGGCTATGCCTGGGTGGATCTGGAGATCTCACTTAAAGCCCCAGTCGTACTGTCTTCTTTATTATGGTCAAGTTCTGGGATGGGGCCTGGGAGTCAGCCTGAGCAGGCAGTGATTGGATTTACTCTGAAAATTTGGCAGATGGCAAAAAAGAAGTATAAGGTTATGTCAACTCCTTCTAGGTTTGTGCCCCTGTTTGGTAATCCAGGGTTTATCCCACGTTTTCAGGGTCAGCATTTTGAAAATTGGAGACATAGAGGGATTCTGGAGGTAGGAGATTTGTTAGAAAAAGACAAGCTAATGTTGTTCGTGGAACTGATGAGAATATATGGCCTGCCCCAAACTGCGCTGTTTAGGTATATACAGGTTTGACAATTTGTGTGCCACGGTTTTTATGATGAGGAATTTCCTAGATATACACGATTCGAAGATTTATGTAAAACAAAAAACTACAAAAGAGGTCTGATATCATTTTTGTACCAGGGTTTAATATCAAAAATGGATACCTCTGCCCATAAATATATGGACCAGTGGGCTCTGGAATAACAAAGGAAGACTGGGAAGATATATGGGAGAATGCGGGTAAATCCTCCATGTGTACGGTAACAAAAGAGAATATATATAACATTTTGCTACGTTGGTACTATATCCCCAAAAGATTAAAGCAGATGTTCCCAGGGACCTCTGATAGATGTTGGAGCGGATGTGGACAGATAGGAGACCTGGCACATATCTGGTAGTTCTGTCCAGTAATGCAGATGTACTGGAGGACAGTTCTGAAACTAATAAAGGATATGACGGACAGGGCTGCCAACAGAAATCATAGGGCCGAGAAGAAATTAAAGGAGCAGCCCACACAACCCAACCTACCATGGGGGAAAAAAATTTGCTCGCAACTTTTACTTAACTGTTTTCTTCTTATTGTAATACGGGAAAAAAACATTACAATGCAATCTGTTTATTACACCCCCACAATACATATAAAACATACACCCCCACCCCCCCCAATACATATATAGGTCCAACCACACACATCAATAAGATAACGAATAACATCTGGCAAACACTTCACTACAAGAAGATAACAGATTACCTTAACGACTGGGGACGGGGCAGCAGGCTAGCGCAGGGGGAGCTGGGATTGCGGGCGCGTGCTAGCCATAGCGCTTCCCCCTCCATCACATGCCACTCATCTCACCCCTGCAGGTCGGACACCCTGCGCAAGCGCGCCGAGAAGTCTGAGCATGCACATGGGCAGTGCGCGTGTGTGTGTGTGTGTGTGTGTGTGTGTGTGTGTGTGTGTGTGTGTGTGTGTGTGTGTGTGTGTGTGTGTGTGTGTGTGTGTGTGTGTGTGTGTGTGTGTGTGTGTGTGTTGTATGATCTCGCTAATCGAGAAAAAAACCCAGATGTGAATGACTAATTTCCTGAACCAATGTCTGGATGCCCCCGATGCACAATTTTCAAAGGCAGCAATCCCGCCTGGGATCTTACCTGATCCAGTGTGTGAGAGCGAGACAGGGTGACAGAGAGAGGGAGACAGGGTGACAGAGAGAGGGAGACAGGGTGACAGAGAGAGGGAGAGGGTGACAAAGAGAGGACGACAAGGTGGGTGGGTAGGTGACTAACTGGAGACAGAGGGAGGCCATGGGAGACCAGGGGGGGCTAGGGGAGACCAGGTGAGAGATGGGGGCAGGGGAGGCCAGAGGAGGTCAAGGGGAGGCTGTGGGGGGCAAGAGTAGGCCCAGGGCAGGCCGTGGAGGGCCAGAGGAGGTCCAGGGGAGGCTGTGGGGGGCCAGAAGAGGCCATAGAGGGCCAGAGGAGGCCGTGGGGGGCCAGAGGAGGTCAAAAAGAGGGCACGTGGGGACCAGGGGAGGGCATGGGGGGACCAGGGGAGGGCATGGGGGGGACCAGGGGAGGATGTGGGGGGACAGGGGAGGGCATGGGGGGGACCAGGGGGAGGCAGTGGAGGGCAGGGGGGGGCCAGTGGAGGCCATGGCATGGACCAGTGGAGGCCGTGGGGGGACCAGTGGAGGCCATGGGGGGGCAAGAGGAGACTAGTGAGGGGGCCAGAGGAGGCCAGTGGGGGGACATGGGGAGGCCGTGGGGGGACATAGGGAGGCTGTGGGGGGCCATGGGGAGGCCGTGGGGGGACATGGGGAGGCCGTGGGGGGACCAGGGGAGGCTGTGGGGGGACCGGGGGAGGCCATGGGGGGGCCAAGGGAGACCAGGGGGGACCAGGGGAGGGCGTGGGGCGACCAGGGGAGGGCATGGGGGGGCCAGCGGAGACCAGTAGGGGGCCAGAGGAGACCAGTGGGGGGGCATGGGACATTGCTTACCTGCTCTGTGCTGGATAGAAGAAATGGCAGCTTCACAGCTCAGAGCCTGGCTGCAAGCCAAAAAAAAAAAATCCTGGCAATGCACCAGCCAATCAGGTTGGGGGGTGGGGGTTCCAGCAGGGGAATTGTAGGGATCATCAGCAGGTACAATCTGGTTGCCAGGGGCGACTGGAAAGCCGGTTTTGTCAGCACTGCGCACATGGATTTTTTTCTTTGACACAGCAATTTTTTTTTTTAGGCGGGCACGGCCGTGCAGGGGGCCCGGGCGGATGGGCCCCCTGACTCATGGGGCCCGGGATGCCAGTACCGTCTGTCCCCCCCTGTTGGCACCCCTGATGATGGAAATCAAGATTCCGCTAGATCCAATTTTAATTATTCTGGCTAAACCCATGGAAGATGTGAAACACCATACACTTAGATTGATTCTGCATATCCTAATAGCGGCTAGGTGTGTCGTGGCAGTGGCGTGGAAAAAGACACTCCTGCCCTCTAGAAGAGAGGTTATTAGAAGGGTCAATGATGTTCAATTAATGGAGAAATTCACCTAATTTCTGAATCATACCACAAGGAAGTATGATAGGGGCTGGGGCCCTTGGGATGTTGGATAGGGGTGTGATCCTGGAGGGAGAGTGAGTATGGGAATGCTAAATGTAAAATAGGGTGTTTATCGAATATCAAACATCAAGTGTTGAATGATATGCAATGTGACGGTTGTTGTTTGTAAGAAATTTGATACAGAATGGTTGTGTGTGTGTCCCCCCCCCCCACTTTTTCTTTTTGTATCCTTCCATTCACATTTTTGTTTTAAAAACCTAATAAAAATATACGTTTTAAAAAAAATACTTTAGTAATTTCAAGTGTGTCCAAATTAAAATACAATATCACAGATGCCGTTTTAACAAATGTGTGGGGACATAGGGAGGCTGTGGGGGGCCATGGGGAGGCCGTGGGGGGACATGGGGAGGCCGTGGGGGGACCAGGGGAGGCTGTGGGGGGACCGGGGGAGGCCATGGGGGGGCCAAGGGAGACCAGGGGGGACCAGGGGAGGGCGTGGGGCGACCAAGGGAGGGCATGGGGGGGCCAGCGGAGACCAGTAGGGGGGCCAGAGGAGACCAGTGGGGGGGCATGGGACATTGCTTACCTGCTCTGTGCTGGATAGAAGAAATGGCAGCTTCACAGCTCAGAGCCTGGCTGCGAGCCAAAAAAAAAATCCTGGCAATGCACCAGCCAATCAGGTTGGGGGGTGGGGGTTCCAGCAGGGGAATTGTAGGGATCATCAGCAGGTACAATCTGGTTGCCAGGGGCGACTGGAAAGCCGGTTTTGTCAGCACTGCGCACATGGATTTTTTTCTTTGACACAGCATTTTTTTTTTTTAGGCGGGCACGGCCGTGCAGGGGGCCCGGGCGGATGGGCCCCCTGACTCACGGGGCCCGGGATGCCAGTACCGTCTGTCCCCCCCTGTTGGCTCCCCTGATGATGGAAATCAAGATTCCGCTAGATCCAATTTTAATTATTCTGGCTAAACCCATGGAAGATGTGAACCACCATACACTTAGATTGATTCTGCATATCCTAATAGCGGCTAGGTGTGTCGTGGCAGTGGTGTGGAAAAAGACACTCCTGCCCTCTAGAAGAGAGGTTATTAGAAGGGTCAATGATGTTCAATTAATGGAGAAATTCACCTCATTTCTGAATCATACCACAAGGAAGTATGATAGGGGCTGGGGCCCTTGGGATGTTGGATAGGGGTGTGATCCTGGAGGGAGAGTGAGTATGGGAATGCTAAATGTAAAATAGGGTGTTTATCGAATATCAAACATCAAGTGTTGTATGATATGCAATGTGACGGTTGTTGTTTGTAAGAAATTTGATACAGAATGGTTGTGTGTGTCCCCCCCCCCACTTTTCCTTTTTGTATCCATTCCCTTCACATTTTTGTTTTAAAAACCTAATAAAAATATACGTTTTAAAAAAAATACTTTAGTAATTTCAAGTGTGTCCAAATTAAAATACAATATCACAGATGCCGTTTTAACAAATGTGTTTTAAAATAAGACAATTAAATTAGTGCAAAATAAGTTTCATTTTTACATTGAAGTCGGTTTCAGTGCATAGTAATACTTTAATCAGGAACAAAGATCTTAAGCAGTGCAAGTAAAGTCTTCATATTTATTCCATGTTGAGTTCAAATTTGGCACTCTAATATATAACGGCACAACACACTTCATCCATTTTCCATAAGATTCAGTGTTAATACAGAACTTGCACATTGTATTATCACATACCCACATTATTTCATGCTATACCCACATTATTTCATGCTATCACATCCCATTGGCACAGGTCACATTGGACCTTGAAGCTTTCTTTAGACCTGCTCTTTGTCTGCAAAAGACAAAGAGGCCTGAACTGTTCTGTTATTTATCATCTGATACCAGCTACACCTACAAAAAGCTAAATATTTTGTACACGTTGCCGAATAGGGATTTGCATCAGGCCTCTAGCGGGGTTGTGTATCAGTTTATTGGGTCCATGTCCTTCCAGTAATTTTAAAAGCACATGCTGAAGATTATCAGACACACTAACACAAAGATCTATTATGTTTGCATTAATAATTCATAAATTGGCATATTTGTTATGCTATTGGGGCTGATGTGCTCTACTCCTTCATCCTATGCAGCAATTATTACAAGACCTTTACAGTAAAATTGTGTAAGGACCCTGATATTTGAGTGAGTATGTCTTAGATCAGAACGTTGCTTGGCAATATATTGACAAACACTGGCAGAAGAGCCAACAGTTTTGAAATTGCTGGGCTATCAACACATAAACAGATATAAAAAGATCAGATCATGACTCTCTGTAGGTTGACAATTTACCAGATAGGTCATGCCCAAGTTATGTTCAGTATTTCCAAGATTGGGAGGAGTATCGAAATGCGAATGAAAGCACATGTGGAGAATTAGCAAAGTTTTACCATAAAAATAATGTCATTTTTGTTTTAATAAATGTTATACTCCCAATGTTGGACAAAACATCTGGAAATAACTTGTTAGTGTAACGTGAACCACTCCACATCTAGGGGAGGTTGCAACATATTCATTTTGAAATGTGCTGTAGCTTCTTTAACAGCAAAGTGATTGGAGATCCAGAAAGAAGAGATTGGTTGAAGTTAAGAACAAGTTATGAATCAGTGACAATTTAGCATAATTGATCATGGGAATTTCCTTGTAGCTACTTAATTTTGGGTGCAGGTAAAAAGGGTAACACCTTATTTTAAATTAAATTTAAAGCAGAAAAACATGTGAAATCTCATGGGTTTTTATTTTTTAAATAAATTAGTACTGTAGTATTGGATAATAATAAAACAAATTCAGATCTTAATGCCATTTTAATGAGTTTTAAAGCATTTTATGATTACCATTGCCGGTTTTAGCCCACCTTGCAAGCAGTGCAAGATCTTTGCAAAACTTTCCTGTTTGTGATAATTTGTTACCAATGTTCCCAGCATTTTGAGCTGCAAACAGTAACAATAGATAATGTTACCTTGGTAATGTAAGGATACATTGTTGCTGCTGAGTTACACTGGCTGAAGGATTGATTGAAACTGAAAGGCGGCCATTATGTTAGGCACACAATCAGGGTTTTTGCAGATTTTTAACAGGAGCACCAAACAATTGCCAGCTTAGGTAAGAATGTATAATTATAAATTGTCACAGGCTTTACATATACAAATAAGAAAGATAAGAAAAGTGGGGAATGTAGTATTGCTGATTTAAAGATGTTTCTTTGATTATTTGCAAAGACATTATCAGACTTTTGACTGGATACTTTAACAAATCTTTGTTTACTCCCATAATCTTGATTGGGCTTTATTCTTTTTTTAATTTTTATTATTATTATTATTATTTCATGTACACCCATTGCATTAGCTGCATGAAGAGTATACACATTTCTATTGGGGTAATATTCCTACGTGTTATGAGCAATCAGGAACCGAAAATGTGCCTACGGCTGTGGGTGCAACATTATTGTTCATCATGTACACTACTCCAGGCGCAAACTGCATTAAAACCGTACAATCATTACATCTTCATTCGCTGCCCGAGTGGCCATACATTACTGGTCTCTCTGGTAGTTAAGGGGTTAAAAGAATATATTGTTTCATTCCAAAATCTTACAGCAGCTGTGCTAAAGGATTTCAGGGATACAATGTAATTATTGACAGAGAAGGCAAAAAATGTAATGTCGAACAACTTACTGTACAACCAAGATCCCGCTTGGCAGGAACTAATGGCAAACAAGCTGTAGAAAGTTATCTACATGCAGCTATCATCTGGACAGAAGCCATGGATGACATCTGGGTCAGACAAAAACTTAATGTAAGATGTACAGTACCATTTCGAAATACATATCAAAAATCACTGCATTAAATTGATGTAATTTGATAACTTCCTTTAGATTTTCATGGTATTGAGTCCAACAAAAGCCAGATTTTATTAACCCTTTAAACCTAGAAGTCAGAAGAGGTTCCGTAACTTAGTTTGCATTGAAAAGTATGTTAAATACATGACATGCTTCACCAGGCTTGTTGGAAATATAATTTGTTTTTCTGTGGCTCATAAGTCATACTATCCAGTGCAAATATAATACTACGCTTTCTATAGACTTTAAGCTTGCCCTCCACTCTTGATTGATTGTCCATGGTGATTTTGTGTATTTTCCACTCACGCTTCCTTCTATATTACGGAAAGTATACGAAACAGGGCTCCACGGAATTTTCAAGATAAATTTATTGCCAACAAATTGACTGACGTTTCTGCCACAATTGGCCTTTCTCAAAGCAGAATGGCATTATTATTATGCCATTCTGCTTTGAGAAAGGCCAATTGTGGCCGAAACGTCAGTCAATTTGTTGGCAATAAATTTATCTTGAAAATTCGGTGGAGCCCTGTTTCCTATACTTTATTGTAAGCTGGATCATCACAGAGAATCCTGAACCAGGAGCACCGGTAGTTGTATCTTTTTATTATTGTCATGTGGTGTGCAGCTTTTCCCCTTTAGTAGCTATTTATCCTTCTATATCACACCAATAGCCAACAAGAGCACTCCTTCCAATGGAAGATCTCTTGCTGTGTTTATAGTACAGAGGAGGTTTGTGTGGTGTGATGTGAAGCAATAGGGATGTGTGAAGGTTTGGCAGTTTGGTTTCACAAACATTAACATGACATGTTTTGCTGCAAAAGTTCTAAATTTTGCCTCAGAAGTTTGTCATTTTTTGACAAACTTTTTGAATATAAAGTATATGTGGGAGATAGAGCCAGTACAGCATCCATTTTCTGTATGCAGTACTGAGGAATCTGATGGTTCTCTAACAGGCACAGTTTAGTGCTGGGGATACAAACTGACAGTGTCCTTGCACATCTTGAGGGGATATTGCGTTCAGCATCCTCTGCACTATATTGCACTTATCAGTGGTACTTGGGCATAAAAAGTACAGCTGACTTTCAGGAGTGGACATACTGTAGGAACTGTTGGGGCCCCAGTGACCTTACTTATGCACAACCCCTGGGTCACCAGCCCAAAGAGTTTGAGACCTGTCAGACAGCAGGATCCTCCACATTAAACATCATTGTTAAAAGTCAGTCAACAGTATAATCCTTTCTTCACTTGACTCAATCAGTCAGACTCATCATCATCCCTCGTGTTCTGCACTGTCTGTATCATTCACACCACTAACTTCTAACTCGAACGCCAATACCTTAATGGTGTAATTTCTGTGTGTCTGTTCCTTATTTATGGTATTTGCGGTAAATCTGCAAGCCAAATTTGCTGAAGCTGGCCTTTTTCTCACCAGAATTTAAATTAAAGTTTGGTGAATTTTTGGGACTTTGTGAAATTTTCAAGAAGCGACGAATTAATTTGTGCAAACGTTTTATACATCTCCAGTGAAGATGAATTATATTTTCTTGTACTCAAAGTTTAGAAATAGTTGTTCATAATGCACCATGTTCATTTTTGATGGAAAGACAAACTGAAATTGCGGTTTTAACTTCTTGAGTGCCCGGAGGGTCAGGAAACAAACGCTCAAGAGGTTAAAAAAAAGAACTCATAAAAATCTCTCATTAATACAAGAAAAAAAACATATCCCTTTTAGACTTATTTAAAAACCTGTTTACTATTACTATTTTTTTCTCTTCATGTTTTTTATACTTGTAAAGGGCCTAGCATTGAATTCACTATCTGTGACCAACTGCCCAGCCTAAGTCCGAAATATGAAAATATCCACGGTAATGTACAGAGGTGCAAAGAGATCATATACATAACATATAAACAACAGTATGTGTGAATTAGAGCACTCACACTAGATCCCTACTAAACTGCACTTGGAGTACGTCAGCTGTATAGAGTGCGACTCAGTCAGTTCTGTTATGCAAATAATCCTAATTGCAGCCTAGGACTGACTGAGTCGCACTGTATACATCCGACGTACTCCGATTGCAGCTTAATAGGGATCTAGTGTGAGTGCTCTAATTCACACATACTGTTGTTTATAAAGGGAAAAGCAAGACAGTTTTTAAAAAATATAGTTGTGTATAAACCTCACATCTCTTGTTCAGATGAGTTCCTACTCAATACACATTAGGCCTTGCCCCCGCTGCCTCCTACAGCGTCCGCTGTGGCGGACGCTGCGCTCACGAGAGCCCTCCCCGCAATGGCGCCGGGCCCGCTGCGAGGGGCGGCCGCAGCGCTCGCGCGAGAGCTACTCCTGCTCTCAATAGAATTGAGAGCAGGAACTCGCGTCGAGCGGCTAGGCACGCCCCCCGGCGGTTCAGCCAATGATGGCGAACCTGCCGGGTGACGTCATGGCCGTGCCCCCGTCACTCCTCCGCCACGCCCCCCCCCCGGTCTCTGCTCCTGCAGTGAGCTGCAGACCGGGGAATCGCCGGAACGCGCAGCCAAAAGCGCAGCCGCGCATTACAGCGCCGTGACCGGGGCCTTAGCCTTACTGTAGGTTAACAAAACTGTAAGCTGTTGGGGCAAAGACCTCCTTCCTACAGTATGTCATATATGTACTCTTTTGTCATACAATGTTATTGTCCTCCCTCCAACATTGTACTTTGGAGATTTTGATGACCTTATTTAATTACATGTCAGTTGTTTACAGAGATGTACTACTGGCCCTTCCAGCCCTGAAGGGATTGTGGGCCATATTTACTACTGTACGTGGTGCAACTCTAGAGGACACCTTTCTGGGCCAGAAACCCCTTATGACCCAGGGGTTTTATGGAGCAGGACTGGATTGCTAAAACAAATTGCCCTTTAACATTAGTAAGAGTCCATTTTGTGTTTTATTTCATAATTTGTGTTGCTTTTCAATGTCTTTCTCTGTCCAAACATAAGTGGAAATTAGGCTGTTTTGTATCATTTATTACATTATAAATATATACCCCTGCCTCAGGTCATATGTAGTACATTATTCTCTGGTATTGTCTTCATTAAAGGAATTGAGGAGAGCTGGGATTTTTCTCTGCAGTGACAGAACAAAAGCACACTCTACATGTGCTTGTCAGTCATTGTGCTTTCTAACCATGCACTGCTGTAGGTAAAAGGTCTCACAGGCATTTTTATCACAATGTTGGATATGTAGATTTTATTAAGGTCTAAACAGAAGATAAGATTGGACACTTGCCGGTTTACACACAAATTGCAGAACAGTCGACTGCAGTTGTTAAGAAACCAGCCTGAGGCTTCCTGTTTGCTCACATCACTAAGAGTCAGAGTACTTATTACCATGACATAAGGGTAGCTTATACCCCAGTGCTTTTCTTCTGGTATCAGACAAGTACACATTCTTTTACAGTGGACATCAGAGTCAGATCAGATAATATTAGGAGCCCTTGTAATAAATGGGAATTGATTTTTTCCCCACACTGCTGGAAAGATAGTGACTTTTCAACTTTACAACCACCCCACAGGCAATGTAGAACTAGGTTACATGCTGAATGTCTATTGAGGAGGTCTCTTCATTTCAAGAGCCAGATTTACTAAGCCTTGGTAATTGAATGCAGTGATGGTTAATTACATGGTATAAACACAGAGACGCCACCATATTTATGAACTCAATTGTATGGAAAATTACTGCGCTATAAAAAATACTTAAGAATAGTCTACGTACGTGGTATCTCTAATAAACCTGCTTATATTTTACCGCAGACTTTTTACAGATCTTAAATATAGAGTATTGGCAAGAGAAACTTGCCTTAAACAGCCAGTCACAAATAGAAACATGAAAGAAATGATGTCCTCCAGTGTGTTGACTCAAGTATAGTTGTTGAGCATAAATTCAGTAAATACAGAAGAAAACAACAATGTATTAATAAAGGTTATTAACCAATTTAGACATTTTGAATGGAATTCATGCACTTACCGATTAATGTAGTTTGTGATCTATAAACTCATTCCCACTTGGAGTTTCAGAGGATAATCAGATAGATGAGGCTAGATTTCAGCTTATTCAGGATATTAACTTGATATAAACAAAAAAGAGAAAAGATCATGGCACAGTACATTTATTACACTAGACTGGGTTAGAACAATATTACACTTACAGCCAGCACTTGATAAAACAGTGTTTTTGGATAGCTTCCCAGCATGTGGCAATGGGCTCCTTGCTTTTTGATGGTGGTCCTGCTCACAATTCAGGCTCCACGGACTCCAACCAGTCTTTTCTCGCTTTAGTACTCCACGTCTGCTGAGCCCGTCTCCTCAGATTTCCATGCGGGGGGAGACACGTTGCTTCTCCTTCATTCCTGTACCTTGCGCATGGACAGGAGGTAGCCAGGAGGAGATTTTTCACAAGCAGTGTCTTCCGGGTCACGCTGATGTCCGTGTGCGGGTGCACGTAGGGCAATCAGCTGACGGCTTAGGCAAAGGGAGATCCACACGTCACACGTTACGGTGACCTGTAAGTTCCAATCCAGCACGTTTTGCAACTGCTTCGTCAGGGATATGGCTCAAGGTAATGCTTCATGGTCTTAAATACTGTTTCCATGGGACCCCCGGGGATATGCGGGGACTGCCCGAGGGCCCCCAGATCCCCGTGGGAACCACCTGAGGGCCCCCATTCCCCCGTGGGAACCACCCGAGGACCCCCAGACATCCACGGGGACCACCTGTGGACCCTATTGTGGCACGCGGGGACACCTGGAGGCCCACGGAGCCTAGCTCAATTGGGAGGGCATGTAAGGAATATCATACAGGGACTAGAAACACACAGTGTGTCAAATCACTATAGGACAACACATAATAGTGATCCCAAATGTCTTAAGTTCTATGGGATAGAACAGGTGACCCATGCAATCATGGGGGGAGGGGTGTGATTACATCCAAAGGATTTCCACTCGCCAGATATTAGCACCTGCTGGACTTAATATAGATATGGATATTGCTTCGTTTCTTTAGGTCTGTTTAGACTGTATGCTAAATTTGAGAACTTTAACAGTTATGAGTTAATGCAGGAATTTACCACTCCTGCATAAACTCTAATTGTGTAATGTACATTTTACTAATATGATATAAATCTCTTCTTATATAGATGATAAAATGTATTGCTCTGTTTCCATTACAGAATGCGTTGTTGGTATGTGACATGATAACATGAAGGGAAACTATTGTTGGTACATCCAATCAACCCGGAATGAGTCTATTTAATTGCACTAGCACTTCAGAGAATTGTAATAGAAATAAATGTATTTTAATAATACAATTAATATTTTTATATTATTAAGTAGTTAAGTAATATTATTAAATACATTACAAAATTGATAAGTTTCACTTTATATATAAATAGTAATTTTTAAATGAAGTTTTATTTCTTTTAGAAATTTTTATAGTATCTTATAATGTGACCATTATAGGTGGATGACCAAATGCAGATTTTTGAATATTTTTAATTAAATTTAATTAATTATATTAGTAAATAATAATTCACTTTTTTAGTATTCTAAGATAGATTTAATATAAGAAATAATATTAGTTGTGATACCAACCCAAATATGATACTATATATTAATAAATGTATTTACATTGTGTCTGCATATATAGACCAGCCTACACAGGGAGTGTTTGATTCAATGCACCTATGGATTTTAACATGTTTGTGTTTTAAATATCTATTGTCTATTTAATTTTTTAAGGTTTAAATTGGATGTATTTTGTTTTGAATTTTAGTCATTAACGATTTTGCTGTGTATGTGTTAACATTGTTTATGGGACATACATTTTGTGATCACCCAGTTGAATATTTGCATACAAGGACATTATAATCAGCTGTAAGGACTTTAATTAACTGAAAACAGTATTTAAGACCACAATGCATTACCTTGAGCCATATCCCTGATGAAGTTGTTGCGAAAAGCGTTGGATTGGAATTTACAGGCCACCGTAGCTCCCGTGACGTGTGGATCTCCCTTTGCCTAAGCCATCAGCTGATTGCCCTATGGGCACCCACACGCGGACGTGAGCGCGACCCGCAAGACACCGCTTGTGAAAAATCTCCTCCTGGCTACCTCCTGTCAGTGCACAAGGTACAGGAAGGAAAGAGAGGCGACGTATCTCCCCCCGCATAGAAATCTGAGGAGACGGGCTCAGCAGACGTGGAGTACTAAAGCGAGAAAAGACTGGTTGGATACCGTGGAGCCTGAATTGTGAGCAGGACCACCATCAAAGAGCAAGGAGCCCATTGTCACATGCTGGAAAGCTATCCATAAACACTGTTTAGTCAAGTGCTGGCTGTAAGTGTAATATTGTTCTAACCCAGTCTAGTGTAATAAATGTACTGTGCCATGATCTTTTCTCTTTTTTGTTTATATCAAGTCAATATCCTGAATACGCTGAAATCTAACTTCATCTATCTGATTATCCTCTAAAACTCCAAGTGGGGAGAAGTTTATAGATCACAAACTACATTAATCTGTAAGTGCATGAATTCCATTAAAAATGTCTAAAAATGTCTTAATACACTGCTGTTTTCTTCTGTACTGTATTTACCCAATTTATGCTCAACAACAATACTTGAGTCAACGCGCCGGAGGACATATGGTCATATTGTTCACATTTTGGAGGGACGTGGAACTTTCCCCTCAACTCTGGCAGCTGGACTTAAGTATACCATTTTGGACTCTATACCTTTCTCAATTTACATTTATTTTTGTATGAACACTGTATTATATTTTTGAATTTAACATTATTAGGTTAGTGATTAGCGCTACTTTTCCTTTCCTTTGCACAAATAGAAACATAAGTATATTAAATGCCATGTAACAATATAACTTACCTATAAAACACTTGAGTATTTGATTATGTCACATTCATGCTATATATTATTACATAAAAGCCCTCAATATATTTATATATTTAAGCTTTGCAAATCCTCCCGGGGTTTATGTGTGAAGATAAACACAGAGAAAATGCAAATAGTGCAATAGAGCAGCGAGATTTTTTTGGGGGGGAGGGGGGAAGATGCCCCGCGCTCTTTCCTGAGGCATTTAAATTTAATGCCAGGGGACCGCACAAGGCCTCTGTAACTCACAGTGATTCAACCGGATTCGGACGACACGGCTTCACATTACGCCTCAGGGTCATGTTATGTGACATGATCCGTGGCGTCATTTGACGCCAGCACAAAGGTATGGGGGACGTGAGCACTGAGGGAGAGCAGGCAAGGGGGCGCAGCACCAGAAGTTTGCACACCCCTGCAATAGAGTTTAAAAACCAGTAATTCCAGAACAAATATATAGTTGATACACCCACAAGTGTCATATGTTTTACAGCTTTATGAGAACACCTCTATTCTGTGGGTCTATAAGGATTACGCTATCTTCCAGATTCACATTTTTCAGCGAATCCCTCTTGGAGTTCTTCATCCCATAGTGTCAGATGCTGCTCAAAGAAGGTAGAGAGATTTTGTTCTTAGTACTCTGGATCTGTTCAATCACCATAATTAATATCTACCTTTCTCTGGGTGAAAGAAGGGAAGGGCGTGTTGCTGGTAGAGAGAGGGTGAGAGGGAGAGTGGGAGAGAGGATCTGACACTAGTACATTATTCCAGCCACTAGGTGCTCTAGGCTTATAAAATCAAATAAACTTTATTGGCATGACAGAAGTATCAAATGCTGCTAGAAATGTTTGTCAAATGTAATGAAGAATTAAAACAGATAAAGAAGTAGCACTTTAATAGATCCCATAGAGTCGTTAGTTCACCAATCGCAAATGGATGCAGTATTCATGCAGGATTTCAAGGTAATTTAGCAGCCTTGTGTATTGCAAATTACTTGCCAGTAACGATGTCATCAGGTGTCATTCTAATGAAGTCAGTGAAAGGTCTAGGGCCAGGTTTAGCTCATTAGAATACTCCTGGATGTATTAACACACTACATCTCATTAGCTTCCAGGAGGCCCAGTACGGAAGTAAACTAAGAATGGAATTAGAGGCAAATTACCTGATTTGTACAGTAGGCATGGATAAAAAGGTTGTAACCTACCCTCCCTAGAGCTCCTGCTTTCCAGTAGGAGACATACGAGACATAACTTCAGTAAACCCCTCAAATTAATATTTTGTTCTGTAAGATTTGCAGTGTGACAAACACCATATAATATCGTCATTTTTATTCAGGAAGGATCCAGACTGAACAGTGCTGGCTTCTATACTTACCCAATAACTTGCCCTTCTTCACTGATTTGCATGTGAATATTCCATTTACACCCCCTTGCAAACTGTTTGCTCTTCCTCCCCCACACCCACCTGCCACATTGTTCACTACAGTATATTGTCAGCAAGTGTTCAGAACAAAATATGAAAGGAACACTTAGGGGAAAATCTGTCCACTTATTTGATCCAGGAACATTGATAACAGTATAAACATGGGAGTTATTTCTGCACATTTTGTCATTGGGGGATCTCATCATTTTCATTAGTTGAGACTAGGGTTGAAGATGATACACAACTGAGATTTATTAGTCACAATGCATGAAAAAAAAATCTACCTTCTTGAAAGCTAAACTGTTTATTAATGAAAATATATATATATATGTTTTGTGTTTGCTTTTGCCTGTGCTTTTTGTTTTTTCAACGATTGGGCAGCAACTGCTGAAAGAAAAACACTTTCTGATTATTTACATTTCACATTTTATGTGAAGTGAATGCCAGGCTTAAACATGCAATCCCTTGGAGTCTTAAAGAAATGTAACTGTACTTGAAGCAAAAAATTGTCGGCTTTTGTTTCTTTGGAAATTAAGCACAAATTGTGTTTCTTCTGGGTCTCTGAATGGGGGAGTGATTTCTCTGTCCTTGTCCCAAACTGTTTTTTATCACAGAGCCAATCTAGATAAGTGGGTGGGACTGGGGAGAGGAACTGGATGCAGAGACACCACACAAAAGGAAGTAAAACCCCCTCCAAAGTCTCCGCTCGCCATGTTTACAAACCAACATAAAAGGTTATTTAGAAACACTTTTAAGAGTTGTATTCAAACAGATTTAATCGCTTAAGTAGGTCATTGCTAACAGTATACTTTGGTCGTAGGAGGGACTGCTCAAAGAAGGTAGCACTGACACCACAATAAGGCTTTGGTAAAAAAAATTTATTGGTCATTTTAGTAAAACATGACAATTAACTAGATTGAAAAGCAAACAGCGTGAGCTATTTTGAGTCAACATATTTTTATTGTTTAGCTATTGAGGTATTTGGGGAAACATACTTTTCACTCACTGATAACTGCCGCATCACGGGTATCCATTAGTAGAGAGTGTGCTTCTTACAAAATAGTTTTAGGCTTCTTTGGGAGGTTCAGTGAGCCTCTTACAGGTGACAGAAGATGTATCTCTTTCATTGCAACATTATGGAGTTGGCAAGAATTGCTGGTAACTACAGTATGACTTTGCCTCATAAAATTGGAATAGATTCTCCATTTCTAGTATCATAGCATGGTTTCTTTTTAGCAAATGTAGCTAGCAAATCCTTTCAATTTTTATTTTTTACAAGTTTTTAGAGCCAACACTAAAATGAGTTGAATTGTATGAGTCATTTTTGCCCTTATTACTAGGAAATTGCCATTTAGCAATTGTAGGCAACTTAATGAAAGCTTTAACTATGGGTAGATACATTAAATCTCAGAAGCGTGATTGTCTAAACCTTCTCTGTGTGCCCCATACTGTACATTGCACTGAAGCAGATAATGCCTTGCAAGACGCTTCTGTACAGAGCATGGAAACTCTCCCTGTCTATATAGTTTAGCACATAGTCTAGTATTCTAGAAAGACTGGCAGAGCATTGTACTGTATTACATTGCAAGACACATATGGCCCCTTCTGTAAGTAAATACGTTAGCAAAACATGAAATATTTCTACATGCAATAGAGTTTTGTTGCTGTATGTCCAGCCATAGTGAAATTGATGAGAGCTTTGATTTGACATGGAACGAAGTAGACCTCAAATGTTGTTTCTCCCAAAATGTTGAATTATATTTAACCTTGCCTCATTAGGTTTCAATTTTAACTTTAAAGTTGCAAACTGTTTTAAAATCTATAAGTGAAAGGAAACTGATTGAAATGCCTTGGTTTCATTTCTAACATGTGTAGCACTCTTTCCTAATGACATAGAAAGACTACTGATGCTGTGTATACCTGTTGGCCCAGCGAGATCTGGGCCGCCGCTAGCTGGGAGCCTGAGGCAACAATATGTACTTGGCAGCGCCTCCACTTGCCCAGGATCCCCAAGTAGTAAGATTCCCCTGGACAAGAATAACAATAATATTCCACAACGGTGTAACTGTTTACTAAAAGTGAATGCAACATGACAACATGATATATATATATATATATATATATATATATATATATATATATATATATATATACAGTGGTTGACAAATCACCAAAAAATCTACTCGCCACACAAAAAAATCTACTCGCCACCTAGTACCAAACGTGTGCTGCTTGGGCCAATATTTACTCGCCCGGGGGTTAAATCCACTCGCCCGGGGCGAGCAAATGTATAGGTTTGTCGAACACTGTATATATATATATAACCACTCTGCACGCAGATATGGCAATGCAATAATATGACACCTGTGGCTTTGCCACCTCCACCCTGGAGTAACGCCCCTCTCCCACCACCGCGTGTACCCCACACCGTGTCCAATGTACTGGACCAGTCCCTTGGTCACTCAGCCCTCAGTGTCCCCAAAGAAACCTCCCCCAAGGCGGGATCAGTGCCTGCAGATACCGGTGTTGGTGCACTTATTATAATATCTTCCGACCGCTCCTGCAGCCGGTAACTGTACTTCGCAAAGGATCTGCCGATCCAGCGTAGTCTCTCACGAGTCATTACTTGAGTCCGGCAGCTTGCTCCCAAACCACCAATCTCTTAGCAGCGTAAGAAGACACTGTGTCCCTGTCTGCTAATCTCAGTAAGGGTATGCTGTTCCTGTCTTTGGCCGTTCCCTGCAGTACCACAAGCTAGTGGTGACTCAGGGCGTGCACTGGGACCTAAAGGGAATCTTTGGCCTATGCAGTGGGTCACTGCCCACCTGCAATACACACCTCCTCTCCCCTTGCTTCCCTGGAGCGCACTGACTAGCGTGGTCTCTTCGCCAGCTTCCCTTTCCTGCCTCTCCGCAATCCTCACATCTCTTTGGCTCCTGAGCCCCTTCTGACCTTACTGGGGCTCATGGAGTTGTAGTCCCAGCTCAGAGCCTCCTACCTATTGGCCAGCCGTTCGCGCGCTTCCCTTGCACATGCGCAACCTTCCAGGAGCTCCCCGCGGCACATCTATACTGCGCCTGCGCAACAATTCAACATGGCAGCACCCTGTGCTTGTTGGGCTGCCGCAGAGCCTCTGAAGCACCCGAACTCTGCCTGCTCGATCCCCACCTTCCTGGAGTGCCAGCGGTCCTGACGCTTGTCTCTAACAGCACCCGCAGCGGATGTACAAGAGAGGGGGCCAGGGGAACACTACTACACTCTCCCCCTGGTGGAATCACACATCCCGCTTGGGAACGTAAACCAATGTCACACAGTTACACAATAAAAATGCATATAGCGAAATATAACTTATCACTGTATACTCTACATGAGATTATACATTTCATTGAACATTCCAATCACAGATCTCACTCTACTGCAAGCCCACTGCTGAGCCTCATAATGGGGTGCCCCGAATGGATTATGTCATTCTCATGGGAGGTTGACCAACTCTTTGGCTTCTGCGCATCTGTTCTTCAGTTATTCCCTCTGGAGAGTAACTAATCTCGGTTTGCAACTCAGTCTCTTCCCTTGAGGGGCTCAATGTTTCAACACAGTCTCTTTGTGGCACAAAACATGGGCTCTGTGGGTCTAAAGGCTGGCTCATTGGAGTCAGCTTATTTGGTGTTGGACCATGGGGCCCTTTACCCGTAGCTCCTTCAGGAGATACCCCAGTGGTCAGAAGGCCCCTTTGAGAGGTTCCCTCCATAGAGTCCTCAGATGTGGTATTGTCTACAGTCTCTGGACCAACCTCTGTAACATTTGGCTCCTCATCTAGAGGCAGCTGGTATTTCCAAATCTTTGTCTCCTATTTGACGTATAGGGAGTAGGTGATTTCTATGCCATACCTTTACCCGGCCTTCTAAGTCTTTGCTACAGTATACCGGGAGGCCAGGCACCTGCGACTCCACTTCATATACCCTATCTCTCCAACGGTCGGCCAGTTTATGCTTCCCGGGGATACCCAGATTGCGAAGAAGGACAGCATCCCCTGGACGAATTTCCTTATGCCGCACTTTATGATCGCAGCATCTCTTATTATTCGCATTTAGTTTAGCCGAGGCTTCCTCTGCCAATTTATATGCCTGCTGCAAACTGTCTTGCAGCCTTTGCACATACTGTACTTGAAATGCGTCCTAATGGATACCCCATCGGTAGATATCCGCAGACGTACATCCACAGGTAGCTGAGCTTCTCGTCCAAACATCAGAAAATAAGGCATATATCCAGTGGATTCATGGCGAGTACAATTATAAGCATGCACCAACGTCTCTACATGTTTACTCCATTCAGTTTTCTGGGAGCCCTTCAGGGTACCCAGCATGTCGAGCAGCGTTCTGTTGAAACGTTCCGGCATAGCGTCCCCTTCTGGATGATAAGGTGTCATCCGAGACTTGGTGATACTCAGCAATTTAAGTAATTCTCGTATAAGATTACTTTCAAAGTCCCGGCCTTGATCCAAGTGCAATCGATTTGGTAGCCCATAATGAAGGAAGTACTTCTCCCATAAGACTTTAGCCACAGTCACAGCCCATTGGTCTTTAGTAGGAAAGGCTTGAGCATACCTGGTGTAGTGATCTGTGATCACCAGTACATTTCCGATACCTTGGGTGTCAGGTTCTATGCAAAGAAAATCCATACACACCAGGTCCATAGGTCCTGAGCTTTTCAAATGGGCCATGGGCGCAGCCAAGGTGGGTAGCGTTTTCCATTGTATACAGCGGTTACACACCCTACAGTGTAGCTCCACAGACTCTCTCATTTTGGGCCAAAAGAATCGATTACGAAGTAGCCCGAATACTTTGTCAATGCCGAGATGACCGTGATCATCATGTAATGCTCGGAGGACCATGGGTTGCAAGATCTTGGGTAGAAATAACTGACGTCTATCTGGATGGTTGTGATACGGTACTACCCTATACAATAGACAGTTATCCAGCTCGAACTTGTCCATTTCTTTCATTAATAGGGCTACCATTTCTTTAGGGGCCCGTTTGAGCAATGAAGGGTTACCTTGTTGTAGGGCTTGACGGCCTATTCCAACCACCGAGTCCTGAATTTGATATTGTACCAAATCTTTCCAGACAATAATCTTATCTGGGGTGATGTTCATTCCTTCTGGACAGCGGTACGCCTCTGGAATAGCATTTGCTTGACACCCTAAGGAATCTACTATCCTCAATTCAGAAAAGGCTACTTGGTCTTGCACGTGTAGAGAAATAGGGTGCTCAAACCCAGATGAAATCCATCCAACTAAGTGGATCATGAATAATAACCCTGGAGATACCAATGGGAGTGGGTGGGTGTAATATAGACTTGTAAGTATTCAAACTTAACCATAAGGTCTAAAACCCATAAAGAAACCCACTCACGTCATCTCCAGTGGTGATAAGCAGGCGTGCCAGCCATGAAGGATCCACAATCCAGGTGCAGGCAGAAGAAAAAGACGAATGGCGCACAGCCAAGGAGCCAGGTGTAGGATAAAACTGCTTTCTTTAATATTAAAGAAAGCAGTTTTATCCTACATCTGGCTCCTTGGCTGTGCGCCATTCGTCTTTTTCTTCTACTTGGTCTTGCACCACTGCTGCTACGGAGAACAAGGCCCGTACTCCGGGTCCCGGAATCTCTTCCCAAACACCCTCATCCTGAGTCGGATTTAGTCCTGGTCGTCGAGATAGGGCATCAGCCCCAATGTTCATAGGCCCAGGCTTTTATGTAAGGGTGAATTGATAATTTGCGAGTGCAGCTGGCCAGCGGTGGTCTGTAGCATCCAACTTAGCAGACGTGTTGATGTATGTTAAAGGATTGATGTCAGTCCTCATCTCAAAAGTGACACCATACAAGTAATCATGCAGCTTGTCCACAATAGCCCATTTGAGGGCTAGAAACCCCAACTTGTGTACCAGATAGTTCTGTTCACTGGGCGTTAGGCTCCGACTGACATAGGCCACCGGTCGAAGTCCGGTCTCGTATTTCTGATGCAACAAGCTCCTAATCCATTAAAACTGGCATCCACACGCAGAATATATGGTCGGTCCGAAGTGGAAGTGGCTTTACGACCCGTGTCCTCAGGATAGATTTTGAGGAGGTTGTTAAGAATCTTCGCTTTGCATGAGTAGCCTTCCACAAACCTTAGGTAGTACCCGCAGAACCCCAGGAAGGAACGTAATTCCACAACGTTATTGGGTCACGGCCAGTTCACCACTGCTTCTACCTTCCCGGGGTCAGTAGATATTCCCTCTGCCGAGACAATGTGACCCACGTAGGTCACCGAGGTGTGGCAGAACCGACACTTATCTATTGACAGCTTGAGTCCTTCGGCACTGAGTCGATCCAGCACTTTTATCAGCCTTTCCTCATGCTCCTCCAGCATCTTCCCGAACACTATAATATCGTCCAGATACACTAAGCATTCCCTGGGGTTCATATCCCCAATCGTCTTTTCCATTAGACGCTGAAAGGTGGCTGGAGGACCGCATATCCCTTGGGGCATGCGCATGAATTGATAAAACCCTAACGGGCAAGCGAAAGCTGTCTTCTCCTGATCTTTGGAGTTCATTGGCACTTGGTAGTACCCCGACCGCAGATCCAACACACTAAACCACTTATTCCCCGAGAGGGCATTCAGGAGATCTTCAATCCGTGGAAGGGTACACTCCTGAGCCCCTTCTGACCTTACTGAGGCTCATGGGAGTTGTAGTCCCAGCTCAGACCCTCCTACCTATTGGCCAGCCGTTCGCACGCTTCCCTTGCGCATGCGCGACCTTCCAGGAGCTCCCCGAGGCACATCTATACTGCGCATGCGCAACAATCCAACATGGCGGCGCCCTGTGCTTGTCGGGCCGCCGCGGAGCCTCTGAAGCACCCGAACGCTGCCTGCTTGACCCCCACCTAACTGGAGTGCCAGCGGTCCTGCCGCTTGTCCCTAACAGCACCCACAGCGGAGGTACAAGAGAAGGGGCCAGGGGAACACCACTACACATGTAAAGTATTTAACCTATCTGCCATTATATCCCTGGACTGTCACCATGTTTTTGTGTGTGTTTCTTTAAATGTAGGAGGTGGGTATAAAGAACATAAAAAAAGAGTTTATAAACAGAAAAACAGCTTATAGTCATGAATAATTTGACAAAGGGAAGACATGAGCTGATTGAGACTCAACCTTCAGAGTTGTCAAACATAACACTCAATGACAAAGAAAATATTCAAGGAGGGTCCACATAATTTAGTCTCAATGAAAAGGTTTTTGCACTTTGTTCTAGTCCAAATAATAGCTCATGCCTCCAGGTGCAATGTACAAGAAGACATACGGCCACCTTTCTCGTTGGTGCACATTTCTATTATTTTTAGAACACTGAAATGAAATGGGGCTAATGCTGGTATTTTTAATGGATTTTCCTTACTGTTATGTAAGTTCTCCATAACAACCCAATGTCTTTACCTCTGTACACTATTATAAACAGATTTTATGGTGGAAAAAAAATCTCATGAATGATGTATAACTCACCAATCACTGTGTTATTATGTCTTTACCAGGTCAAATAAGATTGTAGCTTAAGGGCACTAGCTACAGTATAACTGTACAGCGATGGAAATAAATGCTTAGGTAAATGGATTACAAGGCTATGAAACCAGGATGGAGCGATTAATAGCAGCTTCACCTTGTATACCAGAACCAGGTTACTGAGGCACCTAGAACAATGATGACAAAAATGTTAGTATTGTTAAATGTTTGCAAATGCCATATATCCCACTGGTCTACAACAGACAACTTCAATGTATATGGAATAAAGTTTACTGTTATTACTGTTTACACCATGAATGTAAATTATTTTTCACTTGGCACTGAAAAGGTTTGAGCTGCCAAGAATACTATCTCTGTCTTTGCTTTTTTCTAATACTGTAAACTATTTTGGTAGCAAAGAATTGCTGGCATTTGTACATACTCTTTAGCTATTTTTACTGCCACTAGGACAAATTTGCTACTCTTCAAGGAGTGGACATGTAAGGTCATTGGTTGTGAGAATAATGTACCTTTTATAGTTGTCCTGCCGTGCCCCTTCCAATATAGATGAAGGAAATTGTGGTCAATGGGTTTGTTTTTAACTATAGCCTGTGAATCAAATAATTCATAGATTTTTCAATGTGTGGTTTTCTTACAGCATTAAAACGATTACCTTGATTATTTAAAAAAAGGATTTATTTAAGTATAGTAGATATTATGTTACAGAGTCACAAGTGTGAGTTGAAAGCTAAAGTTGTACTTATTAAGCCATTTTCATTTTAGCAAAAGGGTCAAACTGAACAAGAGGATGAGATGCGGGTTGAAGGATTGCAGTATTGTACACTGTTAATATATCTACAGAATCCGTACTCTACAGTAAGTGACTCATAATGTGTTTCATACCTGTTTTTAAATGAGCTTTTAAGCTTTAAAAACCTGAACTGCCAGAGGCTGCCATTCACAGGGTTAAGCCTCACTATTCAGGAATCCAAAACGAGACACATGGACTATCAATAGTCCTACGCATTCCATGGTGGCCAGCACCAAAGTAGCCCTGCGGCCACAATATTCTTTTTAATAGAATCATTGATCCTTTAAAAAAAAATTAAAAATATATATAATATTATATATCATATGTTTTCACTATCCTGGGATAAAAAATATGTAAAACAAAATCCCATTCAATTGGGACTTCACCTTCAGATAATTTGTGCTTCTAAAACTTCCATCCCAATTAAAATCTGTGGACTAACTAAGCCTGTGTGATTGGTCTGGAGCCAGAAGTCAACCTTACTTGAGAATGATGCTGAAAGAGTGCACAAATGATCTTGTATTTAACTGTAAAAAAAAAAAAACCCTTCCATGAGCCGATGTGCCACAAGCAGTCTCATAAGTAACCCCTGAAGCTTGGCTTTCTGTGGCCATGCAGGTAGAGGGACAGTACTGTAGGAGCACACATGAGCCCATGGGTTGAATAACATTTTATCCACCAGGGGGCATATTCTATTTGTAACTGGGAGATACATTCAAAGTAGCAATCCTCAAAAAATGTTTAACATATTTATTTTATGGCACCATGGTGGTGTTCCCCAGAGCTGTGCCACAGTTCCTTAACCTCTCGGATACTGTATTTCTAAGGGGTTTTGCTCTGGTTTCTCGCAATTTTTTAAAAAATTTTTTAGACGGGTCACAAATAGAAAGATGCAATATCATCACCTGATGACGTTGCAGCTTTCTATTGGTTGCCGGAGTGAGACTGACCACCGCAAATTAAAACCCCAAATTAAAACCCCAAATATCTCTGAAAACATAAAAATGCAGACTGCGCCATCCTTTTTTAAAAATGTGAATGTAAAAATCAGTCTGTGGTAATAGCAGTTTGTGATTCACATTTAGATGTTTCATAGAAGCAAAATTGCAAACTAATGGATTTCACAAAGAAGGGGGGAAAGGAATGTTTAAGGCCATTTATACAAAAAAAAATATTTTACCACGTATATGGGATAGGGCCTTAAAAAGGCTGTGGATGAAGCATAATGCATCAATGAAAGGCATATTTAGCCCCTCTTAAGACATTATGGAGTTGACTGGGTTCTACTGAACATTTAATGTTGGGTGCTACTGATTATTCTAGCTCAGGTGTGGCCACCTCCAGTCCTCAAGAGCCACCAACAGGTCAGGTATAAGGGATATCCCTGCTTCAGCACAGGCTGCTCAGTCAGTGGTTCAGTCATTTTAACAGAACCACCTGTGTTGAAGCAGGGATAGCCTTAAAACCTGACCTGTTGGCGGCCCTGAGGACTGGAGTTGGCCACCCCTGATCTAGCATATACCTATAAGGTTTGGCCTACACAGACCAAGCTTGTCACTGACTAGTACTCTAATCACTTCACATTTAAGTATTTGGTGTATTGGCAGATATTTTGTGGCACATCTCTTGCCTGTTGTTGGAAGATACAGTAGTATAGTAAGTCACATCCGCTGCCAAATAGATCATAAGCAGTGGAATTCATCAGCATTCATCTTGTTCTTCTCGTTTATTTAATGAGATGCAGTCAAATGTCCTCAGCCAGTTTAACACGAAGGAAACAAACATGGGCAGATTATCTTGAGAATGGGGTTGTTGTAACATGCCTCCTCCTTTTTGCTTTGATTTTATGGAATGTATGTTATTCCTTTAACCCTTTTGTTTCTGGGGTGTACTTTAGTAAATAAAGACCCAACTAAAGTCTTAAGAAATGGAAGTGATCTGTGAAAACCACTACCCAATTTTACTTAATTTTGCAGTCAACACAAATGCTTAGAATTTTGATTCTGTTATACACAGTGTAGGGATATGGTAATAGAAGATGTGGGGAGCACATGAATATTGGATATTCCTGCTGTTTGATAAACTTACGAAAATGGCAACATTAGAAAGATAACTTGGAGTGTAAATATCTCATTCAGTGATTTAAAAGTCTTTGGTTGAGTAAAATAATGTAAACATTTCCTTTTAACATCTTTCTAACAAATAGGGCCTTAAGTTTGCAGTTGAGGAAGGTTATGTAAATAAAAATATCACTTGTGAGCACACTCATGTCTCAGACAGGTCTGCAACCCTACTTTTCACCATTATCGCTTAGCATGCAGTGCTTCCACTGCAGCCAGGGATTCTGGGACATGAAATGAAAATGAGCACACAGTGTCACCTCTTGCTTCTAAAGAAGGTTATGCACATTTTTAAAGAAGCCTATGCGACTTACGGTTATTTATTTAATAATTTACATATCTAAGTAGGGTTGCCAGGTGTTCAGTATTGAGCCAGACTGTACTGTATTTGGACACATCGTCAAGTAAAAAAATTGAGGTAATACTGGACCGGTTGGGGGGCCGTGGGATGTCCCCAAACAGGTAACAAGCAGGGTTGTTGCTAGGGAGCTGGGCAGTTTCCTCCATCCCGATTGGCTGCTGCTGGGTAATGCAGCCAATCAGGAAGAGGTGACAATAGCCTGGGGGTGGGGGCAAGGAGAGGAGGAAACATCATGGAGCGTAGAGAGGGGAGAGGAGGTGTGTGTGTGTGTGTGTCTCGAGCGCATCACACCTTTCACCATTGTGTCCAGCATTTTTGAAGAAGCCACCTAGCAACCCTATATCTAAGCGACATTGACAAGTACAGATGAGAGGTAACATGAGATGGGGTTGGCAACCATTATTACATATGGGGAGGGCTACCTGCATCTTCAGTCATTGGAACCGACTTCTACTAGCAGAAGGACAAACTATTTTATTGAAGGAGGTACAATGTGAAACTGACACTGCAGGACCCTGTCCTGGCAAACTGCTGGGAACCGGGCTCATTGATTGATCACATTAGTCTTCATCCTTAATAGGGAATTTGAATTAGATGGTTCTGCTGATGGTGCAGAAAGAAGTGTTTGGATTACAACGTGATATTCGTGGTGTTGAATATTTAAATTAATGGCCACTAACCATGTTTTTCACAAAGAGTATTTTCATTTGTATGTGTCCAAATCTGATCACACTGCAACTGCAATGTGATCTCTTAGCAAATCACGATATGAATTATCTCATGTTTCCAAAGTGAGTAAGAAATAAGGGAAGTGATTTTACATCTAGGGAAATATACAATGTGTCCTCTTCTGTAGAATTATAGTTTCTATATATATATATATGTAACGGGTATTCCACCCCACCCAATCTCATATGTAGTGTGGGTGAGTAGAACATGTGGTGTTACCGGTGTGGTGCGTATACCTGCAGGCTCACAGGAGGTCTGAGCCTCCGCTAATGAGAGCCTGGGGTGAATCCTCTGGAACGGATCTTCGTTTACAGCGCCTCCACCTATGTAGGATTCTAGGGAAGTGTAGAATGACCCTACATAGGAACCCAATAAGAAACTACACACACAGTGATTATATATAACTAAGGGCTTTACTACGAACATAGAGAATATCATAATCCATTACATAACATCATAACCTGTGTCCCTCTCACGAGGAGACACTACCTGTGGTGACGTCTCGCAGGACGATTCCCAGACACCAGGTGATCCCACCCAGTGTCCCAAGAACCCCACCCAATGTCCCGTACTCCTACAGAGATAGTCACTGGGTGACTGCGCAGTCACTAAAACCTCTAGGCCTGTTGGTGCACATATAATATTGATACCTTCCGAGCACTCCGATGCTCGGGCCTGCAACACTCTTCTCAAAGGGTCAGACGTCCGTCTGATCCTTTCCAGGTATTCTGCCGGTGGACCCCAACGAGGGTCCCACCGCTCCACGGGAACTGCAACCGATCACGGCAACACCAACCGCATGGGAACAGCAACCGCCGTTATCAGCTTTCTGCCTAACTACTTCTAGAGTGACAGCAACCCTAACCTAGGGCCTGTCCCTGAGGAACCGCAACCTGGGATGGCTTGGGGAAAACTCCTAGGGCCTGTGGAACATTAACCTGCCCCCCTTCCCCTAGCTACCCAGTCTCAACTGTAACTGCTAATCCTAACAGCCTAACGCACCTGCAGCCAACACTCAGCTCACACTGTCAGCCTGCAGGGATCCACACACACTTCACACACACTGCACGCACTGCGCCCAGCACATGCAGCGACACACACACAGACAGCTGCAATCACACACAGCCACCTGGATCCCGTAGCAATCCACTACTAGCACACTGTGCCTATTTGCCAGTGCCCACAGCCCTCTCCGCTGTGGCACTGCCAAACCTGTACCTTACACACACTAAGGGTGACCTCCCTATCTAGGGCCGTCCCTTATCAGTTACCCACTAACCTGGTGGGGAGTTGGGGCCTACCTGGAGGGTGAGGGTACCTATCAGGATGCAGGAGCTGCACTCACTCCCCGCATCCTTCCTTCCCCTTCAGCTCCTCTGCTCCAACTCACAAACGTGCTGCAGCCCAAACAATGTATCTCTTTCCTCCAGGCCTTCCTAAGCCCTATTGGCTCCCTGGTATCACATGGGGCGTGCAAAGGCTCTTGGGATATGTAGTCCCAGCTCAGAGCCTTCCCTGGTAGGCTAGGGGTTCGCGGGCTTTTCCTACCCTGCACTGCGCGTGCGCAAGCTCTCCCGGGCTTTCTCTCTTCTCCCCGAGCTGTCCCTATGCTCGCGCGAGTTATCCCTAGCTCTGGGGCTTTCCCTGCGCCTACGCGTCCCTGCGCATGCGCAACGCTGTCTTCAATGGCGGCGCCCTGCCTCACCGGCCGCCGGGACCTTAGAGACGCGATCGCGGCCTTAGCAACGGCCCGATCGCGTCCCCGGCAACCGGCCGCAGGCAGGAGAAGCCGCGCTGCTCCCTGCTCCAGCCCCCACCCTTGGAAGCAGCCGTCGGGTTGTTCAGTACCCGCGATCGAGCTGCACCAGGGGAGGGGGGTCTCCAGGAGCTGCTGGGGACCAGGGTTACACTCTCCCCCTGGTGAAACACCCAACGCCCTCGCTTGGGGAACGACATAGCATGGTACACAGTTATACAATGAAAAGGCAGTGCATATGTACAACTTATCAATGGTGACTTTAAACCCCAGGTTACAATGCATTTCACACCCATTAATACCCGAGACTAGCTGAGACCGTTTGTGGGGTGCCCCTACCAGATCAGATGGGGGTACCTCACTTTTGCGTCCGTGAGCCTCCCCCAGAAAAATTTCTTGGAGAGCACACTCTAAGGCGACAGTTTCTGGCTCTTCGCTACTTCCTCCCCCTGGTGGAAGGAGTAGCCCAGTGTCTCGGAAGCAGACCTTTACCCGGTCATCCGCGGCAGGGATGCGGTAGACCAGGAGGCCAGGACCTTTCCCGCGGTCCACCACCTGGCGAATGGCAAGCTCCTTTTTGGGCGTAAAGGAGGCCAGTCTTCCTGGATCGTCCTTTACACAGTCCTTGTCCCTACGGACTTGTGAGGCTTCCACTGAGAAGCGAGCACTGGGAAATGTCTCGGTTTCACCTGGCAGGGGGGAAAAAGTAGACACCTTACCCCTGCGGTGAATCACGGGGGCCAACAGGTCCTCGGGGACGCTGTCAGTTCCCACCTTGGTGGTATCGGGACCTGCCCCTGGCACTTCTGGGGCAGTCCACTTACGCGCTGAAAACTCGGGAGCGTTGGATCCCAGTCCTGGGACCACTTGTGTCGGAGCACACGGGCTCACACTCCGCTCAGGAACCATAGCTTTGGCCTTCTTCACGGCCACCTCCATCGGAGTCTGTGAGGAACAAGGGGGTTCCTTACCACTCGGCTGGCTGACGATGGGCTTCCCTTCTTCCGGAAGGATCGGCGGTAGACACTGGTCCACTCTCTCCTCTGGACAGCTACCTTCTAGTGAGGACACCTCCGCCAGGACGCGATGCAGAGGGGAACCCTTCACCCGGGCGACCAGACTTAAGGAGCCATTGTGCTCCGCAGTCACCCTGAGGCTCACCCCCGACACCCCTGGGGCAGTCGACTCACCCTTGTCGGCGTTAGGTACTGGTCCCCATTCTAGGACCAATGGTACCTCTGTCGTAGGTCGGACTGACCATTGTAGGGCACACGGGCCCACAGCAGGGTCCGCAACATCGGGACACACTTCCTCTAGGGCACACGGGCCCACAGCAGGCTCTGCATTCGCCGAGATAGTGTGTTCCTTGGTGTCACTGAAGTGGTCCGCTGGCAGGCGCATCACCACAAGTGACGGGTCGCTGGATTCACTAGAAGAAGGTGGGGGTATATACACCTTACCCTGTGATTCCTCTGTCTCACTGCTGGGGTGGTTCGCCGGTAGGCGCATCGCCACCGATGGGGATTCAACCTTGTCCGCTGGCAACATCACGATCGGATCCTCCGCCAACGTGTTGCTCGGCTCCAGGATTGGCTGATCCGGGTTCTGTGGTTCCTGCTCAGGAACCAGGTCTAGAAGGTTCACTTGGGCGCACTGGCCCTCCGAAATGTCTATGAGAAAGGTAGATGGGTTAGTTATACTGACCGGTTCTTCAGGCTGGGGCACAATAGGTTTTAAGAACCAGGCACCGCAATCTTCACATTGAGGCTCCCACGCCAATGCCGCTCTAGAACAGTCACATGTGGGGCTAAAATACTGTATGCTCAGTTCTCCATCCACGTTGCCGGTCTTGAAATCCAGCGGTAGCTGAAATAGGTCGGCTCCTTGGACATAAGCTTTTTGCAGGCAAGTGCACATTAATGTAAGGGCTTTCACTCCTGGCGCGTGCCAGGCCACATACACATTGGGGTGTACTCCCTTACAGTCTGTTTCATCATCATTATCAGAAAACCAAGAGTCTATTTCATTTATGTCGGCAACAGTGCCCTCTTCCTCGGGCTGTCCTGTAGCCGCCAACGGCACGGGTTGCAGAGTCGGTATCCTGCAGCAGCCACACATGCGTCCCCAGGCCAATTTACAAAAGGAGCAGTCACCATTGTTACAGAAACATTCCCGGCACCCATCCTCGTTCGCGTCTTCCAACCGCCCCTTTATCAGGCACGTCAAAACACCAAAGTTCATACTACCCGACGGACTCAATGATTCGATCATACACGGGCACAACAAAAAGGATACGGCCCCGGCCTTCGTCGGCCAGAGTCCATATGACGGCGAGCAATTTTCTTTGCCCCCAGTACTTTCTTTGATGGAGACAGCAGTTACGGATGAAGGCTCACAGTGTTTGCTCCCCCTGGTGGAATCTGAAGGAGGGGCAGCACACTCTTTCATTGAGTGACACTGGCTCGGCACAGAGTTATTCAGTTGGCGGGGGCGGGGCTTAGGATTTCCCGCCAAGCTCGGACAGTTTGCAACATTTTCCCGCGCGGGCGGGAAATCAGCACGTGACTTCTTCATGGCGAACAAAAATAGCACAATTTAGAAAAATGAAAACAGGGCACCCCAGGTCTCTCTCAGCAGCGCCTCCAAATGTAACGGGTATTCCACCCCACCCAATCTCATATGTAGTGTGGGTGAATAGAACATGTGGTGTTACCGGTGTGGTGCGTATACCTGCAGGCTCACAGGAGGTCTGAGCCTCCGCTAATGAGAGCCTGGGGTGAATCCTCTGGAACGGATCTTCGTTTACAGCGCCTCCACCTATGTAGGATTCTAGGGAAGTGTAGAATGACCCTACATAGGAACCCAATAAGAAACTACACACACAGTGATTATATATAACTAAGGGCTTTACTACGAACATAGAGAATATCATAATCCATTACATAACATCATAACCTGTGTCCCTCTCACGAGGAGACACTACCTGTGGTGACGTCTCGCAGGACGATTCCCAGACACCAGGTGATCCCACCCAGTGTCCCAAGAACCCCACCCAATGTCCCGTACTCCTACAGAGATAGTCACTGGGTGACTGCGCAGTCACTAAAACCTCTAGGCCTGTTGGTGCACATATAATATTGATACCTTCCGAGCACTCCGATGCTCGGGCCTGCAACACTCTTCTCAAAGGGTCAGACGTCCGTCTGATCCTTTCCAGGTATTCTGCCGGTGGACCCCAACGAGGGTCCCACCGCTCCACGGGAACTGCAACCGATCACGGCAACACCAACCGCATGGGAACAGCAACCGCCGTTATCAGCTTTCTGCCTAACTACTTCTAGAGTGACAGCAACCCTAACCTAGGGCCTGTCCCTGAGGAACCGCAACCTGGGATGGCTTGGGGAAAACTCCTAGGGCCTGTGGAACATTAACCTGCCCCCCTTCCCCTAGCTACCCAGTCTCAACTGTAACTGCTAATCCTAACAGCCTAACGCACCTGCAGCCAACACTCAGCTCACACTGTCAGCCTGCAGGGATCCACACACACTTCACACACACTGCACGCACTGCGCCCAGCACATGCAGCGACACACACACAGACAGCTGCAATCACACACAGCCACCTGGATCCCGTAGCAATCCACTACTAGCACACTGTGCCTATTTGCCAGTGCCCACAGCCCTCTCCGCTGTGGCACTGCCAAACCTGCACCTTACACACACTAAGGGTGACCTCCCTATCTAGGGCCGTCCCTTATCAGTTACCCACTAACCTGGTGGGGAGTTGGGGCCTACCTGGAGGGTGAGGGTACCTATCAGGATGCAGGAGCTGCACTCACTCCCCGCATCCTTCCTTCCCCTTCAGCTCCTCTGCTCCAACTCACAAACGTGCTGCAGCCCAAACAATGTATCTCTTTCCTCCAGGCCTTCCTAAGCCCTATTGGCTCCCTGGTATCACATGGGGCGTGCAAAGGCTCTTGGGATATGTAGTCCCAGCTCAGAGCCTTCCCTGGTAGGCTAGGGGTTCGCGGGCTTTTCCTACCCTGCACTGCGCGTGCGCAAGCTCTCCCGGGCTTTCTCTCTTCTCCCCGAGCTGTCCCTATGCTCGCGCGAGTTATCCCTAGCTCTGGGGCTTTCCCTGCGCCTACGCGTCCCTGCGCATGCGCAACGCTGTCTTCAATGGCGGCGCCCTGCCTCACCGGCCGCCGGGACCTTAGAGACGCGATCGCGGCCTTAGCAACGGCCCGATCGCGTCCCCGGCAACCGGCCGCAGGCAGGAGAAGCCGCGCTGCTCCCTGCTCCAGCCCCCACCCTTGGAAGCAGCCGTCGGGTTGTTCAGTACCCGCGATCGAGCTGCACCAGGGGAGGGGGGTCTCCAGGAGCTGCTGGGGACCAGGGTTACATATATATATTATATATAATTATGAGAACCTAATATATATAATTATAACATATATATAATCAGGAGAACCTTTCTCACAAAAAAAGCATTGTCTCTACACATTGTCTGCACATACTGAGGGTACATTTTGCTCTGGAATTTGGGAATTTTTCTAATGTGTTTAACATTCTTAAGCCCTTTTTTAATATTCTATGAAGTAGCTTCCCTACGCTGGAGAACATTGTATTCCCGACGATAATGTGGCGGGATAATGTGGCGAGATCAAGGCTGATCCGGAGGCCATATTATACTAATTTGGGGAGAGTTAAAAGACTAATTCCATGGCAAGTAGGTGTATAGTAGTTGGGCTGGTGGAGACCCCTGAATTCTAGGCAGGAGAAAAAATGTGTGTATAGGAGGAGAAATGCTTTCAATGGGAAATACCTACGTGATTTTCTAGCTCAAAAATAAAATAGAATATACAGTATGCGCCAAGCTCTAAAATGTATTGTAAGTTGAAACAAAAAAGCGTTTTAATCAGAAAGAGTTGTTTTGAATATGAATCAAAATAATTTGCATTTATTATGCTCCGGTTTCTTTAGCAAGGGATATATGTTTTTATTAAATATACTGTGAAGATGCTTTCCTTTGCTGAGGAAGACTTAGTTCATTTAAAATAAATCTGAAATCTTCTCCAGCATGGGAAAGGGTCTTCGTGGAACATTGAATATGAGCTGAAGTCTTAGAACAAGATTTTTGTTGTTGTAATTTCATGAAATTGTCAAAGTAAGTACATACAGTATGTTTCTATTTGTCATTTATATTAAATGATACATAAAGGATTCTGATGTTTTCAATGACTTATATACTGTACAGTAAATAAAAATACCACTTGTGCGCACATTCACATGTCTCAGACAGGTCGGCAACCCTATATTTCACCATTATCTCTTAGCATACAATGCTTCCACAGCAACCAGGGATTATGGGCAATAACATGCAAATGAGCACTCACAGTGAGCACATTGAGTGCTCATGGTAGGGTGACCCAGTTCCAGTTTAGCCGTTTGTCTGGGGCCCGACATTTTTGACCGCTGTCCCAGTTTTTATCAACGCATGCCGCGTATCCTCGATTGTCATTTCCTCCAATCGTGCATGCACACACAAGTGCGGATCACGCATGCGCATAAGTAACGGAAGATGCCGATCACATATGCACGGCTTGCAAGTGCCCATGGCGGATGCCTGATTGGCACTTACCAGCCACGCATGTGCAGCCAGCACTCGCCGTTCGCGCATACACAGTCGGTGCTCGGTGTTTGTACATGCACAATTGGTGCTCGCTGTTCGCACGTGCGCAGTTGGCACATGCGACATTTGACCTGTTTTTTCCCAGAACAAATATGGTTACCCTAGCTCATGGACATGTCATCAGGGCAGCCAAAAGGGGGGGGACAACTGTCCCGGGCCAGTTGGCTGCGGTGGGCCCTGCTGGCTCTGTAAATTGGGCCCGGCAGAGGTCGGACCCACATTCTGTGTCAGCTGCCGAGCCCTGGATACATAGTTACATACTAGATGAGGTTGACAAAAGACATGCATCCATCAAGTTCACCCTATGCTAAATTTAGACGACAGATACTTTATCCTATATCTATACTTACTTATTGATCCAGAGGAAGGCAAACAAAAAATCCCAGTGACATATCATCCAATTGGCTTGGCAATCGGATTACTCCCTGGATCAACATCTTTCCCATGTATACTTATTTGGTATATCCCTATATGCCTTTCCTTTCTAAAAGATGTCCAACCTTTTTTTTTTTAACAAATCTATTGTATCTGCCATTACAGTCTCCATGGTAATGAATTCCACATTGTAACTGCCCTTACTGTAAAGAACCCTCTCCTTTGTTGCTAGTGAAATCTGCTTTCCTCCAACCTTAAGGGATGACCCCAAGTCCTTTGTACTGTCACCGAATATATTTGTATATAGTTATCACATCCCCTCCTAGACGCCCCTTTTCTAATGTAAATAAATCTAATTTAGCTAGCCTCTCCTCATAAATTAGATTTTCCATATCCTTTATTAATTTGGTGGCTCTTCTCTGCACTGTCTCTAGTTCCGTCTTTTCTAAGGAGTGGTGCCCAAAATTGTATTCCATATTCAAGGTGTGGTCTTTCTAATGCTTTATAAAGGGGAATGGTTATGTTTACTTCCCTTCCATCCATTACCCGTTTAATGTAAGATAAGTTCTTGTTTGCCTTTGCAGCTACTGTAGTGCCGACGAGTATTCTAAAATAAATCTGGGGCAATCACCAACAAGACTCAGGTACATCCTGGGTACATGCTGGGCACATGCTACAACATTTCAGTGACATTTCTGCAGACAGACTAATGGCCCATCGGATTAACAGCGGGGGTCCCTGGCTGTCCCATTCAAACTGAATGGGACTGCCAGGGACCCCTGCGGTGTTAATCCGATGGGCCATTAGTCTCTGCAGAAATGTCACTGAAATGTTTGCAGCATGTACCCAGCATGTACCTGGATCTTGTTGGTGAAAGCCCCAGATTTTCCAAGGCAAGTTTTAGAATACTCGTCGGCGCACCTGTACTGCGTGACTTTGGGCACTATTGCTAAGCCTGCTGTCTACAAGCACTCCTAAATCCTTCTCCATCAAGGATTCACCCAATTTATCCCCATTTAAGTTGTAAGTTATCTGTTTATTCTTGCTTCCAAAAAGCATAACTTTACATTTATCTGTATTAAACCTCACCTGCCATTTACCTGCCCAAGTTTCCAGTCTCTCCAAGTCCTTCTGGAGAGAAATTACATCCTGCTGATTCTACTACCTTACACAATTTAGTATCATCAGTAAAGATGGAGACTTTGCTCTCGATGCCAACCTCAAGGTCATTAATAAACAAGTTAAAAAGCAGTACCGATCCCTGAGGTACTCCACTCATGACCCAACCCGAAAAAGTTCCATTTATGACAACCCTCTGTTGTCTATCTTTCAATCAGTTTTGAATCCAGGTGCATATATTTTTACTGGGTCCAATTTGCTTAATTTTGTACACCAACCTCTTGTGTGGAACCGTATCAAAAGCCTTTGCAAAATCTAAGTAGACCACATCAACTGCATTACCCTGGTCTAAATTCCTACTTACCTCCTCAAAGAAACTAATATGGTTAGTTTGACTTGATCGATCTATCCATCATAAATCCATGCTGATTATTACTAATAATTTTGTTTTCCATTAATGATTCCTATGTACTGGAGGCCTGAGTCCCACTCTCTGGGGGTATTGCGTGTGTATAAGGGGGTATGTGGGAGTATTGTGTGTGTGTGTGGTAAGGTATTGTGTGTGCGTGTGTTTGTAGCTAGTGGGGGTGGAAATGAATAGGGGGCTGAGTGTGAGGTGGGCACTGAGTGATAGCGAAGGGGGGGAGAGTGTGAGAGGGAAGGGAGAAGGAGGTAGAGAGAGAGGAAGAGTGTAAAACAGGGAGAGACAGAGAGGGGGAAGAATGAGAGACAGAGGATGAGAGAGAAATACATGAGTGAGAGAGCGAGGGTGTGTAACAGAAAGAGGGGTGGGCTCGCAAGGCTGCAGACAGGGTGGGTCCTCGGTGGAAACTGTAGTCCTGGGCCCCAGGAAAGCTGTCGGTGGCCCGGCATGTCATTATCCAGAATCCCTGACTGAAGTTGAAGCATTGTATGCTAAGAAGCGGGCTCAAAGAGTGGCTCACTGAGTAAAGCCACTGACTCTGATAACAATGACACTAACTTTGAAGCAGGGTAGCCTGGTTTCTGTGTCAGCTCCTTGTGACCTTGGGCAAGTCACTTTATCTCAGACACGAAAAATAGATTGTCAGCTCTATGGGGCAGGAACCTGTGCCTGCTAAAATTCTATGTACAGCGCTGCGTACACTGTCCGCACTATACAAATATATATTATCAAGAGATAATGGGGAAAGGCAGGATTGCAGACCTGTTTGAGACATGGGAATGTGCTCACAAGTGATATTTTTATTTACTGTTCAACTTGAAGGTTGGAGACTTTTTACTCACCCTAACTTATTTTGGTGTCTCAATGACTTGTGAAATGTTATATAAATGAGTTACAGTATGTTAGTCTGTACCAATTGGACCAACTATACAGTACATGCATCAGAAAAATTGTACATGTAGCCTATATAATTAATGTCTTCTCTGTAAATACAAATTACCTTTCTAATACAGTAGGAAACATCATACAATTGACCATTACCGCACTGCATTTTTTCTCCCCAATAACCAAAACTTTATCAATTCTACATTCCATCTTTTACAGGTTTTGTTTTGTGAATTAATTTATAACATTTTGGATTCATATTTTACAGACAAAGTCACACATATGGCTGAGTCCATGGTGACTTCAGCTGTGCGGAGGCAGCTGAGGCTGAGGGAAAGCGGGTGCTTTCCCTGGCCTTAATTCGGGTGCCGTCCGGGGGCGTGTCAGGGGGCGAGCCAGTGACGTCACGGAGCTGGTTCGCCCTCACGGCCCCGAAACTAAAATTGTCCTGTCAGCTACGCTTCCGCATGCCTGCAGAAGCGTGCGCGAGCCCCTGCAAAAGCCGCTCTCATTGCGGCTGCAGGGGCTCACTGCCGAGCATGAGCGCGGCTCAGCATGGGTCAGCGCCTAAGCGCTGACCATGCCCGCAGCCTATCCCTTTGGGGTAAAGCTGTACTGTAGCTCTCCTATAATGTTAGGCTATTTAGTCTAATTTGGCCTGAAGGGAACTCATCATGAATTCTGCCGTGTTGTTGGACTTTACTTCTTGGTATATAGCACAATATATGTTATAACACCATCATACTGTAGGACCCTTCTTTCACTATCCCCATTAATATATTGTATTAAAGGTTCCTCCAGTAGCGAGGGCCTTCTGTATTCTTACTAGGTACATGCATAATTGTTACATGTACAGCACTAGTTAAATGGTCTCCAGAGTTAACATGGTACTTACAAATTGCATTAGTAATTCATTTGATTATTCAATGATGTGTGCTTCGATGGCATCCCCACCTCCCAAAAAGTGATATATACTTTAATAGGTTCTATGCAAAAGAAATTACATAAGCTTATTATCCCACTTAAAAACTCACTAGCATTTTGCTTTCTAAAATAATGGCTTTTTCCATTTGCCAGCACACATGAAACCACCTAAAATTATTTCCACAGGCACTAGTTTAAGGAACCAGCAAATTACCTTCTAAATACATTTCAGAATTTTTTCAACTATGAGTTTCTTCCATGGGAGATGTGTTGATGATGTCAGGGGATCAGTTGGAGACCCATAAAGTTAACATTATTTCTGCACATGATGACATGGCTCTGAATACAGTATCTCAGTATAATGGGTATATTTTTTTGGGTAAAGTATTTCTTAAGTAACAGCCCCCTTGTGATTGTAGACTATCACCCTATAATTTTTATGTGGCCTGAGTTATAGGTCCCAAGCTGAGGTAAGACGCATACAGGTCAAGCACTAATTATGTGGGCGGAAAGGGGTGTGGTAATTAGGGGAATATTGCTCTTGAAATGCTGTGAAGGAAAATACATACAAAAGTTAATTTAGAAAGTTTTCCTTTGTTTTTCCAACTGGTAATAACCCTATAAAACACCCACTGGGATACTAACATGGCATGATTGATTGGTAGCTTTCTAAACCTTTCAATGTGTTCTTTTTTTATTACTTGGTGCCATTTTTTATCCCTGACTTTTTGAATAGCTGTGTTTCAGTTATCTTTATTTGAAATGTATGGTTACCTTGAACAGAGTTATTTTTCTTGCTTGTTTTTATTTGGTTTATAGTAAAATGGGGCCTCTGTAATAGTTACTTTTTACCCAAGCAGTCAATTGGACAAATATACCACACATGAAAGTACAGTATATTTAAAAAGAAAACACCTTTTGCTTTTTTGACAAGATTTTTTTTCCGTTTTCCTACATTGACCAATTCTATATATATATATATATTTTTCAAACTCTGTATAGTATAATTGATTGTAATTTTTACATTTCTGGTGAGTATTACAATGTCTGCGGTTTTTATTTCTTGCAGTAATTTAGCTGTGTATTAATTAAATGTGTATCATATCCAGGAGTGGGCTGACCTTGGGGTCAGAGGAAATTGCCCCCTGGGCCGGTCAGATTTTGAATAATTGGGCCAGTTGCAGGGAGGATAAAAACATTGTCTGTACAATACAGATTTTATACATTAGGTGGCGATGCAGAGCTCACATAGCAACTCCTGCTCTCCCAGGCAGCTCGTCTCTGCAGTGTGCAAGTAATGGTAAGTGTATATTTTTGCAGGCCCGCCAACCGGGGGGGTAGAGCTGGGACAAGTGTCTCAGGCCCAGCAACTCTGCGAAGCCTGCCCAACGGACCACAAGCATAGGAGAAAAGAAGTGAAGCGGCTCATCCCTCCCCCTCTGTGAGCAGCCTATCACTCAACCAGAGACCGCCAGTGAGGCTCCACATTCCTTCCCCTGCATATGCAAGTGTTAAGACATTTCATTAAACGTGGGATAACAGAGATTGCAGCCACAGAGGAATGGAGTTTAAAAAAAAAAAAGTGCAAAAACTGGGAGAGTGAAGGAAGAGAGAACTGAGGAGACCGGTGGGTAAGAAAGCTAGAATAGGGCAAGAATTGGCTAGAGTGGCAATCCAAGATGCCCCCCACGGAGACCATACGACCCCACATGGCTAAGACTCTGCAAGACCCCCCCCCAAAAGCTACTAAATTGATGAACTACATGATTCAGAGCAAGGGCCACCGACAAGGGGGATAGCCGAGACGGCCGGCTGGCGCTGCAAGTTGGGCCTGACCTCTGGCCAGGCCCGGCTGCTGGTCCTCTCACAGCCGGGCCCATCTCTCTCCAGCTGCAGGCCTCTTCACTCTGTCCCACGCTGGGCCCTCTGACGTCAGTGCGCGCCAGGCCCCCTCTCATGCCCGCGCGCAGTAGAAGCTGAAGCCCAGCTTACTTCCGGAGCGTTGACGTCATAGAGGCCCGATGCATGCCAGAGTTTGAAGCTCGGCGTGGGACAGAGTAAGGAAGAGAGCTACAGCTGAGGGAGAGCCGGGGACTGGCCACGAGAGGACAGGCTGCTGGGCCTGGCCAGAGGTCAGGCCCACTTGCAGTGCTGTCCACCGGGCCCCCCTCAGACCCCGGGCCCGGCCTGACCATCCACAAGGTAAGTCTGTTTTTTGTATATGTATTGGGGGAGGGGGGTAATGAGGGGGCAGTGTATTTTGTATATGTATTGGGGCTTTTATATGTGAGGGACTTTTTTTATATGTATTGTTTTTTTTTAATATGCATTGGGGCTTTTTTAAATGCATTGTTTTTTTGTATATGTATTTTTTTTATATGTATTGGGGTTTTTTATATGCATTTTTGTATATGTATTGGGGCTTTTATATATATATTTATTGGAGTTTTTTTATATATATTGGGTTTTTTATATGTAGTGTTTTTATATGTAGTGTTTTATTAATAATTATTCTTATTAATAATAATAATATTATTATTATTATAATATTATTTATTATTTATAAATTATACAATATAATAAAAATAAAATAATAATTTATAAATTCTTATTTTAATATTTATAAATTATACCATATCATACAGGAATCGAACCCAGAACCTTTCATATGCTGGTTAAGGTCTGTACCTCTATACCCCAGTATAGGAATCAGAAGTTATGTGTGCCGGCAGTGGGGGGCAGAGGGTGATGGAGAGAGAATAATATAGGGTAAATTAGCCAGAGGTAAATATTTTATTAATATTATTGTAAATATTTTTTTTTCCTATTGCTATGTATTATTAAATCAAGTGTCGAGTATACTGCTAATTTTCAGGCTTGTGGGCAGCCTGATTCTTGGGCCAAGTGGTCAGGCTTACCCTGTGGGCTAAGATTAACCAGCCAGCCCCTGATCATATTGTTTCTTAAATAAACACAACCGGCTATTTTGTAACAGTACTTTGATTTTCAATGTTTTCCTCAGAGTTTTCGGGAGGGATTTTGAAACATTTTCTCAGTACTTGCCCTGACAAAGACAACCGTTGCATTTCTCTGTTCTCTACCACTCCCGCTTTCAATACTACACCTGTGGGAAGTAATACAACTAACTGGTTATGGAAAGCAACCATAGCCTTGAGAGGAGGGTGGGGTGCAGTCGCAACCAGGCTTAGCGCACCTAAAAGAATACTTGCTGCCTAAATATGGGAGTTAACCCATTGTTCACCCCACAGGTTGCCACACAACCCTTTAACATATGACTGTTGAAATTTTGATGTCCAACTATATATGTCTTTGTATTTTAACGTTACCTGGCCCGTCAGTGTTGAATGCACTCTCCTATACTTGAAAACTGAGTGGAACTGGAAAACATTTTGAAGAGCCAGTCTTCATACTAATGAACTGTGCATTTTTACTGCCACAGGCCTCCAATGCCTTGCAGAGAAGTGCACTGCAAACTTCTCTAGCAGCATAGGGGTTAATATGTCATGTGACAAATGAACATTTTTTTTTTATGGTCTGCAGAGTTTGTAACATTTTTAGATTCTGTGCTGCCTTTTATTCCCCCAGGAATGTGCTTGTGATTGTGGCTTCTGTATTTTCTTTTTATCGTCTTTTATAGATTCCATTTTGGCAGTTTTCTCTTTGAAGGCTCCTCACAGTCTCCTTTATGGCTGGGGATTAGAGGTCTTCAATAGGTATGATCACCCTCCAAGCTTAAAGCTTTTCAGGTTTACCTCTGAATCTGCAAAGAATGCTTATTTTACACATTATGCACTTGGCTGCCTTTGATTTCTCTGTCTCATCCTTAATCCAAGCAGTGGTTCCCTAGTCACACAGGATGACTGCATTGCATGCTTAAACAGAGATAGATCAACGAAGCTATGTACACGACTGTCTAAGGAGCAAATAACCAGGAAAGGTCTGTAAAAACATTAGTGGCTATCATCTTTCCCACTGCAGTTCTACAGTTGTAGTATAACCAATGACTTAAGAAAAGACAAACACCATTAGGAAAAAACAAAAAAAAAAGAATATAGGATACATATATTCTATTGGAAGCAAACCTAGAAAAGATCTGAAACCACAATTTTAACCACTTTAGAGATCAGGATACAAGAATTCTTGAGACAAATTAAAATAGGATGATAAAAGCTATGGCAGACGCTAAACTCTCATTTAAGGGTCTATTCACTTAAGTGTGATAGCTATTACTGATCACTAATGGCCTTTCAAGTTAATGACTTGCACTTTAGTGAAGATTCGTTGTAGGTCATGCTAACTTTTAATGGACCAACAATCCGGTTCTTTATGGAGGTAATAGTATGTACAGAAATTTCAAAACATTACAGGATCTTTTCAACATGTTTTTACCTCACTGTCTTTGCACAACAGTGCACACAAAAATAAGCCTGTAAGGTTAAGAGTTCTGTACAAAACTACTCTGAAACCTCTGAACTTTCTTGTTGTTCTATTACAAGGTATCGAAACCTCTAACAAATGTATATTTCTCCAGGACAACTACAGCTACTAGAAATGTTCTCTTTCGTGAATAAATGCCTCAGAATTCCATTTAAGAGCCATAAAGAATATTTTCCATAAGTGTAAACCACATGTGCACTACAGACAATATTAGTAATTAGCATAATTTTCACATTGAGCCCTATTACATAGCAGGCATAATTTCCCAATTAAAATAGAAAGGGTTTACATTAATTTCTAAATTGAGTGGTTGTGCCCTTTCATGAGTTAAATTAGTCTGGACATCCTACATGCTTAAGCACTTTTTTTTACCTTGAATATTGGACTATATACAGTAGATAGATATATGATGCAGCTCAGAAGCAAAACTTCCTCTCAGAGATCATTTGCAGAAATCACTTTCACCTACAGTATCTGAAGAATTGCTACTGTCGCTTCTCCAGCATCTACAGTATTAATGCAACAATGCTAATTTTAAAAAAAATGGTTAATATAAACCCTATTGGGTATTTAAGAAAAGACTGGTTTTGATTCAAAAAGGTTATCATGGAAAAACTATGGAATGTCCGTAATTTTCATTGGTTCACAAACTTTTTCTCTCCACTGTATAGTCGTCGTTCACGGTGTGATGTCAGACGTGCATATCATAGCAACAACCACACACTACAAAACAGCCCTCCTGTTTACAAAAAACAATCAATCAATAGATATAATCCTACACACATCCCTATACACAGCAGTACCTCCCACATATGGTCCAAAAGATACATACAGGATCTATTTGACAAAGTATTTTGTTCTACTAACAAAAATAGTTCATAATTGTACAAATGTATTTATAAAAAACAGTTCCTCAGAGGGATAATCATGATAGATGCATATTAACTGAAGGCAAGTGTTTTTTTGAAAATCCATCATATATGGATATATAAATATATATATATATATATATATATATATATATATAAATATATATATATATATATATATATATATATATATATATATATATATATATATATATATATATACCATAATACTGAGTTAAGTTATGGTGAGTAAAAAAAGTGACAAAAACCCTCCACAGGAAAGCAAATATGCAAATACAACTGTATGCTCATCTGCATGTCTTAGGCAGGTCTGCAACCCCACCTTTCCCCATTATCACCCAGCATACAGCACTTCCACTGCAGCAAGGGATTCTGGGAAATGACATGCAAATGAGCACAAAGTGTCACTTTTTGCCTCAATAACCATCATATAACTCAATATATATATACATGTAGTGGTATCAGTACCGTGTTAGCCGAGCTTCAATAATCAAAAAATAAATAGATGATACCGTTCTGTGGCTAACGAAATGCTTTTATTTGTGCGAGCTTTCGAGATACACTGATCTCTTCTTCCGGCGATGTTACAATGAATGAAGCAAGCAAAAGCTATACTATAAACAGTGTCTATTGGAATGTTATCTGTGCTGGTCCTTCCCCCGGTGTGGATGTGTTTTATGGCTGGAGGTGTCAAAAGGTAACTGAAAGCAAGTGATGAAAGAGTGTGTATGTGTATCAGTGTGAATAAAAATGAATGGAGAGCCCACAGTATATACAGTGCTTTACAAAAGGTGTGTGTGGAGTGGGAGTGGATATAAATGGTGTGGGTGGGTATGGAAATGTGAGAGTTAGTAGCACAACTAAAAGTGTGTGTGGATACTTTGTGGAAGGACCAGCACAGATAACATTCCAATAGACACTGTTTATAGTATAGCTTTTGCTTGCTTCATTCATTGTAACATCGCCAGAAGAAGAGATCAGTGTATCTCGAAAGCTCGCACAAATAAAAGCATTTCGTTAGACACAGAACGGTATCATCTATTTATTTTTTGAGTATATATACAGTATATATATATATATATATATATATATGTATATACAGTGAGAACCCCTTAGCTTCATGCTTGGTGCAGTTGTACGCATGCACTAGTGATTCAACATGTCTGCTCCATTCGGCTTTCCCTTTAGGGTGCCGAGCATGTCTAGCAGACTTCGGTTAAACCTCTCCGGCAGACCATCTCTTTCTGGATGGTATGGAGTGGTCCAAGATTTCTTGATGTTGAGCAAGTTGAGAACTTGATCAACTTGCTCTCATGGTCTCTCCCTTGATCGAAGTGCATCCGATTCTGCAACCCGTAGTGGATGAAATACTCCTCGCACAGCACTTTGGCTACTGTGAGAGCTTTCTGATCCTTGGTTGGGAAAGCTTGGGCGTATCAGTTGTAGTGATCACTCACTACCAGGATGTTCCCGATGCCCTTTGAGTCTGCCTCAATACAGAGAAAGTCCATGCAGATAAAGTCCATGGGACTGGTGCTCTTTAGGTGGCCCATTGGGGCTGCGCATGAGCAGTGTTTTCCGCTGTATACACTGCAGGCATTTTCTACAATGGTTCTCTACCGACTCCCCATTTTGGGCCAGAAGAAACGTTCTCTCGCTAAGCCGAAGGTCTTGTCTTTGCCCATATGTCCATGGCCATCATGAAGAGTGCATAGAACCTGGTACTGCAAACATTGGGGCAGGACAAGTTGTCTCCTGTCGGGGTGTTATGGTGTGGGACGACCCTGTAGAAGAGACCACACTCCATATCGAACATGTCCCATTCCCTCATGATCACTGCAACGGTATCATTAGGAGCGCGCTTCACCAAGGAAGGGTTCTTCTGTTGAATAGCCTGGCGTACAGCTCTAGCCACTGGGTCACGCACCTTGTACTCCACCAAGTCTTTCAATCTTAGGATGGTATCCTGGGTGATTGACATGCCTTCTGGATGGCAGTAAGCGGCAGGGAGTGCCTTGAACTGATATCCCAGCGAATCAGCTACTCTCAGTTCAGAGAACGCCAGCTTGTCCTCCACTATGGTGGCTGCCGAGCACATTGCCTGAATCCCAGGTCCAGGGATCTCTTCCAACGGACCGTCGTCCAGTGTTGTACTCAGTCCTGGTCTTCGGAATAGGGCATCGGCTCCGAAGTTCAAAGTCCCTGTTTTTTACTTTAGAGTGAACCGGTAATTTCAGAGTGCCACCAGCCACCTGTGGGCGGTGGCATCCAGTTAAGCGATGTCAAGATATACAGCAGCGGCAGCTCTTATTCGAGCAAAAGCCGCTGGCTGTATGTGGCTGGGAAGCGGGTAGCCGCGGCGCGTGGCGGCGCACTGTGACGTCACAGTCACATGCGCGCCCGGCTTCCCCGTCTTCCCCGGCTTCCCCAGGCTTCCCCGACACCCCTGGAGATGACATTAAGGTAAGCGGGTGTTCGGGGAAGCAGAGTGGCAGAGCAGAAGGGGTACAGGGGTCCGGAAGCGTGTGTAAATTGCGCGCGATGGAGGAGGGGGGGTGAGTGGGGGAACGCGGCGGCGCGCATGCATTACTGGCGGCAGCTGGGGCAGATCCCGGCATGCCGCCGGTATTTAGTGCAATAAGATATGTCGCTACTGTAGGTCAACGGGATGTTGTCTGTCACTACCTCGAAAGAGACTCCGTATAAGTAGTCATGGAGTTTATCGACTATTGAGTGCTAGGAACTCCAGTTTGTGAACCGGGTAGTTTTGCTCGCTCGGTGTCAAGCTTTGGCTCACATACGCCACTGGACAGAGACCAGCAGTGTACTTTTGGTGTAGTACAGCTCCCAGCCCGTTAAAGCTGGCATCCACATGCAGGATATACAGCTGCTCTGGGTCAGCGCAGGCCAAAACCAGTGCTTCTGAATGACCTTTTCTTGAGGCCGGTGAACGCTTTTTCACAGGCGAACAGCTTCTTGTCTCCGAAAGGTGTCTGTGGGGATGCAGCCTTCTGCTAATGCTCCTCTGGGTAGATCTTCAGGAGATTATTGAGGACCTTGGCTTTGCTGGAGTAGCCTTCTATGATGCAGCGGTAGTATCCGCAGAACTCCAGGAAGGACCGCAGCTCCATCACGTTGTCTGGTCTGGGCCAGTTCACTACGGCTTCGACTTTAGCGAGGTCAGTAGCCACTCCGTCTGCGGACACTATGTGACCCATGTAGGTGACTACGTGCGGCAGAACCGGCATTTGTCCAGGGACAACTTCAGGCCTTCTTTACCCAGTCAGTCATCCACCCAGTCACCCACCCTGTCCACACTCACGGACACTGTCCCACACTCACGCACTGTCCCACACTCATGCACACTGTCCCACACTCATGCACAATCACTCCCATTCACACACATACAAACACGAAGAATTCACAGTTAGTATAAATATAGAAGTGCAAATAGTTAAAATGGGTGTTTTGTCACTGAAATTGTGATTTGATTTTTCATTAAAAACAACACCATCACAAATACAATCTCTATGACAAAACAATGACAAAAGACAAAGAAGTTTCACTTAAAATGCGCGTGCACAAAGCCTGACAGCTTGATATCTTATTTACCCTAAATGTCCTAACTGCCCCATACCTACACCGAAATAACCTATACTGCTTTCTTCCAGATCTGTCTCTCAAGCTTCACACGGGAGACATCGGAATCCCCCCTAACCCAGAAGACAGGTAGGGAACACCTCCCCTCCAATATTTAACATTGCGGGAATGAGGGTACCTGGACATTGAGGGACTGCGGATCATGTAAGATCCCAGGTGTGATTGCTGCTTTAGAAATTGTGAAGCAGGGGCATCCAGACACTGGTTAAAGGGTTCAAGAAACTAGTCATTCACATCCTGGCTTTTATTTCTAGATTAGTGATGTCGTCCAACACACACACACACACACCTAACTACGTAACATGGAGTAATTGTTGTAAAGTATAAAAGTATTACAAAAAATAAACTGTTATGTCAAAAACGAATGTTATTATTAGTTGTTATTAGGAATTCATTTTTTTTTAAAGTGGGGGGAGGGCTAGGTGGCGAGTAGCTTTTTTTGTATTAAAAACATACAACAAGCATAAGTAGCTTACATTTGAACAAATAAAAGTAGGCTCAACACTGCGTTCTGAGTGGCAGGGGGTCTGTAGATGGAATTCGGTTAAGACTTGGTGCACCGGGTCCCCGGACCACAACTTGCGGCTCAAGGAATAGCAGTGGCATACATGCGTCACAGCAAAAGATGCAAGAACATGATGGCAATTGTGAGATACGCTGTGTAACTACGTAACATCAAATACCTCAATGCGTTTCACGAGCATAACGGGCTTCATCAGTGTGTCATGATGAAGCACGTTAAGCGTGTGAAACGCGTTGAGGTATTTGCTGTTATGTTGTTACGCAGCGGATCTCACCATTGAAATCACGTTCTTGCGTCTTTTGCTGTAACCGGGTAGGTAAGGGAAACTCCCTAATTGGGTGCTCTATCTATATACTACCAGTGTTGCTGTATGTGGGCATATAGTAATGTCATATGAGCAGGGTAACTTCCTTTTTAAGCCATAATCTGTCCAACATGAAATCCCAGCCTGGAGAGAGTAATGAACATAATCCATAAAGTGAAGGGAGAAAGCCATCTAACCTGCTCCGGTGAGTATGTCGCTCCACCCGGCGGTCCCTCTCTGGGCGGGCTATTCAAACCTCCCGTGTTAGGTATCACAGAGTATAGGAGTGTGTACTCACAGTTCCCATTCAGTCTCCTGATCTGTCTCTCCGGCTGGGGATAAGAGGATTATCCTGCTCCGCTGCGTGCCTCAGTTCCAAAGGTAAGGTCGTAGATAGAAAAGTAGCAGGACGAGCACTGCAATTAGAATAGGCTGGAGGCAAAGTGCTATAGAAAAAAACTTTATTACGACATACAAGCCAGATTAAAAAACATGAGGAGGATCCTCTGACGCGTTTCGTCCCTAGGGGGACTTTATCGAAGAGTTTTTGATAAAGTCCCCCTAGGGACGAAACGCGTCAGAGGATCCTCCTCATGTTTTTTAATCTGGCTTGTATGCCGTAATAAAGTTTTTTTCTATAGCACTTTGCCTTCAGCCTATTCTAATTGCAGTCTTTTGCTGTAACGCTGCAAGTTCTGGTCCGTGGACCTGGTGCATCAGGTCCTAACCGAATTCCATATACGGACCCCCTTCTACTCGGAACGCAGTGTTGTAGAAAGAAAAAGAGACTGCAGTGCTAACCACTAAGCATAATATAATAAATATGTTATATAGTATAGTATATACTCATTTAAAAGATACATATATCAAACAACTGTAGTTAGATATCCCGTATATAAGGGAATTACTCAAGTCCCGCTGCCAGAGTCCAAGGAGAGATTTTCACGTCTCTCCGGAAACAAGTTGCAGAAAAAAGGAAGTGTCCTCCAGCGCGTTGACTCAGGTAATGGTTCCAAACATAGGAAAAAAGAAAAGACAGGAAACACAGTGGTGTATTATGGGAAATAAATGACCCAGTGTCCGCTAGAAGTTAATGCATGTAAAACATTATCAATATGTTTAAAAAACAACAATATTAGGTGACGAAGGAGCAGGAAACAGAGAGTGGCTGGCCAGATCATCACAGAAGTAGAGGCAACAGGCGCCAGAATTAGGGCCTCCCCAGCCGATCACCCCCCCCCCCCCCCTTCCCTTTTCGTGTACAACCTCTGTTGTCTTGTCTCGGTCATGTAGGTCATGTTCGTCTCGTCCCGTGAGTAATTGTAGTATGTCCAGTGAAGCACATGTCTGAACACTATCCCAAGGTATACTGGGATAGTTAATATGCCTGTAGTTGTATTTTGGTACTAAACATTGGTCTGTGGCATATTGTACAATCTGTAAAACCAAATAAAATTTGAAGATGAAAAAAAAAAAAACACCAATATTAAAATTAATGTGAATCACAATTGCTAAAATTACCATAAAAATGACCAAACAGGAAAAAATGACAAAGTCCACTTATAATTGGAGTAATGTATAAAATGTTAATCTCCTATTGGAGATGGGTAATAGATTAGAATTAATCTCATGGTGCTGGCCTGGTGTTATGTGCACAATCCGGTTTAGTATATAATGATAAGGATAATAACAGTCCAATGGGAGGGGTGAGATGTAGGGGATGTTCCCCGCAAAATATCTCTACTCTAGTTTGAAATTCCAAAAGTCAGTCTTGCACTTGGTTCCAACGTGAGCCAAACTCTGTGCATTCTGGACATTTGGTGGTCTTGCAATGATCACATCTATAAGACCCGTGGGGGTAAGAAGAAGCCCTCTATGGATAATAAATAGTGTGGGTTCTTCTATACTACTTTCTCTCCTAATTCGTCTTAACAAATGGAATCTCTCCTTTCACATGGCATCATGGACCACCTGATCAAGAATACTTGCATTGCATCCACATTGTAAAAACTTCACCTGGGAGCAGGTCCTCCTCAAGCGCAAGAACTGCCCCTTTTGGATGCCCTTCAAACGTGATCCAGGATGGCAGCTGTCTTCTCTCAGAAAAGTGTTGTGTGAATTGGGTTTGTAAAAAATATCTGTTTGTATGTTGAATTGAAGATCAACATAGATCAACATAAAAGTAATAAATCCAAATAATGTACTGTACTGTATGTGATGATGGTGAAAATGAAAAGTGAATTGAAGATTGTACAGTAAGTATTGATGTTGAGAGAATTAATAAAAGATTCAAGTGAAAAAGTGTCACCATCTGAAAGAAAATTCAAGCAGTCAATAAAACATTTGTAAAAAATATAGTGATCCCTGAAGTATTTCCATCTCCAAATGCGTGGACAGACACCCACCAGCCCTTGAAGAGGTTGGTGTATTATGGTGCAAATCTTGTCCACATTGCTGTTCCACATGTTTGGAGATTAAAAATCTGATCAAAAAGAAAGTAATTGTGAGTTAATAAAAAGTGTATGGAATACAAAATTAAAGTGCTCTGTGCTTGTGAAATGTCTGAGTGACTAAGAAAAGTTGGACTGCAACCATCCCCTATTCATGGCTATGGTAGTATAAAGCAGGGGTGCACAATCTCTTTGCCCTGTGCCCCCCTGGTGGCTCTCCCCCCTCCTTGCGCCCCCTCCTTACCTCTGTACCTTGGCTCCGGCATTCTAACATCACAGCATCACATTGCCATGGCAACGCAGCGTCACTTGACGCCGTGTTCCCATCGCGACGCGTTGCCAGAAGCCATCTAAGCCAAGATTAGTGAAGTTACAGAAGCCTTCACCGCTCCCCTGGCATTTAATTGAAATGCCTTCTGGAAGAGTGCGGGCCTCTGTAAACGCTGCACCCATGCAGAGAATCATGCGCCCCCCAGCTTGCGCACCCCTGGTATAAAGTGATGTAACATCCATAGTGACTCCTCCACTTCAAATGTTCAGTTTGCTTCATCAGGTCACCACTATACAAAATAAAATAATTCAAAGTGCACATTATGTGATGAATCATATCCCAGAGATTCAATACTAGAAACAATCGGCCTCCCAGGTTGTGAGACCGATTTGTATAAGTAATCTATCTTGGTCCATCAGGACCTCCAATATACTCCCTTCTTCAAGGACATCTTTCAGGTACCTCCAAAAAACTTTAGTGGGATCAGTCAATAACACTGTATTTGAGCATTTGTCAGTAAATTGGCGCAATGCTGCTCTACGATTATCCATTTTATGTTGAACCACAATGGCACCCCCATTATCTGCACTCTTGATCAGCAAGGAATTGTTAGATTTTAAAGTTTCCAAAGCTACCCTTGAATATACAAACAACTGTATTGCAATTAAGGAAATGTTCTGCTTACATCTAATTGCATTGCCCCTACAGTACCTTAAACAAGCCCTTATTATTTCTGCGACCTAAAATCAATCTACCTTTTAATCTCATTAATGTCATTGTGACATCCAACCCTCAGAGCACTCTGATCTGTAAGATCTTGACAACTTTTTCACATTTACAATTTACTACCTTACTTCCCCTAACCTACAGTATTTTTCCCTCCTGTGGTCAGGCATTCTTTGCCAACCCACTCTATTTTTTGCTCTTGCCGCTGTCTGTGTTACAGTACAGTAGATAGAAATCACAAAACCTTGAAGACTTTGTTAATTATAAAGATTTTTTTACTTACGTTATAGTTTCTGTTTTTTCCATCATTACTTACCAATCATATTCCAACAGCATTAAGCATTTGACTCCCTCTTTAAATGTCTTTTTTTCCCCACTACCCATCCTGCTTAAGACTTTGCTGACTACTTTAAGATAAATGTTGACTCATCATGGAATCTCATCCTAAACCTCACCTCTTCCTCCAATTTCCATTGACTTCCTCAGTCCTACCACTGAAATACGAGTCTCCCTTATGGATTTCTTCCTCCCACGCCACTAGCTGTTCACTCCATCCCATCCCCTCTCACCTAATCAAATCCACATCACAGACATAGCCCTCTGGTAGTGTAAATTATTCTGTGCCAATAATGTGAGATTCTTCATCTTTACTCTTTTTTTTATTATTAGTTTTACTGATGATAGCATTAACATTTGGGAGCCAGGCAGCATCCAATTATACTATATGTACAGTTACCCAAGCAATAGTGATACTCAACTTGAGTTTCGCTGATCCTATGTTGCCCTGAAGATTCTAGTCAATCCAGAACAATGTCAAGTGCTTCTAATTTTCAGTCCAAAGTGGACTTTCATCTTTTGTCTGCCATGATGAAAACCCTCCACAGACCAAATTGTTGTCTCAAACTCTGTATAAAACATTATAAGCATTTAACGTTGTTCTGCTGTGCCTGGAATAATGTTACACAGACAGAGCCCAGTGCTACAACCATTAACACAAATACACGGTACAGTGCCTATATATATAGAGAGATATCTTTTGAATAAAATGGTCTTTTAGTTTAACTCTTTGGCCAAAGTGTCGTAAGCCCTTGAGCCCCTCCAAGGCAGACCACGTCTCAAGGGTCCTAAAGGTGATTATTATGTTTATTTTATGATTTCTTTTGGCCTATTGTTTAGTTGTCTTCTGGTTAATAAACCAAACCGATTCAGCTTAACCCTCTGTCTAAGCGTCTTACTGACCTCGCATACATGCCACTCCGTCACACTTACATTAAAATTAAAATAAAGTGGGAGACTGCTGGACACCAGTGAACGGGATTAAATGTAAACATTTTTAAGGTCTCTACACAAGAATATTGATATCAACATAGTCATGTGCTGAGATCATGCTCAGTAAACAGGTGAAAAAGGCTAAATTATCAGTGTGGATTTAAAGCCGAGTGTGCTGAATATTACTTTACAGAGCTGTGGGCGTCTCTGGCAGCCAAGTGGTTAAATGCATTTTGCAACAGAAAACAATGGCTGCATAGCCCTGGTTTTATATGTGCTGATATAAATATCCTGATATACCGCAGAAAGTCTGTGATCCCCTGCGTTATTACTCTGAAATTGATCGCTTAAATCTGTATTTCTTGTTGTAATAAACATTTTTTGTACATAAAGTCTTTGTACATCTATGTACTTTGATGACTACAGTATTTCTCTGACATTCTTTGTAATACTAATAATCATTGTGAAATTCTTATCAGCATTTAATCAGTCTATATACATGAAGCAAAAAAGCCAGTATGTGACATATAATTTTCTGTACTGTAGTTTGAAAGCTGTCTTTTGGCTTATTATAAGATTTATTATATACAGTAGAGCCATAGTATATATACTATTTTATAGGCACAATAAGTAACTGAACCAAAGAGTTTAGAATTTAATTCTTAGATACTCAATGCACAGGGAAATACAATGGTGATAAATCTGTGGCACTGAGATTAAACACAACAGTGTCATTATACTGTGTGGATAGATAGATAGACAGATAGATAGATAGATAGATAGATAGATAGATAGATAGATAGATAGATAGATAGATAGATAGATAAAATAAACACACAGAATACTGCATGCACGCTAGGAATAACTAGTACCCAAAAGCTAGCATATATACTATAATGTAATAGTGGCTAGCGGTGCTCCAGGGATGTGGCTAATGTGAGAACAACAAAAAAGATTCCCTGAGGGAGCACACAGGTGTACCAAAAAATATGACTATTTCATTAAATAGAACACATAAAAGCAGGGGAGAAAGAATAAAATGGACGGGGACTCCAAACAAACTCCTCAATGGACCAAACGACTATGTTATAAACACTGGAATATACCACAAAGTAAGGGTACTGGACTAGAAATGAACACAGGAAAGAGGCATAGCCGTAGTTCAAGACAACTCCCAATGATGGCAAGTAACAATGTACATGTGAGCTAAGATAATGGCAAGACTAACTCTAACATGCAAGTCAATAGGGGAAAGAGCAAGTCATACAAAAGCAGTTTGAATATGCTGCATGCACACAGGAAAAACAGTATTAATATACTGAAAGTGCCAGAAGCATATCATAGTAGCTAATGGCAGTTGGTAAGTGTCCAAACAAATCAATTCCTTTTGCAAGGTATGTGATAATAGCACATAAAAGTCAGTCGAGGTAAATCATGGAATCCATAATACATCACCATGGAGTGTGGATCATAGCGGTAGATGTGAGGTACAGTCCCTAAGACAGAAGGAGAGGAGAGGGGTTCCCCAACCAGGCTCCCACTCCGACGCGCGTTTCAATGGCAGTCTTCTTCTGGGAGTGGTAGCAAGACAAGAACAGCCAGACTTTATATAGCCAATATCGTAAGCCAAATTTGCACCAAACTTGGACTTGAAAAGTTGATTAATGAAGCTGATTTAATCCCTGTAAGTGTAGGACAGCTGATCAACACTTTGCTGCGGCTGATGTCATTGCGTTGTAGGGTCATGACACCCGTTCCCAAGACAACAATGATGCTTGTTTCAATAACCAATCAGGTTGCTACTAGATCTCGTTAAAGGTAAATAAAGACCGCAATGAGCAGAGGGACATCCCAAAGCTGGCCAGGATACATCCAAACACTTGTAGAACATTTGTAACGTGTTTAATGTTGCTGGGGGTGATATGCTGCTTGTATCAGAAAAGTTCTCAAGGAGCAGATTAAGAGTCAACATACTGTATAACAGTAACGAGGATAATTTATTCATGGATTAAAGTGCACTATTAAAAAAAATAAACAAATAGAAAAACAAAGGAGGGAGGGGAGAGAAGGAGGGTGTGAGACAATATACTTGGAGCATTACAGAAACATCGCAAAACCCAAAATCATTTAGGCCCTGGGGTACCATTTTCCCCAGCTGCACTATCCACCTGCATTCCCTCGTGAACAGGGCCTTCTCCAGGTCATCACCACTGATACCAAGAGAGACCCTGTCGAAGGCAAATGCAGAGAGGACAGTGGGATCAGACCCATGTTTTTGAAGAAAGTGTCGGGCCACTGATGTTATTTTTTTTAAACGAATCTAAGTCACGCTGTGCAGTTTTTATATTGCGACTGTTCCAAAAATCTGAATCGCACTTCCCTTGTGTTCATACCAATATAGATAAAAACACAAGGACAGGAAAGTTAGTATATTACTCCCTTAGATTTACAATTGAGGAATACCAGAACTTTGAAAGTACGTGTCCCTGATGAGTTAGAAAAGGATTCTGTTTGTCGCATATATTTGCAAGCAGAGCAGCTGCCACATTTGAAAAATCCCCTTTTAGCAAAAGTTGAGAGAAAGGTGGTACCAACCTGAGGGACATAGTGACTGAACTAAGTTGTCATCGAGATTTAGTGACCTACGACTGGTTAAACTGACATGTTCAGCCAATAATTTTTTAAGATCTTTGTCCATCATTAAGATTTTCCAATGACTTTGCAGAATGTCCCTCAGGTTGGACCACTGCTGATTAAATTTACTAACAAACCTTGTTTTATTAGGGCTCCTATACAGGTGCGCCGACGAGTATTCTAAAATTTGCCTTAAACTTGCCTTGGAAAATCTGGGGCTATCACCAACAAGAACCAGGTACATGCTGGGTACATGCTGCAAATATTTCAGTGACATTTCTGCAGAGACTAATGGCCCATCGGATTAACACAGCAAAGGTCCCTGGCAGTCCCATTCAGTTTGAATGAGACTGGCAGGGTCCCCCGCTGTTAATCCGATGGGCCATTAGTCTGTCTGCAGAAATGTCACTGAAATGTTGCAGCATGTACCTAGCATGTACCCAGCATGTACCTGGGTCTTGTTGGTGATTGCCCCAGATTTATTTTAGAATACTCATCGGCACTACAGTATTTAGGTTTTGGCTGTAGCAATGTTTCTCTTTTACAGCTAAGGCTGTGTTTAAAGCCCTTTTAAACACTAGTCTTGTTGTAACGCCTCCTTGCAAAATGATCTTTGAGTTCCCGTGCTCTAGTTTAAAAAATTTCCAGGGACGAACAGTTGCGCCTGAGTCTGGGTAAGTCATAGGTAAGTTTGATGTTGTATTAGTTGTGGTTGAGAACATCGACGAAACCTGCAAACTCTAAATTGAAGTCTTGCAAAATGACAAGGATATCATCGATGTACCTCAACCACAACAAACCATTGTTGGTTAAGTCACGGTTGCCCTTCAAGAAAACACCTCCCATTCCCACCATCCCAGGAAGAGATTGGCATAGGAGTGTGCGCAAGCCGCTCCCTTTGCTGTGCCTCTTTTCTGTAAGAAAAATTTGTTTTTAAACACAAAATAATTAGTTAATATAAATTGTAGGAGTTCCATAATAAAATTAACCAAATCAACTGAAATGTTTTGCATTGATAGGAAGTATTTTGAAGCCTTCAGACCATCACAATGGTGTATGCTAATTTAAAGGGATTCTACATCACAGGTCGCGAGGATGGTATTCTCATCAACCATGATGCAGTCCAATCTGGACAGCACATCCATTGTGTCTCTCAAGTGCGATGGTAATGTATTGACTAAGAGCACAGAAATTAATCAATAAATATACAGGCAGGCTCGCACAATTCTCCTATGCCAGAGACAATCGAACTTTCTGATCGGTGGGAGGGTTTTTATGTATTTTTGGAAATAGATCAAATGTGGGTTCAACCAGACATTTAGAAGAGAGGCCCTCGTAGTTACATTGCGAGATGACACCATCGCATAATGCAGATTGTAAAATGTGATCCAGATCTGATTTAAATTTAACAGTAGGATCACAGGTTAGTTCTGAGTAACAAAGAGGGTCTCAAATCTGTTTGTAAGCTTCCCTCTCATACATATCTTTAGGCCATACTACAACCTTACCTCCCTTGTCAGAAGGTTTTATTTCGACACAGGTGATGTTACATAAATCCTTAATCGTAATCGTGGTCCACTCTGACTATTTGAGATTCCTTACACCGGGAAGTAATGGTAATCTTTGAATCTCGCCCATTACAAGATTTGCAAAAATCTCCACCTGGGAGCAACTTTGGAGGGGTGGGCAAAAATTAGATTTTGGTTAAGTTCTTGACATTATATCAGTCTCCATAGTAGAGACTGTCCTTTGTTCTTTCAAAAGAGTGACTAAATAGTCTAGATTTTGTTGATCACCAAGATCCCATTGAGAAAAGAATGGTAAATCCACTCCTAGATCTTAGGGCTTGATGAAATGTTTAAGTAAGAGGAGCTTACGACATAATAAATGGAGATCCTTGATCACTTCGAACTATCCATTTGATGAGTAGAAGGGAAAAGGACAAACCCCTTCACAGAATTTCAATTTGTCCATCAGTTAGTGTAATGTCTGAGAGATTAATTATTCTCAGATCGTCGTTTACCACTGTGAGTGGGGTTTCTTCTGCGGTTTGTAACCGAAGGTATCTCGGTCCCTTAATTGCCTTGATTCCCCGCCTCGTCCTCCTCCACACTTTTTTGATCGGGAACCCCTCTCTAAAATTGAAGAAGATGCTGAGATACCGTCAGTTGATCTTGAAGTACGGTATGCCTCAGCGTCAGAGGAATCAAGGTCTGAAGTCGTAAGTCATAGCTCCAGAAGAAGTTATTGGAGAATTATCTCCTCCTGTACGTGGTACCTTACCACCTTCCTTCCCTGTATGCCATTTATAGACTAAATCATTTTTGTAGTCACTTAAATCTCTTGGAAATTTCTTTTTTTTAAGCGATAATATCCTGTTCATACTTAGCTAAGTCAATTTTGATTTGACTCATGAGAGATTGGTCAATATTTGGTCAATATTTGTAAGTTCTTATTGTACAGTCTCAATTTTAGCAGTGACTTCTGCTAGAACCGTATCATCATATTCAATCAAAATGTTAATAAGTTCCAAGGAACACACATTCCATGTAGTCTCCCATCTCTCTTTAAGCTTACTGTCGGTGAAATAAAAAGAGGGAACTGTTTGTAACCATAGCCCTCTTGGGATCAGTTTATTTTTTACATACTGCTGCGACACACTTTATTCGAGCAAATACCCAGTATGTACCTGGCAGATACCTGGAATGCGCCGCTCCTCACCTCTGACAAGCCCCGTTGCGTTTGCCTTCCCAGCCATGGTTCATGCCTGGCTGACGGGTGGCTGATCTGTTAAATGATAATGATTAGGATTTAATAGGCTGCAATGCTTCGCGTGTCTACCAGATGGCATAAATTCATGAATTGTAATGCAGTATATATATATATACTGTGCAGTATTGCAGCCAGCGGGAATAAAATGCTTCAATCCCTGCCTGGAAAATAACGCAATGCACTCGGGCAGAAAACAGTCACAAACCTCAATACACCCGGGTATACCCGAATTCGTGGGACTAGCCGAGCTCGAATAAAGTGTGTCGCCAGTGTAGCAATCCGAAGCAGTTTTATTCCACCAACTTCTGAACCTCTTTTGAAAAAGATATTTAAACGTTTTTAAAGCCTGTGCCCGTAGGCAAAGGTGCCGAAGAATCACTAGCAATGTTATCACACGAAATAGAAAAAGCTTCATTGGCATTGGCAAGTCTGCGTTGTTTCGTGGCTGCCAAAGTTCATTTTCAAAGTATAAGAGAAACACGGAATACCCCATGCACGCCAAGAATAACTAGTACCCAAACACTAGCATATATCGTTTATATATATATATATATATATATATATATATATATATATATATATATATATATATATATATATAAAAATTGTGTGTCAATCTCTTCAATACATAATTTTGAAGTCTACCCCCTGTGTGCTGTCTCTTCTTGCTGGACTACAATCTGGTAATTGCCGAACAGGATAGGATGATAGAGAATTCCCATATGTGAACAGAACAGAGAGGACACAAATAGTGTAGATTGTTTTATAGACAAATAAACAAAAGTATTACACTTACATACGAGTTAGTGTTGCAGGCATGTGGACCAACCTGGGTCAGAATTTGGATAAGGATTTTGTCTCCTGCTCCTGGATGTAGCACCTGTAGTGGCCGTCCACAGGAAATGCTGTCCAGTTACAGGTAGAAACCAGACAAAACTTGGTCCGGGATCCTCAGAATTGTCTTCCACAACACTCAGGGGGACTCCATGTGGTCTGCTCACTCACCCTATGCATTTCACTCAAAGAGCTTCCTCGGGGGTTAATGTTCTGTTCACATATGGGAATTCTCTATCACCTTATCCGGTTCCTGAGAATTATCCATCAACACACCTTGGAAAAAAATCCACTAAGAGTTGGTAACTCCGAATAACCACAACGCCTTCCTAAAACTCTCAAATGTGAGTGAGAAATTCCATTATAGTTCGATTATAGTGTTGGTTCATACGCTATTGCACTAAATTGTGTCTTTCTATTTTTCCACATATCTGGGGAGAATTTGCGCTTCTGATCCCTTGCTTCAGCTACAGTATTTGTACTCTGTTTTATTAAAATGTATCTATCTCCCTCTTTCTTTCCTTCTTTCTTTCATGTCCAGTGAGAAATAGATACAGTTTGCAGCAGGAGTGTAATTCCCTTTGGATAATCAAAATTGAGCCACCTGTTGGTGGCCCTTGACGATTGGAGTCTAGCACACCTGGTTTAAGGCAAAATTACAAAATAAAACCTACCACACTCAGGAGGCTATCTAAACAAATTAACTTCACTAACTACCATCACTGGCCAGGTAAGCTGGTTCCCAGTGTTACTCTCCTTACCCGACTCTAAAGGAGGTCACATCAGATTAACGGTACACATTGGCAGTGTTCAGTCTCTTAGGCCTTTGCAGGGTGCTGTTTAGGTGCAGGCTGGTTGCGAACGAAGGAATAGGAAAAAGAGGGCGCCAGGAACTTTTATAAAAACAAATGGTGCTCTATTGACATATGGTGCATCTGCACAGAACTAGTGGCAAAAAAATAGTATTCAAGACTTCATCGCCTAGTAGTTCTCACTCCTAGTAAAGTGAGGTACATAAAACTTGAGCTGAAAACAAATACTGTAACAGCGCCCAAAGTTAATATAACCAATGTGACAATTCACATGCAATGAGATACAAATGTTGCTACTGCAACCATATACTGTGATCAAAAATAATGTCTTGTTAAAACAACCATGTGATATACTGTGGTCAAAAGAAAATGTTTTACTGATACAACGATGAAAATGTACTGAATAGGAATATCTGGTCACTCCAATGCTTGTTGTTTATACCGATGTGGGTCACAGCACATGGAATGAGAGAAATATAGCACACATAGCATGATACTGTATGGTATTTATAAGGATCAGCTTGCCAGCTAAAGAAAGTAGAAAGCCTCAGCGGTAGGAATAATTAGGATAGTAAAGTGAAAAAAAGTACATTTAATAAAACAATTTAAAACAAACACATGATAAACATGACCAGATATTCATTTTCATGGTTGTATCAATGCCATTTTCTTTGACCACAGTATATCACATGGTTGTTTCAACAAGACATTCTTTTTGATCACGGTATATGGTTGCAGTAGCAACATTTGTATCTCATTGCATGTGAATTGTCACATTGTTTATATTAACTTTGGGCGCCTTACAGTATTTGTTTTCAGCACAGTGTTTCTTTATCTGACCAGGGTAGTCAGATTAACTGGTTGGCAGCCATTATAATACACTACACTAATTGAGGTTATGTGTATAGTATCTAGTGCACAATCTCAGTAACTTTATTCACTACTACAGTTGCAACCACCAGTGTTAGATCCCTTGACATTGAAAATCTGGGGCAATCTCACTTTAAAAGCCTCAACATTTCTGTGAGATTCCCAATGGCCCATCGGATTAACACAGCAGGGGGTTCTTGCAGTCCCATACAAACTGAATGGGACTGCAGGGACCCCTGTTGTGTTAATCCGATGGGCCATTAGGAATCTCACAGAAATGTTGAGACATTTACTGTGAGATGCCTTAGTTTTTACCCAGACAAGTGATCGTATACTAGTGGCTGCATCTGTATTAGCGCTTCACGATTCTGCCTTTTTTACATAAAACTTGAGGGCCCATAAGGATTTAGTGGGGACCGCTTGCAGGGAGGCTATGATGTGTTGACGACCCACTTGCCTGGCAGGTTCTATATAAATATGGGCTGCAGTGTTGGCAACCCGGTGAGGACAGTGGTGGTAAGGCTGCGGTAGGGGCAACCCTATGAGACCAGAACAGGTGGCATCCCTCTCCCACAACGTACGGTCTCTGTTCCCTGAACAGGTGCTATCTTCTAGAGGCATGTTACTAACTGAAAACAATAAAGGGTGACTGGATACATCTTAATATACATAAATATACACACAAACCTATTTACAGAACTCATAGTGAGGACCTCAATCAGAACCCTGAAGCGGAAGAAAGAAGTTCCAGCGCCACAGCAAGTGACAGACATCCAAGGTACTTCCGGGCTAGTAGAAAAAAACTTTATTGAATCCTCACAGACACACGGCTACACCACGATCTCCCCCTCAACGCTTTTCACGCTATGGAAGACGTATACATATATACATATATATATATATATATATAGAAGTAGAAGGGCAGAAGGCACACTGTAAACTTGAAAAAAGCTGATGTTTGTCCCGTATGCACATAAAGACAAAAATGTTACGAGACGTGGATCCGGAAAACAGAAACAGCACACAGCCAGGTAAATAGAAAATCTGTATTCATATCAGCAATACATGGCACTGCATCCAACATTTCGGTCAGCTCAATGTGACCTTCCTCAGGGATGCCCCACTGTGATAGTAAAATGTCAGATCTGAATATCATACATCATTGTGAGCTGTGGAGAGCGTATGTGAGCTACGAATCTACCTCTGGATATACTGTTGCAGAGATGTTTGCTCCAAGGGACCTGTGTAAAGATACACACACTTTTTTTTTTCTCTTTCAACTCTGTCTTATACATTGCGGGCTTAGGTACGTCTGGGATGTTTTGCTCTTTTCACCTGGTCCCTTAGGGGAAGTAACTAATGACTAGGCAGAACTCATTCAGGTGTGCTTTTTGAGCCACGCAGGCACTCTTCCACCTTTGCACAGCTGCAGACTGGACAGCATTGTAATCAGTGTGCTATTTAAATGCTTGGTAGCATGCATTATTTTAAGCCCCTTGATGAAGCGAGGGTGAAACACGTGTTGGGGCTTTTGTTTTTCCCTGACTCCCCTGCGGATGGACCCCTTAATTGGAAGATCTTTACCCTTTGGAAATTTTACTATCACAGGGGGGCATGGATGGTCTCATGGACTATGGTAACTGATGTGAACTGTTAACCATGGTTGATCCCATACTAACAGTCTCTTTTTGGTACTGTGCCTGGTTTGCCTTGATTATACCAACTGCATTTACGGTGTATGTATATAACATATGTATATGACATCAGCATGTATTAGGCAATTTGGTGCATGTGTTATCTATGCTTCCTGTGTGGTTTTATATGAACTAGGGGTGAGGCTGGCCTTGATGGTTCAAGGGGTTATTGTTAACCCCTTGTTCTACATGTATTTTGTGCTTATAGGCTTTTTTCCCTTGCCTTGGGTATTAGGGGTCCATCAGTATCTTCATAGGGGATTTCTCCTGTCTGATACATATTCTATCACAGGAGGATGTCAGGGTTTGTTTTAATATTTTTTGTATTTTATGTTTGATTATTTGTGCCGTTTAATAAATCATAATTTTCTTTGATATTTGTTCTGAGAATACTTGAGTGCTGAGTTGGGACGCTCTTCTTTTTCTTTTCGTTGTTATATTACTTCAAGTCCCTAGCACCGTTAGTGGTTATTATATTACTAATTTAAGTACATACATATATATATATATATATATATATATGTATATGCAGTGCTTGACAAATCACCCAAAAATCTACTCGCCGAACCAAAAAATCTACTCGCCACCTAGTCCCGCCCCAACCCCGCCCCTAGTCCCGCCCCTAGTCCCGCCCCTAGTACCGCCCCCAACCCCGCCTTTAATCCCGCCCCAAGCCCCGCATTTGAAAAAAATAAATAAATTAAATAAATTGAATATATTCCTAGTAAGAACATTCGTTTTTGACATTAGTTTATTTATTGTATTACATTATACTACAATTAGTCCTTGGTGTGTGTGTGTGTGTGTGTGTGTGTGTGTGTGTGTGTGTGTGTGTGTGTGTGTGTGTGTGTGTGTGTGTGTGTGTGTGTGTGTGTGTGTGTGTGTGTGTGTGTGTGTGTGTGTGTGTATAAATGTCGAATCTAGAAAAAAAAGCCAGATGTGAATGACTAGTGTCTGGATGCCCCTGCTTCACAATATTTAAAGCAGCAATCCCACCTGGGATCTTACCTGATCCGCAGACCCTCAATGTCCAGGTACCTCATTCCCGCAATGTTATACATTGGAGGGGAGGTGTTCCTTAACTGTCTTCTGGGTTAGGAGGGGTTCGATGTCTTCCGTGTGAAGCTTGAGTCAGATCTGGAAGTAAGCAGTATAGGTTATTTCAGTGTAGTATAGGGCAGTTAAGATATCCAGATCCAGAGTGTGAGAGAGTGTGGGGGAGAGAGAGAGAGTGTGGGGGAGAGAGAGTGGGAGAGAGAGAGAGAGAGAGAGAGAGAGAGACAGAGAGAGAGACAGAGAGACAGAGACAGAGAGACAGATTGAGAGACAGAGACAGATAGAGACATAGAGACAGAGACAGATAGAGAGACAGAGAGACGGATAGAGAGAGACAGAGAGACGGATAGAGAGAGACTAAGGCTGGGGCCATAGAGGGGTGAGCAGTTCGGAGCCGCGCTGATGCTGAGGCTGCATGGCATGAAATTGTGCAGATTTCAGCAGGCGAGCCAGCGGGCGTGATCGGGAGGCGGGGGGAGACTGACGGAGGCGGGGCAGTGACGTCACGGCGCCATGACGTTGACGCTGCTTTGCGCTGATTGGATGTTTTCAGCCGACAGTGCTCTGAAAAACAGTTTGGCTGGTGGCTGAAAAATCCAGCGCCTCAGCACGCCTGCGGACGCTCGCTTGAGCCCCCTCTCAAGGCATCCTCATTGAGGATGCAGGGGCTCAGCGCGGAGCGTCCGCACGGCTCAGTGCTGCCTGTCCTTCTATGGACTCGGCCAGAGAGACAGATAGAGAGAGACAGAGAGACAGATGGAGAGAGAGAGAGACACACACAGAGAGAGAGAGAGACACACACACAGAAAAAGAGTGACACAGAAAAAGAGAGACACACAGAAAAAGAGACACAGAAAAAGAGAGACACACAAAAAGAGAGACACACATAAAGAGAGACACACAAAAAAAGAGAGACACACAAAAAAAGAGAGACACACAAAAAAAGAGAGACACACAAAAAAAGAGAGACACACAAAAAAAGAGAGACAGAAAAAGAGAGACACAGAGAAAGTGAATGAGAGACAAAGACAGAGAGAGTGCGAGGGCGAGAGTGCGAGGGCGAGGGCGACACGGAGAAGGCGAGGGCGACGCAGGGAGAGGGTGACACTCACAGACACACTCACTCACAGACACTCACAGACACACACACACTCACGCAGACACACACGCAGAGACACACGCAGAGACACACACGCAGAGACACACGCAGAGACACACTCACTCAGAGACACACTCACTCAGAGACACACTCACTCAGAGACACACTCACCGACACTCAGAGACACTCAGACACTCAGAGACACACACTCACTCTGACACACAGACACACACACACAGACACACACAGACACACACACACAGACACACCCACAGACACACTCACAGACAAACAGGCAAACTCACTCACAGGCACACTCACTCAGACACACTCACTCAGACACACACACTCACAGACACAGACAGACACAGACAGACACAGACACTCACTCTGTCACTCACACACACACTCACCGGGTCGCACGTGGCAGCAGTGTGGTCTCTGCAAGGCAGCAGGCCCTCCGCAAGGCAGCAGGCCCCTCCGCAAGGCAGCAGGCCCCTCCGCAAGGCAGCAGCAGATGGCCCCTCCGCAAGGCAGCAGCAGGCGGCCCCTCCGCAAGGCTGCAGCAGGCGGCCCCTCCGCAAGGCTGCAGCAGGCGGCCCCTCCGCGAGGCTGCAGCAGACGGCCCCTCCGCAAGGCAGCGGCGGCAGGCGCCCAACCCCCCCAAGCGGCCGACGTCGCAGCACGCTCCCCGGACACCCCCGGGCAGCAAGCCGGGATCGGGGGCAGGTGATTAGGGGGAGATCATGCGCAGGAGGTGTGCAGGAGGCGCGCACGGGGGAAGCTGGGTTGGCGCATCCCCCTCCGTCCCACGTGGGTTGCGCGCGGGGCTTGCTTTGGGCTTCCCCCTCCGTCCCACATGGGGAGCGGAAGGGGAGGGTGCAGGGGGGCTGGATTGCGTGCGGCGCTTTATTGGGCTTCCCCCTCCGTCCCACGTGGGGAGCGGGGGGGGTGAGGGTGCGGGGGATTCTGGGTTGCTGGGGGGAGCAGGCAGCGGGCCCAAAGGCAGCGCAGAAGGCAGGACACCCTGCTTGCCCTGTGCATGCGGGAATCGCCGCCATTTTTTTTTTCAAATGTAATTAACAGGCACCCGGCCGGGCTCCCCTTGACTCACGGGAGGAGATCAGGGGGAGGAGATCAGGAGGGGGAGGAGATCAGGGGAAGGGGCTCTTCCCCGCGTTAACCCAATCAGGGAGGGGGATTATTTATTTATTAAAAAAAAAAAATTGGCACGAGCAGGGGAATTCATAGAGCTGCAGCACGGCTCGCCAGCGGCCTAAATCCACTCGCCACGGGCGAGTGGTTATCATTATTTGTCGAGCACTGTGTATATGGAACTGATTTAATTTCTCTGTTTTGCTATCAGATGCTTCTTATTTTTTTTAATACATTATCTTCTTCTTGCTTATGACTAATTATTATGTATGGGCAGAACTACCCCTTGATTTTATGTTTTGATAAGGCTGTGTTTTTACAATTGATTGCTTAGCAGCAGTGCTCCCTCACACATCCCCTTGTTTTTGGCGCCAGTATTTGTGCATGTAATGGTGGCATGGAATGGTTGTGTTAGTCCTGATGAAAGTCCCTTTGGGGACTGAAATGTTGGGTTCAGGTGTTTTTCATGTTTAAATAAATGTAAAAAAATAACTTACAGAAGGCTAAAAAAATTTGGTGTGCAATCATTTCTTTGTTAAGATGGTCCAGTGACTATAATTATCTATATACCCTGCACAGAGTGGCCCTAAGGAACCTAGCAATCAGCAAGTGTGTGTGTGTGTGTGTGTGTGTGTGTGTGTGTGTGTGTGTGTGTGTGTGTGTGTGTGTGTGTGTATAACAGGGGAGTTATCCCTGTTCAGAAAATGTGCCTCGAATCCAGCAGTGTGGTGGTTAACTGCTGCTAGTCAATTAACCAACACCACCTGGCTGATTAGGTTTCTTAGTAAAGCCTGCCCTTGAACCAAGAAGGGAGATTGTTCCTGAGTCTCACAAGTTGTGAGACTGACCATGGGGACAGATGTCTTCAGCCTTCCAGAAGAAACAGCAGAGCTGATTGCAAGACACAGGGGAAAGCACCTCTAAACCTGAACGCTGACAAAACCTGAGGAAAAAGGCAGCAACCCAGGAACAGAGAAGACTTTCCCGCTACTGTTTGCTAAACCAGTGTACTTAGATCGTAATGATACTACCAGACAAATCAATACTAGAGTCTTTAAACTTGACCCTAAACATTCCATCGCTGAATAAATGCAACTGCATCAGGGGCTCCTATATACCATCACATTTTATGTTATGGTGGGTGAAAAAGGCAACAAGAATCCTCCATTGTGTGCGTGTGTGTGTATATATATATATATATATATATATATATATATATATATATATATATGCTAAGAGAGAGAGAGAGCGGACCCCGCATCCACAAGACTAATAAAGGTAACCAAATACTGACAGCAATAGTATAAATACTTAGTAGTATGTCAGTGGTGCTACATGGGCCAATTAATATGTAAGCAAAAGGAGAGAAAGGAGCCCAAAAATATAGCACTCTAGTATACCATATGAAATTTCAAAAATACACAATTTATTTATTTACTATATGCGCACGAGCAAACCCTCTGCACGCGAGAGCTTTTCAATGTGTATTGTGCCTCTATTTGGTCATGCATGCGCACTTTACTGTGTGATTGACTTTGCTTCATTGGCTCAGCATGAGCATTAGGTGAGCGACGCACCAACGTAACGGGCACTTTCCGATGACGTCACCCGCACTTTCCGATGACGTCACCCGCATGCGCATTTAGCCATGTGAAGAAACCTGTTTGCCAGTTCTGCCCAAATACAGGAACAGTGTCGCACTGGAATGCTGGGCTCCTGCCGATGACGTCGTCGGGGACATGCGCAATGGGTTGGTTTTCTCTGCACACTCCTGGATGCTATTTGGGTAATTTATAATATGTAATTCTCACCAGGTGACGGCGTTTTGGGGCGCAAGTATAATCCTTTTTAAGCCTGCACACTAGTCTGCCTACCCCACCACTCCCAGTTGAAGGCATCTGGCTGAAACGCGTAGGAGTGGGTGCTGTAGGCAGGATCCCCTGGTTTGTCCCCTCTCTGGGACACGTAATTATACTTTGAGCTGTTGCTCCATGCATATTTATTGACACTGTTTTATATGCCCAGGAGGAGTGTGCTTCATACTTTACAGCTTCTGGATGTGCTGGAACCTAGTCTTTCACTCACAGCTTTGATTGTTGTATAGCTGTGTTGAGCATCCTAGGGATCACTTTATATATCGTGTTTATCCCGTGAATTGTGTAGTGGGTGACTAGGTATTTTGGTTACAGCTATTTCCTTCTTACTGTAGTTGTGAGTTATCTGTAATATAACCTCCCCCTTTGCTTGAGACCTTATTGGGCTGCTATTTCTCATTTGAGATATTGTGTCCTACTTGACTCACATGCTAGTGAGCGATTGCTATGGTTTACGTACAGGGGATCTATGCCTTATTTTAAAATTCTATGCTTTCTTTTATATTTGTTCTGTGACAGTAAATAAATAAATTGTGTATTTTTTAAATTTCATATGGTATACTAGAGTGCTATATTTTTGGGCTCCTTTCTCTCCTTTTGCTTTTATATATATATATATATAAATATATATATATATATATATATATATATATATATATATGATATGTACCCCCACCCTCTAGGAGATACGTGTTGCGGCTACAGGTGTTGGTAGTACGCATATCTGTGAGGAGAGCTGAGTGTCTGCAATGGGAAGGAGACTATAACAGGCTTTTGGTGTCATCTGATGTTCTGTACTCGGTGTTCAGCGCCTCCAGCTTTATTAGGCTCTAAGGGTCTTAGAGGCAGTCCCCTCTGAAGCAATCTTTCTTACACACATGCTCACAGACCAGAATACAGGCAGGTATAAAATGAACAAGGGCTTTACTTGCAGTCATTGCAGTAGATATTGTTATAGTGTATGTAAGGTCTTCAGGGGATCCCAGGCCTCTGGATGGTGCTGGCTCTCTTTGTGTGGAGCCTTAGGTGTTGCTGATGCATCCAGCCCTTGAGGGGCTGGCTGGCCTCTCCCTCCCTGCGGAGAGGAGACAGGCCGCACACCTCCACTCTGTTGGAAGGGTGGGAGACAACTAACTAAATTTGGCACTGCCCCTCTGAAGAACCAGAAGGGGAGGGCTCAAGGTCTGTACCCTGATAGGCTACACACAGACCATGAGTCACCACCACCACTCTGTCACTCAGAGAGGAGCATGGGGAGGGGGGCCAATTGCCCACAGGACTGCCTATCACAGCCTAGACTGCGAAAGACTTATGTGACAGGGGGGAAAGAGAGGCATGGTAGACTAACCATGATATATATATATATATACAAAAGCAGGTATATACTGTACTATATTTATATATATATATATATATATATATATATATATATATATATTCTGTATATATTCTGTAAATATAGTACAGTATATACCTGCTTTTGCTCTAAATCAAACATCATTTGAACTGTATGGGGCTTGTACTTGCTTTCCTCTGATGGCCTCGGAGTATCTTACTGAAAATATTACTTCCCCTCTAACTCATCCCAGCTTAGCTGCACATAATGAGATCCAATCTGTTCAGGAACAGAAAAATGGAGGAGATTTCACTATGATTTATTGACAAACCAAGTTGGCAGAAAACTTAACTCAGGTGGTGGAAGAATAAGAAATCTTGGGCGGAAAAAAGGATGAAGATACAGTACTACACTACGTATTCCAGCAAAGCTCACCAACCAATAGGCGGAGGGACTAACTTTAGCTGCTGGAGGATTTCCTTGGAGCTTCTAAGGAAGTTTAGCTTCTTGTTACTTTATATCACTGCACATACACAACATAAATAGCAACAGCAGAGAAATGTTAAATTTCAAGGAACAGTGCTTTCTGCTCCCTGACGTGTGTAATAATGAAATATGTCTCACTCGAAGCATATGCTCTACTAATGATGCCTGTATCGTTCTCCGATGTAAACAGAAACATAAACATACATGTCAAATGGCCTTCAAATGTATAAACTACACCTCTACATATTTCAAGGAATAAAACAGACATTTCTACATGTACAGTATGTGGCCATACCAACACTTAAAATATATACTTAGTAATCAGTGAATAATTATTTATTTTATACCTTTGTCAATTATGATACTGCACAGTACATATGTGAATGACGAAGGTACATTGTAATTCTGTTGCCATAATTGCTACATATCTTTGCTTGTGTCCATTTTCTCTCTTAAAGGTACATACCTTTAATCATTGCATTGCCATTTGTTAATTCACTCAGATCAATTTCTCCTTTTGGCGATCCAAACATCTGATTGCCTATTGCTTGTCCAGCTCATATCAATGCATGATTAGACAACTCTGCTGAGAACTGTATCTATGCCGCTATGAAGAATCAGTGTACAAGTATTTTACAAAGACAGGGAAAGGAGAAGACCCTTGGGCTGATTAACTTTTAGAGGGGAACATTTCCTACTAAGTGTGAGGACTCGGAGGACGTTTGTGTGGATCTTATTAGGTTGAGCTGTCCAGTTACTGTATATACCACTGGCATGGGAAGACAGGAAGGCTACTTTGGATTGCATATATCAGAAGGACTCAGAAACCAAGGACATATAATAAATCGATTCAGGCGTTCCCTTTGTTAGGAGACAGCAGGACAAACGCAGTCATAATGTATTATTATGCTTTTCTTCAATGATAATACGTGACATTTTGTTTTTGTTTTTATAACCACTTTATTTGCTGATTTTGTAGAAGGGAAGCAATAGAGGGGAGTCCCTCAAGAATACATGGATTACATTTTTCTCTGTCTACTGAGGTGCAACTTTAGTTTATTAAGAGACACTCCAGAAACGTTACTGGCTGTTAGCCAAGCTGAAGTAATTTTAGATTAAAAGCCTCTAGGCTTAGTTTAAGGCTACAGATTGCACAATGTATGGATATGTATTTAACATTGATACTATGGTGAGATGACCACCTGTCTATAAGAGTCTTATTTGTTGTCTGAATGGGCCTATGGGGACTCAAGCAAGCCAGTTGGCAGCCATCCAAAACTCTGGAAATTCTTCTTCCTCCCCCTGATCTGCTTGATTCCTGAAAACGGATATCTGGTCTCATCACTAGCTCACTACCCAGCCTGATGAGGATTAATTAGACTCTGCAACAAAGAAAAGATTCAAAGCCACAGGTATGCTTTCCGTTGGTAATAATGCCAACATTACAAAGCAAGACTCTTTGGTTTGGACATTGTTTTCCCTTATTTAATATGTTATGTTCATAAATAAACAGATTAATGTCATCATAATTGAACTGCGATCCACAATTGACTGTGAGCCTCTTGTCCTGTATAACTCCCTGAGGCAGCATGGTGAGCCAGGATGAAACACAGGCTTCCATTTAAGCCTCATTCATGCAGCAGCTGGGGACTTTAAGGGAAGAATAAGAGGGAAGTGCCTAAGCATTCTGCAGTTTATTTATTTCTTGAGGATATTTATACAAGACAAATCTCTGAGCACAAGTGTTGATATCTGTTAAGCATGAGATGGATTAGGAGGAGTTTGGCTAAGACACAGGTATTAAAATGTCGATCTTTCTTCATGTAGGGTCATGGAAAAATTAAAGTACATTTAGCTCTTGTAATGGAATCTAAGAAATGGACTTGATGACCTGCCCAAACCTGAAGGCATTTCTATATGGGGTCATTTCCTCATTTGTACATGAAGCTAGTAGTAAATTGTGATCCGTACATATTTAATAAAGTTTTAAAAGAAAAAAAAAGAGTGGATTGAGTTACAAGACTTGAAACTCTATTTGTAATTTAGCATGAGTGATTATTACAAAAATTATGTTACAAATAAATTCAAATAAAATAATAAGGGAAGCACATGGGAGATGCAATTCTTAGGCTGCGTCCATAGAGGGGGGGAGCAGTGCTGAACAGCGCTGACGCTGAGGCCAGCGGGCATGATCGGGAGGCGGGGGGATGTGGGGGGAGGCGGGGCAGTGACGTCGCTGGGCCAATCGCCCGCGACGCACTGACGTCAACGTCACGGCGCCGACATCACGGTGCCGTGACGTTGACGCTGCTTCGCGCTGATTGGATGTTTTCAGCCGACAGCGCGCTGAAAAACAGCTTGGCTGTCGGCTGAAAAATCCAACTCCTCAGCACGCCTGCGGACGCTCGATTGAGCCCCCTCTAAAGACATCCTCATTGAGGATGCAGGGGCTCAGCGCGGAGCGTTCGCACGGCTCAGCGCTGCTTGTCCATCTATGGACGCAGCCTCACACAATAAGACAGGCAATTCTTATAGGATAATGGGTTTATGTCCTTAATAGCAGGTTTGGGATTATTTTGGAATTAGGAATCGGACCTGTAGAGGCCCTAATCTCATCATTAAAATGACTGAATGTCCTTATTACTCATGAATTACAGAACATTGGTTAATAATGCTAAAATATTATGAGGGAGATTTATTAACTAGTGGTTTGGGTCCCGATTATGGCAAGGTGCGGTCTGGAAAATGATGTACTGTACCGCAGTATTTACTAAGCCATTTTATGGAAATTGGACCACGTCTTCTGGAAATGTATGTACATAGCTAGAAGCTATCGCCTAACTGCACTGCCTCTGTAAAATGACTTCCAGAAGGCGTCTTCCAGCCCCCATGTTTTAAGTAGGCTCTCTGAAATAACTATATTGCTATACAGCTGCTTTAACGCAGAATTCATGGGAACCAATTTATATATCCATATTTTATATACGATTCTCTTATGAATTATGTTACTTTATTTGTGTTAATATGATTTAAACGAAATATGTTACAGTGTTCTTTTATTTTACTTGTATTATATATAGCCATGGCTGGTCCAGACTATCTTTCTGTCCTACTGTCACGTAAGTCCTTGTAGCTACAGGCAGTGACAGGCTAGCCTGTGGGGTTTACACCCCCTCGCGCAGCCTCCCTGAGTAGCAGGAGATGTGGTGACACTGGGTCTGTGTTGCAGCCAATCATTGTGCCGACCCCGTGCCCTCCCCTTTTGCATTAGGGAGGATGCCTTCCCACCCGGGGAAGGGAAAGGAGGTCAGCCCTTCCTGGGGCTGAGTGAACCAAAATCTGGCCATAGCACAAGGCCTCAACATTATCTGCTGGCCAGCACCATCCAAGGGCCTGAAACCCATTCTCCACTATATGCAATGCTGTTATACCATCTGCAGTGGCTGCATCAAATAAAGACCCCTTTTATACAGTATACTTCTGGCTAAGTCGCAGTCTATTGGACAGAAATATAGGAGAAAATAACTGTCATGGTAGGGACTGCCTGCTGTAGCCTGCTATGACTGGAGGTGCTGTCACTGAATGAAAAGAACCTGAAGATAACCTAAAGCCTGTTCTGTTCCCCAAAACATCGCCAAAGCTCATCTCTCCTGGACCCTCACAGGTAACATTTCCCAGAGGGGAGGGGGGAAGCAGTGCTACAATTGGACAGACTGTGTTGGGGCATACCCTGAAGGCATGTTACCATGGAGCGTGAAGACCCTTCATCAAGTTCAAGACAGGGACGGGCCCTTTCAGTTGTAGGCTGGGGACCTGTGCACGATGAACTGTGCTACAGTAGTTAGGGTGCACCCTAAGGTATGTTACAGGGAGTGTGTACCCTTCATTGAAATACAGACCAGTGGTTGGGGCGCACCCTGACGGGAAATCCAGGGAGTGTGTACCCTTCAAGCTAACAAAGAGAAAATACTGGGGCCAGGAATCCTTTCAGTTGTTGCTGGGGACCCTGGGTACCTGGAATCGTGTTAAGGGGGCGCACCCTGTGGGAAAGCATCCAGGGAGCGTGAAGCCCGCATCTTGTTCAAAATAGGGACGGCCGCTTTCAGTTGGAGCTGGGGGACCCAGCGCACCTTTGTTATGGACAATGTAAAGTGTGAGGTATGGGCCCCTGAGATTTCATCAGGGACCATGTGTACCTCTACATAGCGCTTCCCTGTTTGTTTGTTTATTGTACCTCTACTGCAATGGACTTTGCTGTGCACTCTAAAATAGAGCAACCAGGATGGCGTTTCACGCCGAAAAGGGACCGCATGAGTTTTGCAAAAGCCTGATGCAAGTTTTGCAAAAACAGTTGCATCCTTTTCGGCGGCAAACACTGACACCGCCCATCGTTGTGACTGGCTCAGCTATAGCTTGGTCACTCTTTGGTCCGCCCAGCCCTACTCTGTGTTCCACCTTGAGGAGGGGCAACACCACAGGAACCAATCCAGGACTCTGTCTCTTATGGGAGGAGTTACCACACCCTGCTGGACTTTAGTTCTACGCAGCTGTAGTAGAGAAAAGAGATGCTGCTTATACTTTTCCTCATCTGCCATTCTACCTCAATTCAACAACCATGTCAGAATTGAATTTACCAATTATTCTCTGCCAGGAGGCTACCTGGTGGTCACCATCTATGGCCAACACCACCTGCGGTGTTTGTGCCTCAACTGTTGGCTTCCAGGGGGCGATGCCAGCCCTACAGCGCAGTGCCCACACAGTGGGGTCCTGTACATGAGGCCTGCCAACCCGGTACCAAATTTGATTGTCTTTCAACTGATAGATCGGGCCTCCACACCAGCTTGTGCGGCCCCTGAGGTCTGTCCCACACCACTGCCCCTGTCGGCCTACGATCAGGCTCTATTGTCGTGGGATGCAGCCCATGGCAATCTATACCACGCAGGGCCACCTGTGGGCCTGTCTGCCTGGATACTTACTTCACCATACCCCAGTGTTCCTGTGGCTGAGACGACGCCCGTGGTCTAAGTCCCGACAGTTCCAGGACCGTAAACGGTGTAGGTGGAGAGTCAACTGCCCCAGGTGTGTTGGGTACATTTCCCTTGGTGGTGCCGGAGCAGACCTGCTCCATGCCAATTGCTGCCAGGGGGCGCAAGGCGACCGACATCGCAGCCCGGAGAAGGTGCCTTTGCCCTCTACTTCTGATGAAGAACACAGCTGCCAGACACTTCTATGCTTACCTTTGTTTCCCAAGTCCCGAGTCAATGACATCCGTCCTGAAGGCCATGGTGCTGCCAGGGCCCCGGAGGAGCCCCATGTCCGAGGAAGATGTCGGTGCTGCTAAAGACCCGCCTGCTGTGGAGCCAGATTACATCTCTTACCTTCAGTTGGGTGAGGCGCCATCTTCTTCCACCCAACAGGAGTCCGCTGCGGCCTTGCCAGATGAAGAGCAAGGCAGAGCCTTGTTTGGGTGATGCACTTTGGGTGCCGCCGGATGTGATCGCCGCCGCCGAACTTGTGCCTGCCTGAGGCTCTCGCGAGGTTGACCCTCTCAGATGACGTCAACAGATGGCCGCAGCTTCCACTCCGATATCTGACTCAGAGACTGGGGTGAGTGCCGAACAGTGGTCCACTGCCCCTGCCCCACCACAGACCCCACTCCGGGGAAGAGGTCATCGGACCAGAGGCTCATTCAACACGGCCCCTGTACCATCCCCTAGAGGTCTTAGCCGACCTAAAGGTACACATACTGGACTGTTCATGGACATTGCTAGGCCCAGTTCACCGGCCCCAGTTGCCCATGCCCCGTCACCAACCCCTGCACCCAGTCCAACACCATCCTCTGGGAGTAAGGGTAAGGCCAACCCGTGCGTTATGTCCGGGATCATCCTAGGCCTCGACCCTTGGCTCCTAAACCCAATATTTCGCCCCCTGCTAATCCCAATATTTCGGCCCCTTTGTGTTAACCAAGTACCCTAGTGATGACCTGTCCCCTAGTATGTCAATGGACTTGAGGGGTCTGTGTTGCAGCCAATCATGGTGCCGACCCGGTGCCCTCCCCTTATGCATTAGGGAGGATGCCTTCCAAATTATAGAGTCAGTGCCATCCCACCCGGGGAAGGGAGAGGAGCTCAGCCCCTCAGGGGCTGAGTGAACCAAGATCTGTGCATAGCACAAGGCCTCATATATTTTAAATAAACTATAGCTTTTTTTTTTAACCCGTGACCCACGCCAGGTCGCATGTTAACTGTTATAAAAGTGTCACATTATTTACACGACATATCTACATTAAACAAACATTAATTTCATGCGACATCACATGACTTTGATGTTTATTGAATGTAAACAATGATTTTGTATAATTTATTTAAATTAACACATAATTAAAGATCATATAAATAATCTATAAAATATAACTCATCTATAATATATAAGGCCTCCATATCATTGTATTTACATTCATTGTATGGTGTTACAGCAGCTTTACAGCAATGTAGTTCTCCCAGAGCAGCTACTTAAAGCGAGCGGTCCAGAAGACACAGGGGCCTATGCAGAGAGCTGCGAGAAGCCCTATCTCGCCATGTATTTGCCAAATATGCCCATAGCAAATCCTGAAATGGCGAGAAACTGGCCATATGATTAAAATCCGCCGATTTTTTGTCTCTTTAAAAAAAACTCGCCAGATGGGTGGCAAGAAGCAATATTTCTCCAGTTTTAAAATCGCCGTATTCTAGTAGCCCCGATCAGCATCTCGGCGCTGATCGGGGCTATAAAATGGAGAGATTTTCTCCAAATCGCTCCGCCAAAAAAGTTGGCAAGAAGCTGCTGCGGAGCAGCGAAATGGGGTTTTTTTTTGTGTGTTTTTTCTCAAAAGTCAGATGATTTTTAATGTTCAATTCATGGCCATGTATGTATATATATCCCTCTGGAGCTATATACATACATGTTTATTAACGGGTTGTTTTTCAAATGTTTATTGCATTTGGTCATGTATTATACAACTCTTTTCCCTGTTTGCTTACTATTGTGTGTGTGAAATGTTATGTAGATTTACTTTTCTCATTTAACATGATGATGATTGCATGGGTATATGTTGGGACCCTGCCTTAATGGTTTAATGTCGCCTATTTGGTGCATTTACATTGTGTACGATCGTGTTAGTTAGAAATAAAAAAAAATTGCAATGGTTTTGTGTTTGCATGGCAATCTTGAATAGTGTTTTTTGTTTAGATTTGCTGGTAATGTATTTCGGATGGCATTAATTGTGTGTTGATAATGTATTATTGTCGACTTGCTTTGTTTATATAGAATGTTTACTTTCAATCGTGTATTTGTTTTGAACCATTGATTGCAATTGTGTATATGATGGAAATATTATTTGCTTCATGTACACATTGTTCAATTGTAAGTTTTATAGCAATTTACTCTTTACTGCTTTGGATAGGTGCTTGCTGTATTCTCTGATGATATGTGTTTTTATTTTCATTTGGATTTGTTTTTAATTTGGCAGTGATGTTGTCAATTGCAGATCGGATGTTTTACATTGCTACATGCATATCCTTTCCCATTTCTTTGTAGATTGCTTAATCATACCTATATTTTACATATATTTTTACAGATATATGTAACATTAACATTAAGATCGGGCTATCTCAATGCATAGGAGATACCGGCACCTCATAACGGGGCCTGTATCTCAGGAAGCAGGGGGTCCCTGGACATAAAACCAACGCGGTTCATCCCCGGAGACCCCCTGCACATCTACAATAGAAATCCTATTGATATGTACACATTTTTTTTTTGCCGCCGAGATTTGTGCAGAGAGAGGCGGATCTAGCTCTCTGCTGACAGATCTCGCCAGGGCTCGCCATCCCTCTGCCGGATTCCTCTCACAGATATGCGCACCTTCCTGCATACTGCGAGGGGAATCTGCCAAAAACATGGAGAGTTTTAAGTCTGGCGAATGGCCATTCTCGCAGTTCTCTGCATAGGCCCTAAGTTTTCACAGGGGTAACGGAGTATCCTGCATACGGCGAACATAAACGACAATAATGTGGCAACTTTATTGCCGTTGCGGCTTTCATTAAAGTAGCTCTCTGCATAAGCCCCACAGTCCGGGGACAGAGGTGTTGCCACAGCTGCTCAGTAAATATGATCTTTCATTAAAATGAGATAATTTCAATGTAAACCGCCAGACGACGTCCTCTCCACTATTTGTTTCCAGTATCCTCTCCACTATTTGTTTCCAGTTTCATGCATTTTTTGGAGCTGTACCGTGTTTACCAAAAGTGTACAAGACACCTTCTTGTACATATGGCGGCATCTGGAAAGTGTCTCGTGGTGCTGGGAAACTGGATTCAGTTCGGACCACTTTTCAGTAAATCTTCCCCTATATCTTTACATTCTGTTAGACTGCAGCGAGGAGCCAAGCATGCTTATACATGGTTATTATATAAATTCAATTAGAGTGGAAACATATATTCACAGACCGCAAAATCATGCATATTACATCCACTTTCATACCTCAAGCAGACAGTGTCAGTTGTTTTGCATTGCTTTCATAGCCATAAAAAGCAACCAGGACCTCAATAACACTACGTGACTATACTCCTAATTAGAAACGTTGCACTCAAAAATACTAACTTCCCTATGTCTGCAATAGAAGGTAGCCTACTGGCCTACAGCTTACAGGTCCAATATCTACCCTGCTCCACTGATTTTATGCTATTGACAAAATAAATTAGATCACATATATATATGAATAAAAGACGCAGCAAAGACATTTAAACAGCTATATATTTTTTTTAAACAGCATAAACAAGTACTTTTTGCCATTTCTGCACTGAAATTTGCATAGTTGTGTTAAATTCAGTATCTAAAACCTGCTCCCACATTTTTGAAGTGAAACTTCCTTAGTGGCACCTCATTCGAACTGGGGCAAAAATGAATTGTGGAGACAGAAATGAAACGGATGTGACGTCAGTGCTGGCAGTTGAGGCCGGGCTGTGTTCTGGCTCAGCCCGACCCCAACACTGACATCACACCCGCTCCACAAATCAGATGCGGCGGAGGCGGCGATAGCCGCCGGCGCCGCTCCTAATGGCCCCCGCTCCCCCCACATGGCTGATGACATATGCGGCGGCGGCGCCGCTAGCCGCCGGCGCCGCTCCTAACGGCCGCCATTCCCCCCGCACATCCGCTGCCAAGCCGCGCATGCTCAGTAATCATGGGGACTGGAGAAAAGCCACGCATGCGCAGAAGCGGTTGGCAGCGGCGCCGTTCCCCGCCCGCTGCCACGGCTGTTGACATGTGTCCCCGTCTGCTGCCCGGGACAGCAGAGACCGCCCGACCGGGACAGCCCCCCACCCACCCTTTCCTTACCCGAATGGGACCTCCCTCCCAGCCCACACATGGGCCCGCCTAACTTCCACTACCGCTGCCATGCCGCGCATGCGCAGAAGCGGCTGGTAGCGGCGCCATTCAGCCCTCCAGTGACTCGGGCGTTTGCGGGCCCCCCAGGAAGCGGTGGTACAAAAACCCGGGCGCAACCCGCGCGGACCCCCCCCCGGACCCCCCACACACTGATGGACCCCCCCGGACCCCCCACACACTGACGGACCCCCCCACACACTGACTGACCCCCCCCGGATCCCCCCACACACTGACAGACCCCCCCAGACCCCCACACACACTGACTGACCCCCCCAGACCCCCACACACACTGACTGACCCCCCCAGATCCCCACACACACTGACTGACCCCCCCAGACCCCCACACATACTGACTGACCACCCCCAGACCCCCACACACACTGACTGACCCCCCAGAGACCCACACACACTGACTAACCCCCCCAGACCCCTACACACACTGACTGACCCCCCCAGACCCCCACACACACTGACTGACCCCCAGACCCCCAAACACACTGACTGACCACCCCAGACCCCCACACACACTGACTGACCCCCCAGAGACCCACACACACTGACTGACCCCCCCAGACCCCCACACACACTGATTGACCCCCCCAGACCCCCACACACACTGACTGACCACCCCAGACCCCCACACACACTGACTGAACCCCCCAGACCCCCACACACACTGACTGAACCCCCCAGACCCCCACACACACTGACTGAACCCCCCAGACCCCCACACACACTGACAGACCCCCACACACACTGCCTGACCCCCCCAGACCCCCACACACACTGCCTGACCCCCCCAGACCCCCACACACACTGCCTGACCCCCCCAGACCCCCACACACACTGACCCCCAGAGCCCCACACACACTGACTGACCCCCCCAGACCCTCACACACTGACCCCCCCAGACCCCCACACACACTCACAGTCACACGCACACTCAGTCACACACACTCAGTCACACTCACACGCACACTCAGTCACACGTACACTCAGTCACACGCACACTCAGTCACACTCACACTCAGTCACACTCACAGTCACACGCACACTCAGTCACACTCACAGTCAGACGCACACTCAGTCACACTCACAGTCAGACGCACACGCAGTCACACGCACACGCATAGTCACACGCACAGTCAAACGCACACGCTCAGTCACACGCACACGCTCAGTCACACGCACACGCTCAGTCACACGCACACTCAGTCACACGCACACTCAGTCAAACGCACACTCAGTCACACGCACACTCAGTCACATGCACACTCAGTCACACGCACACTCTGTCACACGCATACTCTCAGTCACACGCACACTCTCAGTCACACGCACACTCTCAGTCACACGCACACTCAGTCACATGCGCACACTCAGTCACACGCACACTCAGTCACACGCACACTCTCAGTCACACGCACACTCTCAGTCACACGCACACTCTCAGTCACACGCACACTCTCAGTCACACGCACACTATCAGTCACACGCACACTATCAGTCACACGCACACTATCAGTCACACGCACACTCTCACGCACACACTCAGTCACACGCACACTCTCAGTCACACGCACACTCTCAGTCACACACACACTCCCAGTCACACGCACACTGTCACACGCGGAATTCACACTGCCTGACCCCCCCAGACCCCCACACACACTGACCCCCCCAGAGCCCCACACACACTGACTGACCCCCCCAGACCCTCACACACTGACCCCCCCAGACCCCCATACACAGTCACACGCACACTCAGTCACACACACTCAGTCACACTCACACGCACACTCACAGTCACACGTACACTCAGTCACACGCACACTCAGTCACACTCACAGTCAGACGCACACTCAGTCACACTCACAGTCAGACGCACACGCAGTCACACGCAGTCACACGCATAGTCACACGCATAGTCACACGCACAGTGAAACGCACACGCTCAGTCACACGCACACGCTCAGTCACACGCACACTCAGTCACACGCACACTCAGTAACACGCACACTCAGTCACACGCACACTCTCAGTCACACGCACACTCTCAGTCACACGCACACTCTCAGTCACACGCACACTCTCAGTCACACGCACACTATCAGTCACACGCACACTATCAGTCACACGCACACTATCAGTCACACGCACACTCTCACGCACACACTCAGTCACACGCACACTGTCACACGCGGAATTCACACTTAGTGCAAATAGCTAATACAGGGGATGTGTGCCGAGCACGCGCATTCTAAGTCAAATTTATTTGCGTTTTGTCTTTGAGATTGTATTTTGATTTTTAATTAAAACATCACCAACACAAATACAATTTCTGTGACAAAAGTCAAAGAAGTTTCACTTACTATGCGCGTGCACAGCACACACAGCTTTTTTTTTTTTTATGCCTACTGAACAAAAAAGTGGTTACTCAGTAAGATGTGATAGTGCCAATAGGGGTCCTATCGCATGGACAGTCCCATTGAAGTGAATAGGAGCATCTGTGCAACAGTGCCCAAATCTCCACTAGAACAGCTTAATGAATAACCCCCTAAGAATCACAGCACTATCAGATGTTTGTGAGAGAAATACTTTTATTCATTGTGGCATTTGAATAAAATGTGTAATCACTGCTCCACAAATTTACAGTATGAAAAACAAAATCATGTGTTGGGTCTCAAAACATATGTATAATTTATAATGCTATTTAACAGTGCTTCACATTTCATATTCAAGGAGTTTCTGCCAAAATAGCTCACAATTTTGGTCTGAAGTTGCTAGAACTTGCAATGGAGTAGAGAGAAATGTTGTACTGTCTCTCTCAGCAGAGAAAGAGAAAATCAGCAGCATTCATGAGGCTTACTCTTGTCAGCAACATACAGGCATTTGAATTACATGATTTGTTTTTAAGTAAAGGTCTGATTCGGTGCCAGTTCCTCAACCCTATATTACTGACCCTGTGGCCAGCTGTGTGGTTGCTATGCCTTCCAGACAGTCGCTGGCACCTCACAACTTAACAAACTCTTCGTTAAAAGCCCTCATTTCAGTACGATTGATGCCATTTTAACAGCTTGGCACCCACGATGAAAACCATGAGCATCAGCAGCATTTGAGGTTTTGAGGTGGCAGATGATAATCTTTAAATGACTGACTATCCTCCAGTGGAATACCAAGCTGCTACTGACTAAACTGGCCAGTTGAGGGGGATGCATGGGTGAAATTAAGCTGATACAAAGAACTGGCAGAATTTGCTGTAATGAGCAAGATGGGTGTTTGGCTATGTCTGAAGTTCAACAAGCCACTACTTCAGCCTGGCTGGAGTGGTCACAACAGACAGCATTGATTTGTGCTTCACTGGCTCTGTGCAGACAGACACTCTCCCCCTCCAGCTCCATAGACTGCTACTCAAGCTGTATAAGTGCATGATGTTGTCTCTTAGCAACACACATGTAACTAGCCTAGGGTATTGTGCCAATCCACCATCATTTATTTATTTATAACAATGTTTTACCAGGAAGTAATACTGTACATTGAGAGTTACCTCTCGTTTTCAAGTATGTTCTGGGCACAGAGTTATAACAATACATGGCTACATTAATGAACAGGGTTATACAGTAAATGCACAGACATTTCATGGACAGATAGAGTTGGAAAATTGGGTACAGGGGATAAAAGGGCTGGTGAGTTTTAGATTGAAATAGAGAACCTATATGTTTCCAGCCCTCTTGCTAGGCCTTATGCCTCTGGCCTGGAGATTCTTCTACACCTCTTTTTCTGGCCAGCTATTACAATGGAGGCTTTAAAGCAAACAGATGACTGACAGCAGCTGAAATATAATTATTTTTCTGGGTGTTCGGGGCATGGAAAAGCTGACCACTTGTACCCAATTATATTGTATTGTATTGTTTGTCTTTATTTATATAGCGCCATTAATGTACATAGCGCTTCACAGTAGTAATACACGTGGTAGTCATATAAATAACAAATAATATAAATAACAGGTCATGGAAAAAAGTGCTTCAGACATAAACGTAACATTTAGGAAGAGGAGTCCCTGCTCCGAGGAACTTACAATCTAATTTGTATGTAGAAGGAATGTACAGAGACAGTAGGAGGGCATTTTGGTAAGTGCTTCTGCAGGGGGCCAAGCTTTATGTATTTTGTCTAGTAATATCTACGGTGCTACTCATATGCTTCTTTAAGCAAGTGTGTCTTAAGGTGGGTCTTAAAGGTGGATAGAGAGGGTGCTAGTTGGGTATTGAGGGGAAGGGTATTCCAGAGGTGTGGGGCTGTCAGTGAGAAAGGTTTAACGCGGGAGAGGGCTTTAGAGTCGGGATGGTGCATAGTGAGAAATTAGGGCTGAGATGTAAGGAGGGACAGAAGAGTGTAAAGCTTTAAAAGTGAGGAGGAAAATTGCATGTGTGATACAGGATTTGATAGGAAGCCAGGACAAACATCTACAGGAAGGTGTTTACATATTCTCAGTTAGGGGAAAAAAACATTAATGAAAAACACAGCTCCTATTAGATAATATATTTAGATTGTTCAATATCTCAATGTAGGTGAAAAGACATTTGTAGTCCGTTATATTTTGCCAAATTTGATAGAGCACAACCAGTTTCTAAAAAACCTACTGTAGCAGGGTTCCCCCTGGGCCCTCCTCCTTACCTCTTCTGTGGTGGTTGGCGTGTGTACCGCCGAAGTCAGCAGCAATCCCGGCGGCTAGCAAGAGAGGTTGTGGCAGTGAGCAGGGAGAGCTCCGGTGTTTCGGAGGTTCTGCAGTGAACCCGGCTAGTGGGGACCGCCATCTTTAAAGCTGCGCATGCGCAGAGTAGTCAGGGTACGGTGGCCAGTAGGGAGAGAGGCATGCGCAGTAGCTCAGGCAGAGCGGCGGCCATTGCCTATAGGCTCCGCATGGGGAACTACAATCCCCATCAGCCCCATGGGCTGCAATCACATGCTGCAGCAGAGCCAATAGGGTGCCAGGATTCTCCTGAGGGGAACATTGATACATTTTGCGCGTCTGCACCATGAGTCAGTCGGAGCTGGGACAAGGACAGGATAAGAGGTACGTGCAGGTGTCTGTGGCATCTGCACTATGCCCGAAAAACCCTGTTAGGCCCCAGCTAGGACCGAGTCCCCTCAGTGTGTGGTTGCTGCAGGGACCAGCCATAGGGTAGGACACGAGCCTGTAGTACCAGAGAGAATGAGGGACACAGCCAGGACACGTTCGTATCCTGGCTCTTGGTGGTCTGCAACTAGATCATCTAGCTTCAGAGTGAGAGACATTCTAAAGGTGGATCACTCCACGTGGGAGCCACCAACCGTAAAGGCGGAGGCATCGCGGAGCATTTTTCTGGATCTGAGGATGCCAACGACAGCATCTGCATGCCCGGGTGTGGCATCACCCGGCAGGTACCTCACCGCAACACATGCATTAATGTACACCTCAATTTTAGTGGGCAGCGCTGTCTCACACACTTGGGTGGGTGTGGGACTCTGAGGACACGGTGTTGGGGGACCCAGTGTTGGGGGACACAGTGTAGGGTTACGGCCCTGCGAAGCCTAGTGTAACAGTTGTGGCACTATTGTGTGTTGATTATGATCATTATTATGCATATAGTAAACTTGTTCTAAATATACCATTGTGTATTGTTTATTGTAAGTGTCCTGTAACGGGGTCATTCTACATCATAGAATCCCGCACAGGTGGAGGCACTACCGAGCATCGTTCCAGGATACACTCCAGGCTTCCAGCAGCGGAGGCTCAGGCCTCCTGTGAGCCACCAGGTATTGCACCCTACACACACCATAGCGACACATCTCCCAAGGGGTGGAGGAAAGTGCTCTACACTACATTACAAAACATTATTAGAATTATGGTAGACAAAGGCACCTAAATATGCAGATTTTTGTTTAGAACTTCCCTATTACAATATGTGCTAGAGATTGCGGGAGTTATTTACTTAGGTTGCTAAAGTATTTGCATAAGTTTGTCAATACAGTACATGTACTGTATGAACAGAACACATTACATTGATTATATACAAGCTCCTCAACAATAGTTTTAAAATTTTCCTAAGATTTTTCACAAAAATCATTTCAATTACTAATCTTAATTGCACAAACTATCCTCATTGGTTTAAATCACTGTACATTAAAAGGACCCCCGGCACTGTATAACAGTACACCCCCTGTATATCCCATATTATGTGACTACCATCTGTGTACAGAACAAATGCATGCAAACTAATGTAGCCATGCTGTAAAAATGGCATACAGTTCTCTCTCATGCTGGCAGTAAACCTGGTAAGTATGCAGGATTGCCAGTATCAATCATGGAGGTTTGCCCTCACACCCTGGTGAGGTGTCATATGTATTCAAGGGGAGTGGTAACATGCTCTGAGTCCACCTTTAGTGACATCAGAGATGTGGCTGTTCCTGAGGTATATAAGGCACAGCACTGCCCAAAGTTAGTGTGTTCTACATGACTAGGTTCCAGTTGGAGGTTAAGGAGCCCACTAGTGCGCTAACTAGTGGGGCAGTCCTAGGTCAAGAGCCGCAGCATTAAGGCTAGCTGAGCCTACACTGTGTCCAAGGACCTGGCACAGGTGGTGATCTCCCTGAGGGGGAGAGGTGATCCAACTCCATTGGGAGGGCAGACCTTTTGAAGGGAAAGTACATCACAAGATGAGCGGCTGAGCTGCAAGCTGCGAGGGGCAGTCTGCCAAACTGTCAATAAAGATGCCCTGTTTCAAGACAACCCTATTGTGTGAGTGTGAGGTTACTCTCCAGCGGAAGGCACCACCAAGAAGGAGTTCCTCATCAGAACCATCTCCTTGCGGACGCAGAGATCCTGATGAGGTGGAGGCGCTGCACTGTATGTAGGTAGGACTCTAGCACACTACCTCAGCTGCCTGTCTGGTTGACAATCCCCAAACACCATCATGCGGGAGACTCAGGAGTCCTGTTGCCAACAGGTGCACCACCAGACACGACCGTGTAACGGGGAGTGGTTAGACCACAGGGGCCAATATGAGATTGGGTGGGTCAGGTCAGACCAGAAAATCCGTTACACTAATATAATATATATAAGGCCATATTTACTAAGCCTTGCTACTCTATAAAACACCTTCCAACACTGCTTAGTAAATATGGCCCTTTCAGCCCATTAAAGTGAATGGGCTACAGAGTGTCTCCAGCACAAGAATATTATGGAGTAGCAATGCTTAGTAATATTGCCCTAGGTTGTTTATGGAGCAGCACTTAGTAAATATGACTTCTAGTCCTGAATATGAGTGAGATATGTACCTACAGAGAGTTTCGTAGTTTGTTCTTATTTGGCAGTAAGATATTCCTGTTAATTAAAATAATTAGCACTATTTTTAGGCTTGAGCTTCTTCTATGTAGGATGAAGGGGACACACCGCACTATTCATCAAGCTTGATAGGGGGTCAAGTGCCGAGGCAATTTTGGAGCAAACTTTCTGATGTCACTGCGTTAATGTATCAAGGTACTTTGTTCGCTCCAATGAATCAGTTCCCTTTTCAATTGGAGGAGTTAGGGAGGAATTACAGGACGTATTTGTTACAATGGGATGTACAGTATTACATTCTGAGAGGTATATTCTCGTAGCTGCGAGAAGTGCATATCAGAGCCCTTTTCACTCAGATATTTATTTATAAGATGTTTTACCAGGAAGTAAAACATTGAGAGTTACCTCTCGTTTTCAAGTATGTCCTGGGCATAGAGTTAAGACAAATAATACATGGTTACAAATACAGTTACATAAGTGAACAGGGTATACATTATATACAAGACATTGCATGCACAGTTATGATACTAAATATTATAGGCGTATGTAACAGTTACAGACCAGATTAAAATGCGAGAGAGCCTTAGTTTTGAAAGAACTTAAACTGGTGGTGGATGTGAGAGTCTCCGGTAGATTGTTCCAGTTTTGGGGTGCACGGTAAGAGAAGGAGGAATGGCCGGATACTTTGTTGAGCCTTGGGACCATGAACAGTCTTTTGGAGTCTGATCTCAGATGATAAATGCTGCATGTGGTAGGGGTGAGGAACTTGTTCAGATAGATGGGTAGCTTGCCCAGAAAGTATTTGAAGGCAAGACAGGAAAGGTGAACTTTGCTCCTAGACTCAAGTGATGACCAATCTAGTTCTTTGAGCATTTCGCAATGATGTGTCCCGTATTCTGAAAGGCCTCACTGTCCAAACTGTGGGATACAAAGGCTTTTTTTAGAAGCGGTTTCATTCAGACTCTGCAAATCCAAGCGTTATAACAAAAATGGTTGAAATGAACAATTTTTGCAAACTCGCCCGAATTCTAGTAGCTCCGTTAACTGAAAAAGGCAACAAAATGCTTCAAATAACTCGCAGATTTTCTCTCGCCAATCATGGCCTCAATAGATGTGGAATTGCATCATTACAAGCCACGCAGCCTATTAAAGGTCTGCTGAACATGTACTTACTTAATTAATCATTCACCATTCTATTGTCATTTTTGCCCTTCTACACTACTGTATAACATTTCTTAAAACATATTTTCACCTATATAAATATTTATTTATTTATAAAATGTTTTACCAGGAAGTAATACATTGAGAGTTACCTCTCGTTTTCAAGTATGTCATTGTGTAAAAACACACATACATTATTATGTTCATATGAACTACCTAGCCCACATTGCATGCCTGATTGTCTCAATAAATGTATTTAATTTTATATTGCTAAGACGTTTTTATTTAATGGTATTGTTGCTGGAAGCAATTTCATATTATGTAATGGCATATTGTTGGATGATAGGGATGGGAATGAATGACTTAAATGACCTCTTCAAGAAAAAAAACGTAATGTACTACAACCATGCAGTATAATGATAATAAATCAAATGCACCACTCCATACACTGTAAGCTAAGGTGGTGTACCCCTGAAGACAAAGTAACATGAAAGACAAACAATGGACGCTAGGAGAGAAGTTCTGAAATTTCCAAATATGGGAGCACTCAAGGACATATGCAAAAAGTGTCAAAAAATTTATTGAGGCAAATTATAGCAAACACAAAAACAATAAAATCATTTAAAATACAAATCAACTCACAAAAAACACTCCCCCTCCGCTCTAATTCTCTTACTCTTCCCCCTCCACCCTAACTCTCTCCTTCCCCTAATCTCTAACTCTCTCAATCTCCCCCCTCCTTTGCAACTCTCATTCTTCCCCCTTACTCCCTTGCTTCTCTTTAACTCTCTCTCCCCACTCCTCACTAACTCTCACACTCAATCCCCCTTCCCTCCTCACACTCAATCCCCCCCCTTCTCACACAATCCCCCTCCCCTTCTCACACAATCCCCCTCCCCTACTCATACTCTATCCCCCTCTCACTCAATCCCTGCCCTCTTACCTTGCCTTGTGGCCAATGTGGGACAGGGTGAGGCCTCGGGTTCTGCGTCGGTCGGATGCTAGGTCACACAGGAGGCTGCAAGGACACAATTCTGGCACTGACTAGGACATGGGTACACCAATAGGGGGCTGTGGGATCTTGGCATGAGGGCCCCACAGCAAAGAAAGGCCACAGAATCCCAACACTGAGGTTGGGTCCTACTTCTGGCCATGCCCTACTTCCAGTACCATCGTGCACGCCGGCAGAGGAACCCTGGAGATGACGTGAGTGGGGTTTATTGGTTTAGACTACTATAGTTAAGTTTGACTGTTGTCACTGATACTTACAAGTCTTTAAATACCTACCCACTCCCACTGGTTTCTCCAGGGTCAATAATAATATTATTCATGTTATCGGATGGAGTTGCTGCGGGTTGGAGCAACCCAATTCTTTCACCTATCTACTTCCAGTACCAGCCAGCTGGGGCTCCCCTGCTATTGGGGCTGCCTGCATTACAGAGTTTTGTTGTAGTGTAGTTATGCCCCTGCAATAAAGAAACATAATACTGCAAACACAAACAGCAGTACCCTCTTAGCAAGAAGCAAAGAATCTTAAAGATGAGAATCGGTGCAGGTGGATATGAGGAATCCCTAATTCCTCCAACAACAGACATAATTAAACCAATTGTTCACAGCACTCAAACAGTAATAATCTCACTGGGGTAACTAAGACCCCTAAAGAAAAAATACTAGTATTCAAAATGAAAAGAGTTTAATAAATAACGCATCTGGAATAAAGCTGTACAATGATAACAGGTGGAAAGTACAACACATCCAGTATACAATCTGTGGTATCAACCTTAATGCATAATCAAGTGCCTAAAATGCATACAAAGAGTACACCATCTGTAGTAAACCACTCACAGCATAGTCATAAGTCTAAATTACACATAGAAGATCTAGCTATAATGAGCCTGACTGATGCAAGTTTAACTACCCAGAGCATACAGGAGCATGCTGATGAGACAGTGTAACGGAACACTAAAATAAATCAAAGTATACTATAAGGTAGCTGAAAGCCATAAGATATACCAACAGAAATGCAGTACATATTCACCACCTAAAAACCAGAACATGAAGAGAAAGGTGCAAAGAAAATATGTAGTATTCAGCAAATCACCAATAAATGGTACAGAAAAATAATGAGTACAGGACTGACACATAGGGAGAAAACACTACACAACTATAGGAACACAAACAGCAATCAGTGATTTAGTAGGGGAACAACGCTTCAGGGTAATAGACCCTTTCAAGGCCTTTTCCCATGTGACCCTAATGGACCTAATTCCATTTAAGGTACCTGAAATCGTGCAGTTGTGTCTCCCTTGTGGTCAGATACAGTCTCCTGTAGTCAGTAATAGTATACCTGCGGTGTAGCGAAGCCTCAGATCCGACAGATAAACAGTGCAAATACCCTGGATCAATGTCAGTATAGCTGGGTAATGCAATGATCCAAAAATGAACACCAACTTGGTACCAGATTATGGCACATGGATCCAGGTGAAAAAAAGGGAAAAGAAAGAAAGAGGAAAAACAACAAGAAGAGAAAAAAGCAATAGTGTAATATTGTCAGGCAGGTGGATAAATCGTATCCACATGCTGAGAATTATACTCATATTTAGCTTCTTAATATTCAAGCCTTAGAATAATTATCTTTATATAGTTTTCTTTATTTAATTTATCGGTTGTGTTCACTCCACATGATCATGTCTTGCGGCGATAAGACCTTTTTTGTATTAAAACAAACTTCCATAGTTTAATACAGTTTTATAAAAAAAATAGAAAATAAGGATTTTCACTCACACACACACACATGTCCTGTTTTTTACGCATGAAAAGTACATAGATGTCTGGTAAGTCGGTGTGGCTCCTCCATGCTTTCCTCCACCACTGCAGTTTAATTCAAAGATTTATAAACAGCGGATGTCCTATTGTCTGTTCTTATGGATATTCAGCTTGGGGGCGGGGAGGGAGGAGGGGGGATGTCTTTCACCTTTCGAATGTTGGAATAGTTGCTTTCCAGTAGCTGAAGGGAAATGATGGCTGGACAGCATCTCTCTCGATCGGCTGTAGGCAGACTGGTGTCTGCCTGTCTGATTAAAGACTATGCACACCACAGATCTTGTTGGTACATGTGCTGTGGAAGAGTCAAGAATAGTACGGAAGCCTCACAGGTTAAAATCCTGACGCGTTTCTCCGGAAGTCTTCCTCAGTTATACAAGTAATTTTAGTATTTTTAATTGTTGGCACCTTTCATCTTCGCTATTATCATGACAAGGCCTATTTTGTTTTTTTGGTGGTTTATATGAGCATATTTATGTTTACAAAATATGAAGCACTCTATGTACTGTAGTTGAACACAGCATTATTTGTTAAATAAGCATGTTTGGCCAAATTAAAAACAAACTGAGATGATTTTCAGAAATGTTTATTTAAATCCTATTTACAGTAATTTAACTATAATTTTTTTCGCACCCCTTTTGGGTACTGATGGTTGCGCTGCTGTTTTTTGGGGGCACTGTTGATGTTTCCCTTTCTCCTCATCATGTACGTAGTCCTGTCTGGAAGTAGATGGACGTGTTGTGTCCTGCATAACTCATTCAAAGGATTATTAATTCATTGCATCTCCTTGCCTGCATGGATCTTTTTCACTAATGACAGTAATTCCATCTTTGAAAATGGTGCACAGTTTTATTAAAGTGGCAGCGATTTTCTTTGTTGCAGACAGATTTTCTCTGTCTCTCCTGTGCTCCCAGCTTGTTTTTTTTATGTTCACTAATCACATTAAGGGCAGCAGTGGTGTCATACAGGTTACTTTTAATAGCTTTCAAAACCTCTGCAAATCCTCATTTCAGTTCCATCCATTCCTGTGGGTATCCTGTTTGTTTAAGAAAATAATAATAACTTTTCTCTGGTTTCTACATAGATTCCACTTCAACAAATGAAGGTTCAGATGACCGTTCATGGACAGATGATGCCTCTGGTCTTTGCGACATGCCCGGTTGTGCCATCTCAGGAGACTCCTCCCTCTGCTCCTTCAGCTCTATAGTTTATGACCCACTAAAGAGCATTTGGTGACATGCATGGTGAGAGATAATGGAGAGTCATCGCATGAGTATTCGGATGATGACTTGCTAATGCTTTTAATGCTTTTTTTTCTACATCAGGTGACAAAGGTCAATTGTGCAATTTGCAACTAATACATCACGACAATATTTTGGAGCAATTTAATTTGATTAAAAAAAAAGTTATATACTTTTTAGAGTCCCTGATATAATGTGAGTTAAGATCATTGCAATACCAAATAAGATTTCCATGTAGACTCAGATCCACAAAAGACTGCTAACTGTAAGCTTGAGCACGCCTTTACTGCCATTCATATGAATTTTAATAAAGGTGCAATAAACTTTTACAACCTTTTGTTGAATTGAACATAAATATTTTCTTGAGATTAAATAGTCTACATAGTTATAAAGCTAAATAAAACACAATAACATTGAAGCTAATACTTACAGAGTATTGACCCTTATTGGGGATGGAGGGAGAGAAAATGAGGGGGAGAGAGAACCAGAGGTGGAGGAGAGATAAAAGAGAGAGAGGAATAGGGAGAGAGGTTTGTGAGTGGTGGGTGATAGAGCAGGGGGGCTCAACTCCAGTCACCAAGCCCCACTCAACAGGTCAGATTTTCAGGACATCCCAGCTTCAGCACATGTGGGTCAATCAGTCCCTGCTTCAGCCCAGATGGCTCAATCAGAGGCCATTCTGATTGAGCCACCTGTGCTGGAGCTGGGATATCATGAAAACCTGACCAGTTGGGGTAGCTTGAGGACTGGAGTTGAGCACCCCTGTGATAGAGAATGAATAATGACACTGTATGTTTTGTTTTGATGTGGAAAATAGCTGAAGCGCTCAAATGCAGGTATAATAACAAAAATAAGCCAAACCACTAAACCAGGGTACTAACAATTGATATAGTACCTAATGTGTAATAGTATGGGTACTATCCTCCTGAAGATAGGTGGTATATGGTGTAACCCACTTACCATCAGTCTCATTGGCAGGTTCCCCAGAAAAATATGCAAATACTCACATCCTGGTAGGGTAGGTAGGCAGGCTGTGCAGCTACTAAATGCAATACAGGGAAAAAGGAGACCAAAAGCGCACCAGCACAAACGGAGCAGGAAGGACCCAAAACGAAAAATAATTAAAAGGGCACTTTAATGTGACAAAAGACCCATCCAACGCGTTTTGAACGTCACAGCGTTCTTTTTCAAGCACATGTGGGTCAATCAGTCCCTGCTTCAGCCTGCTTCAGCCCAGGTGGCTCAATCAGAGGCCATTCTTATTGAGCCACCTGTGCTGGAGCTGGGATATTATGAAAACCTGACCAGTTGGGGTAGCTTGAGGACTGGAGTTGAGCACCCCTGTGATAGAGAATGAATAATGATACTGTATGTTTTGTTTTGATGCTGGATTGCAATTTGTGAAAGTGACTTGCCTTCTTTACCTCCTTCAGACTCCAGGTTCATTCTTCTCCAAGGTAAGTAGAACATGTATTAAAGTACACAGGACATGTTTAAAGGATTATTATTATTTCTTAAAGCCCAGTAATAGTATGTTAAGATTTAAATCTTTGTACTTAACAATGCATTAGTAGCAGCTTGAGTGTAACACGCTTGACTCATTAACCACCCTCCTTATATTAGAACGTCAACTGTGTTATCTGAAGTATGTTTGTGTAGTCATTCTTCATATTTAGAAAAGTATTATTGGTACTTGTGTTAAGATTATAAAAAAATATCACTGATGCCTTATGAGTTAATGCTACAATAAAGAGCTCAAATGTGTAATGTACCTTAATTGACAATCATTTTTTGGTCTTTGACAGAATAGAAACCATGTGGTCCTCATTAAATGTGATGCACTAATTACTAATAAGTGGAATACACCCATGAAAAAGGTAGAAAAAAGAGGGGCAATTGTGATTTGTAACCGCTCCTTACATATTATAACATGTACAAACGATGTATTAGTTCTGCTAATGGATTTGGGACATTGATTTTGATCGATATTTCTATATTAATTGTGTAAATAAGAGTACAAATGATAAAATGCTTTAAAAAAAACTTGAAACTATGCTCAATTTTCGAAACAAACTATCATATACTATCAAAAGAAATAACAATAGAACGCTTAATACATGTTCCTAATCGGGTTACAAGTAATGGAATCACCTATGGTGTTCCCTCTAGTGGCGATTTCGCCCTCCACGCTGCCTAAATAGTCCTGCAGACTCCTAATGTGATGAGGTGTAAGGCGGTGGGGTTTGATTGGCTAGACCAATGACTGGCCACTGACACAGATGGTGAGGTAAGGTGGGACAGAGGGTGCATCACCTTGATTGCCTGCTCCACGGTGTAGACCAGGGGTGCACAAACTGGGGGGCGGGGGCACGAGATTCTCTGGGGCAAAGGGGTAAGGCGGTTACAGAGGCTCCACGCTCTTCCCGAAGGCATTTCAATTAAATGCCGTGGGGGAGCGGCGAAGGCCTCTGTATCTTCCCTTACTTTGGCTCCGGCAGCTTTTGGGGACACGTTACCATGGCAAAGCGATGTCAAATGACATTGCAGGGTCACGTGACGTCATGACGTCCCAACGCCGGACAAGGTCAGGAGGGGGGGCAAGAGCAGAGGGTGGCAGGGGGAAAAGTTTGTGCACCCCTGGTATAGACAAGCGTGTTGGCGTGACACAAATAACTTTTTGCTCACAGCTGCAAAAGATTCAATCTCAACCACCCCAGTGTACATCTGCATTGCCCCAAAGGTGGACAGCCTGATGGGGCTCCCCAAGAACTGGTCCCCTCTGCACAGGACCAGCATGCTAAGGGTTAACATGTGCTTGTACTTTCTGAAATGTCAACCCCACACACTGGAATGTTAATGAGACAAGAGGACACAAACAACTTTTTGTTCACAGCTGCAACAGATTCAATCTCAACAACCCCAGTGTACATCTGTGTTGCCCCAAAGGCGGACAGCCTTTGGCGCAGCCGAAGGGCAGCTAAAGGGTGTGAGCCGTTTGCTGCCGTTCGCTGATGTTTGGTGATGTTAAAGCTGCTCTATTTCAATCTGAAACTCACAAGCCCTTTATCCCCTTGTACCCAATTTTACAACTCTATCTGTCCATGAAATGTCTGAATTCACTGTATAACCCTGCTCTTTTCCTGTAACCATGTATTTTTTTATAGCTCTGTGCCCAGGACATACTTGAAAATGAGAGGTAACTCTCAATGTATTACTTCCTGGTAAAACATTTTTATAAATAAATAAAAAATAAAGTAACTGGTCAGGGCATTGACTTGGTTCCGTCCCATTGCCATCATCTCACTGTGATGGCGCCTATTGTTATCTATCAGTGTCCACAAATAACAGTAACTTGATGTGACTATGTGAACATACCATTATCATCATCATATCATCAACCTTAGAAAAGTACTTCCCTCTCCATGACATGGTGTAACCCTGTATTCTTTAAGAATTTCTGGCCCTTATTCATTCATGTGTGCAAAGCTTTATCTCGTACAAATTAATTGTTTGTAATGGGAGTTAGATAGTTGTAAAGCATAGCACACCTGTTAGTGAATATGGGCCAAAGATGTGTGTTAAAAGCTTCTCATTAGCACAAGTTTGTCTTCCCCTGAGTACTACGCAGAGAATGAAGCCTACTCGTGTCTGCAATCCATAACTGTATATTATCTTGTGTGGTGAGCACCACTGTCCTGAAAACTTAGCTTAGTATTTTTTAACACCATGTATTCCCAAGTCATGGTATCGAATGCTGAAAATTACAATTTTAGGACTGCTCCGTTAAGTGCTTTTGCATCTAAGTACTTCTAAAAGTGTATAAGTACCATTAAAGACTCTGGTAATTTGGTACACTAGTGGGTCAATGTTCAAATCAACATGAATATCATACTCCAAGAAATGTCATATACATTTCTATGTCTTATGATTAGATCATTTTGCATTTGATTGTGAGATTGAGGTGATGCCGCAATAGTATACGTACATCACCATTGTGATAACCCATGCCTTAGAATCACTGTATTGGGCGTAAAATCATTCTATCCTTTAATCATGTCAAAGTACTCACCTGCCTCCTGTTCGAACTCGCTGTGCCAGATGTTCCGGTCACCCGCCAGGTCATAAACAGCTAAAGAATAGAGCTGAGTCTCTCCCCCATAGGGCTCAGCTGCCGGGCTCTTGGGGGACCTTCTCCTTTCCCAGCTTCATGGCATCTTAAGAGTGATGCATTTAAAGTGATCATTTTAAGTGATAAATATAGTTAGACTATAGTTAATGTACTTACTTTCTTCATGCAATACAAATGGCCTCAGCTGATATGACATGGATCTAATTGCATTCTCTTCACAGGTATGTCCCTTGATGTGCAAGTCCTGTTTAAAAGATTTACTCAGTGGCCTTAAGCAGTGATAATTTTGGTATGTCCCTTGATGTGCAAGTCCTGTTTAAAAGATTTACTCAGTGGCCTTAAGCAGTGATAATTTTGGTATGTCCCTTGATGTGCAAGTCCTGTTTAAAAGATTTACTCAGTGGCCTTAAGCAGTGATAATTTTGGTATGTTTGAATATCAAAAGGTGTTTTTTTTTTTTTCCCCTCTCTTAACTATGTGCTGTTAATTGACCATCTGGAACAAGCTGATTTATTGGGGCGGGGGTAGGGTCATGTGACTGCTTTAGATGTATAAAACACTTATTCCCCTTGCATTGGCAAGGAAGCATTGGCATCTTAAGAGTGATGCATTTAAAGTGATAATTTTAAGTGATAAATATAGTTAGACTATAGTTTAACTAGAGGTGACTGGGGACTGCATCCTTTCTGCAAACTCTTTTACTCAAGACAACAAACGGTAAGCTATTCAGATCACACTATGATCCCATGCTTGCTAACCTGCCTATTTCAACCCCCCACCCCTTTACAACGTATTCACTGCAGTCTCTCCCAAAACTGACTGCACAATACACTGAAACCCTGAATGACTCTAGCATTGCAATACAGCTAAACATTTGACAAGGAACAGGCACACACCTGCTGTTTAGTCTGCACACACTGACTCTGCTCACAACAGCTCCTTGCAGCACTGCCTACCTCTGGCATCATGAACCTGCTATGTATTTTAACTTTTTTCTTTCTCCTGGCCTCATGGAGATGTTACTCCCTCTATCCACTACAAACTCCTCCATCCTGGCCCACACCCAACATCACCATACACCCTGGACTACTCAAAAGCCTTTCACTATCTACTGAATGTTGGTAGAGAACTCTAAAAACCAGCACACCAACCACCTCTCACTCAAATGGCAAACATCACAAATCTACAACTTGCAAACAACTACCCAGATTTCTACTCATACTATTACTCTCTTTAGCAGGTGATATTGAACCTAACCCAGGTCCTCCCATTTCAGCTCTGTCCCATGCACCTGAGAATTCCACCTTCAAATTCCAAAAAGGGCTATCAGTCGCCCATATAAACATCCGGAGCCTGCTGCCCAAACTGGATGAACTAAGGGCATGGTGCCTTATGCATAAACCCAAAGCCATCGTTCTTACAGAAACATGGCTATCCCCTAAAACAACTGATGCAAATATCGTCATCCAGGGATACTCCATTTTTAGGAGAGATAGGTCAAAGAGAGGAGGAGGGGTGTTATTTTATATTGCAGACACATTACAATTTACACTGCTAAATTGCCCACCAAGCCCACCCTCTTTTGAAATTCTAGTTGGCAAAATCTGCCTCCCCTTTTCTAAGCAAATCTTGCTTGCTGGCATCTACCGCCCCCCTCAAGCCCCTCTACAATCCCTGACTGATATCACCCAATTTCTTGGCTCCATTTCCTCTCTGAATGAGAAGAGTGAGCTGCTAGTTCTTGGGGATTTCAACTTCAATTGGCTTGACCCTAAAAACCACAAAATCCAGATACAACTCAAGTCACTTAACCTATCGCAACTCATTTCCCAACCCACACGGATAAACCTGAAATCGCATAACCATTCCTTGCTAGACTGGATTCTCTCCTCAAACCCCAGCAGAATCCAATCCTCTGGCATCCTTCCTGATATTTTCAGTGACCATACAATAGTGTACTGTGTAAGGAAAATTAAACCGCCCCATTCAAGCCCTAAAGTTCTCCTCACTAGAACATTTAAAAACTTTAACCCACAACAGTTTCTGGATGACCTTACCAACTGCCCATGGCACAGAATCGATTTAATTCCCGAACCTGATTCTGTGCTAGACTATTTCCAATCTGAGTTCTTAAAACTCTGCGATACCCATGCTCCACTACGCAAAATAAGGGTACGGGGGGCCCACCTTCCATGGGTTACACCTGACCTTATAGCACTCTACCAGTTCAGGGATGCCTTGTGGAAAAGCTACAAAGTAACTGGCACTACCAAGGATCTCAATCACTACAGATGCATGAGGAACAAGTGGACAAGGCAAACAAGGCATGCAAAAGCACAATATTAATCTCACAATCTCCACCAAAATACATCAAACCCAGCTAACTTCTGGAAGGTTATCAACAATATATTCCAGGCTCCTAACCATCAACAACCAAGTAATATCACTAAGGGGGATATTACTCTGACAAACCCCACTGACATTGCAAATGCATTCAATGATTACTTTGTGGGGTGTGCCACTAACTTATTAGCGAAACGCAGCCCAAACCACAAACCTGAATCTCATCCTGGGAGTACCCCTATAATCCCACCCCATCCCAACACTGCCCACAATTTTCAATTTGGCCCAGTATCTGAAGAGGAGATTATACAAGCGCTCCTCAAACTAAAATTAAGCAGCCAATGTGGACCTGACTTACTACAATCTAGGTTCCTACGACTTGGTGCCCCAGCCATTGCCAAACCAATTGCTTCCATAGTCAACTCTATCCTGTCTGCAGGCCATATCCCTAAGACCTGGAAAACTGCCAGAGTTGTCCCAATCTTCAAAAGTGGGGACAAAAACACTGTCTCAAACTACAGGCCAATCTCCCTTCTCCCAATCCTATCCAAAGTCATGGAAAAATGTGTCCACTCCCAACTAAGCGATTTCTATACCAAAATAAATTTCCCTAGCCAACTCAAATCTGGCTTTCGTCCCAAACACTCCACCGTAACTACCCTGCTAAAAGTTTGCAATGAAATCCAGTGTGGAATGGAACGGGGACAACTCACTGGTGCAGTATTCCTAGATTTTGCAAAGGATTTTGACACAGTCGATCATGCTATCTGCTTAACAAACTCCAGAGCTCTGGAATAGGGAAGCATGCTTTAAACTGGTTTCAGTCCTACCTATCAGGAAGATCCCAACATGTGTCCATCTCTGGCTCTAACTCCAACCCCCTGGATATCACCTGGGGTGTCCCGCAAGGCTCTGTTCTGGGGCTCAGTGTTCATTAATGATCTTCCCACAGCTTGTAAGGAAGCCTCAATACACATGTATGCAGATGACACAATCCTATATGCACACAGCCATAGCCTCTCTGACCTTCAACACATACTTCAGTCTGACTTTTTGAGACTCGAAAACTGGATTTCTCAAAACAAACTGTTTTTAAACACTGACAAGATGGTAACAATGGTATTTGGGACCAAGACTAAATTTGTAAAGCTTCCAGTGACTGAGCTCCTGATTAGAACCAACGCTAACACCACCCTAACACCTGTCACTAGTTTTAAATACCTGGGCTTATGGTTTGACTCCCACTTAACATTCAGGATGCACATTGATACCCTGACAACCAAGACCTACGCCAAACTAGGGGAACTTTACAGGAACAAATCCTCCCTAAGTCTCCTGGTCAGAAAGCGTATCGCACAGCAGATGCTAATGCCAATTATTGACTATGGAGACATAGTATATGGCTCGGCACCTCAAACCCACCTTAGCAAACGTGACACCCTCTACAATTCAATTTGTCGTTTTGTTCTCCAATGCAACTACAACACACATCACTGCGAAATGCTCAAAGAACTAGATTGGTCATCACTCGAGTCTAGGCGCAAAGTTCACCTTTCCTGTCTTGCCTTTAAATTCTTCATGGGCAAGCTACCCAGCTACCTGAACAAGCTCCTCACCCCTACCACTTGCAGCACTTATCACCTGAGATCAGACTCCAAAAGACTGTTCATGGTCCCAAGGCTCAACAAAGTATCCGGACGTTCCTCCTTCTCCTACCGTGCACCCCAAAACTGGAACAACCTACCAGAGACTCTCACATCCATCCATTTAAGTTCTTTCAAATCTAAGGCTGTCTCACATTTTAACCTGGTCTGTAACTGTTTCATACGCTCATAATATATATTTTCTTTAACTGTGCACGCAATGTCTTGTATATAATGTATACCCTGTTCATTTATGTAACTGTACTTGTAACCATGTATTATTTGTTTTACTCTGTGCCCAGGACATACTTGAAAACGAGAGGTAACTCTCAATGTACTACTTCCTGGTAAAATATTTTATAAATAAATAAATAAAATGAGACTCGGCCATCTTCTCCTTCCTTTTTATGTCTGAAAATAGCTTTTTTTACAGTTTTCTGGGCATCTGCAAGGAACTCCCAGGCTGGATACAGCCTTTTCAGAGATTTTGGTCCTTGCTGCAGAGAGGAGCACAAATGTTCATATGATGTTACTATAGGTTTAGATATAGGAACACATAATCACAGCAAGCTGTAACCTTGCACCATCCACTGCAGAGGTAAATGAGAATTTTTACAGGTAGTGTTGGGACCTGCATACTGGTCATGCCGTGAAGAGGCTGCAGGCTTATAACGGTTTGGCCAATGGGTTTAGCCAAATGACCCTTACTCATTAGAATACTAACATTGAAGTATTTAACTATGTATTTTGTCACATTGGATGTAGCATTGGGTATTTTTGTCTTTTATAGATTTAGATATTGCATTTTTCCTTTGCAAAAAATGTGACTAACTATTCCAACCCATACATTTGGAACATAGTTGAGCAATCTAAAAAGATGATAGAATGATAAGCTCAGCAATTTTGTTATGAGATACGAGAATAAAAGAAGAGAAGAATGCATATCAGATTGCCATAATATGTTGGTAATAAATGAATGAAATGGCCTAGTGTCTCTCAACTCTGGGAACTAGACTTGTAAATAGGTAAAAGCATTGAAAGTTCAGAATCAATAAAGTACTCATGTCTGGATGAGTGCAGCCCAAGATTCTTGCGTGCTCGCAGACAAAAGAGATATCACGGAGGAAGCACTTTGTCAAAGAGTATGGATCTTCACACAATACTGATGTGTATATATAGGTAAATCGCCAACCAGAAGTTCCTCCAACTGTGTATCCGCGAGTACTGTCACTTTTTTATTATGGTTTTTCTTTTTCTGTTTTTCATTTGTGCAGTCTTGAGTTCTATATAGGATCAATTTAATATTTTATTATTAAGTCAAATTAGTTACTCCCATTTAATATCTATAGACCATCATTGGTTCACGAATGTTTAGAATGTTTTTATGTGGCCACATTGGTGGTGATAGTTCACTATGTTTTTAAATTAAGTTTATTGTTATTTCTTGTTTGTATATTGATATGGGGGGGATCGCTGCTGGTGCACCACCTCTATTTCATGGACATAGCCCTCCACTGTGTTCAACATGGGGTACTGTGTTCGCGGATACACAGTAGGCTGGACTTCCGGTTAGCGATTTACCTATACATACATACACACGTCAGTATTGTGTGAAGAGCCATACTCTTTGACAAAGTGCACGCATGCGCGAAACGCATCAGAGGCTCTACACACAGTCTATGGGTTTTTAGCTACAGATGATCCAATAAAGATTTATTCTACATGCTGATGCGATCCAGCCTCCGTAATTTTCCGACTTTTGATACGCAGTGCACGGCCTATTATTTCCTCCCTTGGGATGCTAAGCGGATGTTGCTGTAACAGACGCCGCTGATGTGATGCTGGAGGTGACCAACAGGCGTCGAGCCACCTGATGTGTACAGCTCAGCTTGGTTTACTAACAATAGAATAACAATATAACGCTACCATACAATATAACACATAATAATAACAACACGTGGTGATGTGAAGAATGCAAACTAAGCGATTTGTAATACAGAATACTGCCAGTTGTAAACATTTTATTCCGCAATTTATGACCATGTCAAACCGTGCGGTTTGACCAGGACAAACTAGCAGCTACTGTATGAATATCTCCGAGTCTCTGGGAATCACTTTTTTTATTAGCATCAAACACAATATGGTGTAAACTTCCCCAACTAACAATATGCATCAGATGTAAGGAAAGTTTTCTTATACTTTACACAAACAAAGTCAAATATGGTGCAATGCATCAAAAACACATTCTTGCACTATTTCAGTCACATAGACTTTAGACATTATAAAGGTCACTGAGATTGTAGTTCTCAACAAAATGGGACTATGAGCTGGTAAGCCCTGCAATTGTGTTCTTATGCTAGCAGAAGTAAAACATCAACCTAGTATTATTACCAAGACCGTATTACTATATGTGGCTATATATTACTATAGAAAAGTTATAATTTGTAAAACTGGACATGTTAAATAGAAATCACAACGGAGATTCAGACTTAACTTAAAGTAAGCTCTTTTCATGCAATTTAAACATTCTGATTGAAGTCAACACATTAGGAATTGCATTAACCTGTGATAGTGCTGATCGGAGCATCATCCTAAAGAAATTGATTAACTTCAATAAGGGTTTAATGTGCCTTGGTGCCCCGATCGGCACTATTGCCGTTTAATGGATAATCCCTATTAAGCTTTGAAGATTGAAAGAAGGGAATAAATAGAGAGACAAGACAAGAGGAAAAAACAAAAAGACAAAATTTGGTTTTGCCAAAACTCAAACAAAAAGTTTTGGATTTTGGTTTGGGATTATGGGTAAAATGTGAAATGGAAAAATCATAAAGTCATGTGATCTGGAACCGTTTACAGCTGCTTCCTATTTAAGTATTTATGTAGCCTACTCTTGGTTGGCTACTATTTAGTTAAAGAGTTAATTGATAGAAGAGGTTAAATTGTGTTGGATCATCTGGATCGGCCCCTCCCATTTTGACTAATCAACAGTGATGTCATTAAGGGGATTCATTGGTATAAATAGCCACTCCCTGATTCTAGAAGCAGTTCTTCAGAGTTCTGATGTAGGTCCTTGTCACGGGGAGCAACTGCGGGGCTGGAGTCCAGTGACTGGGACAGGGTAGCAGGCGGGTAATTATGGTCAGTAACAAAGCAGAGGTCAGGGATGCCAGCAGGCAAAGGATGGTCAGGAACAAGCAGAGAGGTCAAGGCTGGAGAGAAGTAATCGAAGTCAGGTCCAAGCAGGTTCTGGGAACTGCAATAGAATGTAACAGGCAACACAGTAGCATCAAGCTTCAGTACTGGGATGAACCACAGGAACAGGAAACAGGAAGCAGACGTCTTAGGGCTGGCTGCAGGAATGGGACAGGTGCAGGTCATTAAGTCATTAGCAGGTTTCAGACAGTTCCTTATCAGAAACAGCAGCAGGGAAAAGAAAAGAGGGAGAATTGCTGGCTGGGAGTGAGTGCGACAGTCCAGTAATTAGGTTTCTGTGTCGTTAGTCTGCAGTTAGCTATGCCATTTCACCTTTTATTATTTTGTTGTTTAATAATGTGCTCCAGATCTTAAGTCAGCGGCCTTAGAGAGGATCAGTAAGTCCATGGCTTTAAGAGAGGTATGCAGCATAGCTCACATAGAGTTGCTAAATCAGGAGACCGAACAATGTGAACATATGTCGGAGCGTCCAAATCTGAAGGTTCCAAATCCACTACTCATTTAATGCAAAATACTTCCATTCCTTTTATCACTGTAGAGGGAACCTTTCTTTGCGTAGACCTGGGACGTACAAGAGGATGATCCCCCATAGCTGCTGCTTCACCATGTGTTTTGTATCATCATCATTAGTGTCTATGTCTTAACATTTGGGTTTTAGATTGTGTTCAATAAAAGCGCTTTTTGTTTTATAAAAGTTCCTGGCGCCCTTTTTCTATTTGTACTTTCATAAACACGCAGCCTGCACCATCTTCATGGTCCAATAGGCTGAGCATACGCTATATGACGATATCTGATGTGACACCCTTTAGAGCTGGGAAAGGGGGGTTACAAGTATAGTATGTATGTAATTTGCAAATAATAATAATAGAATTAATATGTAAATTCTGTATACTGAGTATACTGGTAAAGAGAGTAGAGACAAGTCAAAACTGCGGAATCTGTCATGTTTTCTCCTGCTGCTTCTAACCATTTGAGTGTCCTATGATATGACTTCCACACCATGGGATCTGGCACTCCAGGGGCCCCATGATGTATTGGCTGTCATGTTCTTTCAGCTCATTTTTTGGGGGAGATCGCAATCTAGTTGGCAGAGGAACAGAAGAGGAGGACTTCTCCTCTTCTATTTGTGTCACCAGTGACTCTGCGATCATGTGATCGAGGAATGGTCACATTATTATAATGAGCCAGAGGGGCCGGTGGATCATTAGTGATCATCTCATACACAGAATAGCAAATGTCAAACCTCTTAATATACAAAATGAGGAAAATTGCACTCACAATTAGATTTATGCTTGATAGCCCAAAGTCTAAGAGACAAAGTGGTCCTCAGAGGCTGATCCCTCAAACAGCATCACATACAAGCCACAGTCCAAGCTGCCATTTATTTTCCCTTTAATATGTCCATCAATACAATCCACACAATAATAAGTAATTACCTAAGTTGCTGATCGATCCCTTCTTCTGTGATTGATCGTCGAAGATCCGGCTCAGGGGTTCAATAAATGGCTGTCAATGCAGTAGAAGAGGACCACACATGCAAAGTGCTGAGGGAAAGATCATGTGACCCGGTAGTCACTAGATACAATTGATAAAATTGGTGCACTGCTAGAGAGAGGGCAGGGCTCAAAAAGGGGTGTGCCAACGCCTGTTTAAGAGGAGGAAGGGGACGTGACTATGTAAATGGTTGCTATAGAAACAAAAAATGCTTGTTACATTATAATACATTAAAAATGGAATTCAGAGTAATTTTTTTTATGCTACAATTATTTTCTCATAGTACAGAACTGATTTATTAAAAAACACACACACTTGTAGGATATTGCTTGATCTGCAGCTTCAAGCTGTAATTGTTTGCAACAAGCAGGTATTATTTTGGTAACTGTTTTTATTTTTATGTCCACTAAGCGCATCAGTGAACTATGATATAAAATAATTTTCAGATGTAAATTAAAACTGACGAAAAGACGTGCTAAGTTTTAACCCCTCACCTACAGATATATTTATACAATGAGTCCTCGCTTTTCCGACACAAGGCGTCCCGCAAACCCGCATCGGACGCGGGACAGTCGGAAAGCGGGACCCATGTTAACCGGCCGCGGTTTCCCGTGGATGCGCAAAAACTGCGGCGGATAATGAGGTTTTTTACTGTATTATGTTTAAAAATGCATCCGACGGAAAGCGAAACGTCAGAAAACGAGGACTACCTGTACAAAACTATCAATTACAAGATACATGACCTGCAGTGTTGTGGCATTAGTCGTATAGTTAAAAACAGAAGTGGGTATAGTGAGTGTGCTACAAGACTGTAACTAATGAAAAAGGCTAAAGATCTGTTCTCATACGTGCCCTCCCATAACAAATCGAATGTTATTCTGTTCGGTGCAGAGGCCCGACAAGAAACAGACGTCGAGCTGATGTTTGCCATCTTAAAAACTCAAAAGCTCAAACTGCAGGTTGGTTCTTTGAAGATCTCTTCCTATTTGATTAAAAAATATCTATATGCCACAGGGCTTGATATGTCCCATGTGCCCTATTTAGCATCTGCTGTGCATCCCAGCGCAGTCAGCAGTGGAAAACAAGCCACCAGAGGATAGATTTGATGGGAAAAACAAAGCTATTGATGCACCGAGGCCATCAGGCATAAGAAAAATCCTTAGAATGAGTTCTTGCTGACTCAAGGCAACATTACAGCTTATTTTATCATAGTTGAAAGCTGATTTTATTCCAATATAGTTATTTTTTTTTGTTTTTAAAGCAGCAGCCAAAAAAAAAAAATTAAAAAAAGAACATCATTGCAACTTGTTATTTTTTTTCTCCTTGGCCTTTAGCGAGTTTGACAATAAAAACCAAACAAAGAGTCTCCTGACATTGTTTCATTTTATTTTACTTTTCATAAAGCAAAATCGTTGTTAATAAAAAAAAAAAAAGGTACAGATACAGTATGTACAATGAAAGCTTTCATTCCAGCAGAAGAGTAGGCACCAACAGTGCTTTCTATGGAACAAACTGTACCCCAGAAAAATGCATCTATCCAGCTACAGAGAGCTACATTTAGCAAACAGTCACCATGACGATTCATTCATTGTTCTCCTTACTCAGCCAACTAAAGCATTTATTAAGAAGGTGTATTTTTGTAAACTGCTGGCCTCTCAGTAGATTGATGCTGGCAGGTTATCATGTGCAAGGAGGCAATGATTTCCATGTACAGTTAACTTAATGCATGTACTTTGGTGTAGCTTTTTTTATATGTAGAAGCACTTCCAGTTTTCAGCATTTACTTTATTGTTAACATGTATGGCTAACTACAGTATGTAACACCTCTTCTACCATTTCTAATGTTTGCTTCATAATGAGATAATTTTTTTTATTTAATATGGTCTCTAAAGTCTAACTCCATCACAAAGACATAGATATCACAGAATTTACACTACAGGCATATTGGAAGTGGAATTGGAAGTGGATAGTAAGTGGATAGTTAATGAATTGTACCTAATTGAGTAAAGAATGCTGCATTAATTCCTAATTTGCAATGATCTGAGCAAGTTACAAGAAAGGTATTTTTTCACGAGGGTTGCCATTTTTAAGACCCCCATAAAAAAATGAAAAGTAGGAATAATTCATTAAAAAAAAAAAAGATTATCTTTTGATAGTTGGACAGAAACTGCATCTGTATTGTTTATAAGTCAAAATCAGAGATGTGCAAAATGTCTTCAAGAATGCTTAATTATTTATATAATTACATTACAAAAGGTCACATTGCTTGAAGCCGAGCACAATTTCACTACTTTCCCCATTTCTGAAAGAAATGTTGCAAGATTTTTGCCAGTATATAAAGGGTCAAAGCACATAACATGTTAATGCTTGGTAAATTTTAGCAAAGCTTGCCTACTTATGTGAACATTTACGTTTAAAAAAAAAGGCACATTTTGCCTGGTTCACAACCTTTTCACAAATCTCTATTAATAATGGGCCTGGATGGAGAGCTGCAGATCATTTCTAAACTGTTAATCAGTTTATGAATAGTCTATTGCACAGCCGTTGCATACAGTAGCCAGCAACCAACCTCACGCTGATGAGACCCAACAGGCTGAAATAGCTGTCTGTGAGTAGGGTTACCAGCTATGCTCTTCTTAAATCCAGGCTGTGCTGAAAAGCTGTGTAATACGGCAGGCATGTGCTTATAGGGTTCCATATTACAATGGATACAAAGTAAAGAGTGACACACTGTGCTCATTTACATGTCATTACCCAGAATCCCCGGCAGGGCTGGTTTTATGGCGGTGCCGTCAATGCAGTTGCACCAAGCCCCGCGCTTACCAAGTCGCCACACTCTTGCCCACAACAGTTAAAGTGATTGCCTGGGTAGAGTTCAGGGCCTTTGTAAGTGCCTCTTACCTTTTATCTGGCTTCTCCGCTCCAGCATCTCCTCATCTCTGCGACTCCTTGGCGTCGCGTTGCCATGACAATATGATGGACTATGATGCTGTGGCGTCCTATTGCCTTGACATCATCACAATGTTGTCTGTCGCTGTGGAGATGAGGAGTAGGAGGAGATGCCGGAGCAGGTAAGAGGCCCCATGCTCTCCCCCAGCACCAAGCCCCTCTAAGTTTCAAACCGGCTCTGATCCCTGGCTGCAGTGGAAGCATTGTTTGCCAAGCGATAATGGGGAAAGTCAGGGTTGCAGACCTGCCTGAAATATGCAAATGCAGCACGCGTGGTATTTTTATTTTCTGTACACTGTATGGAGGGTTTTTGTCACTTCTTTTTACCCACCATAACTTTTTTAATGTCTGAATAGTCTATGAAATATTATAAATATTATTTTAAAGCAGAATAGTCTATGAAATATTATAAATATTATTTTAAAGCAACATTGACTAAATTCCCACTGAGCTGGTCTACATTTTTGTTGATGTACCGTTTAAACTCTGTGCTGCAAAAGGGTAGCGATGAAATGTCCGGGAAGCGCAATATATGTCAAAAAGAATCAAATACAATGGTGATAGTGCAATATTGTTAAGGTGAAATGGATAAACTCAAATACAGATGACACTGCTCTCAATATATATACTCACAAACGTGTGAGGTTATTCAGGCACATAAAGGTATCTTTTAAGGTATTGTTGTTAGTCCCTCCGTCATCAGGAGATACAGCAGTCAATGCAGCCCCATATAGATGTACTCCCAGGAACCTTAATCAAAGATACAACTGGACATAGTGCAGACTGTATGTATAATTTATGAAGGTAAGTAAAACAAGTTTACACTCACATAGTTTCAAATAAAGGTAAGCATTTAGATCTCAATGGATCTCTCCGGCCGGATGAATGGTATCTCAGCTCCCCCTCTCTCGTGGCGTGCGTTCCACCGGTGCGTTCCAAACACCGGAAGTGATGTCATCTGCCGCGTCCACTTCCTGGGGTTCCGGCCGTCTCAGGGATAGAGCGTCACTCTACGCGTTTCACCACATAGGTTTTATCAGGAGTGACAATCTATTGCTCAATCGGGATATATATACCCTAAACTGAGTTCTCATTGGCTGGTAATTCACCTGATTCTATTAAGGTTAATCATATATGCTTGAGACTATAATAAGACTTGAACCGGACTCTCTTCATATTACATATACTAAAGAGTTATCTACTCACAGTATTCTAGTCTGAATCACATATAATTATTACAACTCATCATAAAATACACATCTTTTATACAATCAATTCAAAATACATATATTTATTTTGTCCTCAGACCGCAATCAATGTTAAAAAATGTTTAAAACTGTTTAAAAAATTATTTGTTTATAAAATCAATTAAAAATTCAGTATCAAGATACAAAAATTAAAAATATTTAAAAGATTTAAAAATATAGAGAACAGGTATCAGAAAGGGGATGGAAAGGATCCATTGATTTTATAAACAAATAATTTTTTAAACAGTTTTAAACATTTTTTAACATTGATTGCGGTCTGAGGACAAAATAAATATATGTATTTTGAATTGATTGTATAAAAGATGTGTATTTTATGATGAGTTGTAATAATTATATGTGATTCAGACTAGAATACTGTGAGTAGATAACTCTTTAGTATATGTAATATGAAGAGAGTCCGGTTCAAGTCTTATTATAGTCTCAAGCATATATGATTAACCTTAATAGAATCAGATGAATTACCAGCCAATGAGAACTCAGTTTAGGGTATATATATCCCGATTGAGCAATAGATTGTCATTCCTGATAAAACCTATGTGGTGAAACGCGTAGAGTGACGCTCTATCCCTGAGACGGCCGGAACCCCAGGAAGTGGACGCGGCAGATGACATCACTTCCGGTGTTTGGAACGCACCGGTGGAACGCACGCCACGAGAGAGGGGGAGCTGAGATACCATTCATCCGGCCGGAGAGATCCATTGAGATCTAAATGCTTACCTTTATTTGAAACTATGTGAGTGTAAACTTGTTTTACTTACCTTCATAAATTATACATACAGTCTGCACTATGTCCAGTTGTATCTTTGATTAAGGTTCCTGGGAGTACATCTATATGGGGCTGCATTGACTGCTGTATCTCCTGATGACGGAGGGACTAACAACAATACCTAAAAAGATACCTTTATGTGCCTGAATAACCTCACACGTTTGTGAGTATATATATTGAGAGCAGTGTCATCTGTATTTGAGTTTATCCATTTCACCTTAACAATATTGCACTATCACCATTGTATTTTATTCTTTTTTACATATATTGCGCTTCCCGGACATTTCATCGCAACTATTCTACATGAGGATTGACTGAGCAAACCTCAACTGGGTCACAGCTGCATCATATATTTGTATAAGTATCACTGTATTATTCATAGTATTATTGGTTATATCTGATTATTTAGAGCGCCACATTTTGATAAGTTTCCTTTTGTATGCTGCAAAAGGGGCCTGCAAAATACCTTTCATTCAAACTGCAGTGACCCTACCTTACACTTGTATTATATAACACTCCACTCATACCTGTATGTAAACAAAGCCTTTGACCACATTTTTCTATTACTAGTAGAAACGAAGCCTGTGTAATCAAAGTCTTGGTTTAGGATCTGTAGATGCAATTGAAAAAAACATAATTGTGTACATTTTCATTTTATTATAATTATTTTTAGCAGCTGAGTTAATTCAATCCTACAGTTCTGAAATTAAGCTACCGCGGGATATCCTTCTATTACCAAGAAACAAAGAGAAAATCAACTCAACCAAAACATTCCCTTTACCCCAAAAAAATCTGAAGGGCACATCTTAACACAAAGAATATTTGTATGAAAGGGAGTTTAAAATAAGAAAGGCCACACGGCTTACACATATCATTACATCACGACTCACAACGTTTCAATATGTAAAATGCATACGTCTGGAAGTGAGATCATTGGAAAAAGTATGCAGGAAACTGGGAAATAAACAGAGAGGATTGGTTGAGTTTGAGCAAAAGTCTGGAGACCAGTTGTTGCAAATGCTAATTAGAATAAGCTATCAAAATCTAAACAGGATGCCTCGCTGATCAAAACATGGAATCAAGGCTTCACTTGGCAATGCCCCAAACAATTGACTAAATATGCTTTTTTCAGTTAATACAGATATTGAAGCACTTACGTTGCTAGTGTTGTAACGCGATTATAACCAGTGCAATTCCTGGCGGTTGCTTTTATGGTCTATTAATAAAGAAATCAATTACAGCTTTGCTTGAGGCCTTCTGATATCTGATGTTAGTTGGTTGTTTTCACCACAATATAAAAACTGACAATCAGCCTGTATTTTTGATGGAATTATGTTCAGCGTTTTTCTTCTCCTTTAATTTATAACATAATTTTTTTTTTACCTGAGGCCGTTAAGTTGCAGGTTCGTACGGCTTCAAATGGAAATACAGAGGCACATGATCAGTTGCATGCAATTTATAGGATGCAAACAAGTGTCATTAATGTAGTATCCTTGATGTTTGCCCAAATGTATTGCTTTCACCTAATTCAATAGAAATGATATGTGCATTAGCAATAAACTTCTAATTTGCATACACCAGAGACTGATCAATATCTCCCAAAATGAGTAATAATTATCACTGGGCCTGTAAATGCTGAGAGCCATATTCCCTAAGCATAGAGCTAATGAGGAACACAGGAGTTGGAGGGTTTTGTAATAAAGCAACTTTGCGATTTTTCCATTGTTCTCTCAAGTTAATGTCTTTTGTGATGTTTCCAGTTGTCTGTGAGTGAGTGGGGGACCCCTGAGAAAATGTTGGCAATGGGGACTTCTCCAATTTGTTTTCTTTGCTCAAAAAGGTTAATAAATGTTAGAACGTAATGCTATAAATTATATATACTGTATAGTAGTGGTCCCTATCCCGAAATGGATTCATAACCATCCTTCAGGACCGTTCAGAAGAATAAAAAGATGTTGATAAAGAAGCCAAACTATTCGTTTTAAAGAGAAAAACAACAACACGGATTTAGTTAATTCGGCGCTGGAGAGAGCCAGGAATTTAATAGAGTTGAATTACTAAAGGAAAAAGAAGAGTCAGAATATTAAAATGAAATAAGTGACAAGGTTCATTACGAGATATATTGAAGGGCGACCCCATATACAAAAAAAAACATGTTTAAACTATTGGGGTATTTTGAAAGAAGATGAGATTTTTTGTAATTAACTTTCTGATAGACCTATCACATATAGGAAAAATAGAAATGTACAGGACAGAATTACTCCCAGCAATCTTAAAGTCCAAGGAAAAATACAAAATGAAATGTTGTAGGGCACTGGTAAACCTCTAGGATGCTATAACTGCAATACAACAAGGTGTTTAACATGCAAGTTTGGGGATATTTGTGAAGCAAAGAATATTACGTTATGCAGTAATGGGCAAACCTGTGTAATAAAGAGTTATATCAATTGCAATTCCAGCTAAGTGGTATATGTATTGAAATGCCCGTGCATCAAACAATACGTTGGTCGCACTAAAAGGAAATTGGAAACGCGTTTCCTGGAACATAAGCATAACATCTGTTCAGGTTTTATGATTCATGGGGTTTCTAAGCATTTTTTTTTTAAAACAACATAAGAATGACCCAACAGGAATGACCCTAAGAGTGGTTGATAGTATGGTCACTGACATAAGATGTTGTGATATGTCCTTACTGTACATTTGAAAGAGTTTGTGGATTCACTCATTGAATACATATTGGCTTTTATACAATAATGTATACATTTTTTCATTTAGACACCCACCTTTTGTATTAGTTTTTAGTAATCTATCTGTAGTTATTATACTATGGGCATTCATCATCCGCATTAAACAATTATTATTGCTATTATCAAGATGTCTACCTAATAATTATTTTGTATTCTGATTGAGGCTTTTTGGGAGAACTCTTTTACATTTTTCTAAGTTCACTTTTGATTATTTTTTTTACAGTCACTGCTTCTAGAAAAATGTCATTCTTTTAAAGTTTGAATTCTTTTTTTCAGCATTAATTACATTTGATTAATTAGTATAATAAGCATTTACTAATTCAGATATATTACTAGAACTTCTGGACTGCATTCTGCTCCTTGAAAACCATTGTCTCACTATTAGAACTAAATACCTTCCAACATCAGTTATTGCATTGTCGTTTTTATAATCCTAATGTATCCTGCGCCATATTTATGTAAAAAGCAGCTGCAGCTGTTTTTATAGTTTGCTTGTGTTTTATTATAACGTCCCAAAAGGGTTAATAGAATGGCGCTTAGTGTTGCTATGGCAATTCAATGAAACAAACAACGTGTTGTTACCATGACAATGATTAGCTACTTATACGGGGCATCAGTATAACCCCCAATCCGAAACATACCCATGAGGAAGTGGGACGAGTGCCATGAAATGGGTAAGGTGAACTACTGAGACAGGCTTGGTTCAGCGATTCGTTGACGGATCTGTGATGTCAACGCCAAGCAACTCCGTAGACCGGACTGATCGTATCCCCTGACGATGAGGACGCCAGGCAGTATCCCCCGTGGTAGGAGGATTTGACAGCTCAAGTGACAGAGATGTGACCAGGCATAAAGAACCCTTTAGTGTTACATGAGAACTAACAATGAACTGAATTGTGTGTGCATTTTTTGTTGTTGTAACACAGTGAAACTTTATTATGCCATTAGAAGTGTACAACTTGCAGATAACTTTTTCAAGTGACTACAGGACCACTATCTGAGCAGCAGCACTTCCTTGGCACCACACCTGCCGTTAAAGCAGCAGTCCAAGCTGCCGTTTTTTTTTTAAATGTTATGTTTATCCCTGTTTAATATGTGCATCAATACAAGCCACACAATGATAAGTAATTAGCTAAGTTGCCGATCGATCCATTCTCCTGTGATCGATCAGAGAAGATACGGCTCGGGGTTCAATAAATGGCAGTCAGTGCAGCAGAAGAGGAATAAAGATACAAAGTTCTGTGGGGAAGATCATGTTACCAGGCCGCCACTAGATACAATTGATTCAATTGGTGCACTGCTAGAGAGAGGACAGGGCTCAAAATTGTATTTATAAAACATTTTTTACCAGGAAGTAATACATTGAGCGTTACCTCTCATTTCAAGTATCTCCTGGGTCAGGGGTCTGCAAACCTGTCCTCAAGAGCCGCACACAGGCCGGCTTTTATGGATATCCCTGTTTCAGCACAGGTGGCTCAATCAGTGGCCGAGTCAAGCACTGAGGCACTGATTGAGCCACCTGTGCAGAAACAGGGATATCCATAAGAGCTGGCCTGTGTGCGGCTCTTGAGGTCAGGTTTGCAGACCCCTGTCCTGGGTACAGAGTTATAAAAAATACATGGTTACATTAAAAGAACAGAGATTATACAGTCAATTCCCAGGCATTTCATGGATAGATAAAACAAAAGGGGTGTGCCAGAACCTATATCAGAAGAGGAAGGGGATATGACTTAGTAAATGGTTGCTATAGAAACAAAAAAGGCTTGTTACTTTATAATACATTAAAAATGTCATTCAGAGTTGTTTAAAAAATGCTACAAGTATTTTCTCATAGTACAGAATTGAATAATTTAAAAAAAAAAGATATGTAGGATATTGCTTGGTTTGCAGCTTTAATTTGCTAACTCTCTCAATATTAATGTATTGTATTTATTAACTTGAATTGTTTGTTAACCTTATTTTTAATATTTTCTTTTAATATTGTAAATATTTGTTACACAAGTACCCTCGTCTCATAGTGCAATTTGTCTTTCCTGATGTGTGTGTGTGTGTGTGTGTGTGCATACACACACACACACACATATTTAAATGAAATATAACCCTTACGACTGCAATAGTACTTTTATGTATATACAATAGGATATGGTGCCTCAGCTTCTGCAAACACATAGTGCATTTTCAAATGGTTCTGCAGTTCTTAAAAGGTAGAAAAACACTTATCTAGTCAGCTTCACAGGTCAATTTACCACAGTAAGGGAGGTTTTTAAATTGCATGTGTATACTTCATTTAGCAATTTTTTTTATCATTTACATATAGAATTGCATATTAGAGAACACTTCCTAACTCCCCTCATCAGAGCCACTTTGCACTGTCTAAACTGACTCTTTGCCAAGAAAATGTAAATATTGAACACAGTGAAGCCATCTTCCCCTTATTTTAACGATAACATTTGTGATTCAGACACTCGGACTTTATGGAATCGGTCTTTGGTCTGCCGATTTGAGCAGATCAATCTTAAAAAGGGCGATTCGCATTTTATTATTATTGCCAATACATTTTTAAGAATCCACCAAGGAGTTGCGCAATCCGCAGATTGAATTCTACAAATCCGTCAATGGATTGTATCTAATGGCGGTTATTGATGAATCCATGCGGATAAAAACCGACCAAATCAATTTGTGGATTTTACACTGCAGAGCGGATTTGGGGGGGGGGGGGGGAGTGAGAAAATACAGGAAACTGATTTGGGCGGATTCGCCCATCTCTCGGAGGGAGTATGGTGGTAAAATTCATAGGATTATACATTTTCTACTGTAACATTCCAGCAACTACAGTAGGTACATCTGCATTACGTATATCAGTAAACTGTGCCCGTGCTCTCTTATGATTATAGTATCTTGTGTGAATCGCCTGATCATAATGTTTGGTTCTTTGAGAGAGCGACAGTGTTTGTTCGTTAGCACCCTGAAAAATTCTGGTTTCGGTGTGCTAAAGGTTGTATTGTATGTATGTTCACTTTTGTATTTTGATGTTTAATTCCAGCCAAATGGGGATGGAGGGACTAATAAGGACACTGAATCGGAAGCACAAAGCCCAGAGGCAGCCCTGGAAACTGAGACAAGAAATTAATAATAATAATAATAACAAAAAAGTGCCATAGCTTAGAGGCAGCAGACTGGAACGCTGACATTCCATTACACCGTCTGTCTGCTGAATTCATTGAGCATCTGTGCTCTAAATAGGCTCATTTTAAAGGGACATGTTCCAGTTAGTAATCACAGTCTGACAAAATATGGAGGTGTGACGATTTCCTGTGAAGCTACAGAGTGATAACACACCTGTAAAATTGATTAATAATCCTCTTTCACATCTGCCGCATGCCCTACAAGTGGCACAATGGAACTAATCAAAACACTTCAGGAATGATAGTTTACGCAGAAAACACATAGGTGGCACAGTAGGAATTATGTACACAGATTCATGTGACTGTTGGGACATGCCACTTAATCATGTTAATAGTATGAGGTTTACATGTTCACCAATTAATTTATAATAACCTACTTATTTTGACAGTATTAAGAATAGCTCTAGCAATGTCCTGCTTGTTATTGTTGTTGTTCTGCGCCTGATCTACATAGAGACAAAAAAAAAATCGTGTGCATAGGCATTAGGTACATGACTACAAACCAAACAATTCTAATTTATTCCACTCATGAATGATCATTAGGAATTCTTATAAGAATAGGAAAATATTGCAAGGGTTTTCATGCTTTAACAATACTTTACCATAATTCCTATTTTTTCATAACTACTGGGTACAAATCGTAATTAATCGTAATTAATGATGAACAAATACAGGAGCACCATTCACAAGTGATGTGTGCTATAGTATCCTAGGTTGTACGATCATTTTATTAGCAGCATAACACCAAAGTTTCCTTCATTCAAGTCAATGGCAGTTAACACGGTATCAAGCTGCATTATTCTTTATCGGAGCTTAGGGAATCCCAGCCTAAATATTATGTTGGGAAAATTACCCCACAATTAAATATGGTGATAAGCAACGTGCCAACTCACAATTCAATGGAAGCTAATGTGCTGTTATTAATTAACAATATTTCATCATATTAAATAGGGCTAAACTACACAATAAGTACATAATACAGTAAAGGCATTGGTTCATAAACCATGACAAAGTCTATAAGAATATCTACTAAGAGTGTAGAAAAGATGAAAGAACACAAAAAACAACCTTGAACCATAGAAGGTTCAGTAAAAGGTAATATGGCTGTATTGTATTGTATTGTATTGTATGTCTTTATTTATATAGCGCCATTAATGTACATAGCGCTTCACAGTAGTAATACATGTGGTAATCGAATAAATAACAGATAATATAAATAACAGATCATGGGAATAAGTGCATTAGACAAACATATCATTAAGGAAGAGGAGTCCCTGCCCCGAGGAGCTTACAATCTAATTGGTAGGTAGGGAGAACGTACAGAGACAGTAGGAGGGAGTTCTGGTAAAGAAGAAGGAGTGGCAAAAATGGTAAGAATAAAACCGGGAGAATACATTTTCATGGATAGCAAGAGTGAGAGAGAAAGGCATGGTAAGCAGTATCAAAATCACCAAAGAGGTCAGAGAGAATGAGGGAGTAATGACCTTGTGATTTAGTATCTTGAAGGTCATTAGCTACCTCCAATAAGATGATATGCTAATTGCATGCCTTTCAACTGCAAGTGTTTCACATACAGCTCTGTTTACATCCAGATTTAAATAAAGTTAATTTGTTATTACTTATATCAGGAAAAAAAGCAAAGACAAGACATATCTAATGACATAATGGATCCTCATTTAAAAGATAATTTATCCCCATCCATAAAAATGTAATCTCAAATTAACAATCAAGTGAAACTTGAGACATGTCTGCAGGAATCACAAAATACTCATCAGTGAATAATTAGAAAATGCAAAATATGACATTTGTTGGTTCATCTGGCAATTAGCTTTGTAGAAGTCTTGAAGTTAAATCAGCATTCTATCCCAGGGTCTCAATTTTTTTATGAAGCAGGAGGTCACCACAGCCAAACCACATTAATTTCAGCTCTGGGAACCCCCTGGTTCACGAGATACTTACCTGCTTAGGTTCAGCATTAGCCCATTGCCGGTTACTTACAGCTAGAGATGGGTGAATTTTTGGGCGGATTTGGATCGGCCGGTTCCTTTGGTCCGCGGATCAATCTCAAAAAGGGCGATTTCCATTTTGCAGATTTTTTTATTATTATTACCAATACGCTCCGCGGATTCCGCAGCCCGTGGATGGATTTGAAGAATCCAATCCACAGACGGATTGCTGAATCTGTGGATTGAATTCTACAAATCCGTCCACGGGTTGTATCCATTGGCGATTTTTGATGAATCCGCTTGGATTGAAACTGCCCAAATCTGTTTCCGGATTTTTCACCGCAAAATGGATTTTGGACGTAACATCAGCGAAAATCTGGGAGACTGATTTGGGCAGATTCGCCGATCTCAACTTACAGCTTCTTAAATCTCCTGTGGCATGCGGGCCAATAGGAATCAGCGGGAGATTTAAACTCTCATTTGGTTTCCCAAGCAGGGAATGAGTGGTACCTGTGGCATCTTCGGAGGTAGGTATCTCGAGGATCAGGGGGTCCACGAAGCTGAAATTAGTGCAGTTGCACTTTAGAGACCCCCGACATACCAGGAAAACCTTTTCTACACTACCAATGGTAAACGGTAGATCTAACAAGTGCCAGTGTCGTCTAGCAAACCCAATCTGGCAATAACTCCCATTCAAGCGGAGCTCTAACCAATACCAACACTTGATGAATCTGCCCCTATGTATTTTAGTCAAAGACTTCAAAGCAGCAGGTGCTGCTTCACTAAAATGTATTGTACCTCTTCCCCTGAATTTTATTTTAGATTTTTCAACTAATTTCATATATAATTTTTTGGTGGACCTATAGGGTGAAAAGGCACTATAGAAAATAGTGAAGCTGAGACAAAATAGTGAGAAGACCCAAAGGTCTCGCATTTTCTACACAACTTTGCCATTTTCTCTCTTCGGTACCAAAGAGGCCAGATATATATTGATATGTAATATATACCCAGTGTAATTGACAGTGAAAGAATTAATTAACCTCTTGGTAACCAGAACATTCAAAGTAAGTTCAACTAGAGAAATAACTCAACACTCAACCTAATACATACAGGATAGAAACTAAGGTGCACTGGGATATATACATATACTGTATGATTAAACAAAAGTTAACTCAAGGTTAACAATAGAACCCTGATATCTGCACTCAAAGTATTGCACGTAATTTTCATCAGCTATAATAGCCTGGGATACCAATTGTCCCACTTGGTGGAGTTAATTAACCCCTTCCCAACTACACACTAGAGTGAGTGTACTCTCACAAAACAATTTATTTTTATTTTTTTATTATTTATATTCGACATACTGGGGACTACTCCATGTTATAATAAATTCCTTTTATATACAGTATTATGCTATGGAGCAGGCGCTTCTTTTCTTTTTTTTTATCTATATCTATCTATATCTATCTATATCTATATATCTGTCACTGCCCCTGTAAAAGCTGTGTTCCACAACGCTCTCTATTACGCCTTTGGTTTATTTATGTTCCCATCATGCACTTCCAATGGAACATGGAATGAATACCTTTCAAGTTTGAATGACAGTTATAGATCTATTCAGCCACAGAAGGACATGTAACTATTACCATTGAGATCTGAACCATTCTAGAATTTTTGTTTGGGCTAGGACAATATTATGCCTCTTACTAGAGATGTGCACTTGCCCATGAGATTTGGATCTGGTTATAAACAGGTTCTGCGTTTTGGATTTGTTTTTGCCAAAAGGTCATGATTATGTGGAAAATGTAAATTTGATGCACAAAAATCATTACATCATAATCGGGAGCTGTTTTTTTTTTCTTTCTATGTAATTATTTGTGCCATTTGCAAACTCTCTAGTAAAAATAATAACAATACAATTATATATACTGCGTTTATACTGGTAGAGAGCGTAGAGACAGGTCAGGTGGTGGACCGTGGTTATGTATGTATGTACAGTATGTATGTATGACACAAAGAAGAAAAGAAAAGTAGCGCCTAAGTGATCGTACTAGCAAATATAAATATAATATTGATATCAAGGGATAAACCAACATAAATAACAATGTGTAAGTGTCTAATCTAAAAAATTATAATGGAGCTAATAAAGCCCTAAATACTGCAATGATAAACAGAACTGTGAATGAAAAAGGGAAAAAAATGAAGACCAGTCCTTTCAAAATGTCCAACAAATGATGAAAATGAGATACTGGTGTGGGGGTCTCAGAGGGGATGAACCACATCCGAGAAAAACAGAAAAAAGAGAGGAGAGAGCGCACGCCCCATAGTGTAAAACCGTACATTTAATGTTGGGAAGGGGGGGAAGGGGGAAGAAAATCACTCACAAGGGTACAAGAATAAAAATAAAAAGCGTTTTGTGAAATATCACCACCATCCGGTGTCCGTAGCAGGATCTACAGTCCAACAGCCTCACGAATAGAGGGGCGGTGATCCGTCAGGAATCCCAAGGTGCCTCGGATTTTCCACAGGTAACGTCCTAGGAGTTCCAGAGAATGTCTCCTACGCTGGATGGCCGCTCTGCTGTTTCACGCTCGAACCGGCCTGTTCTTGCGCATACGTGATGACGTAATGTCCGTGCGTGATGCGTGATGCGTGATGACGCTCCCTGACGCGTTTCGCCGCACACGGGCGACTTTTTCAAAGGGTAATGGAGGAGGGCTGCCAGGCTATGTATATACCCTCATGGTAGCCTAGCAACCCTTAATTCCAGCTGTATGTGAGTTCACTAATTGGTCACAGACTCATTATACTAATTTACAAGGTGATGGATGTCTAAACTAAGAGGAGAAACCAGAGGAATATGCTAGACAATGTGAATATACAACTGTAAAATAGCTAATAAATGAAATACTTAAGAGAATAAAATCATATACATAATATAAATAAAAACATGATAAAAAAATGTGTACATGTACATGAAAAACACGTCAATATTTCTATAATTAGAACGGAATGATAACAACTCAAAAACAAATAATTAGGATTCCAAATGTATAGAAATGAAAGGCATATTTTATGGTGGCACTGGGAGGAGGGGAAATGGTCAATAGGTGAGAAAGAGATCTGACTAACCTACCACTGTATCCCAAACCAGGATAACTAGTAGCCTGATATAAGTAATACTGTTATATCCCTAACACATTATATGTGTACATTATGAAAATTGTGGGGACTGAATGTAGGATAAGGGCCTGGGTCGAATAAAAAAATACATATATGAAAAACTATAGATATATATGTATATAGAGTGTCACGCCTGTTTGCCCGCAGACCAAGCTAGACCCCAGTACTGAGGTGGGAACGGTATGATACCACACACCCACAGCAGTGGGAGCAAGCCCGGAGTGTGGTATAGCGTTGCTGGGCCTGTAGAAAGAGTTGTTAGCATATACTTGCAACACTTGGGGAATGTCCGTGAGAATAGTCGTGTCCGTTTGCCAATGTTCAGGGATCCAGAGGGTAGAGTCGTCAGAGGGTAAGCCAGGTCCTAGGAAGCCAGAGGTCAGCGGAGTCGTATGTGTAGCAGGGTTCAAAGGGATACCAGAGAGCAGAGTAGTCCAGGGTAAGCAGGGGTCAAAGCCAGGGAAATCCAAAGTAACACAGGAGCAGGTAATCACAGGAGCACAGAGGGAGCACAGCATAGGTCAGGTATACACAGGGAAACAGGAACAATGCAGAGCGAGGAAGAGGTGGACAGACAGGGATTATAAAGGAAGGTGCACCAATGAAAGAGAGGGGAGGAGTAGAGAGAGAAATGGGAGAAGCTGGAGATAGGTCAGGGGAAGAAGAGGAGGAGACAGAAGGGGCAGTCAGGGGAACCTGATAAGAAGCGTCTGTGCGCGCGCCCCCTGTAAGCTGGGGATGCGCGCGCACAGGTTGCAACACAGGCGCGGCCCGCACGGAGCAGGGGAAGACCGCAGGAGGGGGACGGAGCCAACAGGAGGGGAACGCACGCGAGGCCTGTGCCCGCGCGATGACCAGCAAAGGCAGGAAGAGCATGCACGCGCGTCCTCCGTGGGCTGAGGGAGTGCACGCACTGGATGCGTCACCAGGCGCGCGGAACGCCGTGCCGCTGGCACCACGCGAGGAGGAGGCAACGGGACAGATGGCACCACAGGGGAAGGTAAAGGAGCTACCGCGGGGGAGATAGAGCAGGGAGGATCAAGGCAAGGGTTAAGGGAGCGTGTGGGTATGCGGGACCTGTGGGGAACGCGCTGTGGCAAGGGGAGAGAGGTAGAAGGTGAAGGTGAGGAGTGGGAAGGAGTAGAAAGGGTGACAGGAGATGGGGGAGAGGGACAAGGAGAGGAAGCAATCTCCTGAGTCGTCACATAGAGAGAGCCAGATCACAAGATCAACAAGAGGTTGGAGAAGGATTCAGACTAGTGGAATACAGAGGAAACTGCAGGAACAATGAGAGTGTACACAGGAGGAGGCTAGACCAGCGTACTAACATCTAAACATTCGTTCAATCCACCCGGGGTTAAAGTACCTAACTGGTGGATCCAGAACGTTTCCCGTCGGCAGAGGGTTTTGAAGCGGTCGCCACCTAGAGCACATGGAGAAATGCTCTCAAGCCCCATGACAGTCATAGACTTGGGGTCCTGGTTATGTATGGATTTGAAATGTCGAGAGATGCTATGAGTATTCAAACCCTTGATGACATTTCTCCTGTGATCCAGGAAGCGAGTGCTGAGAGACCTGGTCGTGCGGCCAACATATTGTTGACCGCAACCACACTGGATGAGATAAACTATATATGTGCTCTGACAATTGATAGAGCTATTGATAACATGTGTGGTACCTCTGCTTAAGGAACAAAATTGAGATTTAGTTAACAGATGTCTGCAAGTAATACACGGCTGCGTTCACATCCATGATTACCCATAAGACCCCCAGAGACGGGGAGTGTGGATGGTTTAACTGACTTGAGTTTAGTAGGAGCTAAAATACTCTTAATGTCTCTAGCCTTCCTATAGACTATAGAGGCTTTTTCTGGCAGGATAGACCCCATATAGGGATCGCACTTGAGGACGCTCCAATGATTATTGAGGATTCTATTATAGATCTAAAAGACTGGTTATACGTAGTTATAAACCTCACAATTGAGGAACAATTATTGATGGAATCTCTTGGAGCATCATAACTCAGGCGCGTACCCTTGTTAGATTTGAAGTGAGATTTACTTAATAAAACTGACCTGTCCAGAGACATAACTTTGCTGAAGGAATCGGAGACCAGATCAGGATCATAACCTTTCGACAAGAATTTCTGCCCACGTTTTTCAGACTGGCAGAGAAAATCATTGTCTCTAGTACAATTTCTTTTCAATCTATGAAATTGGCCTAGAGGAATATTGTTTAACCATTGTTTATGGTGATTACTGGACGCATGGACATAGCTGTTAACAGAGACAGACTTGAAATGCGTTGTAGTAGTAATATTTGAGTCTGAATCTGAAGTGAGGACTAAATCAAGAAAAACTGTAGAAACAGCATCAATTTCAAATGTAAATTTGAGTCCTAAATGATTATTGTCGAAGGAACTTAAAATACTAGAAAAAAACTGCCTCTTCACCGTCCCAAATAATAATGATATCATCTATGAAATGGCCATAATACACGAGGCCCGCCCCAAGCTCCCCATTTTGCCACACAAACCTCTCCTCCCAAAACCCCATGAAGAGATTTGCATAGCTGGGGGCAAACCTCGTGCCCATGGCCGTTCCACAGATCTGTAAGTGATAAGTGTTTTCAAATAAAAAATAATTGTGCGTTAAAATGAAATGGATACTTTGCAAAATAAAGTGCTTGTGTTTATCTGGGAAAGATAAGTCCTTGTCAAGCCAGTATCTAATAGCTTCAATCCCCCTGGCATGGTCATTGCAGGTGTATAGTGAGGCCACATCACATGTGGCCTATAAATAAGTGGATTTCCACTTAATAGCTGAGATGGAGTCAATTACGTGGAGCGTATCCCTAATATGTGACCTGAGCTTAGCTACAAAAAGATGAAGATAATAATCAACATACTGGGATAGGCTCGACGTCATCGACTCCACCCCAGAAACAATTGGCCTGCCAGGGGGATTGAGCAAGGACTTAAAAACCTTGGGTAAGTGATAAAAAACAGGAGTGCATGGATGTGTAGTAAATAAAAATTTAAATTCCAATTTTGAAATGATACCTTCCACCAGTGCATTAGTGAGAAGATCCTTCAACAACAATTGATAGCCATCTACAGGATCAGATTCCAACAAGGTGTAGGAGGCCGAGTCACCCAGGAGTCTGCGTGCCTCCATGAGATACGCAGGTGTATCCTGGATGACTATGCCCCCACCCTTGTCGGCCTGTCGAATAACAATGTCATGATTGTCCTTCAATTTGTTCAATGCGTCCAGTTCACCTCTAGATAAATTTTTATTAACCTTGATAGATTTTGAACATAATGACTCAAAATCTCGAAGTACCAGATTGTAAAATGTATCAACAAATCCTTGGTCTAAAAGGTGAGTGCATGATGTTTAATTCTTCCTCCATATCCAGTTCCACACAGTCCCGCTGGGATAAATGGACAATTCAAAATTATCGATAGGATCCTGTGATCCCGATGTTGAACCCGACTCCATCAGCAGAGAAGTAAGAGCCTCAATACAAATATCTTCCTGTGTACTTGAAACAATAACAGGATTAGTCAATTTAATATTAGTCTCCTGAATATTAAAATGTCTTTTCAGGGTAATTTTTCTAATAAAACTGTTTAAATCTACAAATAGTTGAAATGCATTAGGACCCGAATTGGGGGCAAAGGACAAACCCCTTTCTAACAGGGAAGTCTCAAATATGGATAATGGAACAGTAGACTGATTAAATAGACTGCTAACCGTGGGCTAAACTAATCTTCGTCTGTTCTCCTTCTTCCTCTGGACAACTCTCCCTGCTCTAGTTCCTCTGCTCCTCTTTTGCCCTGACCATGTGGTCTGTTTGGGGCCTCGCGGTCCCATAGAGGGTAATGTTTGTCTGAATCCTTCTCTTTTAATTTCTTCTCCTGTCTTGGTGTTTTGTCTAAAAAATGTATAGACTTCTGTGTGGTTTTGGGGTCCTTGGATCTGGCACCCTTATATTTATCAGTAGATACCCCATTCCCATCCTGCCCATCAGGGACCTCTCCTCCTCCTACTTTCTCCTCGGAAAGGGTCTCCACCTCGAGGACCGAGTATCTACCACCTACATTGAAAGTGGTAGGGTCTCTGATGGCACCTTGAGGACCCTGATGACTTGCCTGATAGGAAGGTGTATGACTGGACGATTCCCTAGGCTGGTAAGCCCCACCTCCTCGTGTGCGAGAACCTGAACTATATCTCCCTCTTCTTTTATAATTGTAACTCTGGGTCCGCTTCCAGAACCTGGACAATGTAAATTTGATGCACAAAAATCATTACATCATAATCGGGAGCTGTTTTTTTTGCTTTCTATGTAAGTATTTGTGCGATTTGCAAACTCTCTAGCAAAAATAATAACAATACAATTATATATACTGAGTTCATACTGGTAGAGAGAGTAGAGACAGGTCAGGTGCTGGACCGTGGTTATGTATGTATGTATATGTATGTATATATGATTACACTATTACAGGGTGACATGTGCTGATGTGCTGGTTCACAGAAGCTCTGAGGTTCCGCCGGTGGTAGTGGGGATGACGGGACAGGCTTTTGGGGTGATGGTTGTTCATTTCTCAGTGTTGCAGTGCCTCCATCTCTTGCCGGCTCCAGGAGTGCCTGAGACAATCCCTGCAGGAGAACCCTCTGATACTTCTGCTGATAGATTGCAGTCTCAGGCAGGAGTATATAAAAGAACTGGAACTTTATTTCCAACAGCACACAGAATACAGTCTTTAACTGATTCCCTGGTCTCTTCCTTCCTCTGGATGGTCCTTGGAATCAACCCTGTGGCTTGAGGCCTCCAGAGCCTATCCTCTGCTCTCCCCTCACCCCCTGGTAGGATGTGGGTTAGCTGTCCCCCTCCCCTAAGGGAGGGGATAGAATGTGATCAGAGCCCTGAGTCCACACTCCCAGCAATCACTCTCTCTCATGGGAGAGAACACTCACTAAATTTGGCTGTACAGCTCCCTTTGTACACAGGTGGAGGATCCAAGGTCTGAGCCCCTGATTAGGCAGTACACAGGCCTTAGCCCGCACCCCCTTGTCACTCAAAGAAGCTGTTTACCGCAGGGGAAGCCCCGGATTGGACCTAACACTGCCTGCACTGATACCAGGGTTTACAGTTGTGTGAAAAAGAAAGTACACCCTCTTTAAATTCTATGGTTTTACATATCAGGACATAATAACAATCATCTGTTCCTTAACAGGTGTAAAAATTAGGTAAATACAACCTCAGATGAACAACAACACATGACATATTGCACGACCCTGAGGAAGGTCCCACGAGGACCAAAAAGTTGGTCATGTTTGTGCTGTGTTTTACTTGCAATACAAGTTTTCTTACTTACCTTTGAGTGCTTTCCTGTGTCCGCTCCTGCACACAGTCTGTATATTATTTTTAAAAACCACCAACACCAATATATTAGTATGTACTAGAGGTTAGTTCAGATGTTGCTTTACCCAGCTAGGACTGATTTACAGATAGACAGTGCAGGTTTCCAAACACAAGAGGAGGATCTAGTCTGGACAGGACTCATTGACTTAGAAATCAGATGGTGGGTGCTCGATTTCACCTCGGGCCGAACACGGAGATTCTTGTCCAAGACAAGAATTGGCTTTGGAATGTAAGATTCTGGTAGGTTCTAATTTCACACACCTGGTTTTGCCCATCCATATAAAACACAGACAATGGCTTTACATCTGTTCTTATGTAGTAAATAGTGTGCAGATTAACCAATTTCCTCACATGTAACAAAACATGCATGAAAAATAACTTGAAACAAAAACAATATTGTCAGAGCAGAGAAAGCATTTCAATAGTATCCACTAATGGAAATGATTACCAAATATAGACTATATACTCAGGGCCAGATTTTGACTTTCTGAGGGCCTAAGCTATGTCAAGTTTAAGAGGCCTCAAAAATTAGAAATAGATTTATTATTCTGACTAAAAGGGACCATTCAAAATATAAACATGAAGCTGAAATGAAGGAAAGAATTATACTATCGTTTTTATATACAAAGATGACTAAAATTAAGTGTTTGCACATCACATTAATTTTAAAACTAAAATATTTTCTTTCATGGTTTCTTGAGAACAAAAGTAATTGATGTCTTCAAATGATAAGCTACTGTTGCGGCCGAGTTTATTCTAACCTTTACCCGGTCTCGGCCGCGACAGATACCGGGTGCGTGCCGAGGTGTCCCGTGCGCGCGCCGGAGCCTCGGAGGATCGGTCCTCCGATCGGGGCTTCCCCCTCCCCTCTCCGGGTCCGCCGGGTCCCCCGGAGCCCCCCACCGCCATCCCCCACATTGCAGCAACCTAGGGCTCCCTCGGGGAGCCCTGGGCACACGCGCCATGCGTGCACGCTCCCGATGAAGCGTGACCGCGCATCGATGACGCGCGGCACGCCAAGGAAAAAAAACGAGCAAGCCGGGAAACCTCCCGGCTTGCGGCTCGAGCCAAGTGCGGATAAAGTGTACCACCTCTGTAAGAAGTTTGTCACGTTCGATGCACATGATGCCTAGGGTCATATTTGAATGAAAATGTCCATATTTATAGAGAATCTTCTTTCTCCTCATATCTTTTTTATCATAATTTTTTTTCTATTTTGAGGCCCCAATCTGTATCTTAGTCAGCTTATGCGTAAGTCCAGCACTGTATATTAAACCTTAAATACACTGCGGCCTATTCTAGTAGGTTTGATAACCAATTTATGGAGGACTTTGAGCAGTTCTCGAAAAAAAATTCTAGGTAGCTATTCAGAAAGTCTTGATGAGTTCGTTAAAATAATACGGGGATAGGCTACTACACCTGGAGAGACACCAAAATATTAAATCATTCGAACAAATCCGATCAGAAACAGAGATGCCCCACTCCGAATTTTTTTTAGATATCTCCAGGTGCGAGCATTCTATGCTAAAATCCCCAAACGCCCCAAACGCACAAATTTTGAGCAGCTGTGTTCCAGAGGCACGGACACCACGGGACTCACTTCTCGGATATACGGAGAGGTGGTCTGTCCTGGACGAGATGTAGACATTAAATTAGCGTATAGAATCAGATGGGAAACTGACTTAGGGGAGACATTAGAAGACAAGGACTGGTCCACTATAGTACTGGCAGCAGCGAAAAGCTCCATATGCACCACCATGAAGGAGAATGCATATAAAGTCCTAATGAGGTGGTATCTCACCCCTACACGATTAGCAAAGTTTGTTAAAGGTTACCCCCCATTGTGCCCAAAACAATGTGGGGAACAGGCAGACTTGCTTCACATGCTGTGGGGTTGCCCCAAAGTGGCTCCTTTATGGGAGGAAATCCAGGATTGGCTAACGAGTATTCTCGGACAGTCGGTCCCCCTGGACCGTTGGCTGTTCCTGCTGGGCAGGCGCACTCGGGGAATAGGCAGACCGGCTCAAAAATTGATTGCACATTTTGCAACAGCCATGCGGTGCGAACTCGCAGCCTTGTGGAAGCTCCCAGACTTACCCACCATTCCGAAAATTCGAAACAGAATCTGGTACATTTGCCGGATGGAGCAGTTGACAAGTCTGGTCAACGACACCGGCACAAATTTCCTGAAAATCTGGACCAAGTGGCTAGACCACTCCGACATTCCAGGGGTGAGTGCCACCACCATCATGCCATAATACACCTAAATGCATTCTCCTACGATGTGCCAGTACAGACGGCAATAATAGGGGTACAGGTAGGGATGACATCCATGGATCTCCCGCAATTGAGAGCGGTTCCTAAGTAGGACAGAAAGAGATGAGACGGTGAACAGGCAGAAGACACTGAGCTCCCCCCCCCCCCCTTTCCTTCTGTATGTCTGTGTGACGTGCCTTGTATGTGAGTTGGTCTACCCAGTTTGTCTTTGTAAAACCGGAGGAGAGTGGAAACGAGAAAAGTTGGATGTTAGTACATTAAAAAACGACTTTGGGTTGGTAGACACTGTATGAAATGTACTGTTGTCCGACAATAAAAACCTTTTTGTGAAAAAAAAAAAAAAAATAATACGGGGAAGGCATTTTTTTGCGATGTCTGGCTCCTGGCCAAAGACATCGCGCGGGAGCTGCAAAATAGCCCCAACTCGCATTTAAAAAAAATAAAAATATGGTACATGTCACATGGTACTTCAACCAATCGGATTGTCCCCAATCCGATTGGCTGTATTACCATGTGATGGCAGCCATGTGGTTTTAAGGATGTGACGTACCTCCTTATGAGATGACGTCAAATCCATTTTAAAAAAAAGCCTTTCACATGGTACTTGTGCGTCCAATCGGATTGGAGCTATACCATCTGACCCTAAATTTTGAATCACAGGCATTATATAAGGCCTGTTCCGTCTCATTTTAACTTATGAAGCTGACGAGACAACATCCGTTGGTGGATTACAATGGAGTATAAGGAAAGAAGATTGAAGATTTTAACTGATGCTGAGGATTGCAGAGGATGGCGTCACAGATGGTGAGCTTCCATATATACCAGGATTCGTAGGGTGAAGACATCTAAAAGGTAAGAAAAACATTGAATGTATATCATTTTAGTTTTTCAGGTTTTTGGATTGTATTTTTTAAATTTTATTTTTTTACTTGCCCATTGATTGCTAATGTATTTATCTTTGGCCCTTTAGGGTATAGATAAATACAGTGACAGGCAATGCATTTTTTGGCAAATGGTTGTTTTTAATTAATTGTTATTTTTTGCATTTCTGTTTATTGTTATGTATTTGTAGGGCTTGTTTTTATTAAATGTTTGGCTTGTTTAGGCGTTTGATTTCTTTTATTGATGTGTTAAGGCTTTTTAGTTTTTATTCTTCTGGTGTTTAGGTGCTTGGGTAGTTTTTATTGTTGTGTCTTTTTGGTGCTGTTGTTTTTTTAGGTTGCCCATTGAGTGCTATAGTGGCTTATAATGCCCATATTATATGGGCATGATGTACCACTGTGCCAATCAATGGGTAGAGCGGGGGGATAGTTGCCCCTGGGTAGGTGGTTAGGCCACCCGAGTGGGTAGCGGTGGAGGGGGAGGAAACCCCTTAATTACTTTAGCGGTTACTAACGCTAAGGTGATTAAGTGGTTAGGGGCCATTAGATTATATTTTTTATTGTTGTTTTCCTGCCAATGGAGGACATGGACGTGAAGGATGGTGATGAGGATGACCTTAATACTGGCAGGGGTAAGTGCAAGTTTTATTTACTTTATGCTGGCTGGATAATATTTTATTTGGAATGCGCAAATGTGCTATTATCCAGATGTGGATAATAGCAATTTTGTCCATTACTGTATGTGCTGGGGGGGTTGTTGTGGGTAGAGGTGGTGAGTATTAGGGTTGTTGTATTTTTTAATGTTTTTTGGGGGTAGCGGGAGTGGTTAACCCCTTCATTACCATAGCGGTTCCCAACGCCATGGTAGTGAAGGTGTTAACCACTCCATTAACTTTCCTGGCAGGCCTAACCACCCACCCTGGGGTAACTACCTCCTTAATTCACACCCTCTGCCCCAATAAACAGGCTATTCATGTTTAAGCCCTTCATTGCCTTAACGCTTGCCGCTAAGGTAATGAAGCTGCTTTATTTAAATTTTAATACTCGTAAGGGTCTCTGGAGCAGAACCGCATCGATTTCAGGTCCGGGGACCCCCTGCTTCCCGAGTTACAGGCCCTGTTATTGGGTGCCGGTATCTCCATGCAATGTTTAAATGTCCCTCGTCACGTGACTGGGACATTTAAACATTTGGGGGTTCCGGCAAGCAATAACGGGGCTTGTAACTCGGGAAGCAAGGGGTCCCTGGACCTGAAATGAATGGGGTTCTGCTCCGTAGACCCTCTGCTCATGCCCCCTAGTATAACATTTTTAATAAAAACACTACGATCGCCTGCGAGAGAGGCATCTCTCTCTGTGCAGCTCTCTATGCAGCTCTGCAGCCAGATCGTACAGGTGAGAACTTAGAAAAAGCTGAGGTTACTTTTCTGCTACGCTGAGCGGTTTCGGCATTTTCCTACCTCATGGTTTGAGAAGGTTTCAGATTCTTTCTGAATACTGGGATAACACAAATGGCAAACCGTTCAGCAGGAAAATGCCAAACCTTGCGATATAGCAGCAAAGTTATCAAACCTACTGGAATAGGCCCTAATGTGTTCCTCTCTGTGCACTGATCTTAAATGTTGAATTGCATTAGATAGATCGCTGAAGCCTACCACCTATGACTGGTTACTGTGCCTCTTTTGTTTTTGGCTTCATATTGCATAAATGTCCTTTTCTCTATTCATTTCCCTTCATGGACTTTGGGACTTTGCAATTGTACTTTATGCATTTAGGATTTCTCTATTTGTTATGTCACTGATTGTATTCAGTTGGGACTACATTTCCCAATCCTACAGCTCATCCTTACAGATAAAATGTTCCCCCTGCACACAATAAAAATGGGGAAGCTTGAAAGAGCTCAGGGATTTTTCTGTACCAGTAGTATGCCAAATAAATAAAAACATCTGTTATTACACTACCCACTTAAATAAGATATGCAGTTAATCATGACCTCATGTCATCATATCTTGCTACATTCCTTATAAGATGATACATTAAAAAAATATGCCTTTTGTTAAGATTGGATTACCTTCTTTCCTCAAGACAGCTGTCTACTGCAGTAGAGAATGGGTTAATTGCTTCTAGGTTAATGCTAAATGCAAAAGCATATTTTCAGCGCTGTCAAGATATGGTGTCAGTAAAATAGATTTGTTGTTGGCAAAAAAAAACCTAGAGTTTCGATGAAGAAAAGGAAACGCTGGCTGATCTGAAGACAAGAACAGTGCAGCTGCAAATTTCTTGGATCCAGTGTTTTTCCTGTCGCTGTATCTATGAAATCACAGAGGGGGGCAGAGAAGACTGGAAGGAAACGCAAATTGTTATGCAGATGGTTCGCAGCATTCAGAAAGTGAAGAAAAAAAACAGTTCAATTAATTTTTTCTTGAATTAGAATTTGGAGGAAGGATTATGCTCTGATGGAGGAGGAAAGAAACCACTGCAATATGTTTCCATCATTTTGAAAACATTGGCTGCAGTGCTAGAAAAAGAAAATTTGTTATTGCAGTTGGGGAGAAGCGTTGTTCCATTCAAGCTTTGAATATTATGAAATTTGGACCATGAACAAATGTAGGGAAAACAGATGGCTGCAGATGATAATTGACAAGCCTAACTAGTCCTATTTTTTATATTTACCATTTGAAAAGTGTTTCCTGTAGCAAAACTTTAGTGAATGAGGGTTGACAATATCGAGTACTGTGGTTTCCCCGTCCTTATGTTTTACTCAGCAACACACACACACACACACACACACACACACACACACACACACACACACACACACACACACACACACACACACACACACACACACACACACACACACACACACACACACACACACACACACACACACTATTCAGTGTGTTATCAAGGGATGTTGTATTGTGTTTTGTTCTTGTGGATTGACTAAAACTGACAGTACTTTGCTTCATGAGTCAAGATGAAGTACTAGTATCAATACTTATCAATGTTAATGGAGTACCGGGAGTTCACTTAATTTATTGTTTATCTGTGTCTTGGTGAACCTTTTGTCAATGCCGTGTTGCTGGAGGCATACAGTACACAGAAGAACATCATTTTGCATCTCCCGACAGCTGGAAAGTAGGCAGATTTTTCAACCTGTTAATTCGAGTACTACTATACTAAAGGGATAACAAGACAAGGTTTTTTTTTTTATTAACATGAAATAGAATGTAATTATGTCAATTTTACATCTCATAAAATAAACTTTGCTCAACTTTGGTACTTTTGGTGGGAGTTTTATTTTGTCAAAGTAAAAATTACATATACCCAATGGCATTACAATGAGGGTTATTTATTAAAACAGCAGTATATGTGGTGGTATTCTTTAAGCAAACTAAGACATCACTTAGGGACCCCACTGGTTCAAGGGACCCCATTTCTCCCTCATTCCAGCTCCGATTGCTGCAAGTGTGCACTGCCATGGAGACTATCCAGGAAATTAAAATTATGGTAAGACGTATAACAATTTTAACTTGTCCTGGTCGTTCCATGGCAGTGGTCACCAGGGGAAGTGCACAAGCAGTACCAGTATAAAAAGGAGGGAAATAAATTACACCACAGGCCATAAATACCGCAAAACTTGTGTAGCCGGGACACCGTTTTTCCCCAATTGGATGAAGGGGAGGTGCACCTAGGGAACGCTCGGATAACGGAGGTTCCGCACAAGAGGGAGCCGCCATGTTAGGTTGGCGCCAGTGCAAAATTGGTCTGACCGGAGGTTGCGCATGCGCAAGGCAGGGACAAAAAGCCCGCGAAGGAGGAGAGCTAGGGGAGGAGGGGCATTAGGGGACTAGGGTCCCAGCAGCCCCCGCGTTTCCCCCGTGACGCGTCAGAACCAATCAGGTACGGGAGGAGGGAGGAAAAGGAAGTGGAGGGGCGCACGAGTGTTCAGAGCTAGCTGACGGAGGAAGGGGAAGGAGCTCCGGTGTAGGGAGGCTGCCGTCCTACCTAGGCCGCATGCCCCAGGCCCAGTTAGACCCTGAGCCCCAGTAGCGTGCAGCTGAGCTAGGGACTGGCCATAGTTAGGTTCCGGATCCCCTTACTGTGCTACAAGTCATACCAGGACAGTTCTATATCCGCGGGAGGCCTGGGACCAGGCCCCGCCACTAAGTCGCAGTATGTCTGGGTGGGATCGCCCCGGACATCTACGGGTGACGTCATCTACGCCCTCGCCGATCCATTGTGAAGATAGTTGCAGAACCGGGTACAGAAGTACCCGGCAGGTAAAACGTCAAGAGCACCAACGGTACCATTCTCACTCCGGGACACGGTGGCTGCGCAGTCACACACTTATACACCCACTGACTCACTTGAAGGGGGGGTGGGGAACGTACTCCAAGGGGGAGCTGGACACGGGGTGGGATCACCCGGTGGAGGGAGAGTGAGCGTTCCAAGGACGCTGGTAGTAGTGTCTCCTCTAGAGAGGGGCACCTGTGATTACGTTACTGGTTGCATAAGTAAAACCTATTGGTTACGGTATTGCTGTGCGTGTGTGTGTGTTCATGTACATAAGTTCCTGCGAATACCCACTTCCCCTAGGGCGGAAGCTATCGCAGGTGGAGGCGCTGCACCAAGGCATAGGTATTGTGAGCACCCCAGGCTCTCCGTGGCAGAGGCTTAGGCCCTGTGAGCCTACAGGTTATATAGCACATGGTAGTGGTTTGCGTTCCATAGGAACCAGGGCTACACTTGTCTATTTATTCATAGCCACAACAGACTGCATTAGTTTGCGCCCAAAACATGCATCTGCTGATGCTTCAACGTCTAAATGATATCTTATTTTAAAAAAAAGTGTTGATTGAGGGCCAGGCTGCTGCCTTGCACAATTCTGTGGGTGATGCCTTAGCTTTCACCACCCAGGATGCAGCCATCTCTCTGGTAGAATGCGCTCATAGAGCTTCTGAAGACTGCCTTCCTTGAGAAAAATACGCCTTGCTTTAATAAGCTATTGCTTGGTTAATAAGGTATTAACCCCTCATTATCCAGTGACCTAAGTTGAATTGAATGCCACTTTCCTATCTTTCCCCTGATGGGAGAATGAAGAGTCTATCTGGCTTTCTGAATGACTTTCATCTAAAAAGATATTCTTTCAGACATCTCACTACGTCCAATGTGTTAAGCGCTTTCTACTTGTTCCCAACTGGATTTGGACAAAATGAAGGTTGTATGATCTCCTGGTTAAGATGGAAAACAGAGATGACTTTAGGAAGAACTTGTCTTACTGGTCTCAGAACCAACTTGTCCTGGTGAAAAATGAAAAAAAGGTTCTTTAATTGATAATGCCTGTAGTTCTCTCATTCTTTGTGCTGAAGTAACAGCTACCAGAAGAACTGTTTTTAAGGTACTGTAAGGTCAATACCTGAAGACTGTAGAAGAGGTTAAAATGCATCTAAGACAAATGGTAAGTCCAATGGCAGGTCAGAATTCCAGAACTGTGGTTTGATTTTGCACACAGGTTGGAAGAAGCGCACAACTAGATCCATTGAAGCCAGTTGTTTATCTAATAGTGTTGATAGAGCCGTAACTAGTACTGTACTTTCAGAGTGTTGATACTGAATCCTTTTTCTAAGCTTAACTGTAGGAATTCTAGAATAGATGATACGGGAGTATCCCAGAAATAAACCTTGGATTGGTTGTAACATATGCAGAAGCCATTCAAAACTCTTTAATAAACTCCAGACGTGTTTGTTTTCCTTGTTGCCATCAGGGTCTCTATGACCTTGTGAGATAGTCCTTTTTCTCTGCAGTATGCTCTGCTTAATCCCCATGCCGTCAAAGAACATCTCTCCAGCCTGGATGTTGAATCGGATCCTGAGATAGAGGAAATTGGTCTAAAGAAAGACCAAAATATCCGGAGCTCTAAACACATCAATAGTGGTGTCACGCTGGAATCAAATGCTGTAATATAAAGACATACAGTATGTCCAGTACTTGAAGGGTCTATGATGAAAGTGCGTGGTTTGTAAGTGCTTTTTTCAAGTCCTTTTGTCAAGTGCTTTTTCAATGTCTCAAGCAAAATGGCAATAAAGGGTTAAATTCAATAACCAATCGTATACAGCAGGCAATGGTTGCTTTACTCACACAACTTCAAACCGGTAAGACCCAAACAAACCGGAGCCACGATCCTTCACATTTGTTGGCAGTTCCCCTGCGAAAATCTTGGAGGTAGGTAAGCGTGGCGTCACTCGTGGTAGTTTTCACCGGGTGTTGGTCAGGCGATCACCCTGACTCCATGGCACCCTGCGTGATGTCATCGCCATCCATATGTGCGTCCTCCTCAGCTCAGGAATCGCCAAAATCCTCCAAGGGGTAGGTTGTCGTGCACTAAAGCAGTGTGGCGTGAACAATAAGGCAGGAAAAGTCTCTGCACAGCGTATCCAGACTGGCGTGCATCCAGGCAGGTAATCAGCAAGAGAATATATCCACGTAGGAGCCGAAGCACAGCCACACCAATGGAGAATAGGACACGAAAGTTCTTTCAAGAATTTATTAGCTAAAAAGGCATAAGGACAGACATCCTAATAGCACTCTGACATGTTTCACGCACAGGGCGCTTTATCAAAGAGTAGATCCTGAGATAGAAGATCCAGCGATATTGGTAAGCTCCATGACTGACCTTTAAGCATGTTGACTAGTAGTGGGAGCCACATCCTGTGAGGTCAGAATGTGTTACGGTCACATATGTTGCTGTGTACTGTCCAGGAGACAGACCCACTAGGCAGAGGTGGAGAGTAGAGCCCGACCGATACCTGGGGTCCTGTAACAGGGGATTTATCCCTGTTCTGGAAATGTGCCAGCAGTGTGGTGGTTAATCCAGCAGTGTGGTGGTTAACTGCTGGTAGTCAATTAACCAACACCACCTGGCTGATTAGGTTTGTTAGAAAAGCCTGCCTTTGAGACAGGAAGGGAGATTTCCTGAGTCTCACAAATTGTGGGGCTGGCCATAAGAACAGACGTCTTGCGCCTACCAGAAGAGGCTGTCAGCAAGAAACAGAGGAAAGCACCTCTAAACCTGAATGCTGATATAGCCTGAGGAAAAGGCAACAACAAAGGAACTGAGAAGACTTTCCCTCCAACTACAAGAAACAGATAAGACTTTCCTTTATAAGACTTTTTGTATATTTGCACATATCAAGATATATGTTTGGGGCTGGGAGACCTGCTAATATAAAGGGAGTTGTGGACTGCATAGGTTTCACTAGAAATACTCCCAAGTGGAACAGAAGCTTTGTTTGACCCCTTATTTGCATATGTTTGGATGATTTTCTTATGTTAAAGAAACAGGCGCAATAAAAGCCTTATTTAATTTCACCTTAAAAAAGTCTCCATTGCATACCTCTGCGCACGTCCTCCTACATATGGTGTCAGAATTGGTACTGAGGTGGCCCTTGAAGTTAAAAGGGGCCCCGAAGATTGCCTGTGAATTTTTTTTTGTGCTTTTTGCCTAAAAACAGCCTGAGCAACATAAACAAAGATCTCATGCAGCAGAGACCAGAGTCAAAGGGATAATCACCCAGGCAGGAAATCTATACTGCACTGAAACCCACAAAACCACAGATGGACTCTTTTCCCCGATTCCAAGAGGAGAGAGAGACTGTGCTGAAGCAGGTAAACCTTATTTGCCTATCACAATAAAATGTAATATGGTCATTGAAATAGGGGTTTTGCCTTCCAGCCGTAGTCAGGGTTCAAGAAGTAAGTTAGCCCTTAAAAGGGATAGGCGTTTGTTGTTTTCAAATGTTTCGCTGAAGCAGTGAATACAGATGGTGACCCACGAGCAGTACTGATTCTTCAAATAAGTACTACCAGCTGTGAATGGAGTGTATGCAGAAAGTGTGAAAATTGATGCAAGACTGTGCTGAAGCAGGGGAATTTCAGTAAACAAGTGCTGAGGGTAAAATTGCCCTACTGGGGAAAAATGAATTGCTGAGCTGTGTAAAAGGTATCCCAAAGCCAATTGCTGAGTGTTGAGTCGCCCTGCCGGGAGTGAAAGAAATATTCCACTGCAAAGAATATATTATTATTTTTCTGCAAGTAAATTCTGTCTATGTATCTTGGGAGTAAAACAGGCACACAAAGTATGAAGAGTGAATGCCATAATACCCAAAGTTGAGACTGAAAATTACTGAACTCAAGCAGAAAACCACATTATTTGGCTGAAGCGGAGTGATTGCACCTAGCAAGTAAATGGTGTAAAGCAAACAGAAGTTTTTACCTAGCAACTGCACATCCAGTATACCTAATGAGAGAGAATGCGTGCACAGTACTGCTGATATTGTAAAACTTATCCAAGGAAAGAAAAAGAAAAAAAAAGTCTACAGAGATGCCTGTGAGAGCTACGACCTCTACAAGCAAAATATGCCCACCTGTAGGACTACCACAATTGGGGGTTCTAGCAAATACAGTGGCAACAGCTGCAATAGCGCCTCCTGGGGTCAGGAAGAAAATTACACCGGATAGCCCCAAAAAGGAGGACAAGACGGAGGACAAGATGCAGGCCCTTCCAGTCCAATAAAGAGGAAGACGTATCTTATGGGGAACCCAAACCGAGTCACACCCACAAAACACCCCAAGAATGGTGGGGGTGCCTGAACTCGGCACGAACCGAAAAGACCGCTCCCCTATGATGGCGAATATGATCGGCAAGAGAAAGAGCGGGAGCAGCAGATCACCAAATATTTCTGTCAGCTAAAGCAACTGCAAGGAAAGCCTGGCGTATATAATGAAGCTGCTGAAGTATCAAATAAAGAAGGAGACCCCAGTATTCCTGATGGGACGGAGCCATCCAAAACAAAAAGGCGGAAAAATAAAAAGAAAAACGGTTCTTCACTTACCTTGGAAGGAACAGACACGTCCGCAGATTCTGTGGAGAAAAAGGGGGACCGAGATGACCTGCAGCCTAGAGAAAATGGAGAATTCGTCTCGCGGATAGCCGAATATCCAGAGGGCCCAAGGCAGAAGTTGTGTACCCCAAAGAAGTGTCTGTCCTGTGCCAACAGTGAGGAACCCTCAAACAACCATCCCAGGGAAGCGGAGCCGGAACCAGTGAGTGTCGATCCCTTGACCAGCCCTGAAGATGCCCTGGAAAATGCCAGGCATGACTATGATATGCTCCGTGAACAATTGAAACAAAAGAAAGGTGATTACGCAGAGCTATTGAAAAATAACGTGAAGCTACAGGAATATGTGCTCGCAATGTACACTGGCGACACACTTTATTGAAGTGTGGCCAGTTCCGCAAGCCGGGAGATTTCCCGGCTTGCAAGTGGCAGCCCCTCGGAGTGCCGCGCGTCTCCGATGCGCGGTCACGCGTCATCGGGTGCCTGCGCCCCCTGCACGCGCGTCCAGGGCTCCCCGAGGGAGCCCTGGTGTCCCGCGATGTGGGGGACGGCGGCAGGGGGTTCCGGGGGACCCGGCGGACCCGGCAGCGGTAGGGAGAGCGCCCCGATCGGAGGGCGCTCTTCCGCTGCTTTGGCGCGCGCCCGGCACCCTCCGGCGCGCGCCAGGATACTGCTGCGGCCGAGAACGGGCAAATGCTCGAATAAACTCGGCCGCAGCAGTACTCTTCAGCCAGGACAGAATTGGACGATCTCAAGACTGAGCTAGATACTGCAAACGCTACTATTACCACCATGGATGAAATGCAGAGCCAATCTGATAAAATGATGGCTAAGCTGAAGCGGAAGTATGAGGAGGCACTGAAGGAGATGACAGTCTTTCAGCAACAGGTTCACACTCTTCGCGTAGAGCTGAATGCCTCACAACAGGAGGTCAACAGTGTCCGGACAGAGGTGGACGTATCTCAGAAAGAGGTTCATACACTCCGCAGAGCACTAGATGCCTCACATCATGAGACCAACAGCTGCCGCACATAACTGGAAGGCTCCATAAAGGAAGTTCACAGTCTCATTGAGGAGCTGGACATTGCAAAGAAAACTATCCTCCATCTTAACTTAGATCTCAAAGTCTCTCAGAAGGAGCTTCAAAACCTAAACCTGGAGATGGAAGTCTCACGCCAGGAGACAGCCCGCCTCAAGCAGATGTGCAAAAATTGAAGGTGGACTGCAAGGAGGCCCTGAATAGTACAGAGACTGAAAAAGGAGAAAATTTAAGATTAAAAAGAGAAAACTTAAAAATGAAAGTAGAAAATTCTCATTTGACAGACTACGTCAAGGAAAAGAATGAAAAGCTGCACGAGCTTAAAGAAATAAATAGACTTTTGGAAGATGAGAAGTTTGAAGCAGAGCACCGACTGCAGAACAAACTGCAAGGTCTGCGTACGCACCTCCAGAAGGCCGAGGAGAAGCAGAAAACTCTGCAGGAAGACAATTTGCACAAGTACAAGTGCTGCAGGAACGTCTGATTACCCAGTGTGTCCCCGCAAAGCAGCATGAGAAACTGAAGGCTACCCTGATAATCACCAAAGCATCGCTTGAGGCCAAGCTTAGAACCCAGGTGACTCAGCACAAATGGAGCACAAGAAGGTCCAGAAACTGAGACAAGTAACTGTGGCCCGAGCAAAGAAATTCACAGTGCTTCACAATACAATAAAAATGTGGAAGCAAGCTCAGAGAAAGCAAAGTGTGCAGATAAATTCCCTGAGAAGAGACTTGCAAGACGCACTCAAAAAACAGGGATCTCTCGCAGATGAGATTGCAGTTCTACAAGGACAAGTATTGATCCTGACTAAACGTCAGTATCCCACAGCCACAAAAACCCATGAAGACAAGGGTACAGTGAGAGCTGGGAATACCGCTCGTTTGAAAAACAAGGTTGCAAAATTTGAACCACCTAAAGAAGCACTAGCAAAACCTTCAGCCACCCAACAGGCAACAAAAAAAGGTACACGTGCTGAATCAAAACCAGAAGAATCCTTAGCTGATGAAGCTCAAAAGATGAGACATTCTCTGGAAGTGAATTTGGAATTGCAACTCAATCCCAAAGAAGCTGAACTAGCAACTCCATTGAGTGGAAAAAGTGCAGAGAGACAGTTCAAGAGCGGAAAACTCAAAGGGCTGTTTTTATACGCTCTGCAACTGTTTCCATATAGTTTGCCTTCAATAAGATGAGCACCCGACGCGAGGGAAATCTCATGACCGTGCACGCAGTAAAAAGACTATACCTGGAAAAAGTCCTCCTCGAATGACTGAGAAGTGCTGACCTCAAGCACCTTCGGGAGGAGACACGAAAAAAAACTAGAGAAAGGGCTCCAATCCCAGCGGGACTGAGGGTTCTCTTCCTCCATCCACTCTCATTCAAGTCACAGAGATGTCTCGAATGAGAGTGCAAGCATGGGCTTTGGCCGTGGCAAGCCCGAGCTTCCCGCAAACAGGGGAGGTATGTAACAGGGGATTTATCCCTGTTCTGGAAATGGGCCTCTAATCCAGCAGTGTGGTGTTTAACTGCTGGTAGTCAATTAACCAACACCACCTGCTGATTAGGTTTGTTAGAAAAGCCTGCCTTTGAGACAGGAAGGGAGATTTCCTGAGTCTCACAAATTGTGGGACTGACCATAGAAACAGACGTCTTGAGCCTACCAGAAGAGGCTGCCAGCAAGACACATGGGAAAGCACCTCTAATCTGAATGCTGATATAGCCTGAGGAAAAGGCAGCAACAAAGGAACAGAGAAGACTTTCCCTCCAACTACAAGAAATAGATAAGACCTTCCTTTATAAGACTTTTGTATATTTGCACATATCAAGATATATGTTTGGGGCTGGGAGACCTGCTAATCTAAAGGGAGTTGTGGACTGCATAGGTTTCACTAGAAATACTCCCAAGTGGAACAGAATCTTTGTTTGACCCCTTATTTGCATGTTTGGATGATTTTCTTATGTTAAAGAAACAGGCGCAATAAAAGCCTTATTTAATTTCACCTTAAAAAAGTCTCCATTGCATACCTTGCGCATGTCCTCCTACAGGTCCAAATCCTGAAGAGTAGAATAGTGAGGTCCGGGTCCGAGGTCAGGAGAAGGAAGGATAATCGTGGTCACTGTTCCGAGTTCAGGGCTTGAGAAGGCAGAATCGTCAAGGCAACGTAGAACGGCAACAAGGCAGGCAGGACACTGCTTCAGCAGGAGTACAGGAAAACTGAACCTTGCATAGGCAAGGAAGAGAGAGGAATAAAGCCTTATAAAAGGGAACAGGCAGGGGGCAGGCAATAGAACAAGAATGAGGCTGATTTCCTGCCTCTGCAGCCATGTTGGTAGAGGTAGACATCCTGCCTCGGTGGCCAAGTTGGGAGATCCTTATAGAATGGTATTATTGTCACAACTACTTAACTACTTCTCTTAACCTTCTTATCTTTCTTAGGACTCTTGGAATCAAGGGTACCGAAGGGGAGATATATGAGAGGGGAAAGTCCCACCAGATAGCGAGTGTGTGTGTAGGCTGCTGCCGGATTAAATTCTCTGGAGCAGAAGTTTGCTACTTTGATTTTTTAAGGGCCATGAGATCTATTTATAGGAGATCCCATTTCTGCATGAGTTGTGCAAATACATGATCCCGTAAGGTCCATTTTACAAGATTTATCGTATTTTGGCTTAGGAAAACTACTCCCTGTCTGTTTTTCACTGGAATATGTATAGCAGTTATATCCTTCAAGTGACGTTCGGCCCAATTGAAAATGGGATGAGATTGCTCCAGAAGGATCCGACTTCTTGGTCCTCCATGCCTTTTTATACAGTATATGCGACTGCTGTTTAATTGTCTGAGAAAAATCGGTATATTTGGTCCCTCTAGATCTTAAGCAAAAAATAAATAAATAATTGCCTGCATTATAGCTTTTAACTCCAAGATGTTTGCTGTAGTATTGTGAGATTGGACAAGCCACTTTCCTTTTTGTTTCCACCCGTGTTGGGTGTGACGGTGGGGGTAAATATGGCTGCTGTTAATAAAAGTTAAACCTGCCATTACCCCTTCCTGCCAATAATACCATGTATTATGCGAAGTGGTTTATACATGTTATGTATATCTGTATAATGTCTTTGCCTGGTTCCAGAATCTAAGGAACCAGCGGTTCACTGTATTGCAGGAGAATTGTTGCAAATCGGTCTATGAGCTTTCACTGTACTCAGTGTATGTTGCAAATGTTATGTTGCAGTTCTATCCACCAATCAGGGCCTGGGCATGTAGGCAGCACCTGGCCCTGAATGTTTCCAAGCTATATTTTTAAGTGTTTAAAAAAAAGGTAGGGAGGGAGAGCCTAGTTAGCTCAAACTCCAGTTCTGGTAGTGATTGCCAGCTGCATATACAGAGCTCCTGTGCTGGTCTCGGGCCTGACAAGGAGGCCATGTAGGCAATGTGCAGGAGGCAGAGCAGGGGAAACCTATGCAAGAAGGTCCTTGCAACAAGGCCTGCAGGGTGACCCCTGTTTCCCCAGTTAAGTACAGCTCAATCCCGTTATAGCGTGGTCCGCTACAACGTGGATCCGCTTATTACTCGGTCTGAGCGTGCCTCCCAAACTTTCTCTCTTACCTTTTCTTTCCCAGGCCGCCGGCACCACCATGCAGGCAGAGGACGCAACCCATATCCTCAAGCGAAGCTGCGCAAATGACGTCAGGATGGTGTGTGTGTGTGTCTGTGTTCGTCTCCGTGTGTGTTCGTTACCAATAAAGCTTTGAATATGTGTTTAAAAAAAAAAAAGCAAATATCTATTCAAAGCTTTATTGGTAACAGTGAGCGTGGTGGCGGCGTCCGAGTCCTGAAAGTACACTGCGGAGTTTCCACTTGGGATCCAGCATGGAGGGAGAGATCAAGTTGCAGATATTGCTGTTTATTAACTGCCCTGTCGTGAGTAGGATTCCAATTTTACATCACCGGAAAGGATCTCCACAGCCTATGTTCTCTCTATATTTTTTAGACAATTGTTTTGTCTTTTTATAGGTTCTGTATTCGTAGAATTAAATAGCACCAGTTTTTTCCAGCTATTCTGTGTTTTGTGTGTGTGTCTGTGAGTTGTTGTGTTTAGTTTGGTTGTTATATACCAGTGTTGCACTATGGTTTTCCTTTGTGTTTACTTCCACGTCATGAGACATCAATCAAGATCTATCTGGACATTGATTGGACACTAAGGACTGGTCTGATATCCGGACTGAGATCACCCTAGGTGTTGTATGGATTTATTAATATAGGCACCAGTTACATTGTGTTTTTCTGGGTTTTATGTTGACTTATAATGGTCATAGTTTCTAGGCAGCCTAGTCTTTTTATATAGAGGTTTTTGTAATCACTTTAGTATTAGATTTGACTGTATTTGTATAAGCATTAGCGCTGCAAACACATATTCCTTTTTTTACACTGTTCCAGGCTTCCCCTGACCGGCAGCACCTGGAGGTGTGTGAAATAGAGTCTTCAACGGAAGAGAGGCTGAGAAGTCCCGTAGAATTGGCTGCAAAAGGCAGTCGTGTAAGCCCCTTAAAACATCTAGGAAAAAATAAATAAACTATACCTCAGGTAGTAGGACAGACAAGACTACCTGGAAAGGAGGGATGTAACCATTATAGAACCACCAACAGGTAAATAGTTTTTCTCTGTCCTAACTCAGCAGGAGGGTAGGACTTAACCAATTGGTCACCACTGCAATGGGACAACCAGAAAATATATATGTATATACACACACATACACATAGAGATACAGTACATGTGTACATAGAGATACAGTATATAGTGATACAGTACATGTGTACATAGAGATACAGTACATAGATGGATAGGTATAGATGGATAGGTAAGATGGCTAGGTATAGATATAAACACGGATTAGACAGCAAAATTAAAAAAAAAACGGTCCAAAAGGACAAAATATGTCAGGGAGAATTTTTTGGGGGAAAACCTGGAAAGTGAACAATCTTTTGAAGAAAATTTTAAAAATTAAAGGAAATAATATACTGTGTAGAAATTGGCAATGAGGAAAATGGAAAACTATTTATAATGGATTTGCAGAAAACATTTAGATGAATGTATTTGAGAGCAAAATTTTAAAGTTCACAGTGGTTTAAAGATGTTGTATTTAAAATGAATATCCTCTAAAGAACAAAATAAGGCATTAACAAGTAAACAGACTATTTAAAAATTGTATTTAGGTTACAGATGGGTCATGTTGTCCCAATTTTTCTAAATTAGCCACACTGCATACATGTTTTGCACATACAGTACACGGATTAAATAATGGAAATACAAGCTGTGAATTCATCTTTATATATCTACTAAACCACTAACTAGTTACAGAACAGAAATTGAATACTAAAAGAGCAAATAGCAGCTTCAAGAATCTAAAACAGAATCATGACCAAAGACTGATGACCGTGAATCTAATTTCAATCAATTATCTAGCAAAACAAAATGAATAGCACACATTCTATAAAAGTCTCCCTTGTGTTTCTTACATCATTCGTTCCAAAATTGAGCTTGTTCCCTTCATAGGAAGATAAACCTGACAGCTTGCATTGCAAAAGTGCAAGTTCAAAAATAGTTCCTGATTCAAATACAATTATTATACTCATAATTATTCAACTTTTTTTAGATATTTTATTTATTTTCCCTTAGAAACCATATAATATACAGCCAATTGATACACAGCAAAATAATTATTGATAAGAAATTCTAAGAATTCTTAAAAAATAAAATATCTAGAGCAGGAGTGCACAAAGCCCCCCGATTTTTCGTGGGGGGGGGGGGTGCGTAGCAGCTACAGAGGCCCCGCGCTCTTCCCCGCGGCATTTAAATTAAGTGCGTGGGGATCGTGTGAGGCCTCTCCAGTGTCTCATACCTGGTCTTCGGCGACTCGTCCCCATGGCAACACGCATCAATTGACGACCTCGCACTTCATATGACGCTGGATTTTAGGTAGGGGGAGGGCACGAGCACAGGGGCAGGTAGGGGGGCGCAGCGCACAAAGTTTGCGCACCCCTGATCCAGAGCACTGTATCATAAAAAAGAAGGGATGACCAAATACAGCTTTGAAAGGCAACATACAAATGTTTACAAAAATATAACGCATTACAGATAGTATATATTTTTATTACGCATTGAGTGCTTAGATTGGGAACCCTTCAGGGCAGAGGCTTCTTGTCTCATTCAATATGCGGTGAAGCCTGTTCTCCAATGGAGAAGATTTAAGTGCAATTAACCCTGTTTGGGCTGAACTCTTATCCAGTATTGGGAACACAACAATGCACCATATTGAATATGGGTCTCTTTCTTTTCCTGTTTGTTGCACTCACTTTTATTGACCTTGTGTTCTCATGTTTGTTCGGTTAATGCCAAGGTCAACTTGTGCAGCACAGAGTATACATTCAGCGCTATTTAATGATAGGGAGACAAGTCTATGCCCACTATTACCCTTGTAATGTGCAATAAATGTTAAATGCTAATCAAGTCTTGGATGCAACATGCATTGTAGAAATGTATAATTTGGGCAGAGCTTTGAAATGTAACTATACAATGGTTTTTTTATTGACCACTAGACAATGTCAACACTTCCACTCTCTTCAGTGGCCTAAGTCCCTGGAATGACAGCATGTGGTAGTCATTCATTAGTATAATGTTGCATGCCTTTCCGAATTGGCATTAGTTTGCCTGCTATAACAGAATGCAGTGTTGTGTAATAATGATACTTCGGGGAGTTCTCTTAAGTGCCAGAATCTCTCTTCCCGTATTGTACCCATCTTCCTATAAACTACTACTGCATCCTACTAAAAGTAGTATTAACAATCATAAAGGGGAGTATGCATCAATGTGAAAATGACCCTGCACACTTTCAAATAATTGTATTTTAATTGTAATTATTTGCTGTGTGTTTGCCTAGACAGTAATGTAAATGTAAATATGTAAAACACAAAAGAATCCTGCACAGAGATTTGTAATTGCATATTGGTGCCTCCCATTCTAAAACAGCTTGCGAACAAAGTGCCACCAAGACTAGGAGCCTAAAGTAGAATATAGGAGCACAAAATAGAAATAATTACAATGTAATTTATTATTATTATAACTATGTTGGTTCCAGGGGGGACAGGAGAGCATTGATCCCAAATGCTTTGAAGGCCCCTCTGGCAGCAGTAAAATATATTTTCAAATTTAGGCCAGACAGCTTAACGTGGCTAGGAATATAAAATACATATTGCTTTGTTATGGGTAATTAGTCTCTCACTCAAGTGCATGAAGGATACAGCAATAAATTCCTAATCTGCAATGCCCAAGGTCAAAAAAATATTATTTTTACATAAATATTTATCTTGGAAAACAATAGGTGATTTCCCAACCAAGTTTGTGATCTGGAGAAAAAAAAAAAGAAAAGAAAAAAAACAGAATCATGAAGATATAAAACAATTATATTCAAGGATTTAGCAAATGTGACTATATCTTTAAATCAAAATACTTTGGCAGTGCGTCTCACGTTCATGTTTTAAATAAAGGTAGTCACTTAGGTATTTCTCAATGCACCGTTGCCTTTTCTACGTCTGATTGAGGGATTGATGATGCATTCCAGGTGAAAGATATAAATGGAATGCATGCAATAGATGTAAAGATAAAATGTTATTGTGGGATATTAACTTAAAGTCTGGGGAAAATGTGCTATTATTTCTATCACTCACTTTGTTTTTTATACTTAACCTTTACAGTGCCAGGGGTCCAGTGACACCAGAGTGACACCAAACCTCGGGTACTTCCGCATCACGAGATTACGTCTGTTGCCCAGATGCTGGAAACAGACGTGGAGCCTGAGAAAACGAGCCATGCCATAACTAGTTGGACATAACAAGGCTCTCTATAGTTAACCATGCTATTGATTGACATTTAACCTTTAGTTGGAACAAATGTAAATACTCTATGCGCATTATGATATATCACCAGTATTTCCTCACTAGATCTAGAGGGAACACATTCATGGATGTCCATATTAGTGGTTGAAGGGTGCTGCAGTGATTTAGAACATCGCAAATAAAGCTCTTTAAAACATCCCAAGATCCTTCATTTACATTGAAACTATTACTGTGGCTTATATAAAATTAGTAAGGGTGGGCATGTTCACTCGTGCTTTATCCTAAAAAACAAAACAAAAGAAAAATAATCTATGCTTTGCTTTTACGTAGTCTTGGTTCTAAAAATATTATGTGTTTTGCAAAAACGCTGTTCTGTTTTTAATTTTTACCAAAAATGCTACAATAGTATAATAAAGTACGAAGATACTTAGAATAAGTATAAAATCATAAAAACAAGTAGGGCTCTAAAATACTATAACTGAAAAACGTATAATAGTGTATAAATATATACTGAAAGACAACTAGAGATGGGCACTTGACCTGCTGGTCCCAATTATGTTTGTAAATATTTTGGGGGTTTCTTTTGGCTCTAAAAATCTTAAGGGCTTGGGTTTTGTATTTGGAAGGTAAGGTTGCAGTAGGTTCTGATATCATCACCCAGCTTTGCCCATCTCTAATAATAGGTAAGTTATTAATACCTACTACCTTATGAAGTTAATGCATGGGGAAAGATAGCTATTGTATTGTATTGTATTGTATGTCTTTATTTATATAGCGCCATTAATGTACATAGCGCTTCACAGTAGTAATACATGTGGTAATCGAATAAATAACAGATAATATAAATAACAGATCATGGGAATAAGTGCTTTAGACATAAACATAACATTAAGGAAGAGGGGTCCCTGCCCCGAGGAGCTTACAATCTAATTGGTAGGTAGGGAGAACGTACAGAGACAGTAGGAGGGAGTTCTGGTAAGTGCGTCTGCAGGGGGCCAAGCTTTATGTATCATGTGTTCAGAATGTTCACAGTGCTATTCGTATGCTTCTTTAAGCAAGTGTGTCTTAAGGTGGGTCTTAAAGGTGGATAGAGAGGGTGCTAGTCGGGTACTGAGGGGAAGGGCATTCCAGAAGTGTGGGGCAGTCAGTGAAAAAGGTTTAAGGCGGGAGAGGGCTTTAGATAAAAAGGGGGTAGAAAGAAGACATCCTTGAGAAGAACGCAAGAGTCTGGATGGTGCATACCGAGAAATTAGGGATGAGATGTAAGGAGGGGCAGAAGAATGTAAAGCTTTAAAAGTGAGGAGAAGAATGGCTTGTGAGATGCGGGATTTGATCGGAAGCCAGGAGAGGGATTTCATGAGGGGAGATGCTGAGACAGATCTAGGAAAGAGTAGAGTGATTCTGGCAGCAGCATTTAGGATAGATTGTAGGGGAGACAGGTGAGAGGCAGGAAGGCCGGACAGCAGGAGGTTACAGTAATCAAGATGGGAGAGAATGAGGGCCTGTGTCAGAGTTTTAGCAGTCGAGCAACAGAGGAAAGGGCGTATCTTTGTTATATTGCGGAGGAAAAAGCAACAAGTTTTAGAAATGTTTTGAATGTGAGGGGCGAATGTGAGAGAGGAGTCGAGTGTGACCCCTAGGCAGCGTGCTTGGGCTACTGGGTGGATGATCGTAGTTCCAACAGTAATGTGGAAGGAGGTAGTAGGGCCAGGTTTGGGAGGAAGTATGAGGAGCTCTGTTTTAGCCATGTTGAGTTTAAGGTGACGGAGGGCCATCCAGGATGATATAGCAGAGAGACATTCAGAAACTTTGGTCTGTATAGCAGGTGTAAGGTCGGGTGTTGAAAAGTATATTTGTGTGTCGTCAGCATAGAGGTGATATTTAAACCCAAAAGATGTTATTAGGTCACCTAGAAAGAGTGTGTACAGAGAAAAGAGAAGAGGTCACAGGACAGAGCCCTGGGGTACCCCCACAGAGAGATGAATAGAGGAGGAGGAGGTGTTAGCAGAAGAGACACTGAAAGTACGATGGGAGAGGTAGGATGAGATCCAGGATAGAGCTTTGTTCCGAATACCAAGAGTATGGAGAATGTGAAGGAGAAGAGGGTGATCCACAGTATCAAATGCTGCAGAGAGGTCGAGTAATATGAGCAGAGTTTAATGACCTCTATCTTTGGCAGCATGGAGGTCGTCAGTTATTTTAGTGAGGGCTGTTTCCGTGGAGTGAGCAGTGCGGAAGCCAGATTGTAGAGGGTCTAGGAGAGAATAGGTGTTGAGAAAATGGAGCAAGCGAGAGAATACAAGACGTTCAAGGAGTTTAGAGGCAAAAGGCTCTGGTCCCTGTCTTATTCCTACATGCGCTCGTCCTCGCCTGCCAACTGCAACCTCTACTCCTTCTGGTGTCAACCCCTCCAACCTCATACCCATCCCCTGCCACCCTCCCTCCTCTCTCCCTTTCTCCTGTGCCCTTTGGAATGCTCACTCCCTCTCTAACAAGTTCCTCTCTGTGCATGACTTCTTTCTCTCTCACTCCCTGCTTCTCTTTGCTATAACTGAGACCTGGCTCACTCAGTCTGACTCTGCTCTGGAAGCTGCCCTCTCCTACGGTGGACTTTCCTTCTCCCACACTCCGCGTACTGATGGCAGGGCTGGAGGCGTTGGGCTCCTTCTCTCCTCTCTCTGTCGTTACCGAACCCTTCCTATTCCTCCCTCTCTTGCTTTTCCCTCCTTTGAGGCTCACACTGTCCAGATTTTCTCTCCTCTCCCTATTCATGTGGCGGTCATCTATCGCCCACCTACCTCTACTCATCCCCCTTCTGCCTTTCTCTCTCACTTTGAATCCTGGCTCTCTTTCTTCCTCTCCTCAGACTCCCCTGTTCTTCTCCTTGGGGACTTCAATTGCCACATTGATGACCCCTCTCTCCCTTGGGCTTCCTGCTTTCTTTCTCTAACCTCTTCTTTTGGCCTTCAACAGTGGACTGCAGCCAGCACCCACAAGGATGGCCACTACTTAGACCTGGTTTTCACTAAGAACTTCTCTCTCTCCGATTTCTCCATTTCCCCTTTTCCTCTCTCTGACCATCATCTCATCTCATTCTCTCTATCTCGCTTCTCCCCTTCTCCACCTCCATCTACACCCCGGTTCTGCAGAAACCTGCGCTCTATTCACTTACCTGACTTTGAGTCCACTTTACGCTCCTCCCTCTCCTCTCTCAGCTCTGCTACAGTCCCCGACAACCTGGTCAGGAACTACAACTCTGTCTTGTCCTCCTCTCTTGATCTACATGCCCCACTTTCTCTCTGCCACACTCGCCCTTCTAACCCTAGACCCTGGCTAAATTCCCACACACGCATGCTGCATTCCTCCACTCATTCCTCTGAATGCCTCTGGAGGAAGTCTCACACTCTCGCAGACTTCCTTCACTACAAATTTATGCTATCCTGTTTCAACTCTGCCCTCTCGCAAGCTAAACAAGCCTACTTTTCTGCACTAATCAACATGCACAAGTCTAACCCACGCCGACTGTTCTCTGTCTTTGATACTCTACTCAAACCACCCTCAACTGCCTCTCCTTCCTCCATCTCCGCTCAGGACTTTGCTGACTATTTTAAGGAAAAGGTGGAATCCATACGTCAGAACATCCCCTCTGTTTCTTCTTCCCATCCTACACCTCTTCCTAACTGTCCTCCTGCCTTCCTTGACTCTTTTTCCACTGTCTCAGAGGAGGATGTGTCGCTGTTGATCGCCACTTCTCCCTCTACCACTTGCCCTCTTGACCCCATTCCCTCCCATCTCCTAAAACCTCTTGCTCCTACTATAATCCCTACGCTCAGACACATTTTTAACTCCTCCCTCTGCTCTGGAACCTTTCCATCCTCCTTCAAACATGCAACAGTCATACCATTACTCAAAAACAGCAAGCTTGACCCTACCTGTCTTCCTAACTATCGACCTGTCTCCCTCCTGCCTTTTGCCTCTAAACTCCTTGAACGTCTTGTATTCTCTCGCTTGCTCCATTTTCTCAACACCTATTCTCTCCTAGACCCTCTACAATCTGGCTTCCGCACTGCTCACTCCACGGAAACAGCCCTCACTAAAATAACTGACGACCTCCGTGCTGCCAAAGACAGAGGTCATTACACTCTGCTCATATTACTCGACCTCTCTGCAGCATTTGACACCGTGGACCACCCTCTTCTCCTTCACATTCTCCATACTCTTGGTATTCGGAACAAAGCTCTATCCTGGATCTCATCCTACCTCTCCCATCGTACTTTCAGTGTCTCTTCTGCTAACACCTCCTCCTCCTGTATTGATCACTCTGTGGGGGAACCCCAGGGCTCTGTCCTGTGACCTCTTCTCTTTTCTTTGTACACACTCTCTCTAGGTAACCTAATAACATATTTTGGGTTTAAATATCACCTCTATGCTGACGACACACAAATATACTTTTCAACACCTGACCTTACACCTGCTATACAGACCAAAGTTTCTGAATGTCTCTCTGCTATATCATCCTGGATGGCCCTCCGTCGCCTTAAACTCTACATGGCTAAAACAGAGCTCCTCATACTTCCTCCCAAACCTGGCCCTACTACCTCCTTCCACATTACTGTTGGAACTACGATCATCCACCCAGTAGCCCAAGCACGCTGCCTAGGGGTCACACTCGACTCCTCTCTCACATTCGCCCCTCACATTCAAAACATTTCTAAAACTTGTCGCTCTTTCCTCCGCAATATAACAAAGATACGCCCTTTCCTCTGTTGCTCGACTGCTAAAACTCTGACTCATGCCCTCATTCTCTCCCGTCTTGATTACTGTAACCACCTGCTGTCCGGCCTTCCTGCCTCTCACCTGTCTCCCCTATTATCTATCCTAAATGCTGCTGCCAGAATCACTCTACTCTTTCCTAGATCTGTCTCAGCATCTCCCCTCCTGAAATCCCTCTCCTGGCTTCCAATAAAATCCCGCATCTCACACTCCATTTTTCTCCTCACTTTTAAAGCTTTACACTCTTCTGCCCCTCCTTACATCTCAGCCCTAATTTCTCGGTATGCACCACCCCGACTCTTGCGTTCTGCTCAAGGATGTCTTCTTTCTACCCGCTATTTATCTAAAGCCCTCTCCCGCCTTAAACCTTTTTCACTGACTGCCCCACACCTCTGGAATGCCCTTCCCCTCAGTACCCGACTAGCACCCTCTCTATCCACCTTTAAGACCCACCTTAAGACACACTTGCTTAAAGAAGCATACGAATAGCACTGTGAACATTCTGAACACATGATACATAAAGCTTGGCCCCCTGCAGACGCACTTACCAGAACTCCCTCCTACTGTCTCTGTACGTCCAATTAGATTGTAAGCTCCTCGGGGCAGGGACTCCTCTTCCTTAATGTTATGTTTGTCTAAAGCACTTATTCCCATGATCTGTTATTTATATTATCTGTTATTTATTCGATTACCACATGTATTACTACTGTGAAGCGCTATGTACATTAATGGCGCTTTATAAATAAAGACATACAATACAATACAATACAATGTGTGAGGATGATTTTTAGGGGTGTTTTTTAGTGCAGGGCATATAGCTGTGTGGTGTCAGAGGACGCAGGTCAGAAAGGAGTTCATGTGAAAAGAGAAGTGGTGAAGGAAGGAGAGATGGAGATATATGAATAGAGTTAGAGACATACTGAGGCTGGTAAAAAGAAGTGCATAATTTGAGAAGAAGTGAAGTCACAGCAAATATAAATGGTAAAGGCAGCATCACAGCAGTAATGATGCAGTCTGGTATTGATGATATCCTCCTTTCCAGCGTAGTTCAAATGCAGGAATCAGAGCCAGGTGGGGGTGTCCACTTCCTCACTTCTTTTGACCTTCCTTTTAAACTTCAGTTGTTCAGTAGTCATGCCACTTATAATGGGCCACTTGGATATGGGCTGCAGGCAGACTAGCTGTTCTGACTGGGTTTATATAGGCCTAAAAAGGTCACCTGACAGTGTTGTTCTGTCTGCTTAATTAGCACATCTGAAGCACATTCAAACAAATGGTTTTCTACACAGGGTGTTCCCTGCCTAGGTGGCAACACTTAATTTGATTAGGGGTAGACAGAAAACAGCATTCAAATATGGTTTTTACCTAGCATTGGATCACTTGCATAGACTATATAATACACACAGCAAAGGCTTCAATGAGGATTTAGAGATGGTTATTACGTAGCATTGGATCACTTGCATATACTATATAATACACACAGCAAAGGCTTCAATGAGGATTTAGAGATGGTTTTTACCTAGCATTGGATCACTTGCATATACTTGCTATGTCCTATTATCAACACCAAAACTATAGCGTCTTGTACTCAAAGAGTTTATTTGCTTCTTTTTTGTTATCATCTACATAGATGCTCACAAAGCAATACCGTTAATTATAGGCCAAAGCTGGTAAATTCCGGGCATTATTGAAATCCCTGCTCTCTGATTGGATAATGCCTGGAATTTTAACCAATCAGTAATGGCCCAGAATTTGTGGCAGCTTGCCAAGTTTTTCAGCCAATCAGCTTTCAGTTCTCATTCACAAAGAGTGAAATTTACTCTTAGAGAAGGGAGGTGATTGGACAGAAGGCACCAGCAAGGCACTGACTCCTCCCTCTCCCTGTCTACAGAGAGCTCCGCACAGGAGAATGAGGAGAAAGGTTTGTGTGTCTGTGTGTGTGTGTTTTGTGGGTGTAAAGGGGGTCAGCAGAGTGTTTTATCGATGTGTGGGTGTCTTCTGTTGGTGTGTGTTTTGTGGGAGTAGAGGGAGCAGCAGAGTCGTGTTGGTGTGTCTGCTGTGTGTGTGTTTTGCGGGTGTAGAGGGGGAGCTGCAGTGTGTCTTCAGTGTGTGTTTTGTGGGTGGAGGGGGGCAGAGTGTGGGTTTACATGGGGGCTGCACTGGGTGTAGAGTGGGGGCTGCTGGTGTGTGTTTTATGGATGTAGAGTGAGCAGCAGTCTGTTTTGTTGGTGTGTGTGTCTTGAGTGTGTTTTGTGGGTGTAGAGGGTGGGCTGCTATGTGTTGTGTGTGTGTTGTGAGTGTAGAGGGTGGAGGAGGGCTGCAGTGTGTTTTGTGGGTGTAGAGGAGGCGGACTGCACAGTGTGTAGGGGGGACTGCAGAGTGTGTTTGTGTATATAGTGGGGGGGGGTTGCAGAGTGTGTGTGTGTGTGTGTGTGTGTGTGTGTGTGTGTGTGTGTGTGTGTGTGTGTGTGTGTGTGTGTGTGTGTGTGTGTGTGTGTGTGTGTGTGTGTGTGTGTGTGTGTAGAGGGGGCTGAGTGTATGTACAATTTCCTTTTAATAAACTTGCAGTAAAAGCATAAGAATGTAGACAATCATGCTGATAAAAATCAATATGACTACAAAAAGTTATCTTCTTTATGAAAATTTTTAAATAAGTCTACATTTAGCCTATAGTAGTAATAATCCCCTCAGAACAGGGCATTATTGGCCAGAAATGCCCTGTTCTTTGGGGATTATTACTTAATTAAGGTGGGTTATACATTGATGAAACAATGGACTAGTGATACAGTACATGATATACAACATCCATCCTCTTTACGAGACATAGATCCAATATCTGCTGCATAGTGGCATATGAAGATAAAAATGAAAAATGTTATTTCATTGAACAATTTCCTTGTACAGTACTTTGTAATTTGGCTTTTTCTTTCAAATGCTGTAGCAGCGGTTTTGAACATTACTTTGTTCTCTGCTGCCCAAGTAAAACAATTATCCGATACCAAAACAATGATTCTATACCACAAAGTCGTAGCTGATGTCTCAAACTATAGTCCATATATTTAACAACCTTCTGTGGAGAGAAAGAGCTTAGAATTCCAGCAATATCACTCAGTGATGGATTTCCATGGCATTCTATTGCTTATGTACCATGATAGTGTAGATTACTACTTGAGCTTGTGTACCACTAGTGGTGATATGTTCAGATCTAGCAAGCATTATTGCACCTGCTGGCATGTTAGACCCACCTCTTTTTCATGCCTAGTTAATGCATTTGTAATGGTGGTTGCTCCCACTGGCTCATTGTGTATCCTGCTGCAATGAGCCTGTGGGAGCAATAATGGTAGCTACATCTGTACAACAGATTATGAACACTGGTGTAGATGTTGTCTGCCTATGTGAACAAGCTCCTCACTCCTATCACATGCAGCACTTATCTGAGATCTGACTCCAAAAGACTGTTCATGGTCCCATGGTTCAACAAAGTATCCGGCCCCTCCTCCTCTTACTTTGCACCCCACAACTTGAACAATCTACCGAAGACTCTCACAGCCGTCACCAGTCTCAGGCCGTGATTATACCAGAAATCGCCAGCGATGCCGCATGGCACAACACCACGCAGGTTCAAAACAAAGGAATAGAATTCAATGAAAGCAAACATACCAATCGCGACGGTAGTGCCGTGGCGTACTGCAAAACTTCTATCTCCTGAAGAGATCTGAGAATTTGTTTTTCACAAACGACAGCCACATCATGTGATTGCCTCGGGCCAATCACAGTGCATCGGAACAAACCAATCACATATACACAGCTCAACCCCGTTATAGCGCGATCCGCTACAACGCAGATCCGCTTATAACGTGATCTAAACGTGGTTCCCAAATGAAAAACACCTCCATTTTTTTATTTTATTTTTTTAACGGGATCGCGTAAATTTCGCCACGCGAGGACTTACCAGCATTTGCATTTCCCTCCTCTCTGTGGCCCGCTCTCTCTATCCCTGCCGTAGACTTTCGAGTGCAGAGGAGGGTCACATGACACATACACACACATCCCCCTACACCATGTGGAATTTTTTTTCCCTTTAAACATTCAATACTTTATTGTTAACAGACACATACACACCCCTACACCATGTGGGAATTGAACATGAATACATTTGCTATAATACATATACTTGTTATTATCTTGTGTTATAATTCAATATTAAGGTGTTATTCTACCATCACCCGTTTGACTGCACTTTCCTATTTTTTTTTTTCTTTTCTTGCTATAATACACATGCAGGAATCGAACTCAAGACTCACAGACTCTATAAATATACTTAACCTATGTAGCACAGGGCAGTGGGCTGCACTGTGTACAATATGTATAGAGTCTGTGACATCACACCAATGCTGTGGTGTAGCACGTAAAGAATTGGTCTAGCAAATGGAAGGTCCTGAGTTTGATCCCTGCATGTGTATTATATAAAATGTATTCATGTTCAATTCCCACATTGTTTAGGGGTGTGTGTGTATGTGTCTGTTAGCAATAAAGTATTGAATCTTCAAAGTGGGGGGGGGTGTAATTTGACCCACCTCTGCACTCGAAAGTCCATGGCAGGGAAAGAGCGAGCCGCAGAGAGGAGAGAAAGGCGAAATTTACGCGATCCCGGTTATAAGGCGGTCTCATTCCGGCAGTAATGCTACAAATCATTTTTGCATGTGCACGTGTAGCGCTGCTACATTGCTATGATGACATCACTGGATCTCTTTGCAGCTCTGCAGTTTCTGGTATAATTGAGGCCTAAGTTCTTTCAAAAGTAAAGCTGTCTCACAATTTAATTTGGTGTCTGTTAAATACGCCTATAATATATATTATTTTTAACTGTTCATACGAAACAGAGTGTAGCTGAGCACACCAATGAAAGATGCAATAAAACTGGTGCAAATAGATCATTTTAATGACTGAGCAGAGTCATAGAACATCCAACACTGTGACTAGCACCTTCATCAGAGAGCACCCATATTTATTCCTCTTTGTGTTACCTTCTGTCCTCATTTAGTTGGGTCATCCCAAGTTGCATGTTTCCTGATTCTTTTGTTTTTAGCTTTACTTTAACTGTGCATGCAATGCCTTGTATATAATGTATAACCCTGTTCACTTAATGTAACTATATTTTTGAAATCATGTATTTGTCATCATAACTCTGTGACCAGGACATACCGGTACTTGAAAACGAGAGGTAACTCTCAATGTATTACTTCCTGGTAAAACATTTATAAATAAATATAATTCATGGGATTAAGGTACATACTTGGCATTGAGGTGAAAAATCACCCGAGTCTAGTCAAGTTCTCTTAGAAATTGATCTCCTGAATGGGGTAAATGAGTTGTCATAATTGGACATCCTTATCAAGAAAGACACTTGCGAGGTATGACTGGTTGTCATTGTAGTTCTTTCCCTATGGTCCTTTAACAGAAACGTAGTATATTTAATGTTCATCCAACAGTAAACTGATTATTTCCTAATGCCTGCCACATTCAATATCAATGTATCTCTTTTTAAGTAGTTAGGAGCCACATGTACATAGTAACTTACCATAGTAACACTAAGCTCTTGCTGATCTGCCTACTTTCAGGACCCTGCCATTAATATGATCACTTCTTTTTGCAGATGTATGATATTTCCATGCAGCAGTTGGTTTACTCATCCAGATGGAGAGCCAAACGACATAAAAGGGAGTCAGAAATGAAAATTACATGATTTAGAGACATTTAAAATAATTGAAATCCATCTCAAACTGAAGTACTTTATGTAAAGAAAAATGATACACAAACCTTATCAAAGAACCATCTGGGCCACCTTTCCCATTGCATTTAAACATTTTCCATGAGCCAAGTTCCCACTTGATCTAATTAGGCATTTTGACCAGCCAGTCTGTTCTGTGTCTGATTGAGCGGAAAGATGAAACAGTTTGTTTGCTTTGAAAGCTTAAGAAACTGAAAGGGGATTTTCTCTTTCTTTTTGGTTTTAGAGAGAATAGTTGTTTCCTCTTAGAGTAAGCCCACAGCACTCATGGCTAAAATCATGAAAGTATACAGACTTTCTGTAACGGGTTCCAATTATTCCCAAACATTTGGTACTGTTGTTGAGAGGAAATTGGCAAATTGCATGTCTGCTTTTTACATAATGAGTAAGACATGAAAAAGTCCATCAATATGAAACATTTAGGTAAAGTAATCAACTTGTTTTAATTATATTTATATGACACATATGGGCTCAATTGAATAGAAATTCTTCAATTGCTGCCTGGTTTCTGCAGTTACACAACATTTATTTCCTTAAATGTTTAACAGAAATATAGCAACAATGAAGACAGCAGGTGCATAGCAGAAATGTTTTCACTATATGTAATCGATAACCCTAAAACATCCCAATCTTATCACAGACATTTTGAACATGCACTATATTAGGAGCTATATTAGGAGCTTGGTGTGTCCTATGCCTTCCCAATGGAAGAAGCAAAACTGTGTCTTGAGCAACAACTCAAACCTCCTTATAAAAGTGTAACAGGGTATGTCCAGCTGAACCTTTTTCTCTCCACATAGTGTATCTGCTATGTAAGCCCTGTTAAGATCCAGGCATTAGCAGGTTAGTCTGTGGGCCATTGACCCCCCTTCTGCTTCCCAAGAAAGTGAAGGAAGGTCTGTGGTGACTCGTGGCCTGTGTACAGCCCCCTGTAGGTTGGTACAGTCCGCCCCTTCCAGAAGTTTCTAGGGGTGTAGCTAAAGTTAGGAGAGTCTTCCTCTCCACCTTGGAGAGGGAGTATGTGTGCTTGCCCCCTGCTCCTCCTGGAGTAAGGAGGGTGAGAGTGTCCCTCTCTGAGCCCTGGCTAGGGTGAAGGAGGATGAGCGAGGTGGGAGCTGTGAGTCTTCCCCATGGCGGGGTAAGCTTGCTCATATTGGGCAGGCTAGCCTAATGACCACCTGGAGCAGAGCAATAGAGAAGAGAATGCACTGTCTAGAAATCCTGGGACGAGTGGAGTATGATATGCTGCTAACAGAGCTAATGAAGAATGGCTGTAATAAAGTACCTTTCAAGATACCTCTGCCTACGGTGTCAGTTCCTGGGCTGAAGGGAGGTAGTTGTGTAGTGATGGGGGCTGACACCTACACTTCGTGGGATCCATCACTGCTGGAGGTGCTGACACCATTGTGAAGAACCCAGAGCTGTGCGAGCCTGTCCTGTCATGTCTCAAACCATCAAGCAAACTACTCAGACCTCCTGCGAACCAACAGGTAGATCACCATAGCAGCGAGGTAATGCGCTCACTCCCATACACTGGTCCCTAAGTGAGGTTGGAGGGGGGGAACACGTGTTACAAAAGTTTACAATTTCTTAGCAAAGATTTTAAAAAAAAAGAAAAAACACTTACTGTATGAGCACATTCACGTGTTTCATGTTCACACAGCTGCCTTTCCCAATAGTAGAAATGGGCGGACTGGTCCAAACCTCTTTACCAGATTTTTTTTTATAGAAAAAGAAAACCTGGCGCCAAATGTTCATATGGAAAGTCCTGTGATCTTCAAAGAATCCGCATAAATGCTTGACAGGCCATGAAACGAAAAGAGAAAAAACAAACACACATCATAGCGCACAACTGTGGGTAATACAGTATACACTATGCACCATTAATAAATAAAACTCCTAGTGAACAAACTATAAAACATATATTTAATAAAAATAATGAACTCTATCATAAGAGACAACACTGGTTCAATGGAGGGCAGCTCGTCATCCGGAGATGGGAAAAATCAAAACCCTACTTACAACAAGCAAGGTTTTGGCAAACGATGAACTAGCAGAGTCCTCACAACACAGGAGAGTGTCCTGGCAGGGTGTAGGCTCTGCCGCCGGTATCCGCACCCAAAGTCCCTTCCAGTAACACAGGACACAGGCCGGTTGGTGGAGATAGTATTTCAGGGGTCCACAGATCTGCAACTGCACGCTGGTTCCCCTTCCTTCCTCCTCCTTTCCTCCCGACACTAAACGCGCGCCCGCGCGCGAGTGTGCACGTGTGATTAACGGGACAGTGGCTGGCACCAAACGCCGGTGACTAGCAGTGAAAACTGAAAGTCCTGGACAAGCTGCACACACAAATGTTCAATGCGGTCCTCAGGGTGACTAGTGGCACCCACCCTATGCGTTTCGTCGAACTGAATCAACTTCCTCAGGGGCTACAAGCTAGCTGCACACAATGCCTTAATATACCCTATCAATAAAAAAGTTAATTACTACTTAAAGCTGTACAGCCTCTAAAATCCAAATGGTAAATCTGTCACTAGGAAATACACATACAATACAAAACCAGACCACATAATATACATACAAAACATACTGTCACAAAAGAACATGTAAATCATATAAAACATAAAAAATACATCACATATAAAGTTTACCACATATAACTTATAAATGGCATCAGAATACCCATGCTCCCACAGCTGTCTAGATTAAACATAATGAAGAGCACCTATCTCTCAATGGTACAATGATTGGCAAGCATATACTGACTCACAAAAACATTAACAGTCCCCAGAGGTCTTAATGATCATTAACTCATCAGTTCACCAAAAATGCCCCCAGCTCAAAATCAATATTGAGCCCATTGGGGGAGAGAGTTTTTAAATCATAAATCCAAAAGGCCTCTCGTCTATTAATATGCTTAAACTTATCCCCACCTCTCCAACTAGGTGTACATAATTCAATGGGTTGACAGACGAGGCCTTTCGAATTTTGCTCATGGTGGACTAAAAAGTGATGAGATACGCTATGTGTGGTCAGACCTTTCTTTATATTATAAACGTGCTCGTAAATACGTCTTTGAAAAGTGCGGCCCGTGCGCCCCACATATTGAAGGCAAAACATAAATGATGAATTCTGACTTGCACGTAATGTATGAATTGATCTTATAAACCTTTGTTGTTACATTAGATTTAAATTCCACACTATACTTAGCGTATTTACATGCTATACATTTCGTGCATGGTCTAAAGCCATTTTTTGTTTTATTGTTTATCCCTTTTCTATCTCCTTCATTCAAAGGACAACTGGGGGCCAATTTATTCCTAAAATTATTAGCTTTTTTAAAAATGATGGATGGTCGTGGAGTCAAGACCTGTGCCAAAGTTGTATCTTGCAACAATATTGGCCAATGTTTGGAGCCATAGCATTGTATTGAGTAATGAAAGAAACTTTGCTATGCGCTCCTTGTTCGTCCCTTTTATCCCTATATTTTAAAAGTTCATTTCTATCCATTTCTTGGACAAGAGATATAGTACTCTCAAGCTCATCCACTGGATATTGGCGTTCAATGAATTTATCTCTCAGTTCACCCGCCTGCCTGGAAAAATCCTCGACATTGGAGCAATTTCGCCTCAGGCGGATGAATTGACCTTTCGGAATGTTCCGAATCCATTGAGGATTGTGATGGCTATTAGCCAATACATAGTTGTTAGCCTGTACAGGTTTAAAGTATGTTCGTGTTTGGATCTGATTATCAACAACACTAATACTCAGATCCAAAAAATTGATCTCAAATTTATCATTCTGGCAGACAAATCTCAAATTCTTATTATTGTTATTAAGATATAAAATAAATGTGTCCAATGAATCAATGTCTCTGTCCCAAATGAAAATAATATCATCAATGTAGCGCCGCCAGAGCACGAGATTCGCACCAAACGGGCAGTTGTTCCAAATGACCACTTTCTCCCACTGGCCCATAAAGAGGTTCGCATAACTTGGTGCGAATCTCGTGCCCATAGCGGTGCCACATACTTGCAAAAAATACTGTGAATTAAAACAAAAATAATTGTGTGTAAGAATAAATCTAATCCCATCCATCAAAAAGGACTTAAGGGCAAGTGACATGGTGTGATCCTCATCCAGAGCTTCTTGTATAGCATGACACCACAATTGATGATCTATTATTGTATAGAGGGATGTCACGTCCCCTGTCACCCATATATAGTTAGGCTTCCAATCGGTCTCACGCAGGATTTGCAAGACTTGTGTAGTATCCCTTAAATGTGATCTTAATTTAACTACAAATGGCTGTAAATGATAATCGATAAATTGGGATAAATTAGATGTAAGTGATTGTATACCTGAAATGATAGGGCGGCCCGGTGGATTGTGAAGGTTTTTGTGTATTTTGGGAATAAAATAAAATAACGGTAAACGTGAATGTGAAATATTCAAAAAGTCATACTCATCCTGCGTAATGGCCCGATTGGAAAACCCCTTATCCAAAAGGGTGATCAAATCAGAGTGATAGGTGTCAGTAGGGTCGTGGGCTAGGGGGAGGTAAGTGGCAGAATCACCGAGAAGTCTCGATGCCTCTTGGACATAGTATGTACTGTCCATTACTACCACTCCCCCCCCCCCCTTGTCAGCTGGTTTTATGACAATCGACTCGTTACTAGCCAATATGTTCAATGCTAGTTTTTCTTCCAAACTCAGATTGTCATGTCGGATTTTGAAAGTACGACTTGACTGTTCCAGATCTCGTGAAACCATCTAAACGAAGGTATTCACGAAATGACCCTGGACAAATTTTGGATTAAACGTTGATTGTTTTTTGAAAAGAGTAGTTTTATAGGTATTAGTGTTCACAGGATCAATCTGGTTACTGATGGCATCTTGAGCAAAGTATTTCTTAAGTGCCAATTTACGGGCAAACTTGTGCACATCAAAAAATCAGCTGCCCTCCATTGAACCAGTGTTGTCTCTTATGATAGAGTTCATTATTTTTATTAAATATACGTTTTATAGATTGTTCACTAGGAGTTTTATTTATTAATGGTGCATAGTGTATACTGTATTACCCACAGTTGTGCGCTATGATGTGTGTTTGTTTTTTCTCTTTTCGTTTCATGGCCAGTCAAGCATTTATGCGGATTCTTTGAAGATCACAGGACTTTCCATATGAACATTTGGCGCCAGGTTTTCTTTTTCTATATGTGGTTTCTGTTTGTACTGGGCAGTAGGTACTAGGCAGCCTACCTTTATTTAAAGGGTATTGTTTATAACTTGTTTTTTTTACACTTTAGCGCTTTAGTCACATTTTCTTTTGTCTATCACTCAGATTTTTTTTTTTAGACCAAATCCGATTCCCCACACAAAGAGGAGAGAGAAGGATTTCCCCTCAAATCTCCCTCCAAATAAATTAGGGAGAGATGCCTGTGCTGAAGGGGCACACCTGACATACCCTGGGATATATGCTAATGGCTATGCAAAGTTTATTTCAATGAGTCAGATCCCCCAATTCCTAAAATGTTGCCCATTAGAAGTATACTGAGTTGACAAGCCTAAGGCACCTAATGACTGGACAGGTGTCTCGCGCCCCCCCCCCCCCCCACCTTCCTTTCTGGCATGTGGGGGTCATGTGACATCACGTCATGACCCCGCGGCGTCATTTGATGCCGTGTTGCCATGGCAACGTGTCACCAAAGACTCGGCTGGCAGCAGGTAAGTAAGTTACAGAGGCCCATTTAACCGCCCGTGCCCCCCCCCCCCCCCCAGCAAAATCTCCCGCCCCCCCAGTTTGCGCACCGCTGAATAGACTAATGTATACAGCAACAAAGGTGCCCTATGGCAAAACACTTCTTAGTAAATATGGCCTACTGTCTTTATCCATTATAAAATTAGAAGTACTAACTCAAGTTCACTAAAGTTTAACTTTAACCCCATGGGGTTAATTGCTTTTGCATAACCCAATTTGGCCAGTTTTCACTGGCTAATACCCAGACTCAGTGGACTGAATGTGTTAGGAATGGATATTCCATACTGTCACGGGAACTGCTATTTTAGTATTTTCATGTAATAAAATACCGGAATATGTGCCATTTGTATCGCCTCAGCAATATTCAGAGAAGGCAGCTCCATTTGTATTCAAAGCAACTAACGTGTCTGTCACTGCTTGGTGCACTACAGGTCTGAAATCCTCAGGGATCTTCGCAGCTGTCAAATTGACTTCCATCACTTCTTCCCGAGCTGAGAGACAAATTATCCAGCCTGCCGTCTGACTAGACTCAAAGATCGAACCTGCAATTTCTCACTGATAGAACTCCCAGTTCCAATCCAAATGAATACTTTAGCCTCCGTGAAAGCGGATGCCTGGGAATATATTTACTCTCTTTAGATGTATTTAGCAGGTAGGAGGATATGTTAAACAGAGGCAGAGAATGGTTGCAATAAAAGAAAGGACAACAGTGAACATCCAGTGCTCAACAACTAAGGAAGTGTTGTAGTCATCTTCCACAAAGCATTATAGTCCCTTCCAGCAGGAAAATGGTGAACCATTACAATGTCCCTTATGCTGCTCAGTTAAATTACATTGTAGTAAATGTTGTAGTACAATGAATGTATAAACAAATGACACAAATGCACACTACTTTTGTGAAATGAAGTGCACTCAGGGTATGAAAATTGCAAAGTATCTTAGAATTAGTCAATGGGAAGGCTTCTCTGCAGGTACAGTATCCAACACATTCCTCTCTAGGAACACTGACATTGCTCTCTAACCCCTAGATTCATCAAGCTCCATTAAGCTCCATTATGGGTTAAAGCACCTAAATTGACATTAACTCCCACTGACTTGATGAATCTGGGGGTTTAAATGATCTACATAACAGATGTATGAATACTATATGCATACCGCGCTATAACCATATATCACCAAGCATCTACACAACTCTCTGCAGAGATAATATACAGAATATAATACAGGAAAATGCAATATAAAATGGGAAGTGCATTAAAGAACATAAAACATAAAAGCTAGCCCCTGCTCAGAGGGGATGTGTTGGGAGACGTAGAGACAGAATGAATACACGTGATTGAATTCAGAATGAGCAAAAGGGTAAATGGGTATGTAGGGGATTGTACAGTCATAATAAAAAGAAGATATGCATTTTCATCATAGTATATTATTGGCGCCATTTGAAGCCATAAGAGCTTACACACTACTGTGATACAGGAGATTAAGTGAAAGGAGATTAAGTGATTTAGCTAATGTTACATAGGTCTTATTGTTTTTCAAATCCTCTTTGTAGTGGGGTAATCAAAGGCTGGAAACCAGGCTCCGATCAAAATTATCTTTACTATACTGTAGCAAAGTAGGCAGAGCAATAGAATGACCATATATCACAGATATAGGATAAGAAAGGCAGTCTTTACTCCCAGTTACAGGACTTAGCATAGAAAGCAGTAGTGTAGCCTTAAACTCAAAGCAGTTACGCAGGCAGTTTTCAGGAAACACAGGTAGTGCAATCACATCCTTCTCCTGCAGGCTGTCTGAGCTTTCTGCCTTAGCCCTGATATAGGGTTAGTAGCCTGGTAATTAATACAGTGCACCTGGACCTGAGTAATAGCTACAGTATGAGGCTCCAGGTATACTGAAAACCCAGCACTGGCTCTGACAGAGGCAGTAGGTATAATATGAAGGGGCAAGGTGTCTTTCCCTGTTATATTCTACAAAAGCTCCCATCAATGCAATTCTCCTAAATATGCAGGTTCTACTGTGTACAGCAACCAATATTAGTCTTTTAGTACCTGCACTGCCGTTCCATTAGTGTTTCTAATTTGGGAAGTCCTGATTTTAGACATAAATTTCCTTGCAAATCCTGGTCAAGAAATAACATTTCCTGGTAAAATCTCCATGACTACAAATTACGTAAAAGGTGATGGTGAGTATACAGTAAATAACAACAGTTGTAACGTGAATGAGAACAAGAGACACCTGTCTGTGTTATTTCCTTCCTTCTGTCAATTGTTCTGCATGTAATAAAACTGAAGCAGGCTGCTGTCAGAGAAACACACACATGCACTGCCCCTAAGTCCCTCCCCTGTCGCTAACTGACAGTGAGTTACATACCAACCAGGGACAAGTGCAAGCCCTATCCCATAATACATTAAATGCCACCCTCACATTTAACGTGTTGAATTCATGTAATTCTCTAGCAGACCTACAAGCTAGGGTGTGGTTTTCTTGGTCTGCTAAAGTGAGCGAGTTTTAACCTCTTATATGCTCCCTCACAGAGGCCCTCCATCTTCGTATAGAGCTTGGACGCTCGCAAAGGAGTTTTGCAGCCTCAGTATGGAGCTCAAAGTCTGTCAGGAAGAAATTTGCAGTCTTTGTGTAGAGCTGGCAGTCACCTAGAAAGAGTTTCACAGTTTTGGTACCGAGCAGTAGGTCTTTCAGAAAGAGGTTCAGGCTCTCAGTGGAGCCAGAGGTCTCTTGCCAGGAGGTCAGCTGTCTCAGAACAGACTTCGACATCTTCTAGAATGAGGTTCATACTCTCTGCATAGAGCTGGATACCTCATATCAGGAGATCAGCAGTCACCACACAGAATTGGAAATCTCTAAAAAGGAATTTCACAGTCTTGTGGCGGACTTGGAAGTCTCTCAAAAAGATGTCCACAGTCTTAGTACAGATCTTGAAGTCTCTCAGAAGGAGCTTCACACTCATAACCTAGAGCTAGAAGTCTCACTCCAGGAAACCTCAAGTCTCAACTCAGATGGGCGTCAAAGGAGGATGTACAGCGAAGAGGCCCTGAGGGTTATAGAGACTGTGAAAAGAAAGAATAGAAACTTGACAGAGGAGGTCTAATATCTGGCTGATTAAGACAGTAAAGTATTTAAGGAGAAGCAACAACTCCAACGAAGAAAGTTGGAAGTACAGTTAGCACTGGAAGATGCATAGGGCGCTCTTCACCAGGAAAAGAGCAAATCCCTAGCTCTGCAATAGGAACTCTCTTAGATCAGAGCAGACTCTGAAAGAAAGAAGAGAATCATGCTAACCCTCCAGAAATATGTCCGAGATCTCATCCAAGGAAGGTTGGAGAGAGAAAAGTTATCTGCGCATAAGCTCTGCAAGCGCTCATCATACAGGCTGCCTACAGAGGAACAAAAATTCATCAGCTGTGTGGCCAGAATAAAGCAGCCTGCCTTCTCCAGTCAATATGGGGAATGCAACGACAAAGAAAGAATTATGAACATTTGAAGCAATGTGTAATTTTACTCCAGTTCAAATGCTAGGAAGGGGCTGCAGCAAAGATGCTACAGAAAAATGAAGGAAACTGCTGGCATGAGTCAATACAGATTTAGGTCCTGCGTCACAACCAAGCAAGCTGTGCATTGCTATAAGAACACCCGCAATCCCGCCTCACTGCTAAAATCGACTTTCCACAAAATTCAGGAAGGAAGAACCGATTTACGACTCAAAAATGCAATACAAATCTAGTCATGCTACGGTGTCTGTCACGGGAGACCAGGGCTATCACACCAGGGATCAATTCGCCAGGCAGAAACATAGAGTTTATCAAATTAATTTATTGGAAAAAGAAATATCCACAACTATTTACAGTAAATCAACACACACACTTACAACTGGGAAACTGGGGTTACCCTATAAATCTGGATGCAGAGAACTCCCTAAAGAGATGTTCCCTGCTTTTCATCCTGCAATGTCTTCTGCAGCTTCTCCAAGTTACTCACAGCTTCTTCCCAGTTGCCTGTTCTAAAGAACTCTGAACTCCCAGTTAAAACTGAGCTGAGCTGATCTTATCTGATTTTGCTTGGGGTCTCCCTCCTCTCAGCTGTTTGCAATATGACACAACCTCTGATTGGCAGGGGGAAGTGCAACAAAAAACACAGTTAGATGCAAAGAGTTACTTGGAAAGATCACAGACAACTCTGCAACATTCCAGCTGAACATCTCATGAACCCCTGGTTCTTGAAATGCTGGAACCAGGCTTACAGTACAGATATATATAAATTTATACAAATAACACAAAGAAAAGTGCTTAGGCGCTACGTGCAATAAAATAAAATACTAACAATAATAACACAATGTGTACAGGGCAGCCAGGAACACCAGCAGAACAACACAAGAGAGAACACAAAGAACATATACAGACCAGCGCCCAAAAAGAATCCAAAGTCCCTAATAGAGTCCAAACACATGGAAGGGAAGATAATCCAAATGCTCCAATCACTGTAAGATCTCCAATCCGGGGGTCCGTGACATAGGGACAGAAACAAAGAAAAATAATAGTGTAATACGTAATGTTAAAATGGGACAAACAACATGAAACACTTAACAAAAGACAAACATAAAACAATCAACCTGAAAGAAAAAAAACTATTTAATAAAACAAACGGAGCCTGCTGCAGCGGGTCATCAAGGGGTTAAAACCCAAAACCCTACTTACAGCAGGACTGGAATAACAAGCATGTGGAACCAAGTGGGGCAGACGCCTGCAGCAGTGGGGGTCCTCAGGGGCTCCCTGTGTAGTATCTTTCCCTCTAGCTTCAAAACACTCTCCAAGATGGACGCCAAGAAAGGGAACTCCACACTCTCCTGCTTGCTAGCACTGCAGCTTCAATGATGCTGCTTCCTGCTTCACTTGATTGACACTTCTCACAACCAGTGTTACTCTTTGGGTCAAACTGAAAACAACAAAGGTGACAGGACACTTCTTACCACATATAAATATACACACAAATCTATTTATAGGACTCACAGTGAAGACCAGTCTAAACTCTGAAGAACCTGTTTCTAGAACATTGGGGTGAGCTTATATACCCTTCTATCACCCTATGTTGACATCACTGGTCACAAGACATACAAAGGAGTGGCTATTCCTTCTGCATAGTTATCCTACATCACATGGTGGGGAGGGGAGTGAGCTCACACAGTTAACCCATTAAGGCTGTTATCCCTTTATAGAAGTAGTAGTCCCCAGAGGGGGGCTACCTAAGCAACATCCGTTGTTCAGCAAATCCCAAGAGTATTTAGAGATATCACACAAAATCACATTTTCCAATGTATCTAAGGTGAAGCATTCTTAAAGCTGCAGTTCAGTTTTTTTTTTTTTTTTTAATTAATTTTTTTACTTCAATAGTTTCATGTGGGCAATCTCTACTTACCTAAAAAACTGTATAGCTGCAGGTCAATTCGTTCTCCATGTATTGATTGGTGAAATTTGGTGACATCATTAGTGAAGGGATATGTTTTTCTTCTGCTCCTGTCACTCAGTGGAAGCTCGTGAATATTCATGAGCACTCCTGCACTGACATGTGCTAGAGGGAGGGCAGGGCTGACAAAGGGGTGTGCCAGGGCTTGTGACAGGACATGAAGGGGCAGTGCCTTAGCAAATGTTTGTTAAAATAGAATACAAGAAAATTGGTCTTTCAAAGTTGTTTTTTTAAAAACAGAAAATGCTAAAAGTATTTTTTCTTACTACAGAACTGATTTATTTAAAAAAACGCGCATGCAGGATATTGACTGAACTGCCGCTTTAATAGGATTAAACATCCTGTGTTTGCACAGATGTTTACTGGTTGTTGCCTCTTCAATATCAGTCAATTGAAATATTCACAATTAATTTTGATTCCTCATCTGTCGGCGTGTTCAGACTTGTTCTACTTTTCGGCAATTTACACCTCCTCTGGCCTCTTTGCCTTCTGTTTAAACCTGTATTCTATATTTTCTGGACTGTCAAAATAGTTTGCTGTCTTTAATTGTAACTTGAATCTGAGTTAACAATAGAGGAGGTCTCTGCACGACTACAAAATCCTCCAGATCTAAAAAAAAGTCTTTGTGATTTTTCCAAGTATATATCTTGTCTAGCTCAGTAGTGGTCAACTGCAGTCCTCAAGACCTTCCCCCTCCCCCCCAACAGGTCAGGTTTGCAGCACAGATGGTTTAATCAGTGACTCGGTCACTGTTAACCATCCTAACCTCTTTCTGCAGAGTGTCTTACTTAAACTTATATAACACCCCTATCCCGCTAATCAGGATATATACAGTAGTCGATGTTCTCGGAGCTCACCTGTTGGAATTATCTGTAGCCTGAGCCTCCACGCTCAGGGAGCTTGGGGTATGATGCAGCAGCACTCCACCTGCAAGGGCCCGTCCAGAGGCAGGGGTAACCTCTCGCATGAACTATAGTCAATTAATAAACACTCACAGGCAACAGTGTAACCAAACATAAACTTACCCATAAGAACACAACCATAGGTACAACACATAACATAACAGTAATAACATAGGCAACCTTATTGGGGCACCTAACCCTGTGCCCCCCCACCCCCCTGTCTCCAGCCCTGGAGATAATTATACCCACTCTTATGCCCCTCTATGCAGGAACCCCTGACATGTGTAACTCACAATTGGATTACTACAATACCCAGGAGAATGTTGGAGGTAGCACTGCCCCTGTAGTTCTGAAACACTATTGGGTACCCAGCTGTAGCTCGGGCAACGGTTGTCTTGACCTTCTTCTGTGGTGCAGGGCCTCCGACCACACTCCCCTCACTCCTCACACCAGGTAGCAGCACACGTGGTCCCAGAAGAGGAAAAGGGATCTCTGCTATAGCACTCCCCGCTTCAGCGTCACAACCGGAGCAAATTAAATGATGGTCCCTAGCTATAGGCCACCCTACCACCCACAAGCTGCAGATGACACAGGGCCTATCTGGGGCCTAAGGGTATAACTGTCCTACTCCTGGAGATCTAGCAAGGCTCCCAATACAACCTGCTTGCTTCCCAGTCCAGCCATCACCGATTTCTTCCTGGGTCATAGTAGCCATATATCCAGTTCTGCAATGCATTTCAAGATGTCCGCCGCACTTACCCAGTAGTAATGTCCTGGAACTACATGAGCTTCCCCAGAGGCCAGGAGGTATTCCCTGCTACACTTATGAGACGCATTACATTTTAAAGAGAGGGTCTACACCACATGAGTCGCCTATCGTTTTACACTTTCTACTGTATTTCTGGATGCAAAAATGTAATAATAAGTAGATCAAATCTAAACTAAGTTTGTAATAATAGATATTACAGAAGGCTATGATAGAAATAGTAGTGATGTAGTGATAGTAGTATTAACCATCGCGTCAATTCCTGCATCACAAATCTGGGTAAAATATCGCTCCTGGTAAATTAGTAACGCAATGTGGATGTATTCTATCATAAAATTGCGGTGATAAGACGCGTTCTATTTTAATTTTTTTTACGTGGTGCAATATTCACTCCATTTCCAGGGAATTTGATATATCCAGGCCTAGATCTCTTATATCTAAAATTCCTTTATCTTTCCATATACTTGTAACGGTATTTCTGGCCCGGCCTGACCCACCCAATCTCACATTGGCCCCTGTGGTCTAACCGGACCCCATTACAGTGTAGATATGCCTGATGGTGCACCTGTTGGCTACAGGACTCCTGAGTCTCCCGCATGATGGTGTGTGGGGAGGACCCGTCAGACAGGCAGCTGAGGTAGTGTGCTGAGTCTCACCTAGTTCCAGTGCAGCGCCTCCACCTCACCAGGGCCCCTGCGTCCGCATGGGGATGATCCTGACGAGGAACTCCTCGGTGGTGCAACCTCCTGTGCAATCATTGGACTCTCACACACAGGGGTTTCTCTGATCAGCTCCATCTTTATTGTCACGGTGGGCATAGCTGCCCTCCACAATGGGTATATTCAGCCAATCATCTCGCCCGTGCTCCCTTTAGATAGGTATATCACCTAGATCAGGGATTCACTTATTCCCGCAGGAATCACTGTCCTGTGCCAGGTCCCTGGACACAGCCTCCCATGGAGTTACTATAACATAACTGACACTCTGATAGAACTTGAACTCCTTCCTGAGCTCTGACAAGAGCTGGAACTCTTCCTCAACTGAACTAACCCTCCTCCTCTCAGCAGAACTAACTTTTAAACACAGTGCTGTGCCTTATGTAAGCTTCTGAGGCTGACACACCTCTGACATCACTAACCATGGAGTCAGAGCATGTGACCAGTCCCAGCCATACACAGGGCACCCCACCAGGGTGTGAGGGGAAACCTCCATAATTACTGCTGGCATGCCCACACTTACCAGGCCTTACTGCCAACAGGAGAGATGACTGTAGGCATTTTACATGACCGCTACATTCTCCCCCTGGTGAATCCCACCGTCCTCGCTGGGACCTAAATTTGTATACCTCTTTCCAGGAAGCACTGTAAAATGGAACACACATAATTAGTCACAACATTACAGTACATCTCTTCATCATAACATAACAGATACATCCTAACATAGATGTATAACAACCAGGGTTACTCCCTTATGGAGTATCCATTAGTGGTACTACCATACCCTCTTACGGTGGCTTGCGCACAGCATGGTCCACTGGGCTTAAAGCAGCAATGCTGTAACCCTCTGCGCGACACTTCTCATGTAACCCGCCAGGATCCCAATCTTCTTCCCCTGATCCTTCCTCCTCATCAGTACCATATCCCCTATCCTCACCAGTGGAACCCAATTTAAACTCAATTTCTCCTTCCATGAGGGTTTCAGGGACATACAGGTACTCCAACCTGTGGGGCGCTTTGTACTTAGCTATAATAGCCCTCTCGGCCCGGCTGCTCCTAGTCAGCTCTGCGTTCTCTGCCCTCCCTGGCAACACCCATGAGAGGGGCTCGTCTGTGTCCACGGGGTCAGATAATATCCCAGGCCCCATAGGCTCTATATTATGCTGACATATCTGAAACCATCGTTCCTGCATCTTCCTCTTCTTCTGGGCCGGTGTAAATTCCCCCACCGCCCACCATCGGGTCTCCTTACGTTCCTCAGACCCCCACTCTAGTGAGTCCCCCTCCTCTGTATTCCCCCAAGAAGATATCCCCGCGGTTCTTTCCGAGCGAGGCTTGGACCATAGGTATGATCCCGGTACCTATTCCTCTGCCGAATCGGTTACATTAGGTACCCACCGGGCCATCGATGCCATACCCAGTTGCCCTCCACCCCTGGAACCCCCCTCTGAAGCGTAACTGTTCAGTCTCTCCCCAGTCCGTTCCTCACCGGTTCCCTGGGACCCTCCCGATATTCCCAAACTGGACGTGGACCCACGGGAAAAGGTGACTGGGACAGGGGCTTTATCTAGGGCATGAGTTTGGGCTTAGGGACAGGTAATGGGCATCCGCGGGGTTCCGACCCGCTCTCTGCCTTCGGATAGTCCCGTATCATTGTGCGGACGTGCCGTTGGTTGGGCCTCACCCGTCTCAGCTCTCCTCGCAGCCTGCCAGCTCTGTGTTGACACAGGTGATCGGGAAGCACTGCCCGATCGCCGAGGCGTTGTGGTTCTCTCTCTGGTCATTCCGCTACCTCCGCCGAAAGTGACGTCATCACCGGAACCGGATACTCCGCCATCTCGCGATGGATCCCCAAGCGGGATCTCTTCCTCCACAACGACATCCGCCGCCGGAAGTGAGGGTTCTGCTCTTCGCTCTGCTCCGGCCTGGGCTAGGCCTTCCTCCGCCGTTGCCACCACCGGCGCCTGGGGAGGGTAAGGATGTATCTCACCGCTCCGTCGGCTCGGGATGGAATCTTCTCCTCCTTCCGCGCTGTAAGTCACCACGGCCGTGGGACTCCGCCGCTCCGGTTGTCTCTGCACCGGCGACACGAGACTCCGCTCCGCCGCGACACAGGTAAGTGCCGGTTCTTTTCCCGCACCGCTGTAGTGGCCCGCCGGTAGGCGCATCACCACCGTCGTTAGGGTCGCTTGTTCCTCTTCCGAGGAGCCGAACTCCGACTCGGGGAGTGGCACTGCCGCAGGGGACCGACGGTGAGGTTCCGGGTTCTCACCGCGGTTGTAGACCCCTCTCTCTTCAGGCTCCGTTCTGATCATTAGGAGCGATCCCCATTCTCCGGGATCAACTGGTTCGGTGCAGGCCGCACGCGGGGCTTCAGCCGTCAGCATGGCTGTGTCCGCCCCCGCCTTGACTACCAGGGAGCATCCTGGCAATGAGTAGGGATATACCCCAATGTCCATCTCGCTCTTGGTAGTGCTGGTTACAGGAGACACTTTGCACAATGGTCTCTCCTGTTCACCAGCTCGCAACTGTGGGACAGGAAGCTCACACCCAGCTCCTCCCTCAGACAACTCGGGTCTTGGCTGGCAGAGATAGAGACCCCTCCCCCTGGTGAATATTTGGGGAGGGTCCCACAAGTTAATTGGATGTCCTTTAATTGAGGCCGCACCTCTTTCAGTCCTGGTGGGCGCGGTCTGCGTTTTCGCGCCAGTTTCCTCCTCAGAGCTGGATTCCTTTCCCGCGGCTAGTTCCCGCCTTCTCCTTGCAGCAGCTTTTTGCGCAAAGTATCCTTTCTTGCAATTCACCTCCACGGCCGGAACTACTTTTTGTAGTGGCGCCGTCTGAATATCAGTCCCTGGGCCCAGTGGGTGCATCCCACAGGCCATAGTTGAAAGTCACTCCCCCTGGTAGAAATCAGGGGAGGGTCCCATAAACTCGGCGGTTGACTCAGCACAGGGGCTGAATTAGTCACTGTCCATCCCGGCGCAGCCATAGCTTTCGCGCCATGCCCCCCATCAGGGCGGGGCTCTGCTGTTTGCGCCATTCCCGGCCAGCTTTTTGCAAGTCCTGCACCAGCCACATTTTCTATGACTGTCCCATGCGGTGTCCCTAGCAAGCGGGAACCGCCATTTTGGTTGACTTTTACGCCCAAAAAGTCCATTTGTTTGCTTTCCTCACGGGGTTCTCCCCCAATTATTACAATTTCCTCACACTCTTCAAGGGTGGCCCCTCGCTGTCCCAGACAGGATAAAAACGGGGCAGCCACGGCCTTCGCTCCGCTCCAGAGCAGATTGGTCAATGATAACTCGGCGACAGTCTGCTCTTCAGTGGGTTGCACGCCACGCCACGGGTGCCCTCCCCATCAGCCTCTGTCCGCCTTTCATGTTCTCCGCCCCACGCGGATCCTCCACTCTCTCGTAACAGTTATCATACATGGGGCTCCACTCTGCGGGGCAGCCACCACACCGGTACAATAAAGATTAGCTTCAGATGCACCACCACATGTGTACCTTATCTAGGTTTGACCCAGTGTTGCACTACCTCAGGCTAGGCTCACTCTCTCAGTGTCTGCTGTGGCTCCTTCCTCCCAGTCTGTGCTCCCTACGGTGAGTGTCTGGAATGGGCTAGGTACTCTGGCTCTGCCATGCAGTACTTGGGGCGTCTACCTGTCTTGGTCAGCCTAGCGCAGACCCTCTCCAGGACTCCTGACCAAGTTAACAGGCTATCCCTTCTGGCATCCTACCAACTAGCACTGCCTCAAGGTGACTCGGTCAGCTATAACCCGGCTCCAGACCCCTCACTCCCTTCAGGCCCCTAGGTTGTCCCTGCGAACTGACAATATCCCGTCAGCCCCCTGACCACCCCTAGGTCCGTCCCTACGCAGCACAAAGTGGCAGCAGACACTCTCCCTGTTTCCCAGTGTGCCTAGCTAGAGCCTGTCCTGATGACAGATCTGATCTCAGCAGCTCGCCTCCAAATGTAACGGTATTTCTGGCCCGGCCTGACCCACCCAATCTCACATTGGCCCCTGTGGTCTAACCGGACCCCATTACAGTGTAGATATGCCTGATGGTGCACCTGTTGGCTACAGGACTCCTGAGTCTCCCGCATGATGGTGTGTGGGGAGGACCCGTCAGACAGGCAGCTGAGGTAGTGTGCTGAGTCTCACCTAGTTCCAGTGCAGCGCCTCCACCTCACCAGGGCCCCTGCGTCCGCATGGGGATGATCCTGATGAGGAACTCCTCGGTGGTGCAACCTCCTGTGCAATCATTGGACTCTCACACACAGGGGTTTCTCTGATCAGCTCCATCTTTATTGTCACGGTGGGCATAGCTGCCCTCCACAATGGGTATATTCAGCCAATCATCTCGCCCGTGCTCCCTTTAGATAGGTATATCACCTAGATCAGGGATTCACTTATTCCCTGTGTAAGGGGCTAGAAGGACTGATCCTGGTATTTTTCGACCTGAATTGAAAACATATTTCGGTTTTAATAGGTACAGCCACTAGCAATGTTTAAAAATGGTGTAAAAGTTTGGAAAGAATGTTAATTTTGATAGAACACATTTGACCGAGCCATGAAATTTGGTAACTATTTCATTTGGTGAGATCTCTTTGAATTTGTGAAATCAGATTGAGGTAGTTATGCAAAGTCTGGTAGCTCCTAGCTAAATAGATTCCTAGATATTTAAGGTGAGTTTCTTTCCATTTGTATGTAACCCCCCCTGTCCGTTTCTATAGGAGTTTACATCAGATAGATTATTTACATGACTGTGTTCAGTTTATCATGCTTTTTTAGGGTGTTGGATTCGTGCAGGCTGGGCATAGATATGCAGATGGAATAAAAATGGGTGCCAGGAACTTTTATAGTACAAACAAAGAGCTTTAGTCATATTCGTTGATAATGCTCCACATACAAGGGTGGCCGGCTTCACATAGACTTAACTGGTGCCAAACTCTGTGTTACTCTGTGCTTCTTCCCATGGTAGCTCTCATTTTTACACTGGGGCGTCCTTCGGTGCACTCAAGACCTCTTTCCTCTTGTCAGCACCCTTGTGTACTGAGGGAAATCTCTTTCCTGTGGCTCACATGACATTCTTTCACAGAGCTCTCATTAGGCAGGTGGAGTCTGGTCAATTGCCTGGCTGCACTTAACTATCTCCCTTCTGGATTTAGAGGCAGTTTCTTCAACAGGGATAAGTCCCTGTTACAGGCCCCTAACCCTTACACTACCATAGTATTGCCCACAAAGGGGGCTACATGTAATTAAAATTTAGCTGTACTGTAGTCATTTTCCCTCATGTTTAGGGAGCATTAAATTCAAAGCTCCAAATTTATTTGTGCTTATTTTATATCTGAATAGTTTTCTGAATTCTAATAATGTCATTTAGAAGTTTGGAGTGATGTCAAAGGATTTGACAGCGTTAGGGTGATAAGATCTGCAGAAAGCAAGAATGTATACATTTTCTTAGCAATTTTGACACCCATGATGTTAGGATTGTTTATGACTGTACAAGATAGTGGCTCTATCGATAGGCTGAACAATAGGGGGTAGACTTGCCTGTGCCATTAGTGATTTTTATTATTACATTGCCTCCTCCTGTAAGATTAAAGGAGGCCACTGAGTTTTGTACAAAGCTTGGACACCTTTGTGAAAGGGGCCCTCAAACGAAAGGTCTCTAACGTCTTGTTATCCTGTGAAATGCATTTTGGCATTAAGCTTACGTTGCCTTGGTTCAAGTAAAATGTATATGTTATCGCTTTCATGGTATTGTCTAATGCTTGACGTTCACTTACAACTCCCACCTGATCAATATGAATTAGTCTAGGGAGAATTGGATTAAGTCATGATTTTGCTATATCATTTTAGATCCATATTTAGAAGGGATATGGGTCTATAGCGCTTCCATCGTAACTGTTACGATGCGCGGAACACGCCCCCTGCGGCGTGTTCCTTCCTTACATGTTTACTTCTGATTGCCGCCCTCTAGCTGCGAGTCACGATTCGTGTGTCTTTAAGGATTCTGAAGCAAACAACGCCATCTTGCTTCCTGGCAAATCCTGCAATCTTCCTCCTGACAGGAAGTAAGCCTCTCTCTGACTTTCTCATTGCTAACAGCTGCCACTTCCTTGTAAAAGCAGTCAGTGGCTACCTGCCCAGGGCCCTGCAAAGTACTACCCCAGTACTCTATGCTGTTCCTGCCTGAACTTCCTCTGGGACCTGTACTCATCTCCTTTGGATTCCGGAAGACTGGGACAGTCACTCATTCTACCACTGAGGTTAGTTTACCGTCGGGTAGGGTAGGACCTGCTGATAGGGTTTACCTTGACGTGGTAGCAGGCTTACAATACCTTGGCCAAAGTATTCAACTAAACAACCCTTAGTTTGAACTTAGTATTTGCTGCACTCTTCTGTTTATGGCACTATGCCTTTAAGGAGGCTGGACGTCCTCCAAGAAGCAATTCTATTGTTACCTTGTGCTCTGGACTCTACCTCCCCTGCTCCTCTCTAGTTCTCGTTATTAGTACCTGAGTATCCTGAGTATGCTGCTACTTTCCATGCAGAGGCCTGCGTTCCTGATTTCCTGAGGCCTGCTGCTACCCTCACGCAGAGGCATGTGTCACCATATTTCCAGAGACCTGCTGCTACTCTCCACGCAGAGGTCAGTACTGCTACTCCCCACGCTAAGGCCTGTGTTCCTGAGTTCTTAAGGTCGGCTGCTATTCTCCACGCAGAGGTCTGTTCAAGACTCCTGTGTTGAAGCGTTGGCTTTCCCCTGCGTTGGTGCCTGAGGATGAGCACTCCCGCTCTGCTGTCAGAGCATGTGCACACATGCAACTGGGCCAGTCGTGTCTCTGAGCTTGGCTCTGCACCTCCGGACGTGTCGTGCATTCTCCTGCGCGCGGCGCGGTCACATGACTAGGTGCGCCGATCCCCAGCTGCGCGGCAACTCACTCCCATTCGTCTCTCCTGCGGCTTCCCCACCTCACTACTGGGTCCCTCCCTTTCTCTGCGCTTGTGTGTAGGAGCACAAGCGTAACAGTAACAGATTCTTCCCTTCCTTATGGATCAGAAAGGTACTGGGGTTTTGCTACTGTACCTTCTAAAACAAGCTTAATAGTTTCAATATAGTTAGATATTAGGACTTTTTTTTATAATATTCATTACATATTATAAAATATCTGGGTCAGATAGTGGCACTTCCATTTAACCACTTCCATTATTTCTATTGCAGTGATCTTGGCATTAAGGCATATGAGGTCACTTCAGACCAAATGTCCACGTTCTGTGCCCAGACTCCTTACTGTCCGCTGCCACCAGAGCCTGTAGGGTAGGCTCAACCCTATTATACCCCTATGGGCTTCCCCAAGACATAGGTTACAACTAGCCGGACACAAGGATCTAATAAACTTTGGGTTTATTATTCGCAGCGTACAACAACAGATAATCCAACATCTCGAGGCTAGATATAACATATATGGGCAAATACTCACAAAAGGGGCTAATTACTGTCCTCCCAGGATTCTGCTGATGCTTAGCGATCCTGGGCTCCTTTAGTCCTTGTGAGTGGCTCAGGCTGAGCCCACGTGTAGTCCAGAAAACAAACAGACCTATAGGGAAAAGAGGAACAAAGGTGGCTAGTAGCATCCTGGCTACCCAGGCCAGCATCGTTGGTAGCCTCCTCGCTACTCTGCTATTGTGGTGGGGACCACCATCCACTAAAGCTGGATGCCTCAAACAAAGTAGATCCCTTCCAAGGAAAACAGAGGGAAATGGTTAGTAGCCTCATAATATCTTTAAATCTAATTGCTAACTTGATTGTTCTAGCAGATTGATTTTTGACTCGTCGATCTCTGGGTTTTGGACCATGTTAAAATTCCCCTCTATGATTAAAGATTTTAGAATAAAACCTTTTAATACTGTTGGTCTAAAGTTCCATTTAAAAATTCTGTTGATCAATAAGAGCATATATATTTGCAAGCGTAATCTCTGAGCCAGCTGGAGAACGTGAATGAATATACATCTACCTTTCGAGTCTTTTTTAATCTCTTGGATCTGCAATGGAATGTCATATTTGATTAATATGGCTACACCGCTCTTTACTGTTGTATGAAGAGAAATCTGCTTTAGGGTAAGTTCTGCTGAAAGTGTTAGGAGGCTGATGTCTATTAAAATGTGTCTCTTGTAAGAAAACAATGTCAGCTTTCTGTCTTTTAAATTCTATTAATGCTAGTCTGTATTTGTGATTAGAATTGAGACCTTTCACATTTAGTGAATTCAATTTGAATGATATTTGGTTAGACATATTGGGTTAACGAGTGATCACCCTCTTTGTATGTTCTCAGGGTTTGTGAATTTGGTCTTGGTTACATGGGGCTTATTGCAGTACTGTAGCTCCGAAGTTGTCATTGCCAAACCGCATGGTGTGGAATATTCACAAGTAGCGGAATGAAATGTGAGAAAAAAAATGGTATTCTCTATTGCAAATTACTTCTTCTGAACAGCTTCTAAAAAAAAGGACATGTGATAAGGGCTTACAGAATTTATTTATTTATTTATAAAATATTTTACCAGGAAGTAATACATTGAGAGATACCTCTCGTTTTCAAGTATGTCCTGGGCACAGAGTAAAACAAATAGTACATGGTTACAAGTACAGTTACATAAATGAACAGGGTATACATTATATACAAGACATTGCGTGCACAGTTAAAGAAAATATATATTATGAGCGTATGAAACAGTTACAGACCAGGTTAAAATGTGAGACAGCCTTAGATTTGAAAGAACTTAAACTGGTGGTGGATGTGAGAGAAACTCTGGTAGGTTGTTCCAGTTTTGGGGTGCACGGAAGGAGAAGGAGGAACGTCCGGATACTTTGTTGAGCCTTGGGACCATGAATAGTCTTTTGGAGTCTGATCTCAGGTGATAAGAGTAGCAAAGCATGTCAATCCTTGTCAAAGTCAATGAAAGTTACACTTCAGAGATACTAGAATACTGTAGGCCTCTATATCTTTTTGATCCTGTAGAATATGTGGTTCCAGGTAAAGAGGGGAGAGTGAGTAACAAGGGGGAAGGGGAACAATCCTAAAATTCCTGTAACAGTGTATAAGGGTTGAGAAAGGAGGGGGTTAAGGGACCAAGTAAACCTGGGTAAGTGACATATACCGGTCTACACGAAGATGGGTATCAAGGGTCCCAGGCCTAAGGGGAACCTGCTGACACCGAACATGTGTAATCACCTGGAGGGGACTCTGCTTCTAGTATTCAGAAGAGGTTCTTGTGAACTGAATAAAATAAATAAGGGTAGGACCCCCACTGTGCATTATTTTATTTTTATATATTTTATATACAGTGTATATATTTTTTTTGCAGCTGCTTTGGACCTGCAGTGTACATAACTTGCAATCTGTGATAGAGGTCTTCATCGATATAATAGTGTCTAATAGGCTTTCTTGATGATCCATTATTGGAGTGATAGGGGTTTGAGACTTTCTTGCACAAACCATTTCACACTTAATAAAGCTTAAAAGATTCAGTATTCACACTGTTTTTGACAAAACAGACAATCACAAATACTATTCAATACACCATACCAGTTCAGACCATTTCCTTCCCATCAGAGGCAAGCCTCTAGAATTGTCCAGCACCCGACAGGACATCTCAGGAGTATCACCTTGTTGTTAAAGTCTCTAGACCAGGGGTGCACAAACTATTTGCGCTGCGCCGCCCCCCCCCCCCCTGCCTGATCCCCCTTGAGCTCACGCCCCCCTACCTGGCTTTCCGACGTACGGGGGTCCACGCCATGCCATGATCCCGTGGCGTCATTTAATGCCGCATTGCCATGGCGACTTGTCATGTGATGTCACGTCACATGCTCCTACGACGGTTTGATGCCCCGTTGCCATGGCGACTCGTCACACAGCCGGCTGAATCAAGGTAAGTGGAGTGTTGCAGAGGCCTCACGCGATCCCCCAGCATTAAATTAAATGACTTGGGGAAGAGCCTGGGGCCCTCTGCAACCGAACGTGCCCCCCAGAAAAATCTCACGCCCCCCATGGGGGCGCGCCCTCCAGTTTGCGCACCGCTGCTCTAACAGCCTGCTCTACGCAGACATTCTGTATCTGAGGGATGGCATATCCGAATCAAGGGGACTGAGCCCTCTGAGTGTTTCCAGGGCATATCCGGTGATGGGGTAAAGAGTGTGATTTTCTGAGATGGCTGGGAAGGGCACGTTACAATGTTGCATACCAGTATACTTACTGGAAAGACACAGAAACAAGATAGGATGCTCTGGTTATATTTTTCACAAGTTGCTTAGTTGCTGTGCAAATTATTAGGCTGGTGTTAAAGCACATACAGGTCAGAAAAAAATCCTTCCATTTATCCCCTCCTTGAACAATACAAATTGGCACAATATACAAACACATATCTTGATAATACTGTAGGTATAGTGTTGCCAATTTAAGTTCACTTGTGCTAAATAAAGTGTACTCCATTTGCCAGAAGTGTCATTTTATTGTTGTTAAATTAAAATTCATTCAGGACCAAAAAATTGGAATTATCCTTTATTCAAATAAATGACCAAAAACTGGAACGATAAAGTGTATACTCTTACATACATTAAATGCATTTATTGTACATTGCTTAATGTACTTTGTGTACTGAATACTGCATACATTAGGTGCATTTAATTTATGCATTCTTAATTTAAAATAAGATATGATAGATGCAGCAGAATTCTGTGCATAACATAAGCAATATACCTAATAAACTAATACTTATAAATTAGGTTAGCCTAATAAGGTAATCTATTTATGCAAGTAGGCCTATTTCCCCTAAAGGCTTAGCAAAGCTGCAAATTCTCAGCAAAAATGTGGGATTTTTGCTTACAGTATTTACACACAATACAACATTTTGCGGCTTTGACAAAATTCATGGACAATACTATATGCTAAAAAAATGTTGATCCACTTTCACACCCATTCACACATCATTCTCTAATGATTGTATTGTATGTCTTTATTTATATAGCGCCATTAATGTACATAGCGCTTCACAGTAGTAATACACGTGATAATTAAATATATAACAGATAATATAAATAACAGATCATGGGAATAAGTGCTTCAGACATAAAAGTAACATTAAGGTAGAGGAGTCCCTGCCCCGAGGAGCTTACAGTCTAATTGGTAGGTAGGGAGAACGTACAGAGATAGTAGGAGGGAGTTCTGGTAAGTGCGTCTGCAGGGGGGCAAGCTTTATGTATCATGTGATCAGTATTATCCTTGTTTAAGCAAGTGTGTCTTAAGGCTGTTATATAGTTATATACTGTTGCGGCCCCTTTTATTCTCCTACATCTACAAATTTTTTCCGGGATTTTTTCCGAACGTCACGCACTTTACCTTGTTCATGCCGCATTAATGGCGAGACAGCGCTAATACAATGGACTGTGTGTGTGTGTGTGTGTGTGTGTGTGTGTGTGTGTGTGTGTGTGTGTGTGTGTGTGTGTGTGTGTGTGTGTGTGTGTGTGTGTGTGTGTGTGTGTGTGTGTGTGTGTGTGTGTGTGTCAACACAAATGTAATAAATATTTTATTTTTACCAAAAAATTTTTTTAATAAATAATAAATTACACATACATACACACATAAACACACATAAACACACAAACACTGTACCTTCACAGCTCTCACAGTATACATACAAAAAGCATGCGGCACGTGCACGCGCGTTCGCATAGGCACCCGCAGCCGCACGGCAACATGCTGTATAGAACGGGCCTTAAGGTGGGTCTTAAAGGTGGATAGAGTGGGTGCTAGTCGGGTATTGAGGGGAAGGGCATTCCAGAGGTGCGGGGCAATCAGTGAGAAAGGTTTAAGGCGTTTAAGGTTTAAATTATGACTCCTTTCCTGGTTGATGCAGGGAAAGTAACAAACAAGAATATACAATGTAGGTCTGGTTAATTTAAAACTCCTTCAAAATTAGAAATTCTTTATAGCAGTTTATATATTTAAAAAGCAAATTGACCAGATACTTAAAAATCTATCATGCATGCATTATACTTATATAATATTTAATGAAAAACATAGCACAACCTAAATACTATCTCCTCCTGTTCCATGCATATCAACTGCCAGGTTCGTCGACAGGTGAGGACAGCCTGGACAAGTGTCCCAGGGCCGGTGGCCGTGGGGGGAAGGACAGCCGACAAAGTAATTGCCGCAGGGCCCCGGCTTTCCCCCAGCTGTGGGCCTACCTCCACAGTGACTAACCCATGTTTCTGACACCGGGCCTCCCTCTCATGCGGCACGCGCCAGAAGCTGGGCCAAGCTTACTTTCGGCATGCTGATGTCGGAGAGGCCTGTCATGTGGCAGCGTCGGAAGCTTGGCGTGGGACAGAGTGAGGGAGAGGCCTTCAGCTGGGGAGAGTTTATTCATACTGATTGTTCAAGTATGTATATCTTAACCAATGTTATGTTTATCAACATCATCAATTTTATTTGTAATTTCAAAGTAAACTCGATTCATTACCTTATTTTTCTTTGGAGTGCTTCAAAGGGGTCTAATAATAATATGATCCAATATCAATGTACAACTTTTGATTATCCAGTCATTGAGGAATTTAGGCTGGTATTTCCGTTACCTCTATCCCTGTGAATCATTCTAAGACTTTTGCATTAGTCTTTTATGTGTCTATGGTTGTTTGTTAGTAATTTAGACCCGCGGGCTACAGCCACTCCCCTCTGCTCTGATTAATTGATGCAGTATGCGCCAAGGGCCATTGTTGTTATGTTGCTAAGCAACATCGGCTATTTAGGGGAGTTCCTGAGCTGTTTGGCCAACCTCTGATGAAGTTACTATCGGTGCAAAAACACATCAGGACGCCACGTTGCGCGTGGTGACGTCACTCCAGTCCACATGCACGACGCTACCAGTGGGAGTATTGAATGAGTACATCTGGCTTTTGCAGAGGTTCACAGGCGTTCTAACCAACGAGGGAAGGCAGGGAGCTCCCTAAGAACAACACCGTTGGAGTTCGGTGGGTGAGGAGTCATTTAGGACTATGTTCAACATCCCTCATGGTTGAGCTCCAGGTACCCACTCCGCATCGTGTTACTGGCACTGCACATGCCTGTCTGCCTACACTACACACCAAAGGAAAAACACTCCAACGCACAGCCCTGAACAGAGTGGGTCCCACACCAAAAAGACTGATAAAAATATGTATTATCCTTTATTAATCCATAGTTAAAAAACGGAGGTAGGTACCCTCCTACGCGTTTCGGGCAATCCGCCCTTTATCAAGAAGTAATATGCCCCCACCAATGTTGGCATTTAAATACCTATCAGTGCAGACCCAATTCGCGCCAAAATCACCACCAAATGTGCCCGCCCACAAATGTAGTGACATCACACGCAATGTGTGATGACGTCACGCATCACGACACGCTCCTGCACCGCCCCCCGACACCGTCATGGCAACCAGCCTGCGTCCCATGGTGCAGGAGAGTCGGGCCATGCCTCGAGCAGCTCAATCCCAGTCCCCTCCTACACTGGAAAGCAGTAAAATGGAGGAGGAACCGGGCTATCGACGCATGTCCAGGCGGCCCGCCCCCCTCCCCACAGAACAAGATGACGCGGGCATGTAGACACACGGGGCCAGGACAAGCTGCGCGCGCATACAAGGCATGAACACCATTATTGAAGCAGCAACGTGCTCCTATTTGGATTCACCATCAGATCCGATATTGAACTTATTTTCATCAGTTCGTCGTTTGGTTGGAATATATTTTAATATTTTGTGTTTTTCTTTTTATTATAATTTATGTGTGTTTTAATTATTAGGTGTATTTAACATCCTTTGGTCACATTTATTTATGTGGCCTTAATTGCTCATTGTTTGGTTACATTCGGTATTTTATACCAAACCCTAACTTTAACACACATATTTTGGGAGCACGTTGTAGCGCTACTATAGTGTGTGTGTGTGTGTGTGTTTATATATATCCCCGTCACTCTGGTCAGTCAGCATCCAGGATCTGCAGTCCAACTCTCACTTGAAGCTGCAGGAAGATGGTAACTGGTGCAGGACTCTAGAGGCCACTTTCGGCAAACAAATCCAGTCTTTTGGAGTTCAAACAGTGTCTCCTATAGCAGCTGGCCACAATGTTGATCCGCGCTCGATGCAGCCCATCATGCGCATGCGTGGTGACGCAATACCGCTCCCTGACGCGTTTCGTCACGCAACCGCGACTTTCTCAAAGGGTTGCTCTAGATAGGTAGATAGGTAGATAGATAGGTAGATAGATAGATAGACAGACAGACAGACAGACAGACAGACAGACAGACAGACAGACAGACAGATAGATAGATAGATAGATAGATAGATAGATAGATAGATAGATAGATAGATAGATAGATAGACAACAGTCCAACAAGAAAGTCTCTTATCTGTTCTTGTAGCTGTAGGGGAAGGTCTCTCTGCTCTCATGAGTCCGCACCCTTGTGTGCTATGGAAATGTCTGTGTCCAGGTCTTGTCCCCTTTTCTTGCAAATGCAATCAAGACCCTCTTTTCTTTAGGGCTAAGGAAATCTCTGCATTCTTTCTTTTCCTTGGTCAGCTCCCTTGTGAGCTAAGGTATCTCTCTCCTGTTTCTTAGATCAGGCTTTTTCTAACAGCTAATCAGCCAGGTGGAGTCTGGTTGATTACCTGTGCAATTAACCAGCACACTACTGGATTTAGAGTCAGTTTTTCCCACACCCTATGGGAGGTCTCCCCGTTACCAGGTGTATGGTGCATGCTACCTGTTGGTTCATAAGAGGCTGAGGTGTCTGCCAATGGTTGTCGAGACTGCAGGACAGGCTTCTGGGGTATATACCCAACATTTACTCCATGTTACACAGCGCCTCCATCTGCTGTAGGCTCCAGATGTATGAAGGTAATCTTCCACAGCAGAACTGACTCCTCTCTCCTAGGAATGATTATACGCCAGGCAGGAGGTATATAACAGGAACCGGTTTATTCTTCTTCTCAGCACAGTCTCTAGGCAATTCTGCCCAATGCAGTCACAGCTCTGGTCTCTCAAACTTCAGATGGTCCCTGGACCTTCACTATGGGTCAAGGGCCTCAGCAGCAGACCTAGCTCTTCCCTTATCCTCTAGCAGGACCAGGGGAATAGGTAATCACTCACTATCCCCCAAAGGGAAGAGGACCAGGGCCTGCCAGTGCACAGAAGTCTGGTGTTATACCTTGTCTCTATCACGGTAGAGACCCAACTCACAATTTAGAGATGTAACCCCCTTAAGTACAGTAGGGGGAAGGCACCAGGCCTGAACCAAGGATTCGGTAAAACACAGACCTGATCCCACCTCCTCCCCTGTCACTCAAGGGTACTGCCTGAGTGGTAAAAACAAATGATTGGTCCTAACATTGCCTGCTGTTACCAGGACTGACATGTCAGGATAAGCAGAATAGTAGCCAGACATGGCATGGCTACATATTGTGGCAAACTGCTCCCTTTCAGAAGCGCTGCTGCTTGCCCACGCTCTTCCTGACACAGTCTTTTATGGTTTGTTTTGCATAAAAGGAGGACACACACTTGTATACACACAAGGGGCACTTAGCCCATAACCTTCAGCGGCTTATTCTTCCATTAGTGACACTATACATTTTTAATCACTGTCACTTTAAGAACAAAATAAACTCATAAAAATAACATCTACTCCTGTCTGGAGTCTAACTCATATGCATATCTCACATGCATATCCCTATCTGCAATATTGGCTGGCTAAGCCAGTTACCAACTTAAAAATAACACACCGATAGAATAACATTGAGTCCTTCATTGTGAGGTGGGGACAGCGTCCCATTAGATACTCAGATGCTGCAGTATGTGAAGGGGCTGTCCTCCCCGAACTGGGTGCAGGGGAGCTGCGATACCCTAGCCTCTAGGTGAGAGAGTGAAAAAGCAACCCTCTCTGCTCTAAATACCTTTTCTAGTAATTCGGAGAGCAGGTGTGGGAAAAACCAGAAACACCTGGAGTTTCTATCCCACAGTCTCAGTAACTGTGAAATTGTGGAATGGATCTCTTCCATACTAAGTCTGCACTTTCTTCTATAAATTAGACAGAAAGCTGCCCATTATCCTGCGACTATGTCACAATATGTAAAGGTTTTTTATAGAGGGGGTTATTGTATTGGAGTGATGGGGGTTTTGGTATGTATTTGGGGGGGTTGTATATATCTGGGGATGGGAAGATTTTTATATTGGACGTGGGGTTTTTGGTATATATTTTGTGGTGGGGATTGTTTGAGGGGGAGGGAATGAGTGTGAGGAGGGGGATTGAGTGGTGTAATTGACGGAGGGAGGGGGTGAGTGAGGAAAAGAGGGTGTAAGAGTGAGACGCAGGAGACAGAAATACATGTGCGGCGGGAGGCAGCAATTGCGTGATAGTGGGGTAATTGATGGAGGGGTGAAAGTTGAAACAGAGGGGAGAGAAATAATGGGTAGAGGGAGGGAAATAGAGGGGGCTCGCAAGGTGTGAAATGGGGGTCTCATGAGGTGCTAAATGGAGAGGCTCGCAACTCCGCCGACAAGGGGGGGGGGTGAGGGGAGCGGTCATAAATCTAGTCTTGGGCCCCGGGAAATCTGTATGTGGCCCTGTCTCCTGCTGCATCCTTATCATCGTTATGTCCACGTTGATGATTGTAGGTATCACTAAGACCAGAATCTGGTTCAGTATCCCTCCTCTTCAAATTATGGCAATTATGACAAGTAAAATGAATAGCACCGGCAGTGACGGTCGGTGACAGCTGGGATGGTAGATAGCATGGGAATAATAGGCTCATGCAGATGCAGCATCAATGTGACTGCTCCTTCCAGTCCAGCTCTGGAACCATAATGCAGCGATGTGCAGCAGCAGAGGAGGAGCAACTAAGGAACAATGCAGCGCCCTTTTAAATCCCCCTGTTCTCCACTTCACACACTTGCCATTGGTATTTTGTGAGCATGTGGTGTTCAGTTGGCAAACACTGTTTTGCATAATTTTTGCTTTTATTTTTGCACGTGGTGCATGCCAATGACATGAAAGTTCTTGCTTGGCTGCCTCGTGCGCAGACAAGATTCCCGTCCCATGTTGTCCGATTTCCAGGAGACAAAAACACTGCTTATCATGTTAATCCAAGAAATGGACAAAACAAAGCACCTCGTGATACTAACGCTTTGTTCCTAACCCTCAGATATGAATGGTCAGTTAAATAATGAATGAAAATAAGATTGTTATAATACTTCACTCTGCCATAACGTCATCATTTTTATATTGATAGAAAATTGGAAGAACAGAAACATCCCAAAATACACACTTTTCGTTCCTCAACAAACCTATTCATTTTATATCTGGCCTGAATTGAAATGCATCTAGCCATAGCATTGTAGAAATGAAGGGGCAATTCCCGCTCCTGGCTTCTGTCATACTAACACTGGGCAGTTTAACTATATGCACCCACTTGCCCCGTGTAATTTTTTCGTGTCAGCAGATTATTTTTTCTGTCTGTTTTATTTAGTAATGTAGTTACTGACCCAGCCATGATTTGGACAAATAGAGCTATTGATTCCATTTGATTGATCTTTGTTAAACACTCTCAAAAAATCAATTGAATGTTTATAATAGATGCTTAGAGCACAAAGCCAGGTGTTGGAATCTTTTTAAACACTGTCAAATACACCTATTAGGAACAGATTATGAATTTTAAAGATTATAGCCAGTTTTAACTATGGTGTAAGAGGCAGATATTTTTCTAAGCTCAGATGCCACTGGTAAAGTTTCTCTGCCAAGGATTTTAATTTTATAAGCTGCATGTCTTTTACAATACGTACGCCACTGCCATTGCAAATTCTGTTGACTGTTACATATTACATGTAACGGGTATTCCCCCCCACCCAATCGCATATATGGCGTATGTAAGGGGAACCTATATTTTACCAGGTGTGGTGCAGTATACCTCTCAGGCTCACATAGGAGCCTCCGCTAGTGAGAGCCTGGGGTGAATCCTCTGGAACGATCTTCTAATTACAGCGCCTCCACCTGTGCAGGATTCTAGGAGTGTAGAATGCCCCCTACACAGGACCCACATATATGAACCACATACACCAAGGTATATATAACACAGGTTTACTATATGGGCAGAATAACCATACATCACATATCATCAACAACAATATGGCATCAACAGTACATAACTTCAGTGTCACCCTGTAACACTACTAAACACAACTATCCACACACCTCGCAGGGCCTTAACCCCACACAGTATTCCCAAAGTCCTTGTACCCAAAGTCCCAAGAGTCCCACAACCCCACCCACGTGTGGGACAGCGCTGCCCACTATGATGAAGTGTATAGGTGGTGCACTTGGTGACTTGGATAATACCTGCCCGGTGCTCCTGCTACCCGGTGCGCAGATGACCTTTAATTGGAATCCCTTGCTCCAGGAGATGATCCAAGATGCCTCCGCCTCAACGGTGGATGGCTCTCGCATGGAGTGATCCACCTTTATAATGTCTCTTATCCTTGCTAACGCAGAGGATGTTATACCTTCACAGCAACTCACTTTCACAGCAATTGCCAGGATAGTTACGTTTCCTGGCTGGACCCTCACTTGTCTAGGTTCTACAGAACCCTGTCCCTAGTATAAGGGGTGTCCCTGTAGTAACCACAAGCTGAGGTGAGTAGGGCCTAGCAGGGGCCTAAGGGGAGACTTCTGGCCTAGTGCATGAGGCTACTTTCCTCCCTGCACAAACACACCCTCCCCTCTCTGTGTCCCAGCTCCTAACTGACAATCCCTGTCTGCACACAACATTGTTGCAACTTTGCAGCATGAGAATCTGTCAGCCTTATTGGCTGTCTGGCTGCCTGTGACCAGGGTGAAAGTGCAGTCCCCAGAGGCTCCTGGGAATTGTAGTCCTTGGTGGCTCTCTTTCCTATGGGGACCGCGTGCGCGATTTACTGCGCATGTCTGAAGCTGTAAAGGCCGCCGCTACGCTTAACTGAGCATGCGCAACTTCCAATAGCTCCTGCACACATGTAATGGCCACCTCTATGCTTGCCAACCTCTGTGCATTGCACTGCACAGGCGCGAACTCCAGCGCCAACCTCAACATGGCCGCCGCGACTGCTCTGCTTACGTGCAAGCCTCAGCACATGCGCGGACACATTAAACATGGCGGCGTCCTGCCGCAGCTGCCACCGGGAGCCCCCGGGAACGCGCTCGCCCCCGCAGCAGCACACACGCAAGGGGGAAAGAAACCTGCAGACAGGGGGACCAGAGGGACCCTGGCTACATACATATTAAATATTACATTGGATGTATTTTGGAGACCAGACTCTGTCCCATTTTGTAATATTTATTACTGTGCTTAGCTTGTGTTTCAGGTATTCATATATTTTTAAAGACAGACATGATAGGTAATGTAATGTGCTAATGGTAACCTAATGAGTCACTTTTTCAGATTGGTCTCACTATACAGTAGGAAGACTAACTAATTTCTGAGGAGGTGGTAACACACAGCACATAACACTCTTAAATATATATATATATATATATATATATATATATATATATATTATATATATATATATATGCAAAAAAACTAAAGAAAAACAGGCGCACTCCTAGTGTAATAAAGTATAAAAAGTTTTTATAGGACTGTAAAATATAAAAAAACGCACTCACAAACAGAGTAATAATTAAAGCATGTATGAGATATACTCAATCGCCTGAGAGCTGCAGGGGTCCACGCCAAAACGTACCGTTGGTGCCACCTCTGGTGTGTCCGTTGATATAGCAGGATGTATTGGTGCTTCCGGAACTGGATGATGTCAGACTCTGTCTCGGACAGAGACTCCCTCCAGCTACACCTCCTTCAGCTACCACTGCTCACCAGCAGACAACCGCAGTACCAGAATGACGGCAGTCCCATGCAAATTTGCAATAGCCTCAGAATGAGCTCTCCGTTCGTGTAGGATAAAATCAGCTACAAACTCGCCATTTTGGGAAACGCCCTACGCGTTTCGTCACTGAAGACTTCGTCAGGGGTTAAATTCATTGGTCAATGGGATGTCCTTTATACCCATTCAGTTGTTGTGATTGGCCAGGGTGAGTGATGGGCGGGTACTTCCACTTACACAAAATTAACCCTATTTCATTGCTGGACAATATTGTCAGTTAAACTCCTAGAGTACTAGAGCCTATTACGAACATATTGATTCTTAACATATTCTAGACAATATTTAAAATAAACAGATACAATATGAACAATATACAGAAGATAAATTCTTGAAAAACTAAGGATGAATATAAAAAAAAATTTTTTTATATAAAATAAAAAATATATAGAAAATAAATAAAAATATAAACATATAAAAATATAAACCTGGCAGTTAAACAGAAAATGGAACAATACATAAGCATAATAGAGGTAGATATAACCTGGAAAGGAGGGTAAGGGGGAGGGGGTGTGGGGGAGGGGGTGGGGGTATGGGGGGGGAGGAAGGAGTGGGGAGGGGAAGGAATAGGGAAATATAGGAAAGGGAAATGACAAAGGGATAAAATTACAATTCATCATTGGTAACCATCAAAGTCATCATAGGAGGAGGGAATTGTGGGTATTTAAATTTTATGTGTGTTGTGCTTACTTTACTCTTTGACAAAGGCCCGGTGCGGCTGAAACGCGTTAGAGTTGCTGTTGCTGTTTTTTATGTGCCAATAAATTTCTTTTGTACCAGTTCCTGCAAGTTTGGTCCCACACTATTTTTTCCAGGCAGATGCACCGCCATCCCCGAATTCTTTGCATTGCATACCACTTCGGTAGGAGCACGCCCCACAGCACCTGGATCTTCAGTGATTTGTGAGTTATTCCTGCTTTATTCACTTTGTACCAGTGTACCTCAGCCAGTGACACCCATACAAAATCTACCTCTTACAAAGGTTAGTGGGAGTCCACACAGAGTGTGTGTATTTGGAAAGACATTTGATTATACATTATTGATACATGGAGGTTCCTTGTGAGCATTGCATAGGAGTTTGAACTACTATTCTTTCACCACAATTTATTGTAGGTCAATTGCTTTATCTATAATTCGCCCTTTGGGGATTCATTGGTCAGATAGCCTTGATATCCAAATCTGTCGGTCACAGTTAATCAATATCCAAATCAGGTATACTAAGGCGCTACCCCAATTTTTTTTTGTCATTATATATATATATAGCCACCATTTAGGACTACTATTTGAGTTAAGGGGTTAACGGCCTTAATGGATTAACTGTGTGGGCTCACTCAGACTGCTCCCCTCGCCAGGATGTGATGTAGGATGACTATCCAGAAGGGATTACCACTCCTTTGTATGCCTTGTGACCAGTGAAGTCACTATGTGGAGATAGAAGGGTATATATAGATCCACCCAGTGTTCTAGAAGCAGGTTCTTCAGAGTTCAGAGTTGGGCCTCACCATGAGTCCTGTAAATAGGTTTGTGTGTAAAGATGAATGTATTACGATGCATCCTATTATCCTTTGTTGTTTTCGGTTAAGTAACATGCCCCTTTAAGTATGTGCCAGTAATATGGATCCAAGATTGTTCTCACTATTGAACAGGAGGAAGCATGATTTTAGTAAAGAGTTCTCAGTGTTAGTAACTCTGGAGTGTGTTTGGGTCGGCTCAACCAGAAGGTCCCTAGTGCAATCCTGATCTGATAAGTATGGAAGAATTATGCGGTACACAGTAACGGATTCCTAACTCAGCAACCTGAAGTGTATAGCAGAGACGTCCATTTAACATGGGGCATCACTAACTCTATGCAAGAGACTGCCAGTTTAATCACTACTGCGGGTTACAAGCCAAGTATCTACCCAATGAAAGAGTGAGAGCTACAAAGGCATGAAGTCCTGCATATTCTTATTTGCCACAAGTTATCACTCAAGTGTTAAGTATGTCAATATCTGTGGAGCATTATTGTCCAATAAGCACTCTATGTTTTATAAAAGTTCCTGACGCCCACCCTTGTTACATTTAAGCATCCACGATCAGCCTGCACGTACCAGCAACATGAACAGGTATGACAGACTGAGCACTGCCATGTATATAGTCAATCTGATGTAAACTCCTTTGGAGCCAGGTAAGGAAGGTTACATATGTGTCTGAATACAGTATATATATATATATATATATATATATATATATATATATATATATATATATCACAACAAAACAAAAATATTAAGGAGCGCCTACTATTACAACCTGCCTAACTGTGAGTAAGTTAGCTACTGGGTAAAAACAACCTATGGGGTGGCCAGAGGGGGTATTAAATATAAAATAGATCCTACGTTGTTAAGATAACACATATATTATATAAACGACTTTAATAAAAATTACTATAAAAAATGGAAAAAATATATTTAAATATAAAAAATTCATAAAAAATATTGAGAAAATACCAAAACCTTAAAAAACATAGAGTCCAGTTCCAATAAAGTGCATCCAGGTAATGGCAGCCCGTTTGAAAGGGATCACAACTCCCTTGTAGATACCTATGAAAGAAAAAGAGAAAAAAACAGGCGCACACCTAGTGCATTAAAGTAAAACAACTGCTTTATTTTACCGTTTGACTTGTGAGTGGGCATTTGTCTTTTTTAATGTTCCATAAACTGTTTGTTTTACTTTAATGCACTAGGTGTGCGCCTGTTTTTTTCTCTTTTTCTTTCATATATATATATATATAAATATATATATATATATATATATATATATAGACAAAAAAGGAACTAGCACTTGGCAATTAAACAAATCAAATAATTGTAGCATGTAGTGAGTCGCGCTTGCGGTTTCAAGGTGAGGTATTGCCGGACAATGTTCCTAAATGTATATTCGAGAATCAGGCATGATTCCCGTGTACATTTATAGGGGAACTGACAACTCCGGACCCCAACCGCATAGGCACATTTTGTTAATGGTTCCTCCGCAACCCCCCATCCCCCCCCCCCCCCCCTCTTGAAACTCATACCCTAGCAATCCCTGCTTGATTGCATGCTCGGAAAGGGAAAAACACAAAACATGCTTTTATTACAGACAGCATAATGTGATCATACAATGTTACTGGGTCCAAGAGCTAACTCTCTTGGACCCCTATACACGGAGCAGGTGTAACAAAAATGGGCTTGACCTTTATTGTAAAGCCTGGTTACCCCCTCGCATCACAGCAAGAAAAGCAGCAGGTCACTTCGATGTCGCCACCTTGTCTGACAGGCGCGCAGCACATGCAGCAGTTAGAGGGGAGGAGAAATGTGGCCCCTAAACCAATGGGGGCTATATGGAAGCGCCGCCAATGTGCTCAATCTTTGCTCAAAAACATGTGTGCCTTTGTTATACACCGTCAAGTTGATACACTGATATGGCTACTAAGTTGAAGTTTAATTGGTGAAGGCAATAGTTTTTCCTGTTTGTAGCACTGTCCATGTAAAAGCAGGCTGCATTTAGAGTGAACTTTAGTCTACCTAGCTGATTTTTCTGTAATTTCGGGAACCTTTGCATTTCTCTAACTGAAAGTCAGGATGTAAAAAGGAAAGAGGCAAATGACTTTTAGAAGCCTGGGCTAAATATTATACATTTGCATTCTACAATTTGTTAAAGAAGTGAAATACCTCATCAATATATCAGCAGATTCAACTTTATAGATTAAGGATCTACAATATATACCCATGTATATGTATACAGTATATATGCATTCAATTATTACTGGTTGGTTGCAGACTGGAAGCAGATTTATCAGTGTGATTCAAATATGTATGTATGCATGTCTTTATTTATATAGCGCCATTAATGTACATAGCGCTTCACTGAAACACACAGTAGCTGAGGACATTGATAAGTAGCATGTACAGTAGTAAATGCTGCATTACAAATTGGATAAAATGTAACTGAAAATGTTACTTGAGGGACTTTAATAGAAGATTGTCACAAATTCCATACTCGGATATATTAACACTCAGTTGTATTGCAGGCCTATGGGGAAAGCAATTCTCTGGGGAGAAGGCAGATTATTCATCAGGACTAAAGCTCTAGAAGAAAGATGTGCATGTGGAAAGGGAGGCACAAGTCTTAGTGACAGTGGTGACAAGGAAAGAATAATGATAGGTTGGCTACTACATGTGAAGATGCAGCAAAGCATTAGTGGGGACAATTGGGGAATTTGCATTGCTCTGCAAATAATGAAGGAGGTTGCACATATATGTTAGTGGATTACCCACCTCTGGTTTTATGCTGGGTAGCTCCCTTTTCCACCTTAGCATTTAAAAAGTGTTTAGCGTGGTGATTATGCAAGAACAACATGGGACATTTCAACGTTGAATCAAAGCACAAGGGCCTTTGAGGTACGATGCATGTAAGTCGCCTACAGTATGCTCAGTGAGGAAGGAGCCACAGAGGGAGAAAAATGGGCAATGTAGCAGGGTTGGAGAGAAGTGACTAGAGAAGTTCAAGGTAAGAGCGAGGGCACCGATGAGCGTCAAAAATATGGAACGGAGGCTAGATTGGTTCCCCAAGAAACTGGAAGCAAGCATCATTAAAGAAGATTTAAGGGTAGGATCTGTGATGCTTTATGACACTTGACAACTTCAGTCAGTGAGCTTCAGGTAGCAAATGTAAACAGAAATGAGTTTGTGTGATGGGAAATACTCCATGGCTATCATGGCAATGACCATTACTGCAAAATGGGTTTACAAGGTTTGGAGGAATCCAATATGGAATATTATGGTTAAATGATATGCTTCTATTTACTGCATGTTTCTTTCCCCCATCAGCCGATACACTGATCTAGTTGACATTTTTTTAGCAAATTTAAGAAAACAAAATTCTACAAACATGACTGAAGTATCTTGTCGCACCGACATGAGATCAGTTAGTAACCATAATCTCCCAGTCGTGTTCTACTTCTCTGCTACTCTTAAAATTTGGATATTAAAATATGTTAGATTAGATTTGGTTTGTAGCACCCCTTTCCCAGGTATTCCCACCGTGACCTGAAAAGGTGTACGTGGTGCTCACCTGTTGGTAATTAGGATGGATCCTGAACCTCTGCTGAATGAGAGATTGGGGGTAACAAGTTCAGCGGTGCCTCCACCTGACAGGAGCCCTGCCTAAGAACAGCGAAAATCCTTCCCAGGAAAACTATATGCTAACAGCTAACACAATAAACACACACATGGAGATGAAGTGAGCAATACAGTATATATAACTGTACCAACAATGAATAACAAACATAACACACTATAACTTTAATTACATGAACATTACATTTGCTCATGCCCATAGCAATGCAATCCCACGGTCTCCAGCCCTGGAGTCCCACGTCAGTCACACCCACCCAAGGGTATCCTGTGTATCCTCCCACTATTGGCGCACCCTTGAAGAGTTGGGAGTAACACTACCCCTTGGACTAATGTGATGTTGACATTCTACCTTTTGAAGCTTGAGAGCGGTGGCCTGACTCCCTGGGGAAACAGGTCAATTATCCCCCGCAGCAGGGTCTCGTACAACAATCCCCACACTCCTCACAAATGGCACTGCAGCACTGAATACCTGGATCCTGCTTTGAATCTCCTAGAATGCATTAAAAGTCTGTGTAACAGCAATATAAACGTGGGTCTGGTGCTCAGACAGCAGCTGCATCCTTATAAAACATAATGCGATTGATAAAGTTAAGGACCTCCGGGTGCCCCGCTTCCTCCGACCTCCTGCAACACGTCATCTGGTCCATCCACCACCAGCCGCCGCACTACGGGCGTGTGCGCATTATGAGCGGAGGTAAATGCAGAATCTCCTGGCCCTGCCTCCAGTTTGCGCCTGCGCGGTGGCATCATAAGCGCAGTGGCTTCATCAGCAATCCTTCCCACACCTGTCTCCTGCACCACTACCGCCAATCACAGCCTGCACTGAGGACGCGCCTCCACCCTGTCTGTTTTTTCAATGGTTCCGCTCTCCTATATATTACAGCCGGCCCACTGGCAAATCGGCTGAACATAAACCTTTGTTTCGAAGTGTTCACTGCAACTTGCCTCCACAGTTGTCTTGGTTCTTGGTTCCTAGCTACTCTGTTCCTGACCACGGCTATCTCTTGGACTCCGCTCTTCTAAATTCCTGATCCAGGCTACTAATGACGATCCGTACCTATCCAACCCTGACCTCAGCAACGTACCACGACTATTCTCATCTCTCCAATCCTGACCACGGCTAAAAGTACCTGCAATAATCCGCACCTATCCAACACCGACTTCGGCAAGTATCTTGACTATCCTTACCTCTCCAACTCTGACCCGGCTACCTTGACCAAACTACACTCCAGACGTGCCCATGCAGCTGTGGTAGGCGTTATATATCTATCCCCACCTCGGCCTTGTGGTCACGCCTTGTTTGTGGTGAGCACTCCATTAGAGAAGTATTAAAGAATCATTAAAGTTAGGGCCACTCTCATATACACAATCTGACTGTGACTCAGGGTCCTATCTGGGGCCTAGTGGGGCTGGACTATGCCTGGGAGAGCCTAACATGGCCTCAAGTGCATCCTATCCCTTCCCCTCCTTGTAACATGAATTGCCTCTTAACTTGCAACATATCTAGTCACAAGGGCTTTGCCATATCAAAGATGGCTGCCGCAGCTACTGTACACATACACTTTAAGACTCAGAGCTTCCAGAGGTAAAAAGGGGAATCCCTCCTAGATGTACATTGCTGATGATCTGGGAAGAAAAGGCACCTTTCCAGCAGATACTTTGTGAGGGTAAGAAAACGTTGCATGTCTTTATTAACAAAATAATAAACTTGTACTTTATTTACTATCCCTCAGCTACTGCCATGGGCACACTGATTAAATGATCATTTATTTACAGCAACAATAAAATTCCATCATTTATCGGGGTGCTAAGGTCAGAAGCTTTAAAAGAGTTGTATTCTTGGTAGGTATAGCTTTTTAGTAGCATTTGTACACAGCACTTTACTTAGCGTGACCATATTTGTCCCGGGACAAACTTCACGTACATGCACACGACTGGCTGGCATTTGCCATTCGCGCAAGTGCAGTCGGCGCTCCCCATCCGCACATGCGCATTCGGCACTTGCCAGCTGCTCATGCATGATCTGCACTTGCCAGACGTGCATGCACATGAGTGGTCATCAAGCGCTGATAAAAAAACGGGCATTTTGCCCAAAAAGTCAAGACCCGGGACAAAGTACGAAAAAAACGAGACTGTCCTGGCTAAACTGGGACGTCGGGTCACCTTAACTTTACATGATATAAATACACTTTCGTTTTTTTTTTTTTTTAACCAGACCTATTTTATATCATTTGTCTACAATTTAAAATCGTATAACACTGTGAAATTCAGTGCACCTTATTGACAGCAGATGTTAATGGGGATACCATAAGGTCATGCTTTTGACAAATACAAGCAAAGTTTTAAGCAGGTTGATCTATTGTGCAACTAGCACCTTTTTGCAGCCTTTGCTAATATCCCACCAAATTGATAGAAATGGCTCTAAGTGGGAGAAATCCACTTGGTTGCTTTGTAGGCAATTAAGCATCATATTGTTATATTATAGTGCTGTCCTGGCTTTACCTTCCCACAGCAAAAATTAGCATTTCAAATACATATATTAAATTATAGTTGAAAGAAAACCGCCCACTCATGGGTTACACGTCACTCAGAGTACTCCTTAAACCAAGCTGCGCCTTTAAACGTTGCAAATATTTTTACATTTGCATTACTGCGAAGTCCTCTAACTAGGATTTTTTGGTTTCAAAATAAAGAATCCCACCTTGTTCAGGGCATTTTCTTCAAGTAAATACATTGTTATATTTAAATGTGTGTTTTGATAAAGTGGGGTACGCTAAGATGAATAGAGAACTTATTTAATTAGTTTAGTCAGGAATAATCATTGACACCTTCCAACACTAAAGACATGACTGCAGTATTCCTCCATTCACCTGTATTAACCACTGGCCGTCGCACCCAAATCCCAATAAAACACGTAGACTGATTTGGGCCACACCTTTATTTAACTTTTAAAACATGATGCGTTCCAGCAAAACGTCATCAATAACCTCCCAATGTCTTCCACTGGCATAACTGCCAAGTGGGCATGTATGCAGAAGATAGTCCAAAAGACCAAACCTGGGGCTTCAAAAAGTAATCACAACAGTTTTTTGAGACAGAGTTCATGCAGTCAGACACAATGTAATCTCCAAACATATCTCTTGATATAAAAAGGTATCCCAATGAAATGTTGTTGATGAACAGTCTTGAGGTTACAGTTTGAGCATATACAAAAAGATACAGGCATACCCCGCATTAACGTACGCAATGGGACTGGAGCATGTATGTAGAGTGAAAATGTACTTAAAGTGAAGCACGACCTTTTTCCATTTATCGATGCATGTACTGTACTGCAATCGTCATATACGGTACGTGCATAACTGATGTAAATAATCCATTTGTAACAGGCTCTATAGTCACCCCGCTTGCGCACAGCTTCTGTACAGGTAGGGAGCCAATATCACTGTTCGGGACATGTTGACAGGCGCATGCGTGAGCTGCCATTTGCCTATTGGGTGATATGTCCTTATTCGCGAGTGTACTTAAAGTGAGTGTCCTTAAACCGGGGTATGCCTGTAGTGCCTAACTGGCTCTGCTCTCCTTGAGAGCCTGCAAAGACCAGCTACAATGTGTAATATGTGTGGCACATAGAATACTTCTTAGTCCATAACTGTATACAGTACTTCCCTCCCCCTATGTAACAGACTGTGTTCTTTGTGGTGAAAAAATTACTCACGTTGTAGGAGATTAAGTAATCCAGTCCTGGTCTCCTGGGCTGCTGTTGGGAACCGTCGGTGTGCCGCTCGCTTTGGATGCTGAAAGTAGAAGTGAGAAAACGCGACCCACCATCGGAACAAAAATTGAAGGAGAGAGGGTCACTCCAAAATGCTGCTTTATTCACTCATTAGATCAAGTGACAGGGGGAAAAAATGGAGCATGTTTCGTGCCCACGCACTTTATGATTTTAAAACCACTATCAACTGATAGGGGTTTTGAAATCATTAGTAGGTAGGTTGAAGCCTTTGGGGCTAGCATTAGCGATGGGTTTGCAAATAGATGCAGGGGTTGTGTCAGGGAGTCCCAGGATACAGGTGGAAAGCATAAGTAGTACTCCTGGCACTGTTGTCATGGCTGCACGCAAGGAGACATATTTATGGTTGATAAAGTGTGTGAGCACCAAACATGTCGGCACCATTGTTTTTAATTTTTGTGCAGCTTTTTCCATATGAAAAAAAAAACAAAAAACCTGAGCACTGTTGAGGCGCCTTCTCACCAATAACTCTATCAAGAATGATAGAAACCTGCAACCAGTTGCCATTTGTCTTAGGTAACTGCCTCTTCTATCTGCCATTTCTCCTCTCAGATCATTTTTTCCCTGCCAATGTCCTATGCAACAATTTCTTCTCACCACAAACCTGAAGCTGGGGAAGCTCCCTCAACCGATCCTCTCGACTCACGCCACTCCTCCCACTCCTTCAGGCTGCACCTCAAGCACGTCAGAGGCCGCAACCTCTGAGGATTCCTCTGTAGCATTGTCCTCCCAGTCCATTACAGCAGCCATGCCTTCCCTGACGGCTTCACTTATCCAGGGCCTGCTCCCTCACTGCCCAACAGAACCTCCAGCTCAGACAGGGTATCTACAGTTGTCCAAAGCCTGCCGCTCTAGCTTATGTACTCTACCATCAGGACTCCCAACCTCACTCATCGCAAAATAATCCTAATGACTAATGGGACAACACTAACAGGACAATTTACGTAGTCAGAGGCTAATTGCAGAGAGTTGCCCACACAAATCCCTGCATACCCAACTGACCATTAAGCCCTGCCACTTAATCAAAACTACCAATGACCTCTAACCATATTTAAACCAATTGACTGTGTAACCCTCTAACCACCTGCAGGATCCTCGTCAATACCCTCATGTGGTCCATTCCTGAGAAGTCCATGTGCCTTACTTGTAGTTTGTAATAGTGCAGCGCTCAGTTAGCTGTATCAGTCCTGCAGAAGTGTTTTAAGCTGTAACATTGGTTAATGGGACAATAATTCTAAGGCTAAATGTCTGGGATTGTGGGGGCGGCTGCAGCCTCCTCCCAAAATCACCTTAAATACCCTCCTTCTCCACATCTACCTCTGTTTGTAGTTTCAGTTTTCCTCCACCCTCCCCTCACCTATATTCTACAATCTTTATATTAGGGTGGACTCTCTCTCAGGCCTAACCCATACATACGACCAGGCCAAAGTCGATTCCCATCCTCTCTGTGCGGTACTGCACCTTTCATGAAAGGATTACTTTATCAAAAGCAAGTTATTTGCTGGTTGGGAAACCTTTTAGGGAACCAACATTAGAGTTCTTGATAAATGAAATTATAGTTTACACGAGCTTTCTAACATTGATAGGCTTCTTCTGTAAGTGTACAGAAGAAGAAAGTACTGTACACTATAATCTCATTTATAAAGAATTCTAATGTTGGTCCTGTAAAAGGTTTCACAACCCGCAAACAACTTGCTTTTGATGAAGTAAACCTTTCATGAAATGTGCAGTTCCACTGTAACATAAGGTATATTTAATATTGAGGCGACGATCAAAAAAGCAGTGGTACTTAGCCCAATTTCACAAGAGAGTCTAGTGTTATTGATAACGAAGCCAAAGATCCTTAAATTTCCATTTTTAAAACATTTATATTTTTTCCGTATATGGGAATTACAAATACAAGATGGTATGCTAATCACACAGCTTTCAACATATTAATCCGTTCCTTACTGTTAGAACCTGTAGTGCATTTCTCAGCCACATATAAGTAGTTCCCTAATTGAATAAAGCAGCAAAACGGTCTTCCCCTTGTTTAGCAAGTGTCATGCTCTCAGTTATACTGAAGTACTTCATTACTTTTTCCAAGCTCACTTGCTAGACACAGGTAATTATAAATCAAACTTACTTATTTAACATAACAGAGAAGTTAGTGATTTGCCTCAGCTGCTGCATAGACCTTTGTCTATCTGCAACAGCAGGTTAGACCTCTAAGTTTCAAGCTGGCTGTCATGTCACCTTTTGTCTACCTCAGGTCTTTCTCTTAAGGGTACAGTACTTGCTTGTACTATTTAAGGTCAGACACTACCCCATCTGTTTTAGTTTTTAACAAAACTTGTTTAATCCAACACTTTAACTATTCAGCACATTATGTATAACATCATAACTCTGTATCCAGGACATACTTGAAAACGAGAGTTAACTCGTTAATAGTCTGTATTACTTCCTGGTCAAACCTTTGATAAATATATTAAAGAAATAAATGTAATCAGTAATCCAATTAGAATCTGCACTTGTAAATGAGTCCGAATTAGATCTGCTCTATTAGGCGCTGGGGCGTGTTGGTCACTCGACAAGACTTGTGCTGTCCCTTCAGTTTCGGAGAGAGCGGTACAGGATCAGTCCTGGATGTTGTATTTGCTGAAGTCCAGGTGTCTTTTGGAAAAATGATGAATTTCGGACAATGGTTCTTGACAGATTTTTAGCTAGTTCAGTTGAGGTTGCTTTACCCATACAGAATCTCCAACTTGTAATTCAGATGTAATTGCATTTTAGATCGGTATATTTTATGGCCTTTCATTTTGAGACAGCATCGTGGTGTGATTTTTTTTTTATAATAGATTTAAAAATATTTACAGAATTTTTTTAATTGATGACCTTGAATGGGTGGTCCATTGTCTGATTTTATTTTGGAAGGTATAGCGGATGTGGTGAACTCTCTATCCAGTGCTGGTATGACTGCACTGCTAGAAGTTGATGCAACAACTCAACTGGGTAAAGTGAATATTCATCAATCACAACAAAAAGGAAGTGACTGTTCTTTAACAGTCCTGTAGGAGGACATGTGCAGAGGTACACAATGGAGACTGTTGTAAGGTGAAATTAAAACCAGGCTTTATTGTGCCTGTCGCTTTAAACACAGCAAAAAAATCAACATAAGCGAAATAGTGAGCCAAACAAAACCTGCTTCACTTTGGCATATATGTATCCTTATATTCCAGCCCCTTTTAACTGGGTGGCTACCCAAGCTATTCATCAGCCCAAGTCATATAGATGTCTATATATATATATATATATATATATATAGACAACAGTCATTGGAAAATAAAGTCTTATATGAAAAGTCTTATCTGTTAGCTGGACTGCTGTAGGAGAAGCTTCTCTGCTCTCTTGGATCCGCACCCGTGTGTGCTAAGGCAATCTCCGGGCTCCAGGATAGAATCTTGTCCCCTTTGTCTTGTGGTCAGCTTGTCTCTCAAGACATCTGTCCTTCCTTGGTTCAGCCCAGTTGTGGACTAAGGAATCTCTGCTCTGTCTCCTAGTTCAGCTCAGGTGTGAGCTAAGGAGTCTCTCTTCCTGTCTCAGAGGCAGGCTTTATTTACCACCTGTAATCAGCCAGGTGGTGTTAGTTAATTGCCTACCAGCAGTTAACCACCACACTGCTGGAATAGAGGCACATTTGTGAACAGGGATAAGTCAGTCCCCTGTTACATACCTCCCCTGTTTGTGGGAAGCTCGGGCTTACCACGGCCAAAGCCCATCCTTCCACTCTCATTCGAGATCTTTCTGTGACTTGAATGAGAGTAGATGGAGGAAGAGAACCCTCTGTCCCGCTGGGATTGGAGCCCTTTCTCCAGTTTATTTTTGTCTCCTCCCGAAGGTGCTTGAGATCAGCACTCCTCAGTCGCTCGAGGAGGACTTTTTCCAAGTAAAGTCTTTTTACCGAGTGCGCGGTCATGAGATTTCCGTTGCGTCGGGCACTCTTCTTTTTGTAGACAAACTGTATGTCAACAGTTGTAGAGCAGTTAGGACTAGTCCTTAGAGTTTTCCGCTCTTGAAGCGGTCTTTCTGCACCTCCTCCACACAATGGAGTCGCCAGTTCAGCTTCTTTGGGACTGAGTTGCACCTCCACCTCCCTTTCCAGAGAACGTCCTATCTTTTCAGCTTCCTCAGCTAAGGATTCTTCTGGCTTTGATTCTGCACTCCTACCTCTGTTTGTTGCCTGTTGGGCAGCTGCAGGTTTAGCTAGTGCTTTCTTAGGTGGCTCAAACTTCGTAATCTTGTTTTGAAGGTGCGTAGAGTCCCCAACTCTCACTGTACCCTTGTCAACACGGGCATTAGTTACTGTGGGATACCGGTGCTTGGGCAGAGCCAATACCTTTTCCCGTATTGGAGGTATCTGTAAGTTACTGATCTGCAGAGTCTCACTCGGTTTGAGTGCGTCTTGCAAGTCTCTTCTTAGGGAATTTATCTGCGCACTTTGCTTTCTCTGAGTCTGTATCAGTGTCTCCTTCATATTCTGGAGCTCTGTAATTTTTGTCGTCAAGATTGCCGCTGCGTCTGTTTTCTCCTTGGTGTACTGACTCAAGGGAATGGAACAGTCTCTCTGTCTCTTTAGCACTTGCTCCAGTTTCTGAGCCTTCTCACGCTCCCTCTCATACAGAATCACCTGGTATTGAATCTCCGCCTCCAATGATGCTCTGAAGACTTGCAGTGTTGCCTTTAGCTCCTCATACTGCTCTGTGGGGATGTACTGGGTATTCAGACGTTCCTGCAGCGCTTATACCTCTTTAGCAGCCTGCAGCTTTTCTTCCTGCAGCGTTTGCTGCTTCTCCTCGGCATACTGGAGATGCGTACGCATACTATGCAGTTGGTTCTGCAGTCGGTGCTCTGCTTCAAACTTTTCTTCTTCCAAAAGTTTATTTCTTTAAGCTCGTGCAGCTTTTCATTCTTTCCCTTGACGTGTTCTGTCAACTCAGAATTTTCTTTTTTTAATCTTAAATTTTCTCTTTTTTCAGTCTCTGTACTATTCAGGGCCTCCTTGCAGTCCACCTTCCATTTTTGCACATCTGCTTGGAGGCGGGCTGTCTCCTGGCGTGAGACTTCCATCTCAAGGTTTAGGTTCTGAAGCTCCTTCTGAGAGACTTTGAGATCTAAGTTAAGATGTAGGATAGTTTTCTTTGAAATGTCCAGCTCCTCAGTGAGACTGTGAAGTTCCTTTCTGGAGACTTCCAGTTCTGTGCGGCAGCTGTTGATCTCATGATGTGAGGCATCCAGTGCTCTGCGTAGTGTATGAACCTCCTTCTGAGATACGTCTACCTCTACCTCTGGACACTGTTGACCTCCTGTTGTGAGGCATTCAGCTTTATGCGAAGAGTGTGCATCTGTTGCTGGAAGACTGTCATCTGCTTTAGTGCCTCCTCATACTTCCGCTTCAGCTTAGCCATCATTTTATCTGATTGGCTCTGCTTTTCATCCATGGCGGAAATAGTAGCGTTTGCAGTATCTAGCTCAGTCTTGAGATCGTCCAATTCTGTCCTGGCCAAAGAGTACATTGTGAGCACATCTTTCTGTAGCTTCACGTTATTTTCCCAGAGCTGATTACAGTCATCCCTGGCAACCTTCAGGGCATCCCCAGGGCTGGTCAAGGGATCGTCACTCAGCGGTTCCGGCTCTGCTTCCCTGGGATGGTTGGTTGAGGTTTTTTCGCTATTAGCACCGGACAGACACTTCTTTGAGGTACACGACTTCTGCCTTGGGCCCTCTGGATATTCGGTCATCCGCGGGACGACTTCTCCATTTTCTCTAGGCTGCAGGGCATTTCGGACCCCCTTTTCCTCCGCAAGATCTGCAGATGTGTCTGTTCCTTCCACGGTAAGTGAAGAACCGCTATTCTTTTTCTTTTTTTGCCTTTTTGTTTTGGATGACACCGTCCCCTCAGGGATACTGGGGTCTCCATCTTCATTTGAAATTTTAGCAGCGTCACTGGATCCACCTGGCTTTTCTTGCAACTGTAACAGCTGATGGAAATATTCGGTGATCCACTGCTCCCGCTCTTTCTCCTGACAATCATATTCGTCATCATAGGGAGTGGTCTTTTTGGTTCGTACCGAGTTCAGACACCCCCACAATTCTTGTTGTGTTTTGTGGGTGTGACTCGGTTTGGGTTCCCAATAAGAGATGTCTTCCTCCTCATCGGACTGGAAGGGCCACTCTTCCGTGGTGTAGGGTTCATTACAGGAACGCTGCATCTTGTCTTCCATTTTGGGGCTATCAGGTGTATTTTTCTTCCTGACCTCATGAGGCGCTATTGCAGCTCTTGCCACTGTATTTGCTAGAACCCCAACTGGTTGTAGTCCTACAGGTGGGCATATTTTGCTTGTAGAGGTCGTAGCTCTCACAGGCCTCTCTGTAGACTTTTCCTTCCCTGGGTAAGTTTTACAATATTAGCATTATTGTGCATGCATTCACTCTCGTTGTCTGAATAAGGCCTGATGGGACACTGCTCCGTGTGGTGGGGTTCTTTACACCAGGAACACATTTTCTTCCCTATTTTTACAGAGTCTGTATTTGACTTTAGCTGGGTGGCCATTTTAAATTCCCAGGGTTCTATTTCTTTAAATAAAGAGCTTTCTAGCTGCCCATTTTCTGGCTTCAGCAAAGGCATTTGCTTTACACTATTTACTTGCTATTTGCAATCCCTCCGCTTAAGCAACAGAATTTGGTTTTCTGCTTGAGTTCAGTAATTTTCAGTCTCATCTTTGGGTATTATGGCATTCACTCTTCACACTTTGGGTGCCTGTTTTACTCCCAAGATACATAGGCAGACTTTTTTACTTGCAGAAAAAAAAAACATTCTTTGCAGTGGAATATTTCTTTTACACAGATGAGCAATCCCTTTTTCCCCCGGTAGGGCAATTTTACACTCAGCATTTCTTTGCTGAAAATTCTCCTGCTTCAGCACAGTCTTGCATCAATTTTCACACGTTTCTGCATATACTCTATTCACAGCTGGTAGTCCTATGCGGTGTGGCAACCTATATTTATTTTATTTATTTGTGGGTCACCATCTGTATTCACTGCTTCAGCGAAACATTTGAAAACAACAAACACCTATCCCTTTTAATGGCTAACTCACTTCTTGAACCCTGACTATGGCTGGAAGGCAAAACCCCTTTTTCAATAACCATATTACACTTTGTGATAGGCAAATAAGGTTTACCTGCTTCAGCAGTCTCTCTCTCTCTCTCTCTCTCTCCTCTTGGGATTGGGAAAAAGAGTCCATCTGTGGTTTTGTGAGTTTCAGTGCAGTGTAGATTTCCAGCCTGGGTGTGTCGCTTTAAATCTGATCTCTGCTGGAGGTGATTGTTTATGTTGCTCAGGCAGTTTGTAGGCAAAAAGCACAAAAAAAAAATTCCACAGGAAATCTCCGGGTCCTAACTTCAAAGACCACCTCTCATCCCAAACTTCTGACACCATATGTAGGAGGACATGTGCAGAGGTACACAATGGAGACTGTTGTAAGGTGAAATTAAAACAAGGCTTTATTGTGCCTGTCGCTTTAAACACAGCAAAAAAATCAACATAAGCGAAATAGTGAGCCAAACAAAACCTGCTTCACTTTGACATATATGTTTCCTTATATTCCAGCCCCTTTTAACTGGGTGGCTACCCAAGCTATTCATCAGCCTAAGGCCTCGTTCAGGGTGCAGGCTTCGGAGGGAGGGCGTGCTGCCTTGCGAGCTGCCGTGGGACACAAAGTATTCAAATTGAATACTGGTTATCAGGGTAGCAGCTGCCCTGTCTCCGAAGCCAGGAGTTGAAGCTGGCTACAGTTTCAAGAAACGAAAAAATCGTTTTTTGAAGCTGCAGCAGCATCACTGGGACCTAGGCAGCCAATGAAATCATTCTTGAGAATGATTTCATGACTGCAGCTTGGATCCCTAAACTGCCGTGTGTAGCCCCGCCCCCTCCTCAACTCCTGAAACAGTCTGCTGGGGATGAACACACATCGCCCAGAAAACTGCCGCCCTCCCTCCCGCCCTCCCTCCAACTCCTGTCTCTGGCACCCTGAACAAGGCCTAAGTCATATAGATAGATATATATATATATAATATATATATATATATATATATATATATATATATATATATATATATATATATATATTATATATATATATAGACAACAGTCATTGGAAAATAAAGTCTTATACAAAAAGTCTTATATGTTAGCTGGACTGCTGTAGGGGAAGCTTCTCTGCTCTCTTGGATCCGCACCCGTGTGTGCTAAGGCAATCTCCGGGCTCCAGGTTAGAATCTTGTCCCCTTTGTCTTGTGGACTGATAGGGAAGCCCCTGCTGCTGCCTCAAACAAATAATGGGTGAACGGTGCTTTGGGTGTATAAATGGAGGAGAGTAGAGATAGAACCCAAATACAGCACTCAGGTTCACACTCTGTGTGATGAATGAATGATTTAAAACATAACTTTATTAACTGTACCAAATATAAAATAATGGGTATTAAAAACAGACGACTTAAAGGTATTCAGACCTTCAATGCTTGAACCGTATAGGTTCAGGGTCTAGGATATCTGTGTGTTCTGTGAAATTCAGATTACACACTAAAGCAACAGTCCTTATAGGGATCTGTAGTAGAAAGCAATTCTTACATGGTTGCTCTTGGGTAAGTACTAGGGTGCAGGTCACTGATAGCAAAGTAAATTGAACCGAATAATAGTTATATATGTACTAGTATTGGGTCTACTGCACGGACACACTTTATTCGAGCAAATACCCAGTATGTACCTGGCAGATACCTGGAATGCGCCGCTCCTCACCTCTGACAAGCCCCGTTGCGTTTGCCTTCCCAGCCTGGGTTCATGCCTGGCTGACGGGCAGCTGATCTGTTAAATGATAATGATTAGGATTTAATAGGCTGCAATGCTTCGCGTGTCTACCAGATGGCTTAAATTCATGAATTGTAATGCAGTATATATATATATATACTGTGCAGTATTGCAGCCAGCGGGAATAAAATGCTTCAATCCCTGCCTGAAAAATAACCCAATGCACTCGGGCAGAAAACAGTCACAAACCTCAATACACCCGGGTATACCTGAATTCGTGGGACTAGCCGAGCTCGAATAAAGTGTGTCGCCAGTGTATATAGTAACTAGTAAACTGTGGTTACATGAGGTCTGGACAGTCCCAGCGTGCAGTGGGTCTCGGTGAGATACTTCTATGTTAGGTAGGATATTGAGTCAGGTTGACCTAAGGTAACCTACTTCTCTGTGCAGTGGTGGGGAGGGTGTAACCTCTAATAACCTTTGTAGCGCTAGTGAAAGGCTATTTGCACAGTAAGCAAACTGACACAGAATAAACTCAATCTCACATATATCTGAGACTGTCTAAACCACGTGATAATGTACACATATATAAGAATGGTAGTGCTGGTTCATACAGTATAAAAACACCCAATAGTTATAACTGCATAAATTGTGCTCTCAGCTCAGTCTTACTGTGATTATTGTAGTATATGGTGTGTAATACACTGTGTCATTTGGTCTCTATAGACCTGGTGGTCTACTTGTTCCTCCACTATTGAGTCCATTTTGGGAAACCATACTTTTTCCCGGCGTAACTGTTTTATCTGCAGGTATATTGTCATAAAGATCATATATAATGGTTAAATAAAGAAATAATTTTTTGTTAGCACAGTCCAGCCTTTCGTTTTTTGCTAGCAGTGCCCGCTGATTTTCTCTCTTCATTGAGAGGTTTCGTCTATAAAGATCATATAGTTTGGCACCAGCAGTGAAGCAAGAGACCTATCTTCTTTTTATCTTCACTCACTCCCATGGCCTTTAAAAGCTGTTCAAATCGTACCAGCCATTTCCCACACAGTTCTGCTACATTAATGGCATCTGTGCTATCAAATGCAGGTACAGCAGACATCGTCTAAGCCATGCTAGATATTTGATAGTTGTATTATTTGAATAATTTTTTCTATGCACCTACCACTTAGAATGACACTGCAAGTTTCTCTCTTATTACGGGTGTTACTTTGCCACATTCAGTTTCACTTATCCTGCGAATGTGCACCTCTGAACTTGGCAACAATTTGTTTTATACGTCTGTTAGTTATAGTGTAGTTAAAATTTAGTGTTCTAACGCTAGAGTTGTTTTGTTTTTTTACCCATGTAGCCCCGGACCCCCGCGGTACCTCCGCTGCCGGTGCCAATGGCGAGTGCTGCCGGAGCCAAGTGGCAGACCCGCCAGCGTTTCTGGAGGGTGGGGGCCGAGCAGGGAGCGCTCCGGTGCTCCGGAGGCTCTGAGGCGGTCTGACAGTACAGGGCGCCACCATGTTTGTTCCTCACGCATGCGCAGTGTAGAGATGCGGTGGGAGGCCCCTTTTAGTTTGCGCATGCGCAGTACACGCGCGCGAAAAGGCAGCCAATTGCAAGGAGGCTAAAGCAGGGACTACAAGTCCCATGAGCCTCAGGAGCGCGCCCCATGATGCCAGGGAGCCAATAGGAGTGCAGGGATCTCGATAGTCTGATATTGATACATTTCGCGCGCTGAGCTCATGCTAGCAGTCAGGACCAGGAAGAGCTAGGGGTAGGAGGTGAGTGCAGGGGTCTGTGACCCACGGCATTAGGCCAGCAGCCCCCCCAAGACCCCAGTTAGGTCCTGAGCCACATATAGCTTGATGTGCTTCAGGGCAGGCCATATGTTAGGGACCCTGTCCCTTAGTTATATATATATATATAGTGGCAGTAAGGGATACAGCGGACGCTGCGCTTCCCGCAAAGAGGCTTAGGATCAAGCCTACTCCACCGGGAGAGTAAGACTATCTTCAGGATGTGATCGCCCCTGATGGATCACAGCACTGGTGAAACCAGGACATCGCGCAGGAGGTCGGCGGACCTTTTTCGAAGATATTTACGGGCCCAGGTGCCGTTGCACTGGGCAGGTATTGTATCTTACGTGCACCAACATACCGGTATACCAGGCACTGATCACGCCTAATAAAGTGGGGGTTACACTTGAGACACTTAAGGGACAGAGTGGCCAAGGGCCTCAGACATTACTGTGGACACGGTGTGGGGGTACACAGTGGTGGGGGAAGGGTTATACTTTCTATGAGGGAGAGTATTGTTTATGACAATTATAGAGTGGTAAGTGATATAGATGTGCATTCAGTAAAGACCGTTTTGTTTATGCCAGTCAGTATTCTTGTGGTTGTGTCCAGTAAGGGGCTCCTCCCACTCTGTTGGGATCCCTCCCAGGTGGAGGCACTGCACCAATTGGTATAAATATATCGCCCCAGGCTCTTCGTGGCAGAGATAGTTTTAGAGAAAAGGTTTCTCTGCCAGTGCTCAAAGTTCAATTAAGTGCTTTTCCGTAGATAAAATAATAAAAGCTACATAGCTTGGTCTTCATTAATCTTTACTTAAATGCACATTAGTTGAAGGGTCCAGGTTTATGAAGGTGAGTACAAGCCTGTACTCAGGTCATTGATGCTCATTAATAGGGGTGTAGGAAAAACATGAAGAAAAGGGAGAGGCTCAGGCCCTGTGAGCCAACAGGTTTATAAACAGCATTAGTAGTTCTGTGTTCAGAGGGAAACAGTGCTACACCAGCTATAGCTCAAACTACTGTAGTTTCTCCAACACTTGCTTTATCTTCATTAAAAAAAATTCTGTAGCGTCTTTATATAAGCACTTTCTTCTTTTTCGAACATTTCAATTCTGCAGCCACACTGTCCATGTTTTCTCACTGCACAGTGTTGCTCAATTTGCAGACTTATTGCACTTTTAATCTTCAGTTACAGTATACTCACTGTTTGCTGCTGATTTTGTTTGATAGAGGTTTTTTGTCTTGAAACAGTTATCCGTCCTTAATTCTGGGGATCCACTGCTCATCGCCATTGTTATGTTCTCAGTTATACTGAAACACTTCATTACTTTGTTCCAAGAGCACTGGCTAGACGCAGGTAATTATAAACTAAACAAATGTATTTAACATGTGGCCTGGGTTCCCTGGTTTGACTTTACCTCCGCTGCAGCTCGGGAGCAAGAGGGTTGCTGCAGGGGGCCGTCGCGCTGGGCGAGGGCATCGCCGGAGCTCCGGAGAAGAGAGCGCTCAGGGTGCCGCCATGTTAGATAAGAGGGTTCCGCGGGGACTACAGCCCCCAGTAGGCCACAGGGCTGTGGAGTCAGGTGGATAGGCCAGGCCAATGGAGTGTTAGGTATATACTGTATCTTGTAGAGTATGTATGTATGTTGTATAATACAACAAACTTACTTCAATCAGATTTAGGGAAAGGAAAAATTATGTGGATGAATAAAATGCATCTCACAATAATAAGTTCCTTTATTTTTTTATTGTTTTCTGTGCAAATCAGTTTGTCATTTAGCATTTCTACCCTTATGCAAAAATCACAAAATAAATCAAAATATGCTGGTCCTGTGTATTTATTGACTCCCTTTTCCTACTCTTTCACTCTTCCCCCTCTCACTCAATCCCCCAACACACTCAATTCACCCCCCCCCCCCCATACACACACACACACACTAAAAAAAAACCTGCCCTCCACACATATAAGTAAGTAAATAAATAAATAAATGGAGAAAAATAGGTCTATCATAGGAATCAAACCCAGCAGAGACTCTATTACAGGGGGGGGTGGTTTAAAAAACCCTGAGAGCTATATGTGAGCGGGCAGCATGGCTTCAATTTCTGGTGAATAATCACTACATTTGGGATATGTCCCTCCTCCCAAATACATACATACACTTGCCCCCCCCCCTCGAACACATACATATACTAGCCCCCTCAAATGCATACATACACTACAGCCCCATCAAATACATACATACCCTACCCCCTAAATACATACATACACACACCCCCCCTAGATAAATACATACATACATACATAATACATACATACATACTTAACTTGGGCCTGCCTCCCTCCCACGCTACTGTGGGCCACCCTCACTGTCCTGCTGGAGGCTGCGGGAGGGCCTGGCTGGCACTGGAGTCAGGTCTTTTGTTGCCGCTGGGCCCAGCTCTCCCCAGCTCACCACGCTGGCACGCACCGATATCACAGAGAGGCCCGACATGGGACAGTGCAGGAGAGAGGCAGGCCCGCAGCTGGGGAGAGCCGAGACTGGCATCAACAAGAGGCCCAACTCCAGCGCCAGCCGGCTGGGCCCCACCCACCAGAACACATGGATGGGGGAGAGCCACCAGCTGGTGCGGAAAGAGCAGGTTGCCAAACCCTGGTTTAAGGCTAAACACTACAGGAAGATTGGAGCATTTTATCTGGGCTTAAATCTTCTCAAAGAAGGTGGAAGATGGCTTCATAGCATGTTACATAGGGGCAATAGTGGGCTAGAAGTGAACAGCATCTCAGTATAAACTTGAAACAGAGTCTTGTAAAGATTGTAGTCAATTTATTATGCCTTGAAAAAGAATGATGCTTTAAAGCTCCCTACTTTTTTTAATTAAATTATATTTATTAATCTTCAGACAGCTTTAATAACGACAGACTATAAAATTCTGGGTCTGTGCTCTGTGAATGCTATCGTACGCCTAATCATTGAAGTTCACCCCTTCCGAGGATTCTTGTTAATGGGTCCTTAAGACTGTCTGACTAGCTCAGAAATAGATAAATCAGGGCACGCACAAGACTGAAGTAGTCTAGAGATCCTATTCTCAGTCAGCACCAGAGACAGCTGAGACGCGATAGACATGTTAATATACAATTGGCATTAAAGAGAAGAGAAAAAAAAAAAGCAAAGCAAGAGAATTGTGTTGAAGGAGAAACCAAGTGCAACTATAGAAACTAGTAATAGCTAGTAAGAGATAGAAGTCCCCTATATGGAAGCTCGTCCTTCACAGTAATGTATGTCCTATTGCAGTGAAATATGTGCTTTGAATTAAATAAAAGGTGAATAAAATATACATAATATATTTGTAATACAGTAAATAATAAGTAACCAAGTTGTATTTGTAATAATGTATATGTATAAAGCAAGCTGTATGAATGCCTTCTAGCCAAAGTAATTAAACTGTAACCCTCATAATTGTATCAAAAGTGTTACATACCTATATTCATACATGTTTTTCAGAAAGACATTAGACCGGGTGAATTAAAAGGTGCATAGTAAGTGGAGGAAAATGGTTGCCTAGCACATTAACACAGGTAAAATACTTTAGCATACATGTGCCTCTATGCACTGCAGAATTCCCGACAGCAAAGGTGTTAATATCTTTGCAGTGCAATTCAATTCATGAGCACCAGTCTATTATTATATTATTTATTTTCAGAATGCACTTAAGCATCATTTCTACAAAATGATCATACATGAATGCATAGAACTAGATAATAATGTTTTTTTTTCCTGGCGTTTGGGAGCACATAGTAGTTGCTTTTTCCAATAATAGCTTGCTGCCTTATTAAGGTATAGTGGACAGACAAAAGGATGTATGAATCAGCCTCCATAGAGGTCATAGAGCAATGTTACAGTAGCTTATTGCACCGCTCTCAAGGTTATTTCTGCCTTTGTGCATTACATTTATGGGTGAATCTCTTAGTCTCTCACATTCATATGTTTGGAAAAATATCCTTACCGCGATATTTTTCTTCTGCGGGTGTTTAGCTGCTGTCAGATCAACCCCTTTAGAGGCAAGGCATTCTATAAAGTAAATAATTATTCTCAGATTAATTTGTTATTTTATGATTGAAAATATGTTCATAACACCACATAAAAAAGTAAACCATGTAATATCCACATAAAAAAAATTCTAAAATAAAATAAATGACATACTAGTAAGTGTGGTATGTCTATAGGCAGCAGTGAAGCAATACCATGCAAAAGGCGCTTTTTTTAACATTTGGTTTTAATAAACTTGCATTTTTACATTACTTTTTTGTAATAGGGCACATAAAAGTACAGTCACCAAACGTCTTGTAAATGTCCAATCTCGACATCTCTGTACCAATATCTGACACCATAAAAGATTAATAGAAATTCCCATTTGTTCGAATCTCTGTTGTGCTGTTCAAAGGGGTACAAATACTCCACGGGGATTGAAAATTTGTTACATGTTAGGATCCCTTCAATATAGAAGACCCACATCGTTTCTCACTTTACAGAACATAAAAGCTCTCTTTCATCACACAAAATTAGCAACATGCCATTTCCAGTAGTCTCGTTAAAAGTTGACTCTTAGTTGCTGTATGTGGTGTCTTGTAAAGTGACTGGCAACTAAGAGACTGCAGGAAACATTCAACTGCCTAATTTCTTGCAAAAAGCATCTGACTTTCATGGGAAAAGGGGGAGTATAAAGCATCAGAAGACAAGGGAGGCAATGAGTATTTAAGACGAGCAAAGTAATGTGTAACAGCTGCTTGCAAGTTGCTAGCGTATAAGAGAGATACTGTATGAGTGACACCTACTCATAAGCAAACGTGCAGCAATTAGCCTTGTGCTGTACATGCCAGTTGTATCATGTGGTGTTATTTGGGAAAATCTGATTATTTAAAGCAGCAGCACATCTTGGTCTCTTGGCTAAAAGACAAGACGCTGTTATTTCTGAATACACATGGGAATGCAGGAGCTTGGGGCACTTCATAATGAGGACCATTGCCAGGGATGTTGCTAGGGGGGAGCTAGTGGAGGGGTTAAATAATTGATTCCATTGAAGACTGACAGCTCTATGATCTGGCTCCCTGGAGACTGCTGCTGAGGCTGACAAATAATTAGGGAAAATGCCTTCCTAAGATAGTCTTCAGTATAGCATCAGACTCTTCTACTTAGACAGTCCTCGCAAAGCGAGGTGGGAAACAAGGACTGTAATAATAAGGATTTGTTTAGGTGGATAGAGATGTCTCTTCTAGCACGTGTCATTATGCTCTATGTAGTGAACAAAAATGAGCATTTACCTCCCACATTGGATTTCACTTAGACAGTGGTTTAACGAACCATTAAAGTTGTTAATTTACATATAGAGCTGTGAATGCACAAAGATTATCTGCTCTCAAGAGCTTAGCATTTAATTGATAACTAATGAAAATATTAAGAAAAATAATTTGTTTCTTTCACAGAACAACATTTTCTTTAACTACAGTAGGTGGCTAACGGTTCATAGGTTAATACCGTCGATACTTGATCAACACTATACGTACGTTAGAAAGAATATCAAAACCTTTCAAAAGCGTGACACCGTTTTTGGTGCTCCTTGTTCACGCATGGCATATTAGGCTAAGAATAATCCATTATTTAGCCTTCAGAATAGACATGGCACTCTGATTTACACCCCAAACTCTCTTCAAATTAATGTTCATAATATACTCGCCTAAATCAGATCTTATATGTTGTCATATGAATTGTGGTTATGTGACCGTTGGCTTACCTTGACCAGACTACCAATAAGAGACTTTTTCAATATCACTTGGTAACTAGGTAGACTTCAGGCAGCACTAGAGCAGTCTGCAGAATTACATTGCAGCATGTGACTCTCCCATACCTGACAAGTACCAGCTGTCATGGTACTCTAAATAATTTGACCACATGTAAGGGTCTTTGGAGCATATGCATCAAGTGCTGATACAGGTAATCGCACCCATTCCAGCATTGACTCCTATTGACTTGAATGGGAATCGAATGGGATCGTTAACACCGTTAACTTGATTTGAATGGGAGGTAACATTAGAACGGGAGCAATAATGTGTACTGGCACTTGATGCATGTGCCCCTATGTATCAAGGAGATTTTGGTGCAAAACAAAGTAATTTACACCCTGTATCAAAGAATTTTGCTCAACTCGGCCCTGTCTGCTCTAGATTGCACTTTGGAGGGTGTCAGTAGGAGGAGTTGGGGAGGAGTTGTATGGGGCACAGATTATAATGAAATTCTTCATAGGTGAAGTGGCGTAAGGATTACATTCTGCAACAGATGTAAGAAACAATTCTAATTACAGATGCCATAACTCTGCTCCAAAAAATTGTGCCGAGCATCTAAACACACTCTTCTCTATGTTGATACATAGATGTGATAGCACTAATTGCCTTGCAACTTGTTTTTAAATGGGTACGTATGCAGGCTGCTCTCTTCAGTGTCCAAAAGGACTTGGCGCTCAGTGTTTGGTAGCTTCCTCCCGAAATGAACTCTTAAGCTCAATTGTAGTTTCCTGCTAACTCTTGAGAATTAAAGTTTGTCTTTTCTTGTCTTATTCACAGAGCCGAAACAAACTGTCTCTGAGGATTAAGCAGAACACTAAACAGATCACATTTGGAGTGGAAAATGAGGGTTTTCAATGTTAACAGGGTAATGTGGGCTCAGACATGTTTCTACTGGGACTAAACCTAACATTAAAATCCAAGTTTGAGCTTGCCCAGGTGTACGATATTCATTTTTCCTGAAGCTACAAAAATAATAATAAATAACAGTTATAGATCCCTCTAGGGCATCTTTGTAACCACCTCACCTCCCACTGTTACACATTGCATGAAAGCTCGCAAACTCTCACAATGATTTTTTTCTTTTATTTTTTTTTACCTTCAGCTCCCACGATGCTGCTCATTTAAATGGAAAATGATGTATGGTTTGCAGGCAGAGCAGACAGCTGAGCTGTTTTTGTACAGCCTTCGATATATTCATTTAGACTCAAGCTCGCTCCTTGGGGAAGCCATAGGGACTAGGGAGGCACCTGAAAGTGTATAGAAAGTAGCATCTTTCTGCCTCCAACTCAAAACAGAGGATCAACAATCTTGTGGCACAACAAAATCTATCATCTATCAGTATAAATCTATAAACTCCAAGGCGGAGTCAATACAAGTATTGCGAGCGGCAGCTTCGGAGTTTATAGAAACAGCCCCAAGTCTGTCAAGTGTATTGTATGCTATAAACACTGAACTATTTTGAGTTATACCTCCTTGCAGCCGCTAGTAAAACACTTCCTAGTTTTAGAGTCTCAGTACCATCCATAAATTGTGTTGGAATCCAAGTGAGATGTAACTGGAGGGTAATGTAACTATAGCAGTGTGTTTTACAGTTCAGATATATATGGCATTTATGTGCTTACAAGTGTAGCCCTCTTTTCCTCCCTCTCTGAGAAATGTGCTGCTACCAGTGTGTTCTATGGCTGCTGTATCATACCAGGTGGTAAACAGGAGGCAGGAGATCTCTGCAATGGTATAGGGAGGACATCAGCACAGACTCGCAGTGATTCTTTAGTGGTCAGCGCCTCAAGTCTATGAGGAACCTGAGGCTTCAGGATGCACCTCATGAACACATCTTCCGTTATCACTAGCCATGCTTCAAGGACTACACCAGTTGTTGGTATGACTGAGGTTTATTCAGCCACGAGGTATATGCACTGGATCACATATCGTCTGTACCCTATCCCTTAGGGACTAGGCCTTAATACACTCCTCTAGCAGGAGAACTATCTGCACATTCTGACATCTCTTCTAGACAGTCACAAGAAACTGTATGGTGCTCCAACATGAACCACTGGCTAAATAGCCCAAGACTATAAGCATATAAATTGTGTCCCTGGAGGTCCCAGACAGTCCAGACCAAAATACTCCAACCCTTGCAATAAACCACTTCCACTAGATACCGATTAGCTGGAAAAGATCCCACTGCAATAATGTGGGACCTTCACTGGCTAGTGACCAGACATAAACATCGGTTGGGTAAGTATAGGTGTATACAAATAAACAGGTTGGAGTGACTCACATTTGTAGGGTCTTTTGTGGGAATTCCTCCATGGGTGCATGCTGCCGTTACTCCACGAGACCGGACATCCAAACGAAGGAGAGATGGAGCACAGCTGGAAACAAAATGAACTACTAGGAGAGTGGGACCCAGATAAAAAAAGTTAGTTTATTGGATCAGTGCAAAAATACAAAAAACGGAGCCCTCAGGCCCCCACCAACGCGTTTCGAGCCGGCTCGAAACGCGTTGGTGGGGGCCTGAGGGCTCCGTTTTTTGTATTTTTGCACTGATCCAATAAACTAACTTTTTTATCTGGGTCCCACTCTCCTAGTAGTTCATTTTGTTTCCAGCTGTGCTCCATCTCTCCTTCGTTTGGACATCTCTTCTAGAACTCTCCTCACACTCACTAACTACACTACATTGAAGAAGAACCCCTCCTTCCCTGGGGAGTGGCTAGTAAGCTGGCCTATTCACTGTCATAGACCCCCTTACAATCACAGGCTAGCCCTGAACTTTATTGAACATGTACAAAGAACAATATAACACACCTAGCATAGTCTACTGCTAACACTGACCACTTATTAAAGGGGACTTACAGTGCTTTAAGGCCTAGAAATAATAGTCCCAAGAGACTTGGCTACACAAGTCCAGGGTCCTAAGACCAGTGACGTTGCATTGTAAACATATACCAGTTCTAGTCAGCAGAACTTCTGTCTACATGCCTAGCTTCCCTGACTTCTGTTCATATCTGTGCTGCACCTCGAGGAGTGGTTATCCAGATCAAGCGACTTTGATGGGCAGGATCAGTGCAAGGATTATTTAATTTCAGATTGTGACATCATCATCTATGGGGAAACTCGTTCAAAGTGGAAGTTACATTGCAGAGAACAAGGGAGGAGTTGATCAACTAGTGGCCAAATATGTAAGGAGTATATATATATATTACTAATAATGTGTGAAGTAGGTGCAATTGTGATTAAATGTAATGTCAGAACAAATTGGGGGGCAAAGATATGTCCACCGAAAGAAAATCACTTTTATGACACCACTGAATAAAATATAACTTTTAATGTGTATATTAAACCTTTGACCAAAATAAAATGAATACTGAAATAATAAATCCCACTTCTTGGAGAGACATAGCTACAATAATATAGGCTAAATTAGCACTTGGAATGAACCTTAGAGAATAACTGGGATGCACTGTATATTGGCAGCATTGGTAACTGACAGTTTCTTATATGGTTCACAAATACAATAGTAAGAGGTGTTGATATAATGCACTTTACTACTGAGTGAATAATGGGACAGAAGCAACCTCACGCAATTGGTACAGATCAAGTGAGATAGTATATCACTGCAAATAGTCAATAATAGGACTGTGGTACACAAATGTGGTACCATCCAGCGGGACTAGACAGCCTCATTAGTGTAATGCAAAACTGGTGGACAGTGGGTATAACAATATGCAAATGATGTAAAACAGCTAAATGGCAGCTAATGGATGTCATAAAGATATGCTGCAACCCTCCTCCCAAGCTCCCTATAATGGAGGTAAAGCCTCAGTATGAAACCACTTCCCCCTGCTGCAGCGAGGCCGAGGAGTGCTAATCAGCGGGTTCCCACCAGCCACAAGGGCCGCACTTGTACAGAGAGATCGTCTGGTTCCTTTGGTCCGTGGATTGCAGCAGATCAATGTCAAAACGGGCGATTCGCATTTCCAGATTTTAACATTATTATTACCAATGCACTCCGCATCCCGTGGACGGATTTGTAGCATCCAATCCACGGATTCAGCATTGCCGAATCCACGGATTGGATTTTTCAAATTCATCCACGATTTGTATTCAATGACAGATTTTGATTAATCCGTGCGGATTGAAAATGCCCAAACCTGTTTGAGGATTTTACATCGCGAAACGGATTTTGGGGGTAACATCAACGAAAATCCAGGAAACGGATTGGGGCATATTCACCCATCTCTACTTCCGCATTACGCATATTATAAGGTCAAATTAAAGGTTTCTCTTTCTAACCACAATGTAACTACAGTAAAGTCATAATGTTATTTATAATTGTACTTGAAATGTGCTGACAGTTCTTACTGTTTCCATCACATTTTGAACACAGTTTCCAAACTCTTGTTTTCAGTAGCATTTCAAAATGCAGCAGGACAATGATAAATGCAAAGTGGGATTTTGAAAGCAGAGTTGGAAATATACCTACGATACCGTTCTTAACATGGTTAGCAGCAGGGGCATCATACTGCTCTCCTGAAAACCTGCCACACTAGTCTATGGACTGCTGAGCCTGCCTCCCTAGGGAACTGAAGTCATTGTGGTTTTCTAATATGCACACTTGTCTACTAAGAATTGAAGATAGAACAAAACCTAATTTTAGACCACACAGCTGTTAGCGAATAGAAAATGTTGCCACTGCTCTATTTTTAACCACATTTACTGAGCGTATGCATTCGTTCTTGTAAAATTCTGATTAATATTTAGCATTGTTTGTTTTTTAACTGGACCCTGGATTGCCCCCTCTATAGCAGGGGTGTGCAATGTTTTCTTCCTGTGCCCCCTGCCTGCTCTCCTCCCTGCTCGTGCCCCCTAACCGCCCCCCCCCCCTGCTCATCTCCAGCGTCAAATTATGTCACGGGGTCATGTGCCATGGCAATGCGGCGTCATTTGACGCTGGTTTACCATAGCAACGCGTTGCCATAGACCAGGTAGGAGAAGATACAGAGGCCTAGCGCGGTCCCCCGGCATTTCATTGAAATGCCTTGGGGGAGAGCGTGGGGCCTCTGCAACCGACGCGCTCCCCTGGAAAATCTCACGCCCCCAGTTTGCGTACCCCTGCCCTATAGCATCATCTTCTTTTCTATCTCTCTCAAACCTCGAGGAGGCAGGGATTAAATCTTCAGGACCAAGAGTGAAACGTACGTCGGGTATGATGTCATCGCGTTGACGTCGTGGAGGTCATGGGTGAGACTGTTCCGGCTTGCTAGGGGGTAGATGTGTCGGATGGGTAGTGGGTGTTTGTAGCGCCGATGTGAAGCGCACATAGAGTATGATCAGATGGGCATTGGTTACGATCATAGACGGTATTGCTGCACACCACCAATAACTTTGTGATTACTGCACACCACCAATAACATTGTGATTATTGTGATTACTGTGATTTATTGTGACACACTGCTGCGTGGTGACTTACCTATGTGTATATACACTGATAATTGTGGAAACAGGAAGAAAGTGTATTATGCCTGGCTACCCTGTACCCTTATATCTGGGTCTGAGATATATGTGACTACATCTACAGTGATATTGAGGCTGTGGGAATATGTCCATATATACTAATGTCTAATTACTGATGTTGCATTCTGTATGATCTGATATCACCACATGACTGAATGCAAATCTGTATTCTCATTCATATCATAGTCTCTCTCTCTCTTTCTCTCTCTCTCTCTCTCTCTCTCTCTCTCTCTCTCTTCAGTGATACCAAAGTTACTCCTATTTTTGGATACAAACCTTATTCTTTGCACCCAAAGGGTTCAATTGAACACCCACATTAACGTTCATATACTTACCTCCCTATTGAGTAATTCATATGGAACGTCTTAGTATCTATTAACAGGATTACATGTATGGTTACTTGGAGAATCCTCCTTGTTCTCTGTTGAAGCTACTATATCACCCATTTTTATCTGAATTTTATGTGTTTGCGCTGTTGTTTTTGGTTTAATAAAATTTTATTATTTTCGACCTATTTAGGTTTTTAGTGGTTACTGTCCTCCCACAATGTTGGGAGCAGTTACTTTATGTACTTATACAAGCCAACTTGACATTATGTTGAGGATTATTTGAAACCCTCTCTATTATAGCAGCTACAGAGTGCAATTATTAGGGATCTTTGGAAGACCCTGTGATCTTCTGATTTGTGTTTATGTATAACATTATCCCTATGCACCAACTGCAATTTAACTGACTATTTAAAATATTATTTTATACTTTGGCGAGCAACAATCATAAGTTACTAAGGATTGGTTATCCTTATTCTGAGAGGCTGCATTGATTCTGCATTGAATAAGACTTTGGACACTAAAACACAAAGACAAGGCACTGTTTATATTATTGTAGCCATGTCCCCTCTGGCTCCCTGGTCCTCCGCTTTCTCTCTCCCCATACCTCCACTGCTGCAGGGTGGTTGCAGGTGGCTTTCCTACCCCATTGCCAAGCTGATTATTTAATAAAATAAATTTTTACTTCATTTGGAGTTGCCCTATCTATTTTTTGCTCTTTGGATGCGGAGGCTGTGCTCCTTCTTCTTCTACACGTCTTGATCTCCATTACTGAGGACTGCACACCGGAGAGTCTGTCCTGTCTGGATTACACTGTCAGGTAAAGGGCATCAGCCCCTCAATATTTACCTTTCTAGTGCCTACTTACTTATGTGTCATACCTTGTGGGTTGGTGAAATCTCACTAGGGGATTGATCTCTGTGGAAGCTATGTGGGCACCACTAGGTCCCCATATCTCCTTAGGGTTTAGGGTGAAATAGGGTTACATTATTTTAACCCTAAGACTGATCAAGACTCTGTATGTGAACTCCTCATTGGTTCATGTCACTTACAATCACACATTTTGTTCACTTTATTTCATTTACTTCAATTATTGTATAAAGCTATATCAAAGCTAGCTGTTAACCACTGGCTTTGTGGCCTCATCCCCAATTCCAGGTATTACACTCACCACTCTCCCACCATTTAGGATATATTCATTAGACACCAATGTGTATATTTGTTGGAGCTCGTGTTTAAGCGCACCTATTTTTTCTGTTTGCATTTAATGGCAGTGACTTGTTTAATTGGATAAAGGAGGGGCTGAAGCAGTGACTTAGTGAGTAAAGACACTCACTCTGAAGACAATGACACTGAGGTTGAATCAAGGGACCTTGGATCATATACAGGTGTCAGCTGCTTGTGACCTTGGGCAGGTTAATGTAAGCTCTTTGGGGAAGGAACCCATGCCTCCAAAAAGGTGCTGTGTACACTGTCAATGCATTCTCTCTATATCTCTCTCCTCTCTCCCTCTCTCCCTCTCTCCCTCTCTCCCTCTCTCCCTCTCTCTAAAAAAAACTATTATAAAATGACCTCTAATCTTTCTCATGATAAGACTGCTTCTCCCAGTTAATAAGTGTGATGACAACATTAGCCAATAAAGTGTAGAAAAGTAGCAGGCTGCTAAGATAGAGAATTATTATATTCATTTTTTTCACAGTACCAAAGACATGACATTTTCATTTTAAGGCTGATTAAATATGTCAAATTAAACAAATCACATTTAGAAGTTGCTTGGGATGCATATTTTCTGCCTGTTAATAGAATTGTCCTTTAATGCAGGGATTCTCAACTCCAGTCCTCAAGACCCCCCCCCCCCCCCCCCAACAGGTCAGGTTTTCATGATATCCCTGCTTCAGCGCAGGTAGCTCAATAAGTAGCTCAGTCTTCGAGTAAGCCACTGATTGAGCCACCTCTGCCGAAGCAGGCTCTTTGACTGAGCCACTGATTGATCCACCTGTGCTGAAGCAGGGATATCTTGAAAACCTGACCTGTTGGGGGATCTTGCGGACTGGAATTGAGAACACTTGCATTAACGTGTGTTCTTGCATTGTGATAAACCTTTTACACAGTATATACAAAAGAAAACTACTACACAGTCACTTGAAGTGCAAACTTTCTTTTCCAAGAGAAACAGTACAACACCTGGGCTATATAGTATAGAGGTTACATAGATATTGAAATTTCTCTAGCTTTTGTCTATTTTGGCAGCTGTAGATGAATCAGTCTCTGCTTTCACATGTAAAATCCTGCCGTGGCTGTCTGAACATAGCGTGGTATACTTTCAAATGTGTCTATATGACTTAGCTAACAGGAAAGTAGATTTGTATTAGTCATCGGCTCACACATGCCTGAAATTGGCCTACATCATTTACAATAAATTGTTTCAAGCTTCCCCACCCCTTTTAGGAAAACAAAACAGTGGGAAAAAGAATCTATGCTGAAAGAAATAAGGGGCGGAAGCGCTGCACCAGCCAAGATGGCTGCTTAACCTTTTGCTCCGGATGAGCCGCGAGATATTTTTTATGTTCGCTGATCTTTTTAAGTTTACTTTATTCCTCTCTGACATGAGAGTTGAGGTTCTGAGGAACCTGAGAATGCCTGCAAAGCATAAAAAAATTACTACTGGTGAGGTTGCAAATTTAAAAAAAAAAAAGGTCAGTCTATACAAAATGGCGTCTCACCTCCAGTATACCTTTAGAGCTTTGTAACTCTATAATTTAAGCTATGGAAGACTCTAATGTTATTCCGCCTAAAAGATATCACAACCTAAAACTAATGTGCTCTTCTTGCTTCCAGAAATGGGCCCTGGAAGTCTATGCCTTGACAAAGCTTCCTGTCTGTGCCTGGTAAGCTCTAGCACACCAAGAGACATAATAGTTTCTTTATATGATTATAAAACAAGAGAAACTATTCTATCACTCTGCACATCTAAGCAGGGAATCACATGTGAAAGGCTACACCTTCATTTACTGTATGCACTTATTTACCACCTACAACTTTCAGCAAACGAAAAGAACGCAAATTGATTGCCTCTAACTTGAGAGACAATGAAATGAAATATGCATGAGGATTGTCCTTCAAATTCCACCAAATCAGGAATAGAGTGCAAGCTATATTGAAATACCCTAATGGTAGAACTTTATTTCTTCAGGCTCTTGGTCTACAACCAGGCCCAGACTGTAAGCCTTCCCATGCAGAGAAAACATCAATACCACTCTGTCCTGAGTGTATGTACATATGTATGTCTTTATTTTATATAGCACCATTAATGTACATAGCGCTTCACAACAGTAATACTGTTTATGTGACAATCATATAAATAATAAATAATATAAATAACACATAAAGATGAGAAGTTCTTCAGACATAAAAGTAACATTTAGGAAAAAGAGTCCCTGCTCCGAAGAGCTTACAATCTAATTTGTAGGTGGGAAGAACATACAGAGATGAAAGAGGGTGTTCTGGTAAGTACATCTGCAAGGGGCCAAGGTTAATGTATGAGGTGTTAATTATCAGCCATGGAGCTACGCCTATGCTTCCGTAAGCAGTGTGTTTTAAGGTGGGTCTTAAACGTGGATAGAGAGGGTGCTAGTCGGATATTGAGGGGAAGGGCATTCCAGAGGTGTGGGGCAGTCAGTGAGAAGGGTTTAAGGTGGGAGAGGGCTTTAGATACAAAAGGGGTAGAGAGAAGACAACCTTGAGCGGAACGCAAGAGTCTGGATGGTGCATAGTGAGAAATTAGGGCTGAGATGTAAGGATGGGCAAAAGAGTGTAAAGCTTTAAAAGTGAGGAGAATTGAGTGTGTGATACGGGATTTGATAGGAAGCCAGGAGAGGGATTTCAGCAGGGGAGACACTGAGACAGATTTCGAAAAGAGTAGAGTGATTCTGGTAGCAGCATTTAGGATAGATTGTAGGGGAGACAGGTGGGAGGCAGGAAGGCCGGACAGCCTGAGCAGATACTGTAGCTGGATTGCACTGATGTTATTAGTTCTCAGACCTGTAGATATAAAACCGTTTTGTACTATCATTTAAATGTGGTGACATGTGGTGACTCCACAAGGATGACTTCATCAGAGGGTGTGATTAACGGCTTGTGGTGACGATGCGTGTAGGTTTAGTGATGACGTGACACTGCGTGCCAAGACACACTAACTTTCAAAGGCACGAGTTTGTCCCTGTCGCTTTTGATAGTATTGGGACTTTACACATCTTACCTTGGATTGCTAGTGCCAACAGCTGTTGGTGATCATTGATGTACCCTAGCCTTTAATATACCATGGAGCGTATGCTTCTCGCTTTTGTTTTGTGTCTGTGAGTTTTCTTACTCCACCTTTCCATGGAGCGGCCCAGTTTTTTTGTTAAGATAACAGTGTGTACTTCTCACTGATCCCATACACTGGGATTCTTTTTGCCTCTTTTCTGAATTCCTTAGGGTTTTTTTTAACCTAAATGATGGGCATACTGGATCCATCTTCTTTTTATCTACCTTCCTTTTTTTTTTTTTTTTTCTCTCTCTCTCTCTCTCTCTCTCTCTCTCTCTCTCTCTCTCTCTCTCTCTCTCTCTCTCTATAATAAAGTCCAATTTTTTTTTGGGAAAACCAATATATGGCTAAAGAGGGGCATTTTCACTAATGACTACGCATCAAATATACAGTACACTAGTCCGTTTTTTCCAATAATTTTTTCTATAATTAGCTGAATTCAAACGTGGCCATTTGATTATTGGAATAGATTGTATTACTACATTTAATTCTTAGGAATCGGTCAGGCTTTTCCGTGTAACAGTCTCCTTTGATCCTACCAGTAAGATATTAATTAAATCTTTAAAGGCAAAGATGACTAATTTTATTGTAATCCCAATCATGTTTAGATTACCCTTTTTGCTGATTCCTCTCAGGTGAGTTCGGTACAGTCAGCAGATATAAAAACTGAATTCAAGGCTCCTTAATGATTAATTACTCCTAGTCCCAGATATGCATTCCATTGGTTTTCTTTCTTTTCTCGTAATGACACTAGTGATACCTCTGATAGGACTCGGGGGGGGGGGGGTTGAAGCCACTCTCAGGGGAATGATAATTAGTTTGGCATCACATGCTAGAAAAAGCGAGACAGAAGAAAATAATACATCTAACAATCCTTTTACAAAAATTGAAATCCCAACATAAAATAATATTAATCAATTTACTGAAAATAAAATAATTAAAACTCATGGTAAATGCAATCTTCTTCTTACATAATGTACTGGAAAATCTCTAAGATGAACGGAAAAAACTTTTTTACGTGAAACGTAACAGCTACTAGATTTTAGCCCAGACAGATGTTTAGTCAAATAACAGGGTTAATGCAATTACAGTAGGCTCCCTTTGGAAAATATAGCATATGATCCAAAAGAGATTGACTCTAAATTAGTCAAATATTACACTGATTTAAATAATCATAAGGAAATCCAAGTGGATAGCTCTGGAGTTTTGTCCCTGTTTAATCAATATTTAAGTAAACTTAGTCTTCCTAGGGATCATCTTTGAAGCTTCATATAACTTCAAAAGATATTTTGGAAACCCTTAAAACTTTAACATTATCCAAATCCCCAAAGTTAGACAGGTTCACAAATGCTTTTTATAAGAAATGTGTTGTTCTATGGAGTCCTTTTATATTTAGGATATTTAATTGAGTATAGAGAGGTCCTGACTTTCTACTTCTCTTTTGGTATATTGAACATATATAAACTCTATACACCTTTATATCTGTAATTTATAAGACAATGAAAGATCCAATCAGTACATTAGTTATAGTCCAATATCTCTTTTAAACATGGATCTAAAAATGTTTCCAACAATTATGGCTACCTGACTCAAACAATATCTTCTAAGCTAATGCATCATTCCTGATCAGCTGGACTTTGTAACAGAAAGAGAGGCTGCTGATAATATTAGAAGGGCTTTTGGTATGATACATATGACTTACTCTGTCCAGATTGCTTCCATGGTCCTTGCAGTCAATTCTGAAAACATATTGAACTACATTACTTGGCATTTGATGTTCAAAGTATTACAAAAGCCTGCTTCTGGACCTTTGTACTGCTGGAGTGAGGGAACTATAATTTCATCACATCTGTGATGAAGTTACTTGGGAAAAATATCAATATAATCTGAATTAGGAATGGCACTAGAGAGGGGTGACCCTTACCCCCATCCCCCTAATTTTGCTTTTATAATTCAGCCATAGGCATTGGCAGCATCTGATATAGTTTGACCTAACATCTCTTGGTTTAAAATTTGGAAGAGACAATATAAAATATCTATGTAAGCAGACAATGTGCTATCAACACTCATTAATCTTCTGATTTTACTTACTAATTTAATATCTGAGTTGAATCGCTGTGGCAATCTCTTAGATTTCTAAATAAGCAATTCAAAATGTTGATCACTATTGCTATAGATGGTATAACTGTTGAAAAACAAATTAAAATTTCAAATAAAGTAATTCTCTATATAAGATTCATTGTATAGGGATTCGGCTAATCAATGCTTATGGCACACTGAATGTGGCCAACTACCTGCATTTGTTTTGAGCTATGAAAAAGGAACTGAAACATGTAGCACACAATTCGAAATCTCCAGCCATGCTTCTGAGCCTCGATGCCAAAAGGGCTTTTTATAGGCTCAACTGGGACTTCATGTTCGCAACACTTGAGTCCTTTGGACCTCCTGGTTTCTAAAAGAATCACTATTGCAAATGGGACCAGGCAAGGCTCCCCTCTAGCCCTGCGTATAGCCGCCTTGACGATCGAACACCTCGCATGCCAGATTAGAAGTAGCCAAGGTATTTCTGGCATCAAGGTGGGCTCTGACAAGTACAAAATAGCTCTATCCATGGAAGATGTCATTTTAGCAAGTACAAAACCAATGGTGACACTGCCCAATCTATTTTCTATCCATTCTGTAATGCTAATACAACTGAAAATAGAATTTAAATGGGCCATATAGAGTATAAAATATCTAGGGATTTGTATTACACCCTTAATTTCATCACTATATAATGCAAACTATGAAGATTTACTTAGGAGAATTTTCAGAAATCTGGGAGATTGGACGAAGTATAATATGTCATGGATTGACCAAATAGCAGCAGTAAAGCTGAACACCCTCACCAAGTTGTTATATTTCTTTCATACCTTGCCCATCCAGATTCCCCAAGCTATTTTACAAAAGATCCAAAGGGAATGTAATAATTTTATTTGGAACGATAATAAACTAAGGGTGTGAGGGCGGTCACGTGATCACTCTCCTGGCTTCCTATAAAATCCTGCATCTCACACTCAATTCTCCTCCTCAATATCAAAGCTTTACATGCTTCTGCCACCTTCTTACATCTCAGCCCTAAGATCTCGCTATGCACCATTTCGACTTGAGACAAATTAAAAACTAAATAATAAAAAAAGGACAAAATAGGAAAAAGAGCACCCATTCGAGTATCAGACAGTATCGGACAAAATTTGTTAAAAGTAAGCAAATGGTGATTTAAAACTTCACTGGACACGAGCGTTTTCCCGACCCCACAATGATCGGGCAGTCACGAATCTGATGGTCCTGGGACCCACAATACAGGCACGAGCACAAAGTGCTCCTCCTACTTCTCTCCTGTTTTGACAGTCTGGTAGTACCCAGGTGCATAGGCTCGTCATCTGGAGAGGGCGGAGAAATGAAGTTTGGGGTCAACCGAGTAGTCGGCTCGTAATAGCACGGCACTTCTCAGACAGGCGTTCCTGCATTCTGAGATCGATCCGTACGCCAAGAGAAATTAACTCCTCAAGGTCCTTAGGGAGCTAATTGCCAGTCAGCTCATCCTTTAAGTGCTCCGATAGTCCCTGCCAAAAGGCCGCTACTTGAGCTTCATTATTCCAGCCGGTCTCAGTCGCGAGGGTGCGAAACTCATTGGCGTATTAGCCTAAAGTGCGAGTTCCCTGGCAAATCCGCAGGAGTGAAGCTGATGCTGAAGATACTCATCCTGGAGCGGCCAACACCAACTTGAAGGCACGGGTGAAGGCAAGGTAATCACTGATCACGGGCAAATTCTTCTCCCAGAGCGGAGGACCAGGCCAGTGCCTCGTCAGTGAGAAGAGAAACCACCCAGGCTCGGTGCGTTGTGAACATGGATGGTTGTAATTCAAATTGGATAGAGCATTGATTAAGGAATCAGGAGGTTGGTTAATCAGGGGCAATCACACAAAATCCAGGTGGTCCGCACAGAGTAGGGCAAATAAAAATGAAAAATAGGGTACCTAAAGTGGTGAAAAAATAGAGGCTTTATTGAAACATTGACAAGAGGTAACAACAAATTACTGTAGTCCTCCCACACGTTTCCCGCAGATATTGCATACACGACAGCTAGGTCCAAGAGCTGACACTCTAGGACCCCACAACGTGACTCAGGGGCAACCAAGTGGGCTTGATATTTATTTGTGGGCCTGGTTACCCCCTCACCCTCACAAATGCCCATGGTACCCCTTGGTAAGCTAATTACATAACCAATTCCAAAACTGAAAAAAAACTACAGATATTTTGATGACTAAAATGTGAGTGCTATAAAATGTGTTGTAGCAAGAGTATGGAAGCAGGATAAGGCACCATCCATTAATCAAGCGATTTCTAAAGTACTGTATGGGTGATTTGTTTTATGGTTTGAGAAAATTACTAGGCTACTGAGGGAATCATATGATACATTTTGTGGAGTTTCAGAGCCCAGGTTCACATTTTACAACAGTTCTGATCCACCTCGGAGAGATGAGTTATAGTCCTTCCGCAAACTGCAACAATTTGTCTCCTCTTTGAGTTTTTCTACTGCCAACTCTTTATGTCTGTGTAAGAAATGTGTGCAGAGGTATGCAAATGGAGACTGTTTTAGGGTGAAATGATAACTTGGCTTTATTGAGCCTGTGCCTTTATCCAGGCAAAACATACAAAACAACAAAATAACAACACCCCTCCCCCCCCCCCCGCCTTTGTAAGGGCTAACTTACTTCCCCAAACCATATCTGCAGGACTAGGCAGATATACCCATTACCAGCCTACCACCCCAAAGTCTCAGGAAGTACCTTAAGCAGGTGTCAGTCTCTGGTAGGTTCCTGAGTCCTCTGTGTCCAGGAAATATAGGTTTCTGGATGTCTGGGTGTCTTAATCTCAACCCTGCCTTTGTGCTCAAGAAAGTGACTGTGTGCAGGTTTCTCTGCTCTTCTTCTGTCAGCCCAAATGTGAACTAAGGAATCTCTCTCCTTTTTATCACATAAGGCTTTTTCTAAGAGTCCTAATCAGCCAGGTGGCGTCTTGTTGGGCTGTGGGCAATTAACCAGCACACTGCTGGATTTAGAGGCAGTTTGTCTCAAACAGTGATAAGTCCCTGTTACAGTCTGCCTATTTCCTATTTCGTAAGGTATTACATATCTGTTAATATTTGTAAACTTTGCTGATAATCCTAAACCAATAACAGCTCAACCACGTTATAATGCGATCCGTTACAACGCAAATCCGCTTATAGCTCGATGCAAGCGTGGCTCCCAATTGTCGTATCTATGAATACTTTACAACACGATTATTGGTATCTTAAATACTTTATTGTACAATGCATACAATTGTACATTATTTCTAACGCGATCCGCTTATAACGTGATGTGAGTCTTTGGACCCCAAGCACAGCGTTATAAGGGGGTTGAGCTGTACTCTTTTTGTTTTAATTTGTATTCTGCCCTTTCTTAATTATTTCCTCATTTTTCTGTAAGCTCTTCTAATATTAAATATATATATAGAGAGTTTTAAAAAAATGAAAGAAATATAAAGTAAAACATAATGAAGGACAGTATTGCTAAAAGATTTTACAAAAAAACAACAACATTATTTTCCACAAAAAGATTAGTACAGGCATACCCCACATTAACGTACGCAATGGGACCGGAGCATGTAAGTAAAGCGAAAATGTACTTAAAGTGAAGCACTACTTTTCCCCACTTACTGATGCATGTACTGTACTGCAATCGTCATATACGTGCATAACTGATGTAAATCACACATTTGTAACAGGCTCTATAGTCTCCCCGCTTGCGCACAGCTTCGGTGCAGGTAGGGAGTTCAACTTTGAGATTCAGGACGTGCTCACAGGCGCATGCGCGAGCTGCCAGTTGACTATTGGGCGATATGTACTTAGTCGCGAGTGTACTTAAAGTGAGTGTCCTTAAAGCGGGGTATGCCTGTAGTTGTTTTAGAGTAGCACAAAAACATTTTATTTCCAGAATTCTTCTTATGCCTTTTTGTAATAACGTATTTATGAAAGTGTCAGTGCAGCAAGACTATCCGCTTAGTAGATCTGTAACAAATGTAACACATTTGATTAATAGGTTTCTAAAATGAGAGATAGATCCCAACTGATGCAAACGGAAAGTGACAGTAACACTCCAAAACCCCATTTCCTGAAAACTGGGACCCCTAGTTCAATATCAAGGGAGTAAAAAATGTTTTTCTCAACCTCTCTCTCTATATCACTCTCCTTCATTCAACATGACTCACTCTTGTATAAATCACAAGTATTGGCTAACATCTGACTTACAATAAGTAGAATGGTGCAGTAACTGGATGTGGCTTGGTTACAATTGATACAATATACTGAAAATTCAATCATGCAAAACCAATTCAATACTGAGACCTGTGCTGTATTAAGACTTTGCGAGGCCCTAAACTACAGTATTATAAAGATAAGGTCCCTATAAAAAAAAAGTTTAAAAAAATGTGGTCCGGTTAACTACCATAAACTGTTTTGAGTACTTACAATTGAAAGGTGGTGTGAGTCCATTCCGAGAATTTAAACAAGCAGGGACTGTGGATATGAAGTCGAAGGAAAGAACTAACTAAACCATTATGTTTTTCTGCATCTTTGGATGTACGGGGCCCGTGCAAATATTATATGTATTTGAAAAAAAAAGTTAAAATTCTTAGTATTTAGAGGCCCCTCAAATTGCGAGGCCCTAAGCCAGTGATTTTCAACCTAGGTTCTGTGAGCACCCCCCAGGAATTCTGGGGTTCCCCAACCAAAAAAAGGTTGGAAAACACTGCCCTACGCTATAGCTTATTTATCTTATACGTAAATCCACCACTGACTGGGACACAAAAACAAATCATCTATTACTTAAAAATATGACATTTCCTTCTAAGTAAGGTGGTCTTCTTATACTGCACTTTCAAAGCATTTTTTATGCTGGCTGCAGTCAAAAGGCTTCAATATTACTTTATAAGATGCTTTCTCCAGATTCTTCTTCTGCTAAGTCAAAACATAATTTACACTGGGAGGGGAGAGAGAGCGGAGGAGGAGGGAGGGGAAGGTGTGGAGGGAGGAGTGAGAGAGTGGAGGTCGAGGGGGAGAGAAGTGAGGGAGAGGAAGAATTGGTTAAAAAACTTGCTCTGTAGGTTTGGGCGCCAGTATGGGATGAGATTTTGAGACTCTCCTGCCCATTCATTGAAAAGTGATGATTTAATTTGTTTTATTTGGTACTATACTCCTGTCCTCCTTAACAATATTAAACCTACTCTTTCTCCTTTATGCTGGAGACGATGTGTGTGTCAGGGTTCTTTAGTTCATACTGGTATGTAGTTTACTTTCCATTAAAAAGATCCCTATGGAACGCAGTAAATAACTTGCTTTTTGGCTTGGTTCGGAAGGTACGACTCCCTTCTCCCGCCAATGCAATACTTGGCCGCGAAAAATCATCTAAGAAAATGTACAGGTTCACAAAATTGGTGAATGTCGGACTTTTGCTGCTTGCAAAATGTGATGAAGCATGAAAGCAATTTGCTAGATAAAGAAAATAAAAATGATGTGGACATCCATGAAGGTTTTTTTTTTAGTGTTTATTAAAGGGGCATGCCAAACTTTTGGGTCAATTTTTTTTTATCTTAGTGTAATTGGCTTCCAATCTAGAAAAATTTTACTCATCCTTAACTATTAATCATTAATCTTTACAATATTTTGTGAAATATGGAAATGTTTCACCTAATTCTAAGAACAGTGAATTAAAACAAATCAGCTGCATACTGTATGTTAATCTGTTTGACTTATGACAGAACTCCTCGACGTCTGCAAAGGTCCTCGATGTGGCCCTTAGACTCTCTGCTCTTGCCAATTTCATACAGTTACTTAGGCGCTAAGTGCAGTTTTTCACACTGAATCTCGTTGTAAGTGTAGCCCCCTGTAAACAGCACAGGCTATACCTATCTTCCTTCTGCTGTGGTAAGTCCTGTTAAGATCAGGCACCAGTAATCATCATGGGTTTTCCCCCTTCATAGCCCTATTCTGAGTGGTAGACGCAGGCCTGGACTCTGCTGCAGGCGTGAGCAAGAGGCGAGGTTCTATTGACATCACGTGGGGCGGGGCTAGCTCTATATTTAGCAGCCAACTCCGGTGAGTAGAGTTAGAGAGTTAATAGTGATATCGAGAGTCTGGAGTTGCCGGTTAGTTATGCCGGGAGTATGCAGTGCAGTTAATATGCCATGAGTCAAGGAATCCTGCGGATCGGTCCGAGGATTTGGAGGAGACTACGGTCTCCCCTGCACAGAGTGCAAGAGAGAGAAGAGCGGAAAGATTCAGCGTCCTTTAGTAGAGCTGATAGAATTATAGACTTGGTGGACCAATGCCCTCACACCACTGCCAGGGGTGATGGGGAGAATCCATGACCCACCGCGAGGCTAACCTCGGGGGTGGGCCACGGGTATTGAAGCCCTAGCCCAGACCATCCTGCCGGAGGAGCGACTTGGAGGGAAGGAGAGATTGCTCGCGATCTACTGATGCGGGAAGGTCCGGTGTATCATCACAGGTAGAGTCTGATGTAGAACGCACTAGTCAGGCCGCAGAGTACGAACACCGCGACAAATGGTGGGCGCCTTTGTTCACCGGATACCACGAAGGGATGGACCGTACGCGGTTCTTGTTAATTAAGAACGAGGTAGTAGATCATTGGTGGGCGGCTGGTTCTTTCACTCCGCAGGAGATGGAGGATGAGTTAGATCACCGGTTTAGGGAGATAGAACAGAAACGTATTGTACCTCGAGGCCCCAGTATATTGTATGATGAGGTAGCTCCAGAGGAGCCTGTATTTTGGGTACTGCCGAGCAGGGCAGGGCACCGCACACTCACCAAGCTAAGTCGAGCTGACCGGTCCATAGTCGCTAGATACCAGCAGTCACACGGGTATGAGTATCCCTACGTGCCTGAGCCCATCATGAGAGAGATTGAAGAGAACCGAGACAGTTGGCTTAGGGAGGCAGTCCAGGAGTACCTTCAGACCAAGTTCGGTCAGGGAGGGTATCACAATGAGGATAAGATTAGTGAGCTAGTACGCATATGGAGCATCGGTAGGTGTATTTACATGCGCGGCGTTACATACAGGCCTGAGCATGGGCCGGTTCAGTCGTTCGCTGTGACCGTCACTGATCATAATGGACGGCGGGTAAGAAAGCCTGATCCAAGGCATTATCTATAGGGTTCTCCATGTCGAGAGTACCCGGGTGTACTTGTATTAAAACTACCTCATTATGCCATGTATTATGACAATGTTATGTGTGCTGTTTCCCAGGTGGTTCGCCGCAGGATGGTTCTACTAAAGATAGGTCCAAGTGGGGACCATTGGATTCCACCATAGGGAGAGTGTAGCCCCCTGTAAACAGCACAGGCTATACCTATCTTCCTTCTGCTGTGGTAAGTCCTGTTAAGATCAGGCACCAGTAATCATCATGGGTTTTCCCCCTTCATGGCCCTATCCTGAGTGGTAGACGCAGGCCTGGACTCTGCTGCAGGCGTGAGCAAGAGGCGAGGTTCTGTTGACATCACGTGGGGCGGGGCTAGCTCTATATTTAGCAGCCAACTCCGGTGAGTAGAGTTAGAGAGTTAATAGTGATATCGAGAGTCTGGAGTTGCCGGTTAGTTATGCCGGGAGTATGCAGTGCAGTTAATATGCCATGAGTCAAGGAATCCTGCGGATCGGTCCGAGGATTTGGAGGAGACTACGGTCTCCCCTGCACAGAGTGCAAGAGAGAGAAGAGCGGAAAGATTCAGCGTCTTTTAGTAGAGCTGATAGAATTATAGACTTGGTGGACCAATGCCCTCACCCCACTGCCAGGGGTGATGGGGAGAATCCAAGACCCACCGCGAGGCTAACCTCGGGGGTGGGCCACGGGGTATTGAAGCCCTAGCCCAGACCATCCTGCCGGAGGAGCGACTTGGAGGGAAGGAGAGGAGGAATTATCTGGGTGCAAGGCGAGCGGCGTAATAACCCGTCCTGGCTATTGTTGTTGCGGCTGTTGGAAGCCACTATCGTTGGGATATTGCTGCTCTGTCAATAAAAGAGACTATTCATTATCATCAAAGACTGTGTGTGACTTGGAAAGTACTACCCTAGGACCCAAGGGGTTCTTCTATACCGGTCTTGTCCCATATTCCTGGGAGTATAGAAGATGGAGACGCTGCACCACTAAGAGATCATGGAGGCTACCACCCCAGAAGCCCGGTCCTGGCTCCCCCACAACATCGCGGGAAGCTCAGGCCCTCCTGTTCCTCACAGGTACGCACCACACCGCATGTAATCCGCCCTCATGCACCCTAGACACCACCGTAGAGTCTGGGGGAAGGGGGGGAAGCAGGGTTACATAAGATAAGTAACTTAAAATATATATTGTACATATATTAGAAATGCTTGATACGTGTTTAAAGGTACTTTAAAATACGATAAGCCTGTGACCGCTCTACTCCTGAATGTTTTCTGATCTGACCCTTTTAGAGAACTAGTTGAAGAAACCTGACTAATGATGACATCATAATTAATTTGCAAACAAAGAGCAGAGCAAAAAGAACTATTTACCAGTAGCTTTTAGGACTGCCATCAGCATTATCACCAAAACACAGTAGATAAAGATTATAAACACCCTCCACTGCTTTTGTTTTCCATGAACATGTTAAAAGTTTAAAACATTATTTAAAAATACTGACAATTGTCTGAATTTTTCATAAACCCAGTCAATATTGTTGATCAGAGTTATGGGTTTTTTAAATGTGAAAGACAGATCCAGATATTCAACAAACTTAATTTACTGTCTCAATCCACCAAATACCACAGTCTGCAGGTTACTATGAAAAATTAATGTCCATCCTTTGGCTCAGCTAATTTGCTATATTCTCTTATAATGTATATTAGTCTTTATGATTGCGTGTCCCTTGAGACTCCATATAATTTATCCACTGGCTCCATGTTTTCAATTTCTTCGGATCACAATTGTTGTTGATTCTCGAAAACGATGAATCCTGAAAGCCTATATCAATTGTGGTTTGTAAAGGTTACACAGAACTGGTGTGTATATAGTCAACTGAAACATTAATACAAAAGGTTAATACAGAATTAATTTCAATGCATAGTAAAGAAGCAAAGAAAAAAACCTAAATGAAACGTATTTTGCCAACGCCTGCTGTCAAACATTGACTAAAATAAATACCAATGTTAGCAACTAGCTAATATCTCCATCTTTTGATATATTTCCTTTTAAAGATCTTAATGTATTTATTTTGAAGAGTGCTTGATAAGAATGAATGCACTAAAATAAATATATTTTATGTCTGGCTACAAAAAAAAATTGAATTTTATTAGGCAAAGGTGTGAGGGAAGGTCCACTTCAGGCTAGTAGTATAGCAGAACAAAGTACCGTAACCATTTCGCTGACAGGGGTCTAGAGATGGGCGGAACTGGCAAGATCAGTTTTGTGGCATTTCCCGGGGTTTTCATTCAAAATCTGTTCCACGGTGTAAAATCCGCCAGCAGATTGTTCCAGTTTCAATCCGTGCAGATTAATCAAAAACCGCCATTGGATACAATTCGCTGGTGGATTTTACCACTCCAATCCGCTGATTCCGCAATCCGCTTGTGGATTTTGAGACTCCAATCCGTGGATTACTGAATCCGCGGATTGGATTGTCTGTGGTAAAAAAAATCAGAAAAAGACTAATAGCCATTTTTGAGATTGATTCGCAGAAATCCGTGCATAAAAGGAACTGGGCAATCCGCTCAAAAAAATTGCCCATCTCTGCAAAGGTACCATTTACTTGATAAGATTAAATGTATCAATTAAATTATTATATTGGCCAAAAAAGTAAATTTACTAACAGATCCAAATTAAGATAAAGATGGATATGTACCTGTAAGGAAGTAGATCATATGCCATTTCCAGGATATCATGGATTGTCAGATGGTATATGGAATTTCCATCCTACAGTATTGCACTGCCCACTTCTACTTTGTCCTTGGTTACAGACTTGGCAGAGTAATCTTGTTTGGTTTGTAGGATTGAGAGTGAGGCTGCTTGGATGAAGGGGACACTTTGTGGGTTGTCACGTTATCTGTGTCCAGGTCACTCAGAACATGGACTTTTATTTAAATTGAGCTTTTTTTCAGGTTGTTATAGAAATCATTATTTTAGAGAAATGGGAGATATGGAATCTGCAGATAAATAGAGTTGAATGCATCTTTCAGTGGGGGGAAAACACTGGAGCATAGCCAAAGTAATTTATGAACTAGAGCACATCATTGATACAGTTCCTTCCTCCCCCTGCAATGTGCATAAACAGACATGCCTATTTGTTTATACCTTTTAAGAAAAAGCAATTCCCAACAGGGGTTACAGAGATGATGAGTTATCAGCAAGTACTTCTGTCAAATGTTGACCTGACTGTGATGTGTTAAACGACAGGAGTCCATAGCACTGAGCCACTGCAAAGAAGCACACAATCCATCAACCTGATAGATATTTGTATAAGGACAGACCCTTCTGCTTGTCAAACACTGCATGAAACATTGTAGCTTCATGCCATAACGGTCTTATCTTTCCTCTGGAGCTAATCATGAGAAACACAGATCAGCCACCACCTTTTTTCTCTAGCTCCCATGTCTCTTGTGATACAAGACTTCAGAAAGAGTAAAGTTTTTCCTTAGTTAACCCCTTCAATTAGGAAGTGGGTACAATGCACATATGTGCATCTCAATTATGTTCGTATGTAAAAATATCTTAATATATTCATTAATGGTCACAGCTGTGCAGTTAAATGTCGCAATGTGTTATTTGTTGCGGTTATTTTATTTTCTGCATATTAGAAATTAAATATGGGACAAAGGCCTTAATCAATTTGCTACATATATCACCTTGTAACTACAAGTGGTAAGCAGCCATCTTTAAAATGCACAATCCATTGAACATACTTCTGTAAAAATACTGTCATTGTGAAGGAAAGAAAGTCAACAAAAAAGCTCAAATGTAATAATGTTGTAGGGGTTATTGTTTTAATGAACAACAATTAATTGTAGCACTCACCAGTATATCCAGTATCATTTGTTTCCATATGGTGCTTTAAAACATCACTGATCTGACTAATCTCTGGTTTAAACCAATGAATGTCACCTGCTGACATCCAGCAGCGACACTCATCCATTTACAAGGAATGATACCATTATTACCCTGATGTATTACAGTGTCAATGTCAATCACAGGAACAGAAAGTCATACCACCCTCTCTGACTTGCAGCTCTAGTCCATGAGAATCACTGAAGATCTCTTTTAAAGAGCTTTTAGATTAATTAAATAGCTTTCTATTAAATAGCCTCGTGCTTTTGCTTGGCAAAGTCATCTTTCTCTCGAAAGCAAGCCCTGAAAACTGGCATCCAAACCAATCCCAGAATGTAATATGCAGGGCCCCCAACAGAGGGGTAGTGTGGGACAAAATGGCCATTGAGGGGGTCTGTGCATGTCAAACCCAGATATCGGTCCCAACTACCACTATCAACTGCTTGGATACACAGGGACCGCCTCCCTCCCCTCGCTCAACAACTACTATGGCCCTTCCTCCTCTTTATCCCACCCTGCTCAAAAAAACCCAGGCCCCAGGACAGCTGTTGGCGGCCCTAGTAATATGATCAACATAGCACCACTCTGTAAATAGATATTCTATATGCTGTGAAGCCACTTCCCTATGCTAGAGAAGAGAACAATTCCATTCCATTCAAATTAACAGAACTAAAATCTTTTCAGGCATGTTAAAGGGCCGCAGAGAGGAGTTACTAATAAGCAGATTGCTTTGTCTATCTACTAACTAGAAGCTCTTAATAGTAAAAAATGTTGCTTTCTAGTAGCAGGGATATTTTTACGTTATGTTTTTATGTTATCATGAAAATATATCATAGAATGCTTTAGAATCGGGAGGTGAGCTCGTGGGGGGGGGCCACGGGAGGTGAGCTCGGGGGGACGCGGGAAGTTGGCTGTGGGGGGAAGCGGTGAGAAGCAGGCCGCAGGAGGAGCTGAATTACTTATTAATTATTACTTCCCCCTCCGCCCCACGTTGGGAGCTGTGGGGGGAGCGGGGCCGCAGAGGAGCTGCGTGTTGCTTCCCCCTCCGCCCCACGTTGGGAGCAGGGGGGGGGGAGTGGGCCCGCAGAGGAGCTGTGTGTTGCTTCCCCCTCCATCCCACGTTGCGAGGGGGGGGAGCGGGCCCTGCGCATGCGCGCCGGGACTGCAGGGAATCGGCGCCATTTTTTAAAACTTTTTTTTTTTTTTATTTAATTAATTTGTTGCACGGCCGGATTCATTGCGGGCCGCACAGAGAGGCCAGGTGGGCCGCATGTGGCCCGCGGGCCGTATGTTGTGCAGGCCTGCTTTAGATGTATTAACTCATGCACTGTAATCATGCATAATCTAGTTAATAGTATTTTTAATAAAGGAATAGTTGTATTGCATAGTTATATGTTACAGAGTAGACGAGGATTAACAAAAGACATATTTCCATCAAGTGTAACCTATGTTAAATTTAGATTTAGATAACAGATACGTTTCCTATATTTGTATTTACAGTATATTGATCCAGAGGAAGGCAAACAAAACATTAAGCAACAATGTCTCATAAGGGGAAAAAATAAATTCCTTCCTCACTCCAATAATGACATCAGATTTCTCCCTGGATCAAAATCCTTCCCATGTTTATATATTATGTATATCCCTTTATACCTTTCCTTTCTAAAAAGATGTCCAACCTTTTTTTGAAGATATCTATTGTATCTGCCATCACAGTCTCCATGGGTAATGAATTACACATTGTAACTGCCCTTACTGTAAAGAACCCTTTCCTTTGGTGCTGGTAAAATCACAATTTTTCCAACCTTAGGGGATGGCCCTGTGTAGTTTGTACTGCTCTTGGGTTGAAAGCTCCCTGTATTGACTCCGAATATATTTATATTTATATTATTGGTTAAATATAAAAGACATGTGCAATAGTTACGTGTTGTAATATTGCTGCCAGATGAGGTAGTTCTTTTCGATTCACCGCCAGAGCTTCGGGTCACTGGTAATGTCAATACTGTCACATCCCCCCCCCCCTCCCCGCCCCCCAAAGAAAAAACACAAAAAGCAAGCAAAGAAAACAGTTCACTAGTGCTAAAGAAACGTCAGTGTTATGGGTGTACATTTATCATTTTCATTATTATTTTAAAAAAAGGTTGGTTTTAATGACATAGTTACCTCTAATGCAGCCTTTAAATGTATGTGCCTATTATCCCATTTAGGGGCCTATGCAGAGAGCAGCGCTATTTCGAAATTCGCCATTTTTTGGAGAAAATCGCGCAGAAAACAGCAGAAAATGGCGAGTTACGAAAAACGCGCCAATTTTTCTTTTCTATTTCTAAAACTCGCCTCGCGGCTGGCGAGAACCTCCATCTCGCCAGTTTTAAAAATATCCTAATGCAGAGAGGCGCGAACGGCATCTAGCGGCTGTTCGCGCCAATAAAATGGCGCGATTGTCTCCTTTTTGCCTCGCCAGAAAAAATTGGCAAGAAGCTGCCGCTCGCGGCCATTGCAAAGGGAAAAAAAAGGCGCAATTTTTTTTTTACACATTTCTGAAGTGCGCATCTCGCCAATTTAAACTCGCCACACGCATTCATGTTAAACATAGCAGAATTCGCACATTTCTGCATATGGAGAATAAAACTCTCCAAAAAAGCTACTTTTTATTAAACTCGCCAATTTTAAAATTCGCTGCTCTCTGCATAGGCCCCTTAGTGTCAGTTAACAAGTAACGCAGTGTCCTTCTGACACTGAAGGGATAACGTGTGCATTTGGACAACAATGTATTATCTAGGTCAGTGGTTTCCAACCTTTTTTTGGTGAAGGAACCCCTGGTGAAATTCTGAGGAACCCCAACCCTCTAATCTAATGGTGCGTCTGAGATCAGATTCATTGTAAATTCTTCTCTATTTGGAACAATTTTCAAACGCCTGAAAATTGCATGGAACCCCTGTTGAAAAACACTGATCTAAATGAACGAATGGACATGTGTGTAAGGAGATAATTATGGTGACTATGTACCAAGTATCGCAAATGCAATTTTTGGTGACAAATTGACGCGCAGATATCTCAAATTATATTGCTCTTGTCTTGTCGCCTTAAGCATCAAAAATGTTTTTAGTTAAGTATATTGGAGCACACAAATGGAATGTGCATGGCGCTGTGAGGTAAATGGTATGTACTAAAAATTGTGTATGCGTGCACCAAAAATATATGAATCTCAGTCAATATCATTCGCCAAGTTGAACCTGGAGTAAAAGTCTGGTTATAATGTTAGCACAGACGTTGCTTCTGTATGTATCATGCAGCACAGATGTTTCATTACATAGGTTAACAAAATGCATTACTTTCACTGTATGACTATTATAAATAATATTACACGAACAATATATATGTACTAATACTAGTTATAAATAAAAAATACACCATTTTCTGTTTTAATTTAAACTACAGTATATCAATCAAGAATTTAACATGGCGCAATGCTTCAAAATTAATTTCAACCAACAAACAATGCGTAATATTTATGCAGTTACATCCCTTCAAACCAAGGATGCACACTTTATGAAGGTTTTTACTACTTTTTAGCATTAAAATGTGAACACACATAACATTTCACATATGATCTTTGTACAAATGCCCCTGTAAGTGCAAAAAAGAACAGGAGAATCACTCGAGGGAATGCTAGGTCATTACTATACTGTAGCAGACTAATTAAGAAGATACCAGAGTTTATTCATTTCAGAATGTATTATGTCTTATGAAGCCCCGGACAATTGGGGTGTGGAAACGATAACAATAACATTACAATACTAGACAATTCTGTAGTATATTAAGAGGGCCCCAATCCATCATACTTACCATGCAAAACGAAAAGGGAGAGTTAAAACACGACATGAGTTCTGGTGGGGAAATGACACAGTGTCTTCCAAAAAGTTATCCTTACAAAATAAGATTTTGTGAAAACAGCAAAGAGTAATAAAACAATAAACATTTTAAAGTGCATTCAACCTACTACGTCAAAAATATTTTCAGTAAATCGTATACTCTATTGTGAAATCCTCTGGTATTTTTCTATTTTGGAGACATATTCATGTAAAGTAATATTTGTGTGAATCCTGAAAAACTGGCACTTTAACTTTGGAAACTATGCAACATTATTTCTTTAGCCCGATATGATCCACAAACCATATGTAACACCTCTTCCCCCGGCCAATAGAAGATGGGGCCACACCATAAATTTGTCTCTTGGGGATGGCACAAAGTGCAATTGCCTTGGTTCTCAGGGGGCTGATGTCCGTGCAGGCTGGTATGGCAGGCAAAGAAGTAAAGGGCACCAGGAACTTTTATGTAGTTTATTAACCTTAACAGCAGGTCAAAACAGGAACAGTCCTATAAATATAAATATTCCTTTGGGTGCTCACTCAGCATTCCCCAAGAAGGCACATTTCTTCTAAATGGTAACTGTGAGTTGCATGGTCATACCCTGTAGATAACGTCAGATGCCCCCTTTGTGGGCTACACTTTGATCTATTTGGTACATGATAGCTACCTCCTGCTTCTCTGGTACAGGCGGTTACTCAACTACTGAGATCTTTTAGCAGGGGCCATCTCTTTCCGAACATTAAACCCAATCACTGGGAAAAGAATTAAGGGACATCCTTCCCCTATGTAATGCCCTAGTAGATACATGCAGGTCTCCTTGGAGAACCTATAATAAGGTGCTCAATATTCCCCTTGGTGTTTAACCCGTCCCAGGGCCACATAGAAGGACCCTCCTATAGTGGGATACGTTCCCTATCCTGGAAAACAAAGAAGAGGCTTCTTTACCCTATCACAGGGACCACTATACTGTATACACGAGATTATCTCATACTCTGGGTCTTAGGGAGACCTGGGGGTGGAGCACTAGGTTCCTCTTATTTATAACTTACTCCCACTCCCTATCTCTAAACCGAATAGAATAAGCTGATGTGTCACCTGGACATGTGACTATTCCAGCACTTTATAAAATTTAAACAAGCCCTTGCTTGGCTACTCTGCAACATTGGAACAGATAGGGTACTGCTGGGAGTTTCATTGGTATTTTAGGTATCTCTAAATACAATCTCTAGTGCTAGAACCCGTCACGGCACCCACTTTCCATACCAATAGTCAGTGGACGACAAATCACAAAAAAATCTACTCGCCACCTAGTACCACACGTGTGCTGCTTGGGCCAATAGGAGCTCGCCACGATGTTAAATCCACTCGCCCGGGGCGTGCAAATGCATAGGTTTGTCGAACACTGCCAATAGTGGCTGCCATCGCTTCAGCAGCGGGTTCCACTGCAATTTTGTTTAATCCAATTTTATTTTAGTGTTGTCAATACGTCATTGCTCGTCTGATTTTTTTTAATGTATACTATCATATTAAAGGTAAAGTTTTATTCACTACATCATTTCCCATCCCCTCTCCCTATCTATATATACTGCTAGGAGTTAACTCTTGCCTCCCTACTAACTCTTAAACTGAGTTGATTCACACAGGGGCGGTACACATGCTACTAAAAGCATTATATATTGAGGCATTTAACATTGTTCAGAGATAGACCTTCAGGCTAAAATGAAAGGAAAAGCTGTTAGATGTACTGTATTATAAGAAAACACTATTAAGGGATGAAAAGGTGTTACATGACTGAATGCTTTTATTTTTCTACAACTCTAAACATGTGTTGCTAAGTGCTACTGCAGTACATCTGCAAGAAATGCTTTTCCTTTCCAAGTGAATAGCTTTATCAAGTCAAGCTCTATTCAAAAGCACACAGCAGCATCAGTGTGTATATATATCGAAACCTAATGGCATCTATTTCTGAAAATCCTGCAATCTGAGAGAGCACTGGCAAATATTGGTGCTCAGAATGTCCGGTTAAAAACATTGATACAAAACAAAGTCACGGGCTGCTTACACAGAAAACAAAGTCACGGGCTGCTTACACAGAAACCAGTCATATCGAAGTGCAGATTTATAACAAGAATAATGACCTGTTTATGTCGAACACTTTGCCTCGGGGTTTCATCTGTCTGGTTAGCCCTTTTGTGAGCGGTAAAGACCTGCAAATTTGTTACTTCACTATGTCGATGTGGATTAAAATGTCTACAGCCCTTTTAAACTAATTAAACTAGGAATAAATATTTTAAACCAAGTGGGGATATGTATCACAAGGGAGAAATAGTTTTCATTTGCATCAATGTGCACATGCACTATATGTTTGAAGCTTATTTGAGCTTTAGATCTGGCGGATTTCATTGAAGAAAACCTGCACAATTTATTGACACGAACTTTGATACTATTGCTCCAATAAATGATTCCCCTTACTGCTTCAAAAAACCTCATCGGTGAGCTCAATTATGCAAGTGGAGCAAAACAAAATTCACTGCACCTTGGTACATCAATGCACACTGATGCATTGTCAAAATTATGCTATTTGTATTTTTATTTTAATTAATGCTCACGTTTGTTGTTCTTGATACATATAGCCCATAGTGTGTAGATTAATCATTGACCCTCAAAACTGTTGTCTAACTAATTTGTAGTGTGTTAATATCACTGATATTTAGTATCAGATCTAAACATCTTCAAACTATTATTATTCATTAAAAATTGTACTTTTGTATTCAATTTTTTTTTTAAACGGACCAGAACCCCACATTTTACTGATTTGGTCATTGTGAGTTGACATCTCTATACAAATGGAAGGTGTAACCCCACCAGAATCTCAATTATTGCATAAATGTTGCCCAGCTCTGATGTGCTCACTTCAACAATGTGCATAGGATGCAGGTCATTTGCGAGGTTTGGGAAGGATGAGAGGGATATCAGCTATCATTGATCAGCAAGGTGAAGAATGGAAAATGCAAAAGCCTTTTCCTAGAACAGAAGTAGCTCAAGTTGGCTGTGAACCTGCATAAAAAAAATAATATCCTTCCAGTGCATGGCAGACATTTCAAGTGTAATTCCTCAGCAGATCATTAGATACACCGTGAAGTATTTCCCATAGAAGAACAACAATAGTGTTAGTAGGGGGGAGGGGGGGATTAATAACAACATTGTTCCATTTGGAAGCTGTTATTTTCATTAGGCGCCAAAATCCTGCCTGACATTCTTTAGTAACTCAGGTGTGCCATTCACATTTCTGGAGTGCTGTCACTGAAAAGCATGTTAGGATATTCTTTGAAATCATGTGTGCTTCACAAAGACATATCATTACCATCTGCAGAAGTGCTTATTCAACTGTAATCCTCTTCAACCCACTTGACACAAGCCTAGACTCCAAAAATATAATTATTTTTATTCTGTGAAGGCAGATAGTTTGTGGTATCTTTGCTGTTTGATTTATGTTATGTTTCCATATCTCTACAATTCTTTTTAACACACACACCCAGAATAGACTGCACTTATTGTGATGTAGCCAAAGGTAAAGTGCTTGAAGGGAGGTATTTAGGACCCAGGACCTTCCTACGCTTGTACCCTCTTCCCCTCACCTGGGGACTAGTTAATGAGCTGTTGTTTTAATAAAGCAGTGCAAGCAGCTCCCTAGCCCCTGCTGTTTCCTGGACAAGTGTCACACTGACAGTGTCAGAGATAGAGATATACAGGTGCAGCATACTGTAGCTCTCCAGGTTGTGGTTAGTCGTTAGCAAAGTGTTAGCTACTGTAGCGCTCCAGACAGGAGTTAGGTATTTCGTTTTGTTCTTGTTTTGTTCCCTGTTGATAATAAACCTGATGAGCGAATCCTACGTTTCCTGCCTTTCATCTGAGAGAAAACACCCTGCAAAGTGGATGAGTTGCCACACTATGTTGTAAACCCACATTCACTTATATGTTTGGTGTTATTCCATATGCTCATGTGGCCTTTTGCACAGAATTCTCCTTTGCATGATCACCGTAAAATCAGTCACTAGTCATCATCCCCATGCTGATTGCTGAGGTGATAACTGTGCAGCCATTTCATCATTCCCTTGTGCTCCATACTTCCAGACTACCTACAGTTCCTTGCCCTTGTCTTAATGTTATACGGCTACCGATAGATATACAGTCACACAAGGGATAATTTATGCTCAGCATGACAATTACAAGCACTAGCTGCCTGCAAACAGTTTCCTTAGGCAACCAAGCAGACTTTAATTCACATCCGTAAAGGTGGGAGACAGTCGCTTGCAAAATAAAAAAGGGGGTGGGGTTAGCCCAGCCTGATTTAAAATCCTGTGCTCACACCTCCAATTTGATAGGCTAGTTTAAAATCAGTTCTCCCACTGGTTCTATAAACTGCTTCATTTACATCACATTTATCGATATAACTATGCAAGCCTGGGCTGCATTCAAGCGTCTTGCATGGAGGGTACGCTATGCGCTACCACAAGTCTCAACCTGTGAGTTATTAATCCCTAAACCAACAGGACTTACACGCTATATTCTGGATCCCAGAACCTAGGTTCTGCATCTTTAAGAATTCTCACTCTGATCCAAAGACTTTCTTCCTGAGACCCCACAGGCCTTCAACGTCGGCTCCTAGGCAGACACGCTTAATCCGGTCAGCCTCGTTCTAAGTTTCTTATACTGTTCTTTGTATTGCTATTGTCTTTTTTTTTAACCATACTTTTTTCATATTAAACACCTTGTGAATCGCTACCCACTGCATGTTTTGGTTATAGAAACCCTTCCAGAAAGCCTATTACATTTTTGTAGTTAGTCTTGCGAAAGCTTCTGCGATCCCTGTAATGGGTGAGCTATCGTGTTTAATGGAAGCAGGAGCTTATTCAGAGATGTGCTCTTGAGTGTCATCTCTGGCCATGGTGGGTGGTGGCATGCTACCCTTTGTTGGAGTAGCCAGCGCTGGATACTCTTGCTGTATGATAACCTAGACACTATACCGGCTACCTGAGCCTTTGTCATGACTAGTCTCCTACCTTCTTTGATGTCAGTGGTAGAAGCTGTAGTATCACACCATTGATAGACACCACACCAAAGTATCATTCACACTACAACTCGTACTCCAGCAGGTTAATGGTATATTGTTGTGTATGCGTAATGCGTAGCTCATCACAAACGAAGCACGACGCGGTGCTGAGGCAGGAAATTGAGATACGCTGATCCACAGCCACGCGTGTGCGCCTAGAGTGTAGAGTAGTCGTTCAGGCCAGGTCAGGATTATAAAAAGTCGAGTAGTTGAGGTACTTGCCAGGTTCAGGAGTGGAGAGTTGCGGATCGTCAGTGTGCATAGCCAGGTTCCGGATTGGAGAGTATCGGATAGTCAGGGTACGTAGCCAGGTGCAGGATAGGAGATTGTCGGATCGTAGGAGTACTTCAGCCAAGGTCAGGACAGGAGCCAGGAGAAAGGTCCAGAAGCCGGATCAGGAGTAAAGAGAGTCGGAGTCCAAGGTACTAGCAGGGTTCAGGCAACGATAGGTTAATAGCAACAAGATCAGGCAAGGTTCAGGAACTAGAAGTGGCAAGGCACGGCGTCACAACGACTATGCTCAGCGAAGGTAAGCTGAAAGTGAAGGGTAAAAAAAGGAGGAGGCTCCAAAAGCAAGCAGGGGAGTAACCAGGAAGTGAAACCTCATAGGCTGCAGGTGCACGCAGGTGTGCCCGATGATGCAGCCTGATCAGGTAGGAGGTTGCTTGCAGCCCGTGCGTGTCACAGATTTCAGAGGGCATGGTTTAGAGAGAGTGTTACTCCCACGCCGGTTCTGCGAGACGTCAGAGCGGGGGCAGAGCCTAGAGCGCGCGTTACTGCCACGCTGGTTCTGTTGATCAACAGAGCGGGGCTGAGTTTACCGCGTGTGTCAGCAGGAAGGCTGGATGAGCGCCCGCGTCGTACACCCAGATGAGGGGCGGGATCAGGAACCGCAGATGCCGGAGCAGACTGCGCAAGGTCCACGCGCGCGTCACAGGCCCAACAGGATGTGCATCTTGAGTGTCTGTCACCGGAGGGCCAGGAAGGTGAGGAGATGGTCCTTGAACGCCGGGACGGCGAATCCTCACTGTAAGTAACAGTGTTTCCCCCACCCCGTGGGAGATTTGGCCATTACTGAGTCGTGTGTGCATGATACCTGCAGGTAACAGGAGGGCTGAGTCATCCACCGATGGAAGTGGGGACACAGGACTAGGCTTCTGGAGTTCATACCCCTCATATCTCTTTAGCAGTACAGCACCTCCATCTGCCGTAGGCTCCAGGAACAGAAGGTGATCTCCCACGGGAGAACTTATTACCTCTCCCCCAGTAAGGTCACGCACCAGGCAGTAATATGCAAACAGGAACGGCTTTATTAATCTTCTGTACTGTTACAGGAACAAGGCAGGTTCTGCCCGATACAGTCTCTCAGTTATTCACTGGATGATGGTCCATGGATCGTCACTATAGGCCAAGGGCACCAACAGCCATCCTAGCTCTTCCCCACCACCCTAGCAGAGGCAGAGGTATTGTCCAAACTCACTCTCCCCCGGAGGGAATAGTACTGGAGAAGGCCTAATCTCAGCCTTTCCACTGTGCGACCTGCCTTCCTCAGTGGGGGAAGGTATACTAACAAATTTAGGGCGGTCCTGCCTTTAAGTACTGCCAGGAGGAGGGCACCAGGTCTGGCTCATGATTGGTCATGCCCAGGCCTGATGTCACCGTCTCCTGATGTCACTCAAATGCAGCTCCTCGGAGGGGGAAAACCCCATATCAACTATTGACACCCTGATTGTACCAGGGTTTACTGCCAGCCTAAGGCAGAGTAGTAGACAAGTAAACATCTTGTCGACCACCGGAGGATCCACGCACCCCAGCGGGTCTGGAGGATACGCCGTTAGGACTCCAGAGGTGGTCGCTTGTGACGAAAGGCAGTTCCTTGTGATTTCATTGTACCCATTGCGCAATACCTATTTGTGTCTAGTAAGTAGGATTTCAATTTTTGCCAGCGTGAGGAGTGGAGCCGATTTTTTTTTTATGTTCAGTTTTATTGATTATTAAATGTATCTTTTTTTATCTTAATATCTTGACTATTTCCTACCTCTAAGGAACTTACCATTCCTCTAACTCCAGAGTATTTAGCTATTTACACTGGCGGTATTACACTATGTTTGCCTTATTTTTCTTTTTCCTGTGCTGTATCCCAGGTGCTGTATTCCACCTGGATCCATTTACCAACATTGAACTAATTGGGACTGACACTTAAAAGGCCATTTCTTGTTTCATAAGATTGTAATTGTTACACAATATATTTGTCACATTTTGTCATTACATTAAGTTATAGTGGTAACACTTTTCTTCACTGCATCAGGTGACCTGGCTACATGTATTTTTTGTGTCCTATTGAATTTCAAGTGCATAGTTACAAATTACAACATTTTCCCAAGCAGCAAATCTCCAAAATGTGTCAGTTTTGCAAACTTGTGCAAAGGTTTTGCACCTTCAGTTCTCCGATCTACAGTATATATGTAATATACCTTGCTACATGTCTTTAACGTTGTGAATTCATTGAAGTTGAGATACACTAATGTGTACATGGATGCATACAGTATACACGTGTATAACTACAGTACAAATACATAACTGAAAGGAGATATACACAAAGGATTAGTGGTAATGTAGAGACAGGCACATTCTGCATGACTAAATACAGACAAAGCATATGAAACACATTTAGACACATGGGGCCTCATGCAGAGAGCATCGTTATTTCAAAATTCGCCATTTCTTGTACAATTTCGCGCAGAAACCGGCATAAAATGGCGAGTTACGAAAAACGCGCCATTTTGTTTTTTTTATTGCTAAAACTCGCCTCGCGGCTGGCGAGAACCTCCATCTCGCCATTTTTAAAACTCTCCGAATGCAGAGAGGTACGAACGGCATGTAGCGGCTGTTCGCGCCAGGGAAATGGCGCGATTTTCTCATTTTTGCCGCGCCAGGAAATATTGACAATAAGATGGCGCTCGCCGCCTATAGCAAAGGGGGAAAAAAAGCCGCGATTTTTTTTTTACACATTTCTGAAGCGCGCATCTTTTCCATTCAAACTCGCCACACGCATCCATGTTAAACATAGCAGAATTCGCACTTTTCTGCATATGGAGAATAAAACTCTCCAAAAAAGCTACTTTTTATGAAATTCGCCAATTTGAAAATTCTATGCTCTCTGCATGAGGCCCTTGGTCCTTATACAGTACATGCTCATATAGACACATGTATAATATGGGCACATATAGGCCTACAAACACCAATACATTTCTGTTCTCTAATTATTTTCTGTGGAATTTTTCTATCTGGAAAATGAAAGCCAACAAACTATTCATTTTTCCTGGCAGCCGTCGCCATGGCTGTTTCACACAGGAATACAATTAATTACAAGTTGTGTTCGTCTGAGGCGGGTTCTGAGGTTTCTGTATTATTAGCGTAGTGATTTTTCAGGCTGGGTAAAGAATGTAATTGTAACTTCTTACGTAAAATATACATCCTATTTGACAGGAGTAAGCACCACAACTGCTCACAAATGATATTATTCAGGCAGTGTCAAACTGTAATTGCCTTAACCCATACACTGCTGAAAGGGCTGGCAGTGTATGATAGAGCATACAGGTGAAGTATAATGGGATAAATTAATTATGAGACTTTCTGTAGACTGCATATATATACATCTTAAACCAAAGATGTAAATCATCTGTAATGAGACAGTATTAGACAGTTATATAGATACAACAAGCACAGCTGTATTTGATATACGCAATGGCTTATGCTCTATTTGGAATGGGTTTTCCGTTTCTGTGCTGTCTTACATAAGTCCTTGCCGTACAAGGTGTGTAAAGCCGTGCTTATAGTGCACGCCACGGTGACGCGATGGATGACGTCACCGTCGCCGTCGCCACCCGTGAAAGTTGTATTTCACTTTGCAGCGACATCGCAAGCGACCTGGCCATTGATTGGTTCAGAGGCTGTCACATGTGGCGACAGCCTCTGAAAAATCTAATTTGACCAGCTTCCAAATTTCGCGCCGCCACATCGCTCCCATCGCGCTTACTATAAGCGCACGCAACGGCGGCAAAACATGTCGCCGTCACTATAAGAGCAGCCTTATGCAGCAGGTGCAAGGACTAGGACTTCTTCCATGTTTAAAATGAATAGGGAGCAAATAAATGACAGTGTGATCATTTGTGTGTCATTTTCCAAAATCCGTGTACAAATGTGCCAATATTGTCATTGAATCCCATGAATTTCGGCAATATTCAAAGTTATACTGGATTATGTTATGTTATCTGAGGGAACAATGTGACATGCTACATTGGAATATTTCCATGAAGCAGGTAGCATTGAACAGGTTGCATTGAACAGGTAGGCAGGAACAGAATGCACATTCTCTTTTTGCAGACAGTAAAGAGAGGAGGGAGATGTAGGAGGGAGATATAAAAGGGAGAGGAGAAGTCCGGTGCGCTGTCTTGATGAAGTCAGTTTCAAACCTGGCACCTTTGTAGGTCTAAGGGATCCGTTCTAAAAGTGTTATGGTGCGTGGCCCAGAAGTGAAGGTGGAAGAATGGGGAGAGAGACCAGGATCCTGGTCAGAGTAAGGAGGTTTTTTTGGGGTTATGGGGGGAGTGGAAAGGATTATAAAGAACTTCACCAATTAGGATGATGAGATAAGGATATTACATTTTATCTTAAAGGACATAAACCAGACAGAAACTGTTTAAATGGAGTGAATTTTAGTGGCCAGAGAGAAAGAGAAGGAAATTCTAAGTTTTCATATTTATTTTAACCCTTGGTTGCTTTGCTAATGTGTTGCTCAAACCTATAGCAGCAAAGCGTTTAATAAAGCTTTAAAGCACTCATGATTTAAAGGGTCAAAGCAGCTACCGTTAGTAAAATAGTGAGTATTTGCCTCTTATGAACCTCTAACACTAATTTAGTAATTAAGGTATAATCAGCAATTCATAATGGCTCTCCTCCAATCTTTAGAGGAATGTCAAGTGTATAGGTCAGGGAAAGAACACACTACAACTAGAAGTGGACGATCTGTTTAATGGACAAATGAAGAACTTTATCTTCCAATTTTTAATTAGTTGTTTTATTGAGATTTTTTTTTAAATAAGATACTGGAATCCAGCTCACTATGCTGGGTGCAAATAGTTTTTTTTAAGAAGATACTAGTATGCAGCTCACTATGCTGGGTGAAAATATTTGATTACAGAACACTTGTACATTTCTTTTAGCAGGGATATTTTAGTCATCAAGTTTAATTCGGGGGATGGGTACGAGAAATACACATGACTTAAGATTGCAGCTGTCTGTCCTTTCTGCATATATTAGTCATAAACTTAAATCTCTGCCAGCTAACAACAATCTTTCTTTGACCATAAGTGTATAGCTCAAATGGCCACATGTCTGATTTATAGCCATATAGGTATATAGCATAGGATATATATAGATTTACTTATGGGCTTCACTTAGCACAATTTACATTAGCAGTGGAAAATCCCAGGTGGTGAAAGCTGTAGCCTGCTTGTTAAATTAGTGTATGATGGTGGGGAAGCCCGCAGCTGTTAATTCGGATCGTACCTGGAGGTATCTCTGTGGCAACAAGAAAAATATTGTCATTTTCTGAGGATTAAGGCCTATTCAGGGCTGAGCATTGCTGGAAGTGTTAAGAAAGCTGTGCTGCACGAAGCCAAGAATGTAGACACTTCTCTAATTTGCTTTGTGTGTTTCAGGTCCCAACCCAACTGCTAGAAATGCATCTAAACATACTGCAACCAAGCCAGATTTCCTTATTGAAAGTCAACCAGTGGCCTTGTGAAAAGTTATACAAGGAAGAAGTTTCTTTGGCAGCTGAATTTGGCTCACTGGGTGGAAAAACAATTGAAATAAGCCTGAATATTTATTTTATATCTAAAGGGCCTCTACAATAAGAGTTCATTAAGACAATGCCCCTCAGAGAGCTTTACACTGGCTGTACTTACTCCAGAGTGCTACTCCGTAAGGCTGTGTCCATAGTGCGAGCGACAGTGTGAACAATGCAGCAGCTCTATAGGTACGGCCATAGCGAGCTCGAGTGCGCTTGCGATGAAGAGCGACCGCGCAGCAGAATTTTGAGCCGACAGAAAAATCTGATTTTGTTGCACGACAGCCGGGTCACGTGAGCGGTTCAGCCAATGAGGGCAAGCCAGCCTTGTGACGTTACGGCCACTCCTCAACTACGTACACCTCCCCGTCACGAGCAATCTCATTTCACAGATTGCTCAGGCCACAAGTACACTCGACGCCATGCGCTCCGTCCACGCACGCGTGAACCCACTATATACGATGCCTAAGATTACTTTTGACCCCGGAAGACACATTCAGTTGAATGGACCATAAGTGCCTTCCAGTGCAATACAGTGTATAATTGAGTACTATAGTACCATTTAGTAAATAAAGGCCATTGTGTTCATTGTAGATACAACATACATTAAAACCCTTTTTTTACCATGTGTCTTGTACATGCTAATTGGAAGATCTTATTTCTTTTCCATCTCTCCAGAGGCTTGATTAGATAAATGAGAATAATTATTATTGATATTTGTTTTTACTAGGATTGCGGGGCCTTTGTGCTTCACAAATTTGTTGGTGTCACCCTCTTCTTAATCTGACTTCATAAAGTTGTAGTGTCTATCGACTTTACCTAAAGTCTATGAGGCTACATAGACTGATCAAAATGCTGCTGATTATCATGATATAGAACACCAACTAGGCAGGCAGAGCATTAACATAAACAGACTATTTTATTCAATGTTCTCCTACCTTGTTGCAGGTTGTGATACATTAAAGGGGCAATCCCTTCTAGGACCAAAGAGAATTGGGGGATTGTTACCCTTTTGACCCCCCCCCCCCAAAGTAGAAATCATGAAGCAGCATGCGCGGGCTTCCCTTCACTCGTTATTGGAGATCGGACACCAAGCACTTTGACACCTGGCAACGGAGGACTCCAGGTTGCCATATTATGTACTTTAAACATTACCCTACTGCTTATGCGCGGAAGGGCAAGGTAGGATCATCGCTGTTATGATTGGCTGCCACACGCGATTGGTGACCCCTGGTGGTGTTTTTTTTGTGGTGATTAAATGATTGTATCAGCTACAGCTGATTCAGTGTATATATATACACACAGTGGTGTGAATAATAAAGTACACCCTCTTAGTTTTTCACACATGGATTCTCCATTTTGGCTTTATTTTTGTTAAATAAATCATGGCACAGTGTAATATGTCATGTGTTGTTGTTCACCTGAGGTTGTATTTACCTAATTTTAAGACCTGCTAAGGAACAGATGATTGTTATTATGTCCTGATAAGTAAAACCATAGAATTCAACGAGGGTGTACTTTCTATTTCACAACACTGTGTATATATATATATATATATATATATATATATATATATATATATATATATATATATATGTATATATATATATATATATGTCTGCAACAATCAGAATGCCTCCTCAAGGAGCGGAGTAGACGGAGAGAGACAGCAAGGAGGGGAGACAAGACAGAGAGATAGCAAGGAGAGGAGAAGACAGAGAGATGACGAGGAGGGAATGGAGAGCAGTGTGCACATGGGGCAGGAGGGAGTGTAAAGAAAGGAGAGGAGAAACAGCAAGGTGAGTAGGTGGAGGATAAAGAGCAACAGTAAGGAGAGGAGGAGACCATTTTCAAATAATATTTTAAATTTGGACTTTGGAGGGGTTTGATTTCCTCTGGCTACTCTGTTTTGTGTAATGCTGTGTGATCATGGAGTGCTTGTACAGCCAGAGCCCTCTCTCCCCCGCCCCCTCCTCTTATTGGCTCTCTGATAAGAACAGGTTGGAATAAGGTAATTAAAACACTTCCACATTTAGTGGACCCTAAGAAATTAAACTTGTTACTAATTCCCCCTCACCAAAAAAAAAAAAACTAAAGCAGCCAAACTTTTGGTATTAGTATTGTTAGATATCTTTAGGCAAAACAGTTAGATTATACCATTTTTGTTTGGGTGATGACTATGTGGAACTGCACCTTTAATCTTCCAACATGAGAGTTTGTCATGGATGTAGTGATAATCTATAGAGCTTTCAAAAACTCAAAAGTCTCTTACTCAAGTGTGCATGCAGAGGTGGAGAAAAACTCTACAAAAACAAACAATTTAAAGTGTAGGTGATGAGCCAATAAACATTAAGAACACCAAGCATATGGTAAACACAGAGAGAAGAAAGTTTATGGCCTAAGGGGGTAATTCAAAATATTTCGAAGAGGCCATTCAAGACATTAACTGCCAAAGACTCCCTTTGAAGCCAATGGGAGTTTTCGGCAGATAACGGACCAAGCGGCTGCTGTGGAGTATATTGAATTACCCCCTAAGAAGTGTATTCACTGAAGTGCAATAATCCTTACGGATCATTAATGGCCATTCATTTGAATAGCCATTATCATAACAATGGCTATTACATTGCAGTAACTAAACCTCACAGAGATTCTTTAACTGATTAAGGTGTATCAAAGACCAACAAATTATCAGTAATTAAGCATAAGCTTGTCTGTACATTTGATTGCTTTGCTTGTTCTTTGCTTGGTTTTCAATAAATCTCAGTTCTCATTTACCAATCCAGTATTGTAACTGCCCTTGTGAATCATAATTGACACATGTAACTCAGCCTCCTTCTCCTATATCGAATGACCTCCACAATTCTTTTCTTGACCTCAGCCATGATTACGGAATGTAATGTATCATGTAATGCTCATGTAGAAAGATTGGAATCAGTAAAATGTTGCAATTAAGGATCAGTTAATTGTGGTTAAATTAAATCCAATACCATTACCATAACTCTGTCCTTCTCCTTTGATTACATTGGAAATCGTATTACAAACCCTTACATTACCAGTAACAATAATGGACAAGAGTTATGGTAGTAAGTGTTAGAGGTGCAGGTCCCTTTAACCCCTTAACAAATTATGCTACTGTCAGTGCATCTTACTCAATATAGAACATTTATGTTAATTTCTCAACATATTAAAAAAAAAAGGAAAGTCTTTTACAAAAAAAAAGGTCCATTATGGTTCATAAAGGATGAAACATTTGTATTTACTTAAGGGAGAAATTCACCCTTCCCCTAACTCCCCTCCTCCCACGCAGTATTTTCTAACACGGATAGGAAGCGGGGGGTCTCCAGAGCTGAAACACTATTTTCAGCTCTGGGAACCCTCCGTTTTACATAGTTACATAGTAGATGAGTTTGAAAAAAGACGTAGGTCCATCAAGTTCAACCTATGCTAAATTTAGACAACAGATACTTTATCCTATATCTATACTTATTTAGAGATTGTTACCGCTGCAGTAGCAATGATATATCCCTTCCAGGTAAAACAAAATGGAGGTTTAAATTCTCCCATGCGACATGGGCTAGTAGGAAGTGGATTTAAATACATGGAAATTCCTGCGGCATCTTTCCCGGTAAATATCTCGGGAACCAGGGGCTCCCGGGGTTGAAATGAAAGCGGTTCAGGTCCAGAAACCCCGTGCTCCCCATCAATTTAAAGAAAAAAGATGGTGGACCAATGGAGAAACTGCTCATATAGGTGTATAACAATGTACATTTACCTCTTTCAAACCTTCGTTAAAAGCCATAATGTGATTATTTTGGTAGAGGCCTTTTCTGTTTTTTTGTTATGATGAGAAATTAACATCAAGTTGCTAGTAAAATGCAATGACAACATCATTTTCCTCTATCGGGTTTTATGCAGTCTGTACAGAACCCAGAGAGATTGGCGCGATGCCAAGTTGGAGGCCTGGGTAGGAATCGTGTGTATCGTGTTACAGGAGGAGATTTTCACCACATAAGAAACCACTGGATCCTGGCCTGGGGATATTATACTTGTATCGCCCCACCAGAAGCGTGAAATGTGTAAATAAGCACATCATGTCAAAACCTGATACTATAAAACAGGGGTGCGCAAACTTCTTAGTCTGCGTGCCCCTGCCTGCTCTCCCCTCCTGTTCGTGTCCCTCCTTACAGTATCTTGTCACAGGCATTTCTGATGCAACATCATGTGACATGTTGTCATAGCGACGCGTCACAAGAAACCGCCATAAGTCAGGTAAGGGAATTTACAGAGGCCTTGCTGCGATCTCCCGGCATTTCATTTAAATGCTTTGTGGAAGAAGGCGGGGCCTCTGTAAGTCCCGCCCCCCGTCCCCCGTCCCCTCCACCTCCCATTTGCGCACCCCTGCTATAGAATATACAGATAGAATTTAACATTTTCAGAAAAACCTTCTCAACACTGTAGACACTTAGAAACAGGGTTTCACACTGGAAATCCTGTCGCAGCCACAGATGTTTTGAATGGAAGAGTTCCCAGTTACAAATCAATCACTGCACATGCATGAAGTACATGGCAGTGAAGCTCTCGGTCATGCTCCTATAATCCAGCATAGCTGGAATATTTGTGGTAGTCTTTAAGAGATTTGTGCAGGTGGTAGATTACTGCCAGCCGATCACCTTTGTGTTAGAAAACTGTGAGCAAGGAAGGGAGGAGACTGAGAAAGGGCACAGATAGGCTTTAAAGAATTGCCTTGGGCTTTAATGCATTTATAGATTTTTGCCTTTTATTCTTCAAAGCTCCTGTTATGCATTACATTGCAATCTATAACAGGAGTGAAGATATTTAAGGTGCAATCTCGCATAGTAACATATACCATAAACTAAAAATGGAAATGTCCCAGCTTAAACCATACTATGTAATCAAGAAAACATTAGAAAGTCACGTGTGAGTTAATAAATTGCTGTTCAACAAGCCTCAATGCCAGACTCACAAGCGCACACCAACTTCCCTACCCAGCAACATATATTTGTTGCAACACAAAGCACTCAACCCTGTAACTCTTTCCCTGTGATTTTTTTTGTTGCATTTCTAATTTAAGAATCACTTACCCATCTCTTTAAATGTAAACCTACAGTAAACTCAAATCAAATACCAGTGATCCAGCAGCCTTTGTGCTAATATTCATTAAATAAAGCTTTTATTAGGGGATAACCATACAGTCGCTGTTAGAAGAATCAGAAAGGCTGTCTTTCATAAGAGGTATCAAAAAAGCAGGGCACTGCGGATCCCACTGGCAGCCATTTGGTTAAACAATCAATTTGACATAATAGGTTGGGGAGTATGGGGATTTATCTCGTAATCTGTAGTGTACAGTATGACATACACTATTAGATCTATGCAATAATTAATTACTCGTCTGTAGTGGAGTGTTCAGTGCTACAGAGATATTTCATATGTATCTTGTTTGTGTTGTCTCAGGATTGTGTTTACAATCTGGCCAGATGGTTTTCTTTACACCAAGTTCGCAACTTCACATATATTTTCAGCATCCACCCGCATTGAGAGTCAGAGCAGTATTAAAATACGTTTTAAGTATTGGGGCTTCCGTGCGAGCGTACTGTGTTGAAAGACAACTTGAATACAAGCAAAATTTACTGAGAACATGTGAACATAGTCTAGAATTTAGATCCAGAGAATTCTGGTGTGAGTTTCATGGATGTTTTTGCAAATTAAACTAAAGTTTCCCGTTCATAAGGATAGTTTGAGTTGATCTAACGAATAGTACAAACGTAACCTGCTACTTACACATTTCATTACAAACCTTTTGATGCATCAATAAACCACCACGTCTGAAGAGACAAATAGTCTAGCTTTGATATTAAAATGTGTTTTATTAGTAGATATCTGAGTAACGTCACTTAAAATAGTACAATAAGGGATGACAAAGATTAACAAACATGTATGACACCTATTTTGCTATGATAATACAGTATATAAGATAGCAAACAAATCCTGTTGGTGACTATAGGCCCATGGCATTTTGCATCTAGGGTGATTCCTATGATAGTATCTATGATCTCGGAATATACTATGACAGCTTGTCCTAATTCAGCTTGACCTTAGTACATTGTACATGATAGCTTGCACCTCTTACATACCTTATGTCAAGTTGTCCTTTGTATAAGATATGACAGATTGTCTTTCTTTGAGTCCCTATTATAGATTGACCCTACTATAGTCACTTTGACAGCTTTTCCCTAGTATATTTCCTATGACAGGTTGTGCTAGTATAGCAGAGACACTATGACAGCAAGTCAGTGTAAAATGTCACACTGCTTTAGTTGGTACTTTGGTCCAGAATTACCATATTACCAGACACACTGCATTGAAGTGAACTAATACTGTATTACAGATACAGGGCACAAAAATCACATATGCACCTCATATTTAAATTACCTTTCTGCAATTGTGCTATTAATCATAGCTATTTTTTGGCGCTGGGCCACCTCCTCGATTATTCCAAACTATAGAACCAAAGATAAAATAATGACATTTTCAAATATATATATATATATATATATATATATATATATATATATATATATATATATATATATATATATATATATATATATATAACGGAAATAGCCATTTGCAATAGTGCAGAATAAATGTATTCTGTACTATATATATATATATATATATATATATATATATATATATTACTGATGATAAAAATAATGTTTCTATCCCAAAATCTTTCTACTTCCGTACTGTATTTTCATTATATAACATTTATAATGTTCTACAAAACAAGAATCGATACAGTATATATTAAAATTCATACAATATGATTGGGAGCATTTATTGCAATGATCTCTTTTTGGATGCATGTGTATTTGTGACTGTGTATATCTGTAATATAGATTGTGAGATAGATACATAGGTGTTAGGTAGTATTTTCTGCAAAACTTGGATAGATATACTAATCCTATTTAATACATATGCATCCTCATATTCTGCATTGCAGAATATGGGGTTCAAAGATATTAATATACAGTAACACAATAGTATAGGGGGTAATTACATCAAAGAGCGTAGAATCTAAAATGTGTATTGTTTTGAGTATTAACACTATAGAATGTGGAATACCTCCTTTCAATTGATTGATGTCTATGCTATTATTATTATTAGAGTTGAAAAAATTGGTGGAACAGCAGGAACCCAGAGAAAGCACCGATCAACTCACCAGAGGTAGCAAAAAATAAAAAAAGGTTTATTGAATTACATTGTTAAAAACAAAAAACAAACTAACATAAAAAAACAAAATCTCCTACATGTTTCAGGCTCTCCAGCCCTTTCTCAAGGTGTATGAGAGGGGTCTGATAGAATGATGTATATATAGCCCCTCCTCTGAACTCTCCAACACCAGAAATGCATGACAGGTGATTAAGACATATAACAATTAACTCAAAAAGTGTGTCCATGTCTCTATATTGATAATGCACTAGGAAAATAATGAATCATAAATCATATGGGAACATGTATCAATAAACAGTGTGACATAGTCCAAAGATGTTAGGCAGCTTTCTGCCCCATTTTAGGTCAGAAAGTGCAGGAATAGTTAAAAATGATCCGTTCCACATCTTCCCATTAACTCAGGCAGCTGGATGGAAAATCCAGACCACAGATTACAATGGCTCTAGTTCTCCCTCACCTGCTCTTCTAATCACATGCACAGGTACTTAGAGCAGAGAGGTTTTGCATTTCACTCTCTCTCCTTAGAGCCTGGAGGCTGGGGGTATCGCTGCTCCCCTGTTTCCAGTTTCGGGGTTGACGGCCCCTCCAAGTATCACAGTCCCAGAGGATTTGCCGGACACCTGGGTCCGAGTACCCACCACAAAACAGATAAGCCAAACAAAGATGTATTACTGTTTGTAATGGACTATGCTGTATCTAGTGACCCTAATTGAGAGGGCATTGTTTTAAACTGGGGGAACCAGGTTAGTTGGCCCAGCAGCAGTTAGAGGCTGATTCTATGTGTAGTTAGATCCCTGAAAGGGATAGGATTTTGTTTATATTATTTGGTTTCTTTTTTACTTGAAATAACAATGTGGGAAATACTGTAACACTGAAATGTGTGAACTGCTGAATGAAAGTATCTGAGTACCTCTAACCTTCACATGTTAAAGCTGCAGTACATTACTTGGATGAAAATAAAGCAGGCAGAAGCCTGAGTTAAGCAGCTTAATACTTTGCATGATCCTGTTTTTGTATTAAATAACCCTAGAAGACTGTGTCGGGAAGAACCCAGACAGGCGTCGGCACTACAAAAGAGGGGCGTTTGTCACATATGGTGGAGAATGCGGGTCGACACTAAAAAGTCTGTGGGTTTGCAAATAAATGCGGGGCTTTAAAATGGCCGCCCAGCTGAACTAAAGTACAGATGCTATGAGTGAAGTCTGTTCCACTGTGTATATCAGTTGTGCTTCTAGCATACACAGAGAATGTGCGAAGTGTGGATGCAATAGCACCCTGAACCCAAACAGAAAACCAAAATGTTTTGTTGAAGAAAAAAAAAAAAAAAATTTGCATCTAGCAAGTGCTGTTTGTAAAGCTAATGCCTTTTGCTGAAGTGAGTGAATTTGCAGCTAGCAAGTGCTGTATGTAAGTTGCTGAAGTGAGTGAAATTGCAGCTAGCAATTGTCCCTACCGGGTTTCTAAAATGGCCGACTTGAAATGTTTGTTTTGTAATGTACATAATCATGCAAAACAGTGTCCCTTCAGGCCATACGATGATGATGATGATGATGATGATGACGATTCGTGTGTGGCCCCTGGAGGAGAGCCATACCTACAGGTGAATTTGGTGTGCTGGACCTGTCGTGAAGTGGGTCACATGGAAGATGTGTGCCCCAAAATTTTCAAAGACAAACAGCTGCAAAAGCAAGCAACGCCCTGTGAGTGCAAGCAAGATGTGGAAGCTGATACCAGTGAGTGTGTGCCCAGTACCACTGATATCTCTGGAGCTAATAAAGCAAAAAGAAAGAAGAAGAAAAAGAAAACTGTTCCTCAAGTCACAGGGGAAGTGACCGAGCCACTTGAACCTGCGCTGTCAGGACATGCGTCAGAAAGGCGCCGAGATGTGCTGCAGACCGGAGGGACCGGCAGAATTGTCACGGGAACAGTGGCAAAGGAAAAGGAGGAGCAGAGGGAAGCTGAATCCTTGAACCAGGATAAAGAGGCTTTGGTTTCTGCACTCCAAGCTGCCCGCCAAGATTATGAAGTCCTGTGGCAGGATTTGGGGAAGGAGCGAGAATGTTATAAGAAGGTGCAAGAAGCGAACGCAGAGTTACAGAGGTGTATACTCCCAGCTTTACAAGAGCACGAGGCTTTGAAGAAAACAGAGTCTCTCTTACGGAGTGAGCTGGAAAAGGTGACGACTAGTCTGGAAAAGGCCAACACCGTAATTACTATCCTAAAACAGAAATACGGGAAAGCTCTACAAGAGATTCACGCACTCAGCACAGAGGTGCAAAACTCACGCCTGGAGGGCCACGGTCTGAACATAGAGCTGGGAATGTTGAAGCAAACCCATGAGATTGCCCTGAGTGAGTTAGAGACTGTAAAGCAAGAAAATGAGACTCTGAAATTCGAAAATTCAGATTTGACTGACCAAGCAGAAAAAGTAAAGAAACAGTTGACTCAGGAAAAGTTAGAAGTGCAGGAAGCACTACAGAATGCATTGATGCACACTCAGAGCCAGCACCAGGAAGAAATGGACGGTCTGAGAACAGAATTGCGACATGTATGCACAAAACAGAATTCTCTCGTGGAGGAACTTAACGTTTTGAAAAAGGAGAAAAGCATTAGAATAATTCAGAAGCACTGCAAAGCTCTTATCCAAGGAAGAAGGGAAAGAGAAAATTATCGGCGTAAACGCGCCGCAACTATCATCCTTCAGGCTGCCTACAGAGGGATGAAAATTCGTCAGTTTAATCGCCGGAATAAAGCAGCCTGTGTACTTCAATCATTCTACCGTGCCCGCATGGTACGAAACAGGTTCCTCATTATGAAAGGAGCAACTATAAAGATCCAGTCTCTGACTAGGATGACACAGAACAGGATTCGCTATCAAACCCTGAGAAATGCGTCACTGGTTATACAGCGGTATTTCCGCCTTAATAAATGTAGGCCTCAGGAAAGAGAGGCCCAACACTACATGCCTGCCAGCTGCAAAGGTAAAATGCCTCAGGGTACAGCCGGAGTTAGTGAGCGCCCCATCAAGGTAATCAGTGCTTCATCTTCTAAGTACCATATAATTGCCCCAGAGGGGAAATCCCAAATCTCTGAGAGTGATGGTCTTGAGAAAATACATGGCAGTAAGAAGTACCATAAAGGTTCAAAGGTTGCAAAGCAAAAGCGACGAAGGTCAACGCTGGCCTTGAATTTTTCCGGATCTCGCCACTCTGGGCCACAATATAAAGACAAAGACTATCTGACCCCAGAGTTCTGTCAGAGGCTAAAGAAACAGTCCAGTCATTTGCAGGTTGCAGCAGCCTATGAAATAAAGTCAGGAAACGTAATGGACTGGAAGTCAAAGAAAAAAAAAAAAAAAGTGTTTGGGGAATTGACCGATATTTTTTTTTGTTATTACACGTGTGGACTATGTCACGGACACTTAACTATGCAAATAAGCTATTGTAGTTAAGGTATATTAGACCTCTAGAATAAGCATTTTGTCAATGTTACAATGTTATATTGGTTCTCTGTGTTGAAAATGTAGCTAAACTACAAATTAATATACAGGGTTGATGGCCCTTTCGGTTGGTAAATTATATAATGAAGTTCATATTCGTGTCATGTGAATACTTAATGTTGTTCTGAAGAGTTAGCTCAAGTATTTCAGGTAGGACGCTCAACTCAGTGAGGTCCATGGCCGCTCACCCCAGTAGGTGTGAGCTGGGGAGGGGGATATGTGACATAGTCCAAAGATGTTAGGCAGCTTTCTGCCCCATTTTAGGTCAGAAAGTGCAGGAATAGTTAAAAATGATCCGTTCCACATCTTCCCATTAACTCAGGCAGCTGGATGGAAAATCCAGACCACAGATTACAATGGCTCTAGTTCTCCCTCACCTGCTCTTCTAATCACATGCACAGGTACTTAGAGCAGAGAGGTTTTGCATTTCACTCTCTCTCCTTAGAGCCTGGAGGCTGGGGGTATCGCTGCTCCCCTGTTTCCAGTTTCGGGGTTGACGGCCCCTCCAAGTATCACAGTCCCAGAGGATTTGCCGGACACCTGGGTCCGAGTACCCACCACAAAACAGATAAGCCAAACAAAGATGTATTACTGTTTGTAATGGACTATGCTGTATCTAGTGACCCTAATTGAGAGGGCATTGTTTTAAACTGGGGGAACCAGGTTAGTTGGCCCAGCAGCAGTTAGAGGCTGATTCTATGTGTAGTTAGATCCCTGAAAGGGATAGGATTTTGTTTATATCATTTGGTTTCTTTTTTACTTGAAATAACAATGTGGGAAATACTGTAACACTGAAATGTGTGAACTGCTGAATGAAAGTATCTGAGTACCTCTAACCTTCACATGTTAAAGCTGCAGTACATTACTTGGATGAAAATAAAGCAGGCAGAAGCCTGAGTTAAGCAGCTTAATACTTTGCATGATCCTGTTTTTGTATTAAATAACCCTAGAAGACTGTGTCGGGAAGAACCCAGACAGGCGTCGGCACTACAAAAGAGGGGCGTTTGTCACAACAGCTAGGCAGTGGACAGAGAAATCTACAATATAAGTAAACTCAATGTCATACAAAGAAATTGATACAGATTGTGTTGAATAAAGGTGTATCCCACTAATTGATTAATTAAGCTATCCCTATCACATAAGAGATGAGAACACACATAAACATGTTGATTGCATAAACATAGGAAAAGCTGGTATAACCTTCATGAAGTAATAGATATAATACAGAACAGAAAACATTTCACAAAGATATAAAAACTACAATGTATATGAAAATAAACAAGGGTATACATCCAATTGGTTTGACAAAAAAAGTGTTTTAGAAGAAAAGAAAAGGGAAGAAGGAAAGAATGAAAGAAAAAACAAGTCCTGTTGGTATGACCTGTGAACTGTAAACGTAACCACCACACGTAATTGATAATTTGGATATGTTATTATATGATGTGATTCCACAGTTCAAAGGTAACACTGAAAACTCAAAACAGACTTGTAATTTGAAAGATTAAATATAATATAAATGTTGGTGAGGAACCAATGCAATATAACATGAGAGAGTACCCACAAGAGAAATGGACATAAATCATAAAAAACACTTCAAATCCCAATGTGTAGTTAACCCATTTGGGACAAGAGTATTTAAAGAGAAAATCCAATGGGCGTATCTCTTGTATAGTGCATTGGTTTTATCACCTCCACGGCTATGGATCTGAACAGTGTCAATGGCAACGCATTTAAAATTAACAAGAGAACCATTTTGACATGTATCTTAGTGTTTGGACACAGGATGTACTTTATCTCATGTGTTCCATCACTCGAATTTTGAACATACGAGACGTGAGACCAATGTATCTTTTGTTGCATGAGACTGATTCTCAAACGAGATAAAGTACATCCTGTGTCTCTCAGATCATTTCTCAGAGTCTCTGTATCGCTACTTGTGGAGCTTGGAGTAGTTACCTATACAAGATATTATTATTATTATTATTATCTTATGTCTTGTATACTGACAATAGATGGTTAATGTTAAGTGGTATTGGACAAAATATAGCCACTGGGGTCATCCTCGCTCCAGTTGCCAATAGAAATTGGCAACATACTGTACAACAAAATGTGTATGTCACAGATTTCTGTTGGTGAAACCAGTGGCCATATTGTATGTATGTGCTGTATGTACTGTATGTCTTTATTTATACAGCACCATCTATGTACACACAGTAGTACACGTGACATAATATAACACATCATGGGAATAAGCGCTTCAGAGATAAAAGTAACAATAGGAAAAGGAGTCCCTGCCCCAAAGACCTTACAATCTAAGTTGTATGTAAGAAGAGCATACAGAGACACTAGGTGGGTGTTCTGGTAAGTGTGTCTGCAAGGGGCAAAGGATAATGTAGGTGGTGTATAGTATATTATAAGCCATAGAGCTACGCAAATGCTCCATTAAAGAAGTGTGTTTTAAGATGGGTCTTAAAGGTGGATAGAGAGGGTGCTAGCCAGATGTTGACGGGAAAGGGCATTCCAGAGGTGTGCGGCAGTGGGTGAGAGGGTTTAGGTAGGAGTAAGGCTTTAGATACAAAAGGGATAGAAAGAAGATCTCCTTCAGGAGAACGCAATAGTCCGGACAGCGTATAGTGAGAAATTAGGGCTGCGATGTAAGAAGGGGCAGAAGAGCCTGGGTTGCCACCACTCCGGGGTTCACCCGGAGACTACGGGTCTTGGCCTCGTATCTCTGGGCTACAGGTTTACCTGGTAAACATCCGGGTGGCGGCAACCCTGGGCAGGCGGCAGAGACACGGCATGCTCCGGCATCTTCCCCCTGCAACTGTACTCCGTATGGCCACACAGCATCAAATGGCACTGCGTTGCCATGCCAACAGGAACGCAACATTTAGTAATCTTGCAATGTAACGCCCATTGCCATGACAATGAGATGCTATGTGATGTCACGACACCGCGTAGCGCCGTTATGTGAAGCCTATGCGTCCCGTTGCCATGGCAGCTGTACTCTCGAAGAGTTGCAGAGGGAAGATGCCGGGAGGACGCCGCTGATTGGTAAGCGTGGCCTTCAGCAGAAGGTGGCAAACCTGAGAAAAGTATATAGCCTTAAAAGTGAGGAGAATTTTGTGTGTAATTCAGGATTTGATAGGAAGCCAGGAGAGGGATTTCAGCAGGAGGGATGCTGAGACAGATTTAGGAGAGGGTAAAGTGATTCTAGCAGCAGCATGAAGGGGAGACAGGTGAGAGGCAGGAAGGGAAGAAAGCAGAAGGTTACAATAGTCTCTCAAACCCATCCAGCGTTTTTGGGCTTCTCCAATTACTATAGGAAATTCATCCGAAATTCTTCTACCACTGTGGCTCCCATTACTGTCCTTACCAAGAAGGGAGCTGACCCGTCTGTTTGGCCTCCGCAGGCCGTCTCATCCTTCAAAACCCTGAAACAAGCTTTCGTCTCGGCACCCATTCTGCGACATCCTGATGTTAGTCTTCCTTTTACTTGAGAAGTTGATGCGTCTGATTTTGGTGCAGGCGCCATCCTGTCCCACAGATTCTTCCCTCAAGGTAAGCTTCATCCATGCATTTTTTTTTTTCAAAGAAGTTTTCGCCCACTGAAAAGAACTATGATGTTGGCAACAGAGAGCTCTTGGCTATCAAGATGGCCTTACAGGAATGGCGACATCTCCTGGAAGGCTCCCGCGAACATATTTCTATATTGACCGATCATAAAAATCTTCTTTATATCGAAAATGCACATAGAGGTGATGTTTTAACCCCAGAGATGTAATAAGGTCATCTAGATAGAGTAAAGAAAGGTTCAAGTACAGACTCCTGTGGTACCCCCACAGAGAGATCGACAGAGGGGGGGTGTTAGCAAATGAAACACTTAAAATACGATTAGAGGTAAGAGGAAATCAAGGATAGAGCTTTGTTACGGATACCAAGAGTATGGAGAATATGAAGAAGAAGAGGGTGGTCCACAGTATCAAAGTCTGCAGAGGAGTCAAGCAGAATGTAATGACCTTTGTCTTTGGCAGCATGGAGGTCATTAGTTATTTTAGTGAGGGCAGTTTCAGTGGAGTGAGCAGTGCAGAAGCCTGATTGTAGAGGATCTAGGAGGCAAAAGGAGGTGAAAAAATGGAGCAAGCGAGAAAATAAAAGATGTTTAGAGGCAAAAGGCAGGAGAGGGACAGGATAATAGTTAAGAGACAGGTAGGGTCAAGCTTGTTGTTTTTGAGTAATGGCATAACTGTTGCCATTTTTTGAAAGAAGATGGAAAGGTACCAGTAGAGGGAGGAGTTAAAAATATGTGTGATCGTAGGGATGTATAAAGGCAAGAGGTTTGAGGAGATGGGAGGGTATGGGGTCGAGAGGGCATGTGGTAAAGAGAGACAAGGAGATCAGTAGTGACACATCCTCCTCTGTGACAGCGGAAAAAGAGTTGTAGGAGTCTGGAGGAGAGTTAGGAACAGGTGTAAAATGTTAGGAGTATACAGGGTGGGTGTCTTGACGTATGAAATACACCTTTTTCTTGAAATAGTCAGCAATGTCCTAAGGTGAAATGGAGGAAGCAAAAAAGGTAACAGCGGTAGTGAGTCAAAGACAGAGAAGAGTTGGTGTGGGTTAGACTTGTGCGTGTTGAATAGTGAAGAAAAGTAAGTTTGTTTAGCCTGGAAGAGTGCAGAGTTGAAAAAGGACAGGATACATTTGTAGTGAAGGAAGTGTGCGAGAGTGTGAGACTTCCTCCAGAGGCGTTCAGAGGAATGAGTGCAGGAACGTAGCATGCATGTGTGGCAGTTCAGCCAGGGTCTTGGTTTAGAATGGTGAGAATGGCAGAGAGAAAGAGGGATATATAGATCGAGAGGAGGATAGGACAGAGTTGTAGTTCATGACCAGGTTGTCAGAGTCTGGAGATGAGAGAGGAGAGCAAAGTGGAATCAAAAGCTGGTTAATAGAGCGCAGGTCTCTGCAGAAACAAGTGGCTGATGGAGGTGGAGAATGTTAAAAGTGAGAGAGAAAATTTGATGGGATACTGGTCAGAGAGAGGAAAGGGGGCAATGGAGAAATTAGAGAGAAGTTTTTTGTGGAAACCAGGTCTAGATAGTGACCATCCTTGTGGCTGCTCGCTGCAGGCCATTGGTGAAGGCCAAAAGAAGAGGTTAGAGATAGAAAGCGTGAATCTGAAGGGAAAGAGGGGTCATCAATATGGCAGTTGAAGTTCCCATGTAGAAGAACGGGGGGGTATGAGGAGAGAAAGAAGGAGAGCCAGGATTAAAAGTGTGAAAGAATGATGGGGATGAGTAGAGGTAGTTGGGTGATAGAGGACTGCCACGTGAGAGAGAGGTGATAAAAGCTGGACAGTCTGAGCCTCAAAGGAGGGAAAAGCAAGGGAGGGAGGAATAGGAAGAGTTTGGTAATGGCAGATTGAGGCGAGGAGTCCCACGTCTCACCCCTGCGATCAGGTTGCAGAGTGTGGAAGAAAGAAAGGCCACCATAAGAGGACAGCTTCCAGTGCAGATGCAGACTGAGTGAGCCAAGTCTCGGTTATAGAAAAGAGGAGCAGAGAGTGAGAGAAAAATAAATTGTGCACAGAGAGTAACTTGTTGGAAAAGGAGCGTGCATTCCAAAGGCACAGCAGAATGGGAGAGAGAGGAAGGAAGCTTACAAGGAATGGCTATGAGGTTAAAGGGGTTGACACCAGGAGGAGTAGAAGTTGTATGTGGGAGGCGAAGGCGAGAGCATATAGAAATTAGGCAGAGACCAGGATTGGGAGAGATATCCCCAAAAGCAATAAGAAGAAGCATAGAAAGAAAGCGAATGTGAGGCGATTTATAAGGGTGTGTTTTAATGCAGGGCATATAGCTGTATAATGTCAAAGGGCACAGATAGGAAAGGAGTTCATGTGACCTGAGAAGTGGAGATGGAGATATATGAATGGAGTTAGAGGAATAATGAGGATGGTAGAAATAAATGTGTAGTTTCAAAAGAAGTGAGGTTAGACAAATATAAATAGTAGAGGAGCCATGGCACCCACCCCCACCAATACATATAAAAATTCACCCCCCCACCCCCCCAATACATTTAAAACTATACCCCCAATATATAATAAAATACACCCACCCGAAATACATATAAAAATACCCCTCCCCCCATATATATAAAAATACACCAACCCAATACATATAAAAATACACCATCTCCAAATACAACATTAACTACAAATGTTTTAGGTGCCTTCTGCATAAATATACAAAATAGTGTATTTAAAAAAATTATGATTAAATTAAATTATGGTGAACACTATTATTGTGAAACCCTCGGATGGATGAAAAGTTAATGTTAGACTAATAAGGTTTTAATATATGTTATGATTTTACAGACAACTATTTGATATATGTGTTTTCTAATGTAATCCCATTTCAAAGGTGGAGTCAGAGTATGGGGTAGATACACCATTATTGGGATCTTTTATTGCAATGATCTCTTTTTGGGTGCATATAGGTGTTTGTTTGGGAGTAAGCATGTATACTGTCTCTCTGTAATATAGAAAGATTCTGAGATAAATTTAAAAAATATTGGTTAGATGTATAGATATTCCAAAGCAAGTTATTATGTCTTTATCTTCATCCACCCTATCCTCTCCTGTAGAGCTTAAGTGATTAACCAAACTGAGGTCTCTTGATAAACCTCAAATGCTCTGCACAGAGAACAGTAAAACATATTAACCTTTGTGTCCTAACAGGAGTTCTATCAATTGGATAGCCAAGTGCACAGTCACGGATTGCTGCATGCGGTGATAGCCTGTCAGCTAAATGATGCAATGCTGGATGCTGCGATCATCAATTAAAGGTATATTGGGCGAGCTCTGGAAGAGCAAGCATATTTCAGTGCAGATGTCCTTATATACATTCCACCACATATATCTGCTTGTTGGTTAACCTCTTTATTGTCAGTGTGTTATATTGGTTTTATAAGCTATGCGCTGCCTTCAGCTCCTGGGAAACATCACATTAATAAAAGTATTAAAAGTATGCCTGCGTTTTCAGCATAGCCAGGGGAGTAGCTGAGCCCCAAACCTGTAAACAAAAAATACAAATACAAAATGAGTATCCCCGGCACTAGTAATGTCCAAGATACCGTAGTCCAAATGAAAGTTCTAAATTAGAGACTTCTCTGGATGGTAGATGGAAATGTTGAGAGAAAGTTCCAGATCGATGGAGGTGTCCCAAGAGTTATCTCCACGATAGTTCTGGAATCATATGAAAAAGAACACACCAATTCCGCAGCAGGTAACAGCACAAGACCCTATCTGGAACTGAAAAAAGCCCTGCTCACAAGATAATCTCTTGTTGGTGCAGGGGAGAGAATCTGTACTTGTCCCAACTTCAACACGTTTTCTCATGGACCCCACGTGGTCTGACGCGATTTTTCTTCCCTCAGAGCGGCAATTTGCACTCGCAGATGGACCCGATACAGCACACCCATGCGTGAAGGAAAAATAGGACACAAATAGTGTAGTATGCAATATACTTTAATAAAATACTAAAAACACAAACTACCCACACTTACATGGTATGAGGGATAGTGATGTGGCACACGAATGCCGTCCGCAACCTGTTGCCAACCTGTACAGCCGATGGAGAAGCTGACTGCTAGCAATACCCACAACCGGCGAACAAATGACGTCAGACGTCAGGATTGCAGGGCGCTCATGCGGCGTCAGGTGGCTATGGTGGTTGGACCGGATCAAGATACTAAGCTCCTCCTCCCTACGCGTTTCGTGACTCAACGTCACTTCGTCGGGAGATGGTGGAGCTTAGTAAGGACGGTATTTAAATGCTAGCTTGATTGAATGACCATCCCACTCAGGGGAGGGACAATAAAGTTACAGACAGCTAACAGAATCAACACATAACAGCGCTCCGAAGACGGATAGCTGATGGGGTAAAACAATGTTGTTAAATGCGCACTGAATGTACAAAAGCCAAAACCGCAAATATTATATAAATAAAATACTTAAAAAACACGCTTTAGACAGAATGGAATGGAAACAAATGGATCACATATTATATCATGGCACATAGAATACCTAAGTTAACCTCTTTATTGTCAGTGTGTTATATTGGTTTTATAAGCTATGCGTTGCCTTCAGCTCCTGGGAAACATCACATTAATAAAAGTATTAAAAGTATGCCTGCGTTTTCAGCATAGCCAGGGGAGTAGCTGAGCCCCAAATGCCCAATCCAAAAATCCATCATAAATGATGCATTGCCGGCCTGGGCAGAGCTTCTCGCCCCTGCATTGTGCAGTCTCATATAGACAATGGGGTATGCTGCGCAACAAATTGAGAAAAATAATACATACAGTTTACCGGTGCTGCTGGTTTAAGGAGTACCTGTCAGGATTATTCCATGGCAATACTCTGGAAAAAAAAGGTGATCCAACGCTCAACGGATTTGATATCTAGCTAATTTATTAGTGTCACACAACGTTTCGACCTAGGTAGGTCTTTCTCAAGTGACTAGGCCTAGTCACTTGAGAAAGACCTATCTAGGTCGAAACGTTGTGTGACACTAACAAATTAGCTTGATATCAAATCCGTAGAGCGTTGGATCACCTTTTTTTCCTCAGTCTCATATAGAGGCAGCAGTGCCAGCACAGAACGAGAGCTCCACGTGGTTGAGCAGGACGGAAGAGGACACAGTGGCAGTGGTGGTGAGCAAGCATGGAAGAGAAGTTAGGGACTATCACCCACTGCCCTTCTCTGTAACTCACTGCCCCCCTGTGCTCCACTGTACCTCCCTGCCTCTCGGTCATCCACTTCTCTCCCCATAGTCACCCATTCTCTCCACCTGTCACTCTCCCAATAACATAGAGGCCTGGAGTAATCAAAGCTCGATCAGCAATATCTGCCATTAGCTTTAATGGAAGATATTGCTAATTCAGGTGTGATACAGCGGATTGCACTTTGATGACTGGATTTAGGTGGAGGGGTTATTATCCATGTCTTTGGTATACCCAAATAATGATGCCATTATTATCCATGTGTATCATGAACATTGCTCCGTATAGGTAGTCGTGTAATTTGTCAACTACTACCCATTTCAAGGCCAGAAATTTGAGCATGTGCACCAGATAATTCTTTTTGGATGGCGCCAACCGTCGACTGACAAATGCTAAAGGCCAAAAGCTATCGGAATATTGCTGGTATAACACAGATCCGAGTTGGTCCCAGATATGAATAGCTGGCATTACTGAGGCCCCACACAACCAGCCCCTCCAGGGGTTGCAACGGCAAATGTTTTAGGTGTCGATCGTACCATGGTTTCAAAATAATGGATACCTGAGACCCACTATCCAGGAGGACATCACATTTATTTCCTTTTAGTTTTGCCTCAATTTGTGCAAATGGCCCAAGGAGTCCCCTTGGCAAATGGGATGTATGATGTTCTCTTGCAGATGCAGTCCAAACGGAGCCTTTCTGCAGACAGGGCACAGTGTGCTCCTTCACTGGGTCCCAGGGTCATTTCCAAGATTAGAGCGAGAGCGGATAAACTGTAGATTATTTCTGCAATAGACAGCATACTGCTCTTCTTCTCCACACCCGCCCTCCATTTTTCTGCTCTGGGTATCTTTGAGGTTTCCTCCTCCATCTATAGACCGGCAAACTCTGTGGCGGTCACTGTACCTCTCCCTGGTGCTCCTTCCGATTATTCTCACTGGGCACTTCTTCCATCCCATGGCAGCCATCAGTTCCGCCACCCCTCCGGAGGGTTCACATGCTTTATCAGTCCCAGGCCACTCCTCACTCAGACTATTGGGGGTCAGGCCTTGTGGCTGTCCCCTCTACTAAAGACTAGGCCTCTGCAGTGCTGTCTCCAGATCCCCATTGACTACTGGCTATTACGCTCTTGGCAGACGGTCCGATGGCTGGGCGGAGCACCATCTATTCCTCTTAATCCTTTATTTCTCGTAACAGCTCTAAGAACTTTGGGGGGGGGGCTCTTTTTCTCTCTGAGTCATAAGTAAAGGGTCATCACATCTCCGGAAGGTACACCCCGGTCTGGAGAAACACCCTTATTCCTCACTACACTCCATAAGCCCACTTCCAATCTACGCAGGAGCTCAGATAGATATCTGGTTCACGGGAATGTATTATCAGCAGGGAGAAACTAATTCTTCTCCACTCTTCTTGGTACTGAACAAGTTTTCTAGAGCCCATAGGTATTTGCTGGGGGTGCTGAGCTTTTTTCCCTTCCTAATGGCTCTTGCTATTGCTAACATGCATTGCTAATGGCTCTTACTATGACCCGTTTAGGTTTTCCATGATCCAGACCTTCTTATATTTGTCCGATTCCCCCGATCCCCCCCATTCCTGCACCTTCTTGAAACAAAACTAGTCTTTTATGAAATATCCATTATGGTTTATATTAGCCAATTCCATGTCTTAGAATTAGACAAACAATGAGTAATTGAGAGTCAGGGTATGTGCAAGATACAATAATTAGAATTAGGTGTTTAAATAATTAGGAAGATTTTCAGGGGTGGGTTTGGAAGGCCCCACCCTATACAAAGATCAGAAACTTTGTGACTTTGGTCTTCACCATACAGGTATGTGGAAACACATCATGCCTCAGAAAAGCAGTTATTGATGGTCATCAGTCTAGAAAGGGTTACAAAACCATGTCTAAGGATTTGTGGCTCCACCAATCTACTGTCAAACAGGTGGTCTACAAAGGGAGAAAGTTGAAGACCATAGTCACTTTACCCAGGGGCGACCGTCCTACCAAAATCTCTCCAGGAACAAACCCGGCAAATCATCCAGGAAGTCAGAAAGAATCCAAGAGTAACATCCAAGGATCTGCAGGCCACTCTCGCCTTGGCTAATGTGAGTGTTCATGACTCAACTATAAGAAAAAGAACATTGCTGCTCATCTGAAGTTTGCTAAACATCATCTAGTTGATCCACAAGACTTCTGGAAAAATGTTCTCTGCACAGACGAGTCAAAGGTAGAACTTTTTGGCCTCAATGAGAAATGTTATGTGTGGCAAAAAACAAACACTGCGTTTGAATAGAAGAACTTCATCCCAACCCTCAAGCTGGTGGTGGGAGGGTGGTGGTTTGGGGCTACTTTGCTGTCTCAGGACCTGCATGGCTTACTACAGTATCATTGACACAACCATGAATTATCCGTTGTATCTGAAGGTTCTAGAGGAGAATTCCAGGTCATCCATCCGTGAGCTGAAGCTGAAATTAAAGTGGGTCATACAGCAAGACAATGATCATAAACAACTGGTATCAGTTATTTGGAGGTTAGTGACCACTCCTCCCAGGGTTTAAGCTCACCCCGCCCACTTTTTAAAGTAGCAGGTTTTTTCATGTTTCTGTGTGGACAGACCCACTGCATTCTCCCTCCAGCAGAGGTAAATGAGAATTTTCACAGTGTTAGGATCTGCTTACCAAAAGTATGTGAGGAAGACAGCACTCCACTACAAATAATGTGAAACAATAAGAAAGTCAATGTTGTGGTGCACGGGAACAGAGAGGGACCCCCTAACCCACTCAAAGCAATAACCAATAAATCTATATAATGGTTCCCAGCACTCAGTATGAAAAAAACTTACACACGCGTCAATATGCGAATGAAAATTGTATATTCAAGAATAATACAGATCAAAAGCCAACCCTAATGGGGGCTAGGTAGGAATTTAGCATTGAACTAATCAGTAAACAATGGTCTGTTTTGTTCCCAATGTATTCCCTCCATCCCCCTCCCCCTCTCCCTTTTTTACCCATTGTTTACTGATTAGTTCAATGCTAAATTCCTACCTAGCCCTCATTATTGTTGGCTTTTGATCTGTATTACTCTTGAATATACAATTGTCATTTGCATATTGACACTTGTGTCTGTTTTTTCATACTGAGTGCTGGGAACCATTATATAGATTTATAGAACCTGCGTTCTGTTCATGCCTTGTGACGGTGCTCGTCTCCAAACAGGAAGCTGACCCGCAGGGCTGAGGTAGGGATGCAAATAAACCGACCAGGGCCCTGGGACAGAGTCCTGTAAGAGTATCTGTAGTCGGTATGGAAGCAGGGGTCGGGCTGGCAGCAGAGTTGCAAAGTCTAGGAGACAGGCAGGGATCAGTGCAGGTGGAAGGCAGCGAGGTCGGGGTCACAATCCAGGGTCAGCAACAGGGAAATCCAATGAACAGGGGAGCCACAGGGATAGGCATGACACAGCAATAGGCAAGACAAAAGGAAGGCTCAGGAACAGGGACGCCACAGCAATAGGCAAGCCACACAGAAGACTCAGGAACGGAGACGGCTCAGGAACTAGAAGGCTCAGGTACTAGAGCCAAGGGGGTAGAGGAACACAGCTAAATGCATTCAATGCTTGGGCGGGAACTGGGAGTCACTGGCTGCTATTTAAGCCCTGATACAGGTGCAGCCAATAACGCAGGCTGCCAGTAACCAAAATGTCCACAGCAGCCAGGTAAGGGAGGGTTGCAGCCTAAGCCTGGACTGGAAACCTTACATGTCTTGGCGTGGCTTGCAGGCTTATAACGCTTTTGCCAAAGGGGTTAACTAAATGACCCTTACTCAAGAGAATAATGAAGTATTATACTATGTATGTTTGTCACATTGGATGTAGCATTGGGCATTTCTGTCTGTTGTTGCAAGACATACAAGCAGATTTACAAAAGAATGGCTTCCGAAGAAGAAATTCTGCATTTTAGAATGGCCAAGTTAAAGCCTGTACCTAGATCCCATCGGAATGTTGTGGCAGGACCTGAAGTGAGCTGTCCATGCATGGAAGTCCTCAAATGAGTTGAAGCAGTACTGTAAGGAGGAATGGGCTAAACTTCCTCAAAACCGATCTGACAGACTGACCAGCAGTTACAGGAAATGCTAAGTCGAAGTCACTGCTGCTCAAAAGGGTACCTACCACAAGGTACTGAATCTAAAAGTTCACATAATTTTTCGCACATGGATATTGAATGTTGAATCATTTGTGGATAAATAAATGTTGAAAAGGTATCATGTTTCTTGTGTCATTTGTTTGATCAGGTTATCTATCTTTATCTATTATTAGTATTTATATTAAGATCTAATAACATTTTAGGATTGAAATATGTGAAAATCCTAAGGGGTTCACAAACGTTATGTCGCCACTGTACATCAAAATACATCTTATTACGGGGCTCTTCTATTGTGGCCCCCGCTTTAGCAATGAACTCCCACACCTTGTCTGATTTTCAACGTTGCTAGGTCCCGCTGCAGAGTTACATCCAACAGTGACCATGCACGCACCATTCGCTTAAAATGGCCGCACACATGTTGAGAATCGATCAGGTACGTTTGGCAGAGGGTGCTCTAGGGTGAGTGTTCCAGCAACTTCTATTGCCTTGCCCATTCAAAACTCTGCTACTGCATAATTCTTTAACCGTGCCCATGTCTGACCGTATGACTAGGGGAAAATGTTGTGTGTATCACATTAGTTACCCCAAATACCTCAAAATTTCAACAGCACCTTCAATGCAACTCTTACATTTCCTAACCCCCAGACTAATACCTGTTGTTGAGGTGGGGGGGCTGAGTCCTTATCTCTGGATGATATGCCACACGTGGGATGAGGTCAGACAACTACAATGACGTTTGTAATATAACAGAGTTTATATATAACTATAGATACTTAGTTACTATAGATACAGTACTTAACAAAGGATCACTGTATTCATATTACAGCACATATTACAGAACATTCCCTGTAAACGCTGCACCAGTGTATGTCTGTGTCAGTAAGAATACAGCACCCAATCCTGGGTGAAGGTGCTGGAACACTGTTGGAGCTTGTAACTGAGTATACTGCTGTGACACACTTTATTCGAGCAAATACCCAGTATGTACCTGGCAGATACCTGGAATGCGCCGCTCCTCACCTCTGACAAGCCCCATTGCGTTTGCCTTCCCAGCCATGGTTCATGCCTGGCTTACGGGCGGCTGATCTGTTAAATGATAATGATTAGGATTTAATAGGCTGCAATGCTTCGCGTGTCTACCAGATGGCATAAATTCATGAATTGTAATGCAGTATATATATATATACTGTGCAGTATTGCAGCCAGCGGGAATAAAATGCTTCAATCCCTGCCTGGAAAATAACGCAATGCACTCGGGCAGAAAACAGTCACAAACCTCAATACACCCGAGTATACCCGAATTCGTGGGACTAGCCGAGCTCGAATAAAGTGTGTCGCCAGTGTAGCAGGACTGTACTTTACAAAGTACTTCATTACCACTTTTATCTGTGACCATTGAGGGTCCCTCTGATGGTGCTCGCTTCTTCGCTCTGCTTCCGAGTGATGATCCCCTGGGCCTCCATGCATGATATACTACTCTCCCTCCAGTCAATGCTCACTCTCTCTTAGCTGGACACAAAACTGGTTCACATTCGATCGAGGTTAGTGCAAAAGAAGTAGAGCACAGTCAAATAGGAGCAAGGAGAGGATCCAAAGGTACAAAAATATCTTTATTGGAGTGCCCAAAGCATAAGAAAAAACCTTCTTATGCTTTGGGCACTCCAATAACGATATGTTTGTACCTTTGGATCCTCTCCTTGCTCCTATTTGACTGTGCTCTACTTCTTTTGCACTAACCTGGATTCTGTCAGCAGCAGCACGTCTCTCCAGACCAGAAGATGACTGTGAGTAAATGCAACCATAATCTTATGCCTTATTGATTCTCCCAATGAAATTGAGTGTGGTGGTTCTCCACTTACCCCCAGTTTTCAGGGAGCAGTATTCATGTGATGGCTATATGGACATACTCATTGATTTATATTGAAGATTGTTTCATCTATTCATGGTCTAGGATTTATTACAATTGTGAACAGCCTGGTACTTGAGCACTTTTGATCACACTTCTATCACACTCGATCGAGCCTGAAGTCACCCAGGCTCGTGCAGTTCTGACTCACACGTGCCCTGCCAACCCCTCACTCCTAAGTTCCACCTCTTCCATAGCCTTGGTTATTGGATGATCCTATGTCCATCATGTCACATGTTCATGGCCCATTAGAGAGGAACCTGACAGGGGGAAGTGTAGTGTGTTGTTTGTATCACAAAGGGGGTTACATGCATAAAATGACAATAGTGTAATATTGTTTAATAATAATATGTTAAAAAATGAGGGTAAGTATTGCACACACAATAAGTACAAAGTATCAACACTTTGGATATAAAATGGAGTCCAGAGCAATCTTGTATCGAAATCAGTCTCTACGAGGAGTCTCACTGCCACTCTCAGCCTGAAAATGCACAGCCTCTTCACATCTCCCAACACATTTCGTGCCATCAGTCTCTTCATTATATAGATAATTAGAGCACCCTCCACCATTTATTTATTTATAAAATGTTTAACCAGGAAGTAATACATTGAGAGTTACCTCTCGTTTTCAAGTATGTCCTGGGCACAGAGTTATGATGACAAATACATGGTTACGAACACATAGTTACATTAAGTGAACACGGTTATACCAGGGTCTCCTGCCCTCAGCACAATCACTTGTTAATGATTAATGATTCTGTTTAATTTAGTATCATCTACTATACCTATTTTCTGACGCCACTACGCTAAACTCTTTGCAAGACAGTTGTAATTGCACCTGTTGGCATGATCTTTATCTCTCTTTACATGAGTGGAGAATATTATGCAGGCTTACCCTGTTTTCAAGCCTTAGTTTCATAGAAGAGGACGTTTCTCCCTCAAATAAAATGTTTGAACTAAACTTTGAGGGCACAGTTATGAACAGGTTGCCAACAAATGTGCTAAGCTGCATTCATGTTCAACATTTCTCACCGTGGCTGTAGGAGATTGATAAAATTGCAATTAACATTATATAGGTCAGAAACTTACAACTGTGACATTATGATCACGCTGCCCAGAGAAAGGAGTTCAACAACTTGTTACTATTGTTAGTAAAAAAAAAGTAAATCCACTTCTTAATCCTATAAAACTGTTTCCTTCTGATTGGTCTCTGTTGGAGCTCAATTTGTATTAAACAGTGTATGCCATGTATATCAGTTTTTCTACTTTCACGTGAGCTTCACGTTTCATTATTTGTTAATTAGGGCTAGTGAAAGATAGATTTATGCTGATATTTAATCAAGGAAATTAATGTGAATCTTGCCAAACCATAACATTTCACATTTTCCTTTGGTTTAGTCATATGTGATATTAAGCACTGCCACTAATTGGGCCAGTGGGCCACGTCCACCCATGATGCCTTATTGCCACACTTATTGACATTTGATATGTATTGGTAGGTGGTCCAAAAAATGGACACATGGTTTAAGGTATTCACGTGTGACCAATTTTAATCTCTCTGAACTGGTTTCAATAGGTGCAAAATATTACATTTTACGTTCTATAGAGCAGCTTGATAAAGGTCCACCTTGGGACCGAAACATTGGAACATGGATGAATAAACCAATCTTCTTTTTGCAAGCAACCCTCGTTTGCAACTCTGGTTTTGTGGCCTATGAAGCAACATTATCTTTATATGTTTACATAAGGAGGGCTGTTGTATCTGTAAATGAAAATAAATAAGAAATCGACATAGCAAAAATCAGTAGTGTTACATTTTCCTAGAAACAGTAGTCCCTTAGTCTCCAGATAAACTGAAGAATTTATAATGTAATTGATAGGGGAAAATCCTTTTTGTGCAATGTCACAAATATGCCGTACCAAACAGCTCACATTATTTAAGTTAATAGATACAGCTGTTCTTAGACCTGGTAAAATAACTTTTAGTTGAATTTATTAAAACATGTTTTGAGCACATACTTGGCAATTGGTTTGACAGCAACTGGTACATCTAACAAAAATAATTACATTTGTGAGAAAAACATTAAGTGACTTTCAATAGTAAGGAACGTATTTTCTGTTAGCTCAGTTGCAAATGGTTTGGCATCTAGAGGTCAAGTTTTACCCTGACTTGATTGCAAAAGAAATGATGCATGGCGCTTCATCGTATACAAAAGGGTGGGGTTGTTTGGCTATTGCCCAATCCATGTAATTTCTCTTTTCCTTAAAAAATAAATAAACATGCTGATTAACCAAATCCTATAATCAACATTCTAAAACACTGTCAACATATATATTTTTTTTATCACTTTGGTAATCTAACATTTGCTTAAGAAGTTGCTGTAAATTACTAAACCTGTTCTTCATCTCTACATCAGTTGTCCAACTATTTCATTTCTTGGACTCATAAAAATGTCAGTCTCTAGTGTTTTGTCCTTAAGAACATTCTTTTCTTGAGATTCATCTGACATCAGCTTTAGTAGTCAGACTCGGAACCCTAGTTGCAGCCACTATGGACACTGTTCAAGATTCTGCTGTTAAAAAAGATGGTGAAGTTACGCTCACACTTTCTCCCATGTTTTTAGAAAGCATATTCCAATAATACCTACTATCTTTCTATTCCAATGAAGACAAAATGAGCCCATCAATGCTTTATTATTGACTAGCTCAGCATGAGTCAAATTATGTTGCTAATTGTTGATTGCTTATTGCCTTTTTTTATTCCACTTACTGCTCATTTGGTTGCATGTTAGAGAGATTACAATTAAGAACAAGGTAATGTCTCATGGTTAATTGCAAGCCCTTTCTTATGCAATTCCTAAACGGAATCCTTGCTAGAATAGTCAATATCACATTGCATAGAGATGCTCTGTGTGCCCCTGTAGATAATTAAGGGGTAAGCAACAACAAAAAACACAAAAGTGTTTCTGATTATTTAGTAAGAAATATTTAAGAATGCATACCTAGAGTTTTCAGCATAGTTTAGCAAGGAAATGGTCGATATAAAGGGTGGAGGAAAGTAGTAAAAACTGGTAGGAACTGTCATATTCGTAGAATATATACCCTGTGCTCAGCACAGTGGTGGACAGAAGATCAAAATGTCATTCTGCAGAATAATCTACAGCTGCGGCCCCCTTTATCCTAATGCGGCTGTAGCGGCGTAACTCTGATAACCGCGGGCAGATGCAGTATATTTTCTTTTTTTCCGGAATATGCTCCGGTATTTTAGAGCTCGTATTATTAGCGCTGTCTGCAATACTGCAATACCGTCTAAAAACTCAGGTGGGCGTTCGCGAGCTGTCTTCAAAGTCTTATACTTTAGCAGTTCAACCTATGTCAGAACACAGTCTGTGTGTGCGCACGCAGTAATTGTAAATTTGCATATTAATACATGCATGTACTGTACTGTATGTCTCATTTGAACATTGTTGAAACGCATAGGCGTGTACTGTAACAGTATCACATTTTGGCGTATATAGCGCTCTTCCCTCGCTCGCCCCCGCACACACACAGGATATTGTACTGCACTGCAGTATTTCAACTTCTTATCTACAGTACACCTCTCCCACGCCATTCCTTTGAACGGATGGTTTCTGGCTTCAATAACATTCCTGTCATCACATTCCTGCGTGTATAACGTTCAGTGCAGTGCAGAGCCTGGTTTGATTTACTGTATTCTTCTGTGTTGATTATTAATGCTCGTTGGGGGGAAAAAAGTTCAAGAGTGACCAAAAAAAACCCATTTTTTTTTTTCTCGTCATTTTTTATTATTATTTTCTCAACATGTTCCTGCCAAAACCATCTTGATATTACGATATTCAATCAGTGCTGTAGCTTTTGACTGCGACACTGTGCGTTTGACTGCACATGATTTGTGTGATTTTTATGTATTTGGGGGTGTAGGGGGTCAAATCATTATGAAAATATTTCTTTGAACTGTTCAGGGATATTCTTAAAGCAGCTTTACCCCCTCCCCCCCGCACACACACACAAGGCTCGCTCAAGGATTTCAACCTCTTATCGACACCTCTCTCAGACCATTCATTAATTTTCCTATTGTTGGCTTTGAGTCACGTCTCTGCACCTGCGTGTAATCCTCTTTGGGAAGGGAGCTGTAGTTGATTATTACTGCGCATGCGTGTATAACTTCACCATTTCACTTTGACACCTATTGTTCACCATTCATATGACTTGCCCATCCACCCCCCCGCCCCCCAACCCTTTGAGGCTTTGTTTACGGTAACGCTTGTGATAATACCTTCTCAAATTTGATATGTAAATCTGATTAGCACAGCACTGTGAAATTGAAAGTTAAAAAAAAACATAATCTGATTGATGCAGTAAGTTACCAATTTTTGTCATTTTTTCTTTTTCTTTGGTGTAGGGGGGTGGGGTCAATGATTATGATTATCATGAATGTAAAGAAATATTTATTTTATTTAATCAGGAACAAAAAATACAAATATACAAATAATCATGAATAATACAAAATGCAGTCTTTATTCAGTTCTTCTGTCAGTTGAAAATTGAGGGCCGGCTGATAATCATGAATAATGCACATTGATAATAATATTAATAATATATAATATATATAATAATATAATTAATATAACATTTTCCGTCTTTATGATCTTCCTCATTCTGTGTACAGTAGTTCATTGAGAGAGGGGAGGTTTTGTGTAAATCATGACTGAATTATAGATACACTTTACTGTACACACAGTTCACACAATGTATACATGATACCCCCCCTCCCCCTTTCCATCCTTTTTTCTCTGAAAAGACAAGAAAAGAAAAAATTAGTGCAGTTATGTGCATATTAAGGCATTGTGTACTGTATACTGCAGCTACTCCATATTGGACTACAGTATGCAGTTAGTACTGTCAAACTAGCCTATACTGGAACTACTGTATACTGTAACTACTGTTAAATAGTTTGTAACCAGATGGCTAGTGCTGCTCTCTCAGGAAATAAAAAATGTGTGCAGTTAGGTGCATACTGTAAAACAATCTGTGCCATACTTACCTGTATCATACTGTACTTGGTGTGCCTGTACTTACCATACTACAGTACAGTACTGTACCATACTACCTTCCTGATGCTTGCCTATTATTCTCTACCACAATGGGCAACACAGTCGCAATATGGTCAATATATTTATTACATCGTTCCACGGTGAGTGCATCATTCCAAAAACTCCTTATGCCTTGCGCCAACTCATCCTTTTTGGAGGGTTTCATGACTTTTCGGATATGATCCTTAAGCTGATGCCAGACCATTTTGATTGGATTGAAGTCTGGCGATCTGTAATTGGAGGGGGGGGAAAAGGAGAATTAGTTAAAGAGATCCACAGTAAACAGTGGGAAAAATGAGACAGGGTTACCGCACTTTCTCTGTTGGCGTCTTCACTCAGTTGATACCGTGCTCAAGAATATGCGCTGTTGACGCGGTGTGCTTCGGATCGTTGTCCTGATAGAAATGGTGACCATCTGGGAACTCACGTGGGATGTATTCCACAATCTCAGGCACAATTTGCTCTTGGAAAAAAGCTTTATTCATGATTCCTATAAGAAGAAAAGAAAAGTGCTCAAAATACTGCACACTAGTACAGTACAGTGCATAAGGCAAAAGCGTGTGACTTATTTTACCTTCAAAGATGACAATGCATCCTGGTCCACGCCTAGAGATGGCACCCCACACATGGCACCCCACACACTCTTCACTGGGTGTTTTGGACGCGGCTTCATAGATATGCGACCTTTTTTGTGGAATGCAAAGGTGGCAAATCTCTCCAGTGATACAGTAGACTCGTCAGTGAAGATGCAATCCTGGAAAGTTTCTCCACTGTCGATCCATGCCTGGGCCTGGACCACTCTCTTGATCTTGTTAACGTCCCTTATCATAGGGTACGCTCTGTAATGACAAGGAATAATTTTATAGGTACAGTACAGTGTCTTAAACAACACTTTAACCTCCTGTACAGTCCAGTACTAAACTCACACGTCCATATTTCCATCCAATTCTGCGTCTCATCTTCTTTATGCTGGTCTCGGATACAGTGAGATTGTGATTTTTTAGCAGAGTGTCTTTGACCCTTAAGGCACTCTTCTCACCATTCTCTTCACTTATTTTGTCGACCAGAAGAGTTGTCTCCCTACAGTGTAAAGAAAAACAACAAACCTGTAAGTTAGAGTGCAGTATGCCACAAGTACAGCACATCATTTACAGTACACAATAATAGAAAGATATACTGTTTTATAGTTTTATAAATATACAGCGATATAAACAATAATAGATAGATATACTGTGTTTTATAGTTTTATAAATATACAGTACTATATACACAATAATAGATAGATATACTGTGCTTTATAGGTATGCACAGGGAAACCAAAAGGTTAACCAACCAGGTGCTCGAAAAGTTAATAAAAGTTGCTGAATCCTGCTCATCAATTCAATTCATGTAAAGAGGTCACGGCTAAACTCCAAATTAGTGAGTATAAGAGTCTCTCCCAGCAATTCGTTCACCTTAGAGCACTAACAACATTGAGATAGAGATACTCACAATTAATGAAGCGCGTGACGCCGAGCCTGTGTATGTAAAGTCTTCCAGCGAGCAGATACACCGCCAACCGTCAAGCAACTACTCCGTCGCGATGGATGTCTGTGACCGGTGGTGACTGCGCTGTCAGCTGAGACAGCAACCCGACGTGCCACCGGAAGCAAACAGGAACTGATAAAACTCCTCCCACCGGAGGAAAGAGCGATGCACCGCCGTATAGAAGAACCGGAGAAGGCTGAAATGGTGACTAAAAAACTTTATTATTATATTATTATTAACTTTATTGAAGCATGGTGTAGTTCTGGCGGATCCTCTGACGCGTTTCAGCCACAGCAGGCCTGCTGCTGGTACAACGAGGCCAGAAGCACCTAACCAGCGTTGGATATCTGCAATTCGTTGCCCACTCGTGTACATATCCTTAATTCTCATGCTGAGATCCTTTGAAATCTTTTTAACAGGCATAGCTGCAAGTAGAAAGAAATACAAGCACAAGAATGTATATTCTATGTTTAGTCGATGTGTATTCAATGTGCAGTGAATCCACAAAATGGATGGTGTATTTATACGTTAATGACTCACATTAGAGTACACCCACTTTTAACACCTGCACCTCGTTGCCATTCATAAAAGGTGACACACTTTGCATAGCCCAACACTTGATGATCTTTATCTGAACTTTCCCTTGTCCAGATACTGCATTGTGCCATCTGCTTCCATGGATCAACCCCGATTCTACGGACGCAGGAACCCACTCGCCTCTGCCGTGCCTGTCATGCAGAAAAAGCGAACGGCGGGAGCCATTTCCAAGGCCAAAGCGAAAGGCTAAGGCTAATAAAGAAAACCTTCTGCTGACCCCAAAGGCTAAGAAGCCTTATTATGTTAAGAAGAAATTCGGTGATGTACACTCAAAGCAAAACAAATGGCAGCCAACCCATCGAACCCGCAGGCCACTTCCTCCATTACGTTTAGACGACTCTGCCGCTGCTCTCCCGGAAACCCACAGCCCATCTTCTCCACTACTCTTTGACGACGCTACCGCTGCTCTCCCGGAAATCCACAGGTCACTTTCTCCATTATGCTTAGACGACTCTGCCGCTTCTCTCCCGGAAATCCACCAGTCACCTCCTCCATCCCTCTTTGACGACGCTGCCGCTTCTCTCCAGGGAACCCCCATCTCATCCTCCATAGCACCCATCCACCCAGATGTCCACACCACCCCATGCACAAGATCCAGCTCGTTAGACCGCATGCTGAATGGGTTAAGTGTCGATATCCCCGGGAACTCTACTATGCTGGTAAAGATAGATCTTCTTTTAGAGACCATGCTAAATATGGATTAACGGATGGAGAAGATGGATCAACGGATGGAGATGGATCAACGGATGGAGAAGATAGAGACTGACATAGCGGGGATACATAATTTGCTCGGAGTTCATGCCCCTGTATCTCCGACGCTGGAACAGGAGGGTGGCATGGATAGGATGAATGGGACCTTCAACCTTCCATCACCAAGCGCACCCCCTCCACCAGAAGAATATGTGTACATGTATGCCATTGACGAGGATGACATGACAACCCCGTCAAGACCACGGCAGGAGACAACACGGCGACCAAGATAGGAGGAAAGCATTCTCCCAGACAACCTACCCTCGCCTGCCGCCACAAGCACACCCGGTCCCAGAAGAACACCCGCTCCCAGAATCCAACCCACATACGCTTGCATTGAGACGGTGCCCGACATCATCCTGCGCGAGCTGCCCCAGCCACTCATGGAGAAGTATAGGTTAACAAGTGCTGGTGTACCCCAGAAGTATGCCATGTTAATTTTCAAGCACCACGTGTCCTACATGGTGTACTGGGGGTGGGCCAACAATGTAAACTACGAAGGAAATCGCGAAAAAAGGGCGCTTCCTGAAAATGTAAGAAGGACTATTGTGGAGGAATTGCGGCGCTATTTTTCAATTAGTGATCCTTTAATGAAAATAGTGAGAGACTCCATTAATGGCATTTTGCGTCATACAAGGCATCGGCCCAGGAAGGACAATCTGGTGGGTATCAAATTCGCGTGACTGTTCAAATATTGTTTAATTTTTGACTTGTTCTTGTTTTAAATTGCATTAATAAAGAAATGTTTTTATTTACAAAAGACCTGCACAACTCCAGTCCTCGAGCCGGGCCTGTTTGCGGCCCTCGAGGACTGGAGTTGTGCAGGCCTGACTTACTGTATTCATAAATTGTATTCTTAATAACTTTACTGTATTCATAAAGAAATGTTTTTACTTACACCATACTGTACACCTGTGCTGTAAATGTTTTGACTTTCTTTACTTCAATAAAGGAAATGTTGCATGTTTTAAATTGTATTAATAAAGAAATGTTTTTACTTACACAAGATACTGTACATAAATGTTTTTACTAGCAGTACACCATATACCTGTAAACATTTTGAATTGCTGTACACTTTAAATGTTTTTAAATTGTATTTTTAAATAAATGTTTTTACTTACTCAATAAATGTTTTTGTACTTACTCCACCAATAAAAGAAAATGTTGATTTGTTTTAAATTGTTTCATTGTCTCCTTTTATAACAAAATACAGTGTTTCTAGAACATACAGTACAGTACTGTTCAGGCATACTGTACAGTACTGTACTGTATACTGTAGGCATGCGCAGTACATCACAAGAGTATTAAAACAATACATGCTGTACGGGTATAGAATACACATATGTACTGGACTACATGTAGAATAAATGCATACTTTTTATTTTTCGGGTTTATTATACAGAATGTATATAAAAAATTGTATACTGTCTGTGAAAACAACAGCATACTGTTACAGGTTTTCTATGAAGCTCTCAGGTATTCTATCCTAATCAATAACAACGGCCACTAAAATGTTGACTCCGGTACGTGGTTTTTAAAATCCGATTCAGCAATGTGCAGGCATCATTACACAAAGCGATATTATCCATCGAAATCCCTCCATTTGCCGTTTTCCGCATGAGATGACAAAGTTTTCTTTTCTAAGGAAAAATAAAAGTACAAGTTTTACTGTAATGGTCAGTCAGTCCCCCTAAACATGTTCCCACAGTCAGTCCCACCAATAATTTTCTCGGGGGGCGTCTCCTGTTCACATGCGCATGCGCCTACTGTAGATGTGATGACACGCATATGCGTTTCAAGAATTATCCAATGCACATGCGCCTAGCTTTCCACCAATTGTTCAGTATCTACTCTAGAAGCTGCTCAGCCAATGATATTGCTTACAGGAGAATCGCTTGACTGTGCATTGATATTGATATTTCAAAAAAAGAATAAAATACGGTAACATTACTCACCATAGACTTTGCCAATCAGCTTGCACCGAGCCACTGCCAGTCCCGTATTCTTGATTATACACGTAGTTGACAGGTGACAGCGGGACTACTACACTTGTAGTTGATAGCTGATGAGGCTGGAAATCGCTTTGGCACATGCAAGCTTGCTGGAATCTGTACGCGAAATCCGGCTCAGGTTGCTGGTATCCGGGCGGGGACAGACAGCAAGGGTTACCGGTCACCAGGTTTTCACTGATAGTCGGACCGTTATTGGAAGCTAGCACTGTCGCTGGCGCATTGCTTGCCAGCGACTGGCAAGCAATTGGTTTTAATAGTTGGTTTTAATATGACCTTTCGCCTTTTGAAGTCCCCATGATCAAAAATACGGGAAAAATCTGGTGCTACACACCAATACCCTCCAATAACACCGGGATCAATACGAAAAAAACACGGATCGATACATAACTTTTTCCTTATTGCACGCTTCCACACATGAGCATCTGGTGAAAATTTGTCAAAGTCATAGTTTTCGATAAAATACTGATAAATTTGACCGACTGTTGCCATCTTATCATCTGATGCATTAATCGCGGCCCATATTAAATAAGCGTACGTTATGTCGGGTTTTTGGAACACGGACTGCAGTGGTGCACTCATTTCGGGACTCTGGACAACAAAACAAAACCAGACACTGCGCATTTATTTTTTAATATGAAAAGCCTAAATTGATACATTATTGTAACTTCTTCAGTACCAAGGTCAATTTACAATAGACCACTGTGGTATTTGTTTAAACACCTGCAAGTCGACACATTACTGAAGCGCATGCGCATTACAATTCATGAATATCTGCCATCTGGCGGATACGCGAAGAATTGCAACCAATTAAATTCGAACCATTATCAATAAACACATCAATAAACACATCAATAAACACATCAACCGTGACGCCGGCATGAATGCAACATGAATGCGGCATGAACGCGGTGAAGTGCGTGGCAATCGGAAAAAATCCCCGAAAAAAATCGGCGATGTTGGAGAATAAAAGGGGCCGCGGCTGTATAGTAAAACAGAAGAGATAAAACTATCTGCGCTGTGTGACTGAGTATAATTATTTGACGTTCAGCCCACCTTCGCCACCCTCAACTAGGCTAAGTAGTCTATGGTAAAGACACTTGTTTATGATGTGGAAGAGCACAGTTCAAGATCCGGTTCTTGGTTTGATGGGAGCAAGTTTCCTTGTGCGTTAGGCTGCGGTCATGCTGCCGGTGATCGTGTTTTGCGCGTTTAATTCACTGAATGTCAATATGAACGACCACGCCCGTGCCCGTATGCTCGCCGATGCTAGGCTCTTGGGGAGACGTATAAAATTTATTTGCAAGCGGGCTGAAGGGTCACATGACCCTTCAGCAACCAGTCAATGCACACCGCACACAGCTCCCAGACACACACACACACACACACTGCTCTCAAGCATGAACGCGCTCAGCGGCAGCGTGGCCGCAACCTTAAGAACAATACAAGGGTAAAATCTGTGCAGTGCATGTAAACTTTACTATAGTCAGTGATATATAAAATACATAATTATCAATACAACATGATTGAAGCATAAATGCTGGATATCTATCCACTGATGAAATACTAACCTTGAGTTTTTTAATATATGGTAACAATAACCACAAACACATGTGTAACATGTTAGCATTGTACTGTACAGTAAAATGCAAAGTAACTTTCTTGGTCTGGACAGTGCAAATTTAGTACTATCTTCTCCAGACCACTTATCTTTAGCAATCATTATAATACCCACACAGCACATTTCTCACAGTGTAAAGACACTTTAGCTTGTCACAAAAACAACAGTTAAGCAGGTTTTTGATGATTATTCGCTTTACTTAACACTTATATCTCACAGCCAATTCCTTTCACATCCACATCTGGGCCAAAAGCAGAGGAATGACTGACTAGTACTTTGCTGTTAACAGCTCATTTGCACTTTAAATGGTGCAAGACAATGAACCTTAATTGGCTCATCACTGCAAGCTTCTCAAGTAATATGTTGTAGGTAGTTAGGAAGATATTTCTGCTTTGATTAAAGGTTTCAAACTGCATACAGACTGGAGATGGAAGCACTTATTTCTTCCAGGAATCATAGAAGACCAAAACTAATCATTTTGTTTTCGTCATGGGGTCCTATGTGTTTGCAGCTCACACCAGACTCGACAATACTTGGCCCATTAGAATAAAATCTATTCAGGGACTAGACAGAAAGTTTGATATATTATAAGTACAGTGGGGACCCCCAAGTGTGTTTACAGCACCAATAATTATATGGATGTAAACAGAGTAGTTGTGTTTTCATGTCAATCACCTTGGAAGTAGTAACAAAGTGTTATATTTGCGTACGTTGCTTTTTACTGTCCAGGAGACATAACCGCTAGGCAGAGGTGGGCTGTATAGACCGACCAATACCAGGGATCTAGATCCTGAATGAGTAAGAATCGTGACAGGGAGCAGCAGATGGGTTGAAGTCACAGATCCTAGGTCGGGGCAGGAGACAGGCAGAATGGTTGTGGTCATTGTTCTGGTGTTCAGGGCTGGAGAGATTTAGAGGAGTCAAAAGACAGGCACAAAAGCACACAAAGACTCTGACAGGAATAAGGTATGGAGAACCTTGCACAGGCAAGGAATGAGTGGGAATGACAGTCATAACGGGAGATGACAGATGGGAGCCATTTCCATCTCAACTTGAGGCCGACTTCCTGTTTTGGAAGTGAGGGCAGAAATTGCCAGAAAGAAAGATGGCCTAGGTTGCTTCAGTGTGAGTGAGGTCACTTCCTGTTGATAGCCATCTTGGTAGAGGCAAAAGGAAAACAACCTGAAATCTTATCCATGATGTTAGAGGTAGAAAAGGCAGGAGGTGTCCATGTTTAAAGTCGTCACAGTGTTCCTCCTTGCAGGGGCAGACTCTGAATGCCATGGGGCAGGCTTTGGCGGAAAATCATGGTGGAAAGACCTAATCAGGGCAGGAGCATGCACATGGCAAGCCTTGACCCAGCTTCTCTCTTCAGAACAGTACCCCATCCAGCCGACAAGGTACTAGAGGTACCCTCTAGAAATATGGGAGTCTATGATCATCTGGATGACATACTCCAGTTGACCATCCCCAGATATGGGTGCAGCAGGAGGTAGAGTCCTGTAAAATTGTTCTGGTTGGCTGGCTTTAGCACCTCGTTCACCCTCCGGAAATCCTGTAAGCACCGATAAAGTTTGTCCATTGATGGAACAGAATGGGAAGTGGGAGAAGTAACCCACATGGCAGAGTTTGTGGCACCTTGGTGCATGTGCTCACCTCACAGGCCAAAGCAAAGTCCTTGACATCATTCCTGGTTGGCCACCAGAAGGTCTGCTTGAGAAACTCTGTGGTCTTTCTGATACCTGGGTGACCCACAAACCTGGAATGATGACCCCATTAGATGACTTGTATATGAAGAGGGGTCAAAGAGTTGACAAGGAGGTACTGAGAGGCCAGCAGGTTGCTTAAACTGGGCTTTGTGGATGTGGCTCATGCCAGTGGGAGTTATTGCGGCCACAATCCTGGAAGGAGAGATAAAGGGGCCTTTGTCAGACTCCTGCGAGTCTTCAGAGGTAAACTGGCAAGACAGAGCTTCAGCTTTAATGTTCTAAGATCCTGGTCTTAAAGAGAGAATATAGTCAAAGTGGGTGAAGAAAAAAGCCCACTTTGCTTGGCGGGTGTTCAGCCTACAGGCTGCCCCGAGATAATCCATGTTTCGGTGATCCATCAGCATAGAAACTGATACTGAAGTCCCCTCGAGGACATGTGTGGTGGGGAAAAGGTTAACCAGGCTTATAGTAAAGGTCAAGCCCACTTGGTTACCCCTGACCCGTGTTTTGGGTCCTAGAGTGTCAGCTCTTGGGCCCGGGCATTGTGTATGCATTACTGTGACTGTGTGCAAAATATAAGAAACCTGTAACACATTGTAGCAGCAGAATGTGTACATTTTACCACACATAAGACAGGCCACAATATATTATATAACATAGGTATAGTTTAATGTGTATATATGTTGATGCCCTGTGAATGAACTGGGATTTCGAAGTCATGGCTACCAAGCTCGGTGCCGATGCGTCTCCGAGACAGCCAGGACTTGAAAGTCTCAGAGATCCCAGAGGTGTGAACCCTCTTGTTAGAAGGAAAAGCTAAAATAGAGTAACCATATTTTCTGTTCAAAGGGTCCCTGTCACCTAGATCAAAGTCCCACATGTTGGCATAGGTGTGAAATATAGCCCAGTTATCAACACAGGGGGCCGAGCCCCAAAGCATTTCTTGACAAGGGGGGTATAGAAGGCCAGGGACGTGGCAACAGAAGGTATGAAGTGAGTGACCTTATTAAATATGAGAATATCATAAGACGTCCTCTGCGGAATATGATAAAAAATTACATGTGTGTATCAGTGGGACAGTCGCACATGATGATTACAGACACGGGGGGTCTAGGAGGTATTAAGAGACAGATATTAATATTTCTCTTAATTTTAGGATGACCCGTTTATTTTTAGTATCATTGGGACCGGCATGCGTGCCGGAATGTATTAATATGTCTCACGTGTCAGGAAGTATTACAGAACTGAAGTTATGGGTACATTTAGATATGAAAAGCAGTTTTTAAACGTCCTTTGGGAGCAGAGTTTTACTCTGGGGTAAGACTGTCAGTCTCACCACTGATTTACGACAGGGAGGCATTATGTCTCCAGGGAAGTAGGCTTGGCTAGATATGCTAAGCGGCTGAAATGCAAAGTTGGCACATGCTCCCAGCATACATTGAAGCTTCTGCCAGGCTACCTGAAGTACTGGCAGAGCATGCCCATAGGTGGGGGGTTTGTTCCCATGCAGTGATTCACTGCAGACTGACAGGATGGACTTTTGGGAGTTTTTAAAAGGTCATGCAGTCCATCAGAAAGTTAGTTCCATCAGATCCATCTAAGTTTTTCATGAGTTCCGTCAGTTACATCTTGTGTGATTCACCTGAGATTCAGTCCCATTTGAGAAGTTCCAGCTCTGAGTAAATCGCCTAAATTTCTCAGAGCCTAAGTGACCAGAATCCAACAGCAAGAGACCACAGGAAGGAAAAGTGGCCGGGAATTATTTTGCTGTGTGTTTGCAACTAGAAAAGATTAGTTTTGTTATCCCAGTTTCCAAAGTAAGTGTGTCTTTTTCCTGTAATTTGTGTAACATAGTTGTGTACGTTTGTTATGTGAATAAATGCAATTTATGTTTATCTCTCTGCTTTTCTCAATCAATGATCCCGGTCATTAAAAGTCTTAATGAGCTTGGTCTACCGTGACAACATGTCTCCATTCTTCCAGTGCTATCTACACCGCAAAAAAAACTCACTATTTTTGACATCGTAATTGAGTTCTGCTGCAGATAACTTCTTAGAGAAAAAACAACAAGGATGCAGATGGGACTGGAAAGTTTTCAGTGAGAGTACCATATCTGCACCAATATAGGAAGAATTGACCTCAAGGATAAACGGATGAAGAGGGTCTGGGTGAAAAAGAATCAGAGCCATGGAGAAGAGTCTCTTTAATTTAAGAAAGGCAGCATGTGCCACCGGTGACCAAGACACATGCTCTGCCCCCTTTTAGACTTGGCCATTACGGGGGTGACTATTTTCGAGAAGTACCGGCAAAAACATCGATAATAGTTTGCGAGTCCAATGAACCTTTGGTTGAACTTAAGTCCCTTGGGCAGCTACAGTACCAATCTTGGATGGCAGAGACTTTGGTAGGATCCAAGCCCTGAGCAAGTGTGATGTATCCAAGGAAAGCAAGATTTGATTTCTCGAATTCGCATTTTCCAAGCATAGTAAAAAGTTGATTCTCATGACGGAATTGAAGCACCACTTCAACCTGCTGACGATGTTGGTCCAAGGTCTTAGAAAAAATAAGGATGTTGCCGCGATAGATGACGATACAAGAACCCAGCATGTCTGAAGACCTCGTTGATGAAGAACTGCAAAACTGCAGGGGCATTACATAGCCCGAAGGGCATGACAAGATACTCATAGTGCCCATATCTGGTGTTGGAAGCATTCAGACTCGTGCCCTTGCCTGATCCGAACCAGATTATAGGCAATTCTGAAATTGACTCTGGGGAAGATGGTTGCACCGCAAAGGCAATCGAGGAGTTCAGGAATCAGAGGGAGGGGTAGCTATTCTTTATTGTGATGTTGCTGAGACCCCTGTAGTCTATACAGGGTCTTAAGGACCCATCTTTTCTTGGACGAAGAAAAAGTCCACCCCCAAGGTCGAAAGATCCTACTTTTACAGGAGACATCTTGAAATGCCTGGTAGGCAGAAGGAAGACCCAATAATGCCCCTAGTTCAGATTAATGAAGATTCCCCAATGAGTGTGGCATGGCCAGACACTTGGTCCTACAGTATTGGGCCCATGCCATCATGCCATCATCTGTGGGTTAAGAGTTCGCAGCCATGGAAGTCCCAGGAAGATATCAATGACTCTGGACTGTGACATCCAGCTGTAAAGACTCATGGTGAAGCATCCTGGTGGTAGCTGTAAGCAGAGGGGTCTCCTGAGAGATAATCTGAGCCCCGAGCGGTTTGCCATCCAGTCTCATGATGGACAGAGGCAAAGACTTCCTTTTGAGCGGAATGCCGACACAAATGGTCAAGGGCTTCTTCGAACAGGATCGAGCTACAGTATATGCCCCTTTTCACCACAGTAAAGACACAGCACGGCAGTACTTTGGAGGAACTTCATTCCCTACAAAAGCCACATACCCCCAAATTGAATGGGTTCTACTGTATCAGTAGTTGGGACAGGAAGGAGAGTCAGAGGATGAAATTCCGGAAGAACTGACAGGATTCAATGATCCCTACCCCGCTTCTGTTGCCTTCCAGGATGCAGATGTCCAAGGAGATGCAGAGGGCAATCAGTCCTTCTAGGTCGGCCGGCATGTCTCTGCAGGTAAGCTCATCCTTGAGGCTTTTGAAGAGGCCTGGAAGGCAGCTTTCAGGATTCCCTGATTCCAGTCAGTCTCTGCAGCTAATGACAGGAATTTGACAGCATAGCGGTCTACTGATCGATTCCCTTTTTGATTCAGCATAAGGGTGTCCTCAGCAATAATTGCCCGTTCTAGACTGTCTTGGTTGAGGTTACATTTTTGAGGTCGGGGCAGGAGAGAGGCAGAATGGTCACGTATATATAAAATACATAATTATCAATACAACGTGATTGAGGCATAAATGCTGGGTATCTATCCACTGATGAAATACAAACCCTTGAGTTTCTTAATTATGGTAACAATAACAGTGATATATAACAGTGTACAGTATTCCATGTCTTCCCTTTGTATTGGCTTGTTGACTTTTCCACTGGCTATATTCAAGATACATTTTGCATCACTTTTTAATGGAAAATGCAGCAAGAGTTGAAAAGCTTTTGAGTTTTAATACAGTTAAAATTATACCCCAGTAAGGCGTGTTTCCTTACATGTGAGTACTCTCTAGGGCATTAGGGAATACAGTTTTACGCATTCAAACCATTTGGATATGCACCATTTTGGAAAATTTGACATTCTTGGCAAATTAACATTTCAGCTTTCCATATGCCTCTAAACCTATGTGGCAGATACTCTGCAGCTCAGAAATGCTGTAATATCGTTCTTCTAAATCCTCCCTGATCCCATGTGCTACCCTCATATTTGTACTGTGGAAGCAGAAGAACAGACATTGGGTGGACTGTTAAAAGTACATTAACTTTTAGTCTGAGAACTGCTACATACTGTAAGGTGAAATCATAGATGACTCTCTGCCCAGAAACCAACTATTAAGGAAATTAGAAATATTTCAAGACTGAGGAGGCTGACATTTAAAAAAGCACCAGGCGTAATAACCAAATGTGATACTCCTAAAAAGTGATTCACTCATAGTCAAAGCCAAGGTCATCTTTTTTGTTAAGTTCCTCCTTACTTTCCATCATGTTGACGCATTTTAATAGACGTATATCTATAGCTCACTTGCTATGAATGTTAACTTACCCTCCTCTCTACCGACTGCACACCCGCTCCTGCAATGACAACAATTGTTATTGCTCTGTAGGATTTGTAATCAAGAAGTATACTTAACATTTGCATGCTAAACCATTACCAATGCCAATATGTCTTAACAATCTATTTACTGATTAAGATATATATTTTTAATTATTTCTGCAGTCCAACTTTTATACCTAACCCTGACAAATGTGTCTGGCGCTATTTAACATAGGCAGCTTTGTCTCTCATTCCAATTTGAATTTGTTTTTTGACACATGATGCAATTTCCATTATCTACAATAAAGGCCAGGAATAGCTTTCTGATGTCTCACTCTGTGTACACTGCTACTTCATATCAGTAATTGTGTCATCAAGACAAAACATAAAGACTTCATCTCTGCTTAATGATTCAGTTATCTCCAATTTAATGGCCTTCTTCATACATTCACCTGGAAAAAACAACAACCGTGTGTCAAGAGATAGAAAAGAGTGGTTTGTAATTGAAGCTCACAGGCTGCTCAATGTTACTAATGATCGTATGCGGAGTATGAATGCTTGCCTAGGTGTCTACCTGCACATGCAAGGCTCCTCTTAACATTTCCTCCACAAGCAAGACATCAGCCAAATGCCAGTGTACCTGTTTCTAAGGTTACCATTAAAATCTTGTGCTTTTGTTGTGACCCTTGTGATTAAAGTGAGTCTCAGAGAGAGCCCGTGCTGTAGGTATCTGAATTGTGCTTGGTTCAGAATACTACAAGCTTTATTAAAAGTCTGTGAGTGGTTGGAAGGTACAGGCTACACTCTGACATTCCATGCCCTCTGTTTTTCCTCATTCTAATGCTGAAGGTACAAGGCTGTGAGTGTCTAACCCATAATCCTACCATCCAAACCATCTCTTCCTATTTGCAGTCCAGAGGCAAAGCCCCTGAGGTCAGGCCTAATACACCATTGGAATCTCTTACGGAAGCACAGTACATGATAAGTAATAAAAAAAACAAAGCTGTATATTTTTCAGGGAGTGATATCAGTGACACAACAGGAGAATAAAAATGTAACAATTTATAACATCCACCGCATCTGCCATGTTAGTGTCATGCATTTCAGACTTCATACAGTATGGCATGAGCGTTAAATAATCTATTATTTAAGTACTATTATTTGAATTTTACTAGCAACTATTAAAATAGTGCCTGTCAGTACAGATATTCTAGGGCAAAAGTTAGGGAAACTACAGATGGATCCAGCTAAACAGCAGGGACTAGAAGGTGCACAGCTCTGTAATGAGCTAAAAAGCACTGCTTGGTTAAAAACAGATTTATTGCAGACAAGGTATGCATGGCAGCAAACAGTATAGGAAAACTCTAACGCCTTTTGCAAACCCCAGCGCTTTGTCAAAGAGTACTTTGACAAAGCACCGGGGTGCACGAAATGCGTTTGAATTTTCCTGTACGGTTTGCTACCAGGCACACCTTGTCTGCAATAAATCTGTTTTTAATCAAGCAGTCCTTTTTTGCCCTTACTTTCTCATTATGGAGCTGTGCACCTTCTAATCCGTCCAGTTTAGCCGGATCTTCCTGTACTCTCTTCATCGTTGGAAGCACGCCCACGGAGTTCAGATGTGACGGGTTCCGTGAGTAAGTATCAGTCCCCTTACATTGCCAGGGATATTGGATTACACTGTATATATCTTTGTATAGAGGACATTGCTGTCTCACGATCATTTAAATACTACAAAGAAAAGGTACAAGATGGAGTGGTAGTGTAGTGAACTAATCCACCTGATCCCTTATGTTGAGGTCTTGTTTTGTACCCGTCCCCTCCCTCCTTACCTTATTATACTCTCAGTATTGGGATTTATGAGCAGCTATTTATACCCATCATATCTTGGGATATGAGAAATGAATGAACACTATACTCTGATCCGTTTCTTACTTACCAGTACTCATCACTGAGTTCAATACATCAGAAATATGGAGACCTCGGACTTATATGTGTAGCCATGGCTGGTTCTGGCTATATTCCTTCCCCCCCCCCCCCCCCCCCATCATGTAAGTCCTGGTAGCTGCAGGCTGTGGCAGGCTATCATCTTGGGTTTTCCCCATCCTAATGCAGCCTCTCTGAGTGACAGGGGGGGAGGTGGAACTTGGTCTGTGTGCAGCCAATCTGGGTGCAGATCTTGTGCCCTCCCCCTCTGCACTAGAGAGGAAGCCAATCCAAATTATAGTCAGTCTGGGTCTCTCCCCTTGGAATTGAGACGTGCCCTTGAGCCCCTTAAGGGGCTGACTGCAGTTAGAGATCTACAGATTGCAAGGCCTCAATTCAGAGGGAGAGACAGAGAGAGAGACAGAGAGAGAGAGACCGACTGCTTGTGCGCTGGGCGGGAGATTTGAACTTGCTTGGTTCTAACTTGCATCCAACCCTGCCAGGACTCTGCGGGATTTGCTACAGATGTGGAAGCTGCTCCAGGAAAGCCATTTCAGTGGCGCCGGACAACTGAGTGATCGGGATTTCCTCTGTGGTGCGTAGAGTTGTGAGTATAGCTCTGTTTGGACTTTGTGCTGTCTGTTGGCTCCGGCCGAAATAAACACTCGTTTATTTGATCTCTGTCTCCTTTCTGCTGTTTGATCCCGTGAAAGAGTGCTGGTCTCCCGTGACAGTCATTATCTATTCTAATGAGATAACTAATAGCCATTGTTTTTGCATATAATTAGCTTTGTGGGTTGGCTTTAACATAAGGGAACAGAACGTCCATTACTGATTTTGATAACATGGGGTTATGAGCCCTGACTTAACAGAGCTTTGTAGATCTGGGCCAAAGAGTTCTCCTGTGCATGAGTCCAGTATCCTTAGCTGACAGTTTTTCGATTCATTCATCTCTTTGACAGAAGTTATAATTCAACGGGTCTGTATGTGTATATGTTATCAAACCTAAGTACCGGTGTGCCATCCTATGGGATTTATAAGTAGATATGAAAACTAGAGATGTGTGAAACATTCGCAAATGTCTGAACATTTGTAATTTGCAAACAATGGAAAATTCCTTTAATGGCAAGAGTCACAAAAAGTGAAGCACAGTTAACTTACTAAATTGCCCAAATAGGGGTCACACTAGTGAAATTCACTCTGAGTTCTCTTTTTCACCCAGATATTATAAATAGGGCAAAAGTATGATATGAGAAAGATTTTAGGTAATTTCTGGTACATTTCTGTGCAACATTATATATATATATATATATATATATATATATATATATATATATATCTCACGTGGAGCAGACCGGTGCCTGCGTCATCCAGGAAGCTGCTTTGACGCTCCTACAGACTGATTGTGGATATCCAAAAGGTTTCTCCAGCCCTCCAGTGTCCCGTGGTGATACATCTACACATCCATGAAGTGGGACTGTGATTGACGATCCGGTGCAGGAGACTTCTGGCAAGTGGGGAATTTATTCACAAATTGCCTTCATTTTTATTACCCTTGTGAGTGAGATTATTTTCCCTCCCCCACCTTTCCCATCATTAAATATACTTTTATACGCTATGGGGCATGCGCTCTCTCTTCTATTTTTCCTTAGGTAAAACCAGGATTTGGTTGATCCTCCTGAGAGCTGCTGGAGACCCCCTTCACTTGAATTCACTATTCACTATTTGATGGACTTTACCCAAGGACTGGTTTTTATAATATTTTGTCATTTATTTATGTTTGTTTGTTTATCATTGTTTCATTTATCATAGAAATGGTATATTGAATATATTAAATTGGATATAATCCCTTCACTTTAATATTATCAACTGTATATAATAGTATTTCACTTAGACTTAACACTATAGTTTTTGGCGCTACTATATATGTTGTTTGTTTTTATATATATATAAAAAATAAATTCCTAGAATCCCTTGCTGCAGTGGAAGTGCTGTATGCTGGGTGATAATGGTGAAAGGCAGGGTTGAAGACCTGCCCAAGACATGTGAATGTGCTCACAAGTGATCTTTTTATTTGCTATACGCAATACGGTGGAGGTTTCTTGTTGCCTTTTTCACCCACCATAACTTAAAACGTGATGTATACATTAAAAGAACAGAGGTTATACAGTCAATTCACAGACATTTCATGGACAGATAGAGTTGGAAAATTGGGCACAGGGGATAAAGGCCTGGTGAGTTTCAGATTGAAATAGAGAAGCTTAAACATCACCAAACATCAGTGAATGGCAGCAAATGGCTCACCACCTTTAGCTGCCCATCGGCTGCACCAAAGGCTGTCCTCCTTTGGGGTGACGCAGATGTACACTGAAGGGTTTCAGAATGAATGCAGCTGCGAATACAAAGTTTTGTCCTCTTGGCTCATTAATATTCCAGTGGGTGGGGTTTACCTTCCATAAAGTACAAGCAAATGTTAACCTTTTGTACACTGGTCCTGTGCAGAGCGGAGCAGCCCTTGAGGAGCCCCATCAGGCATCCGCCTTTGGGGCGACGCAGATGTACACTGAAATCTAGATGGTTTTCAGAAGGTTTGCATTTTTAGTAACATAACTCATTTTTTTGTAAAATGGGGAACATGTTTAGGAAGTGACCAATGTGGCCTTTGCACAATTGAAGTGCGTACGCATCTTTGCAGTGCTTCTCTCCCTTGCTTTATAATGCAAATATTTATTTTTTTAAGCCAAAGGGAGTAAATAAGTAGAGCAAAAAGGACATTAGTGAGTGTGCAGTCCTTTTATAGAACTTTTATATTTAAGAAAGCAATCTTAATTTTATTTTTGTTAAATGTGTACATCATAAAATAACATTTAATTCACCCTACACTGATGCTGCCTGCTTGAAAAGGTCTCTTAGCTCATTCTTGGAAAATAGCCTCTCTGGAAATATAAAATAATTGGTTATACCTCCTAGCCCAGCTAACTAATCTAATGGATAATTTTGTAATCCAAACAGATTTCGAAAGTGCGCACTCCTTATACTGTATTGCCTTAAGAAAATTGAAGGAATTTGTTTTTATTAGTATATGCCAATTTAATAGGAATTTTAAAGGACCATGATTCAATTTAATGTGCACTTATCAAAACTGCTTCATTTGCAGCATGTGTTAATGTGCTTCTTTTCAGGTTTAACAAACACACAACCCCAGCAATCTCTAACCCCGGAACCCACCACATCAGATATATATATGTAGCCATGCCATCTGTGGCTACTAGTCTGCTTCCCTCCTGGCAGTAAGCCCTGGTACAATCAGGCGGCCAATAGTTGATATGGGGTTTTACCCCTCCGAGGCACTCACTTGAGTGACAGCGGGAGGCGGTGACATCAGGCCTGGGCATGACCAATCATGACTCAGACCTGGTGCCTTCCTCCTGGCTACACTTAAGGGCAGGTACCGCCCTAATTTAGCAGTACCTTCCCCCACTTGAGGAAGGCAGGTCACACAGTGGAGTGGCTGAGTATTGGGCCTTCTCTAGTCCTCTTCCGTCTGGGGGAGAGTGAGTGTGGACCATATCTCTGCCTCTGCTAGGGAGGCAGGGCAGAGCTAGGACGTCTGCGGGTGCCCTTAGCCGGTAGTGACAGTCCAGGGACCATTCTTCAGTGGTAGCTGAGAACTTCTGCATCTGGCAGAAGTCTGCCTTGCTACTGTGCTGTACAGAAGAGATAATAAACCCTTCTTGTTGTTATACCTCCTGCCTGGTGCGTGACCTTACTGGGGGGGGGGGGGGGGTAGTAGTTCTATCGTAGGAGATCAACTTCAGTTTCTGGAGCCTACAGCAGATGGAGGCCCTGCACTGCTAAAGAGATATGTAGGGTGTGAACCCCAGAAGTCTAATCCTGTGTCTCCAATACCACCGGCGGACGACTCAGCCCTCCTGTTACCAGCAGGTATCATGCACCACATACGTAGTAATTGCCAAATCTCCCACCGAGTGGGGGAAACACTGTTACATTTGGAGGTGCTGCTGAGATCTGTAACAGGACAGGCTTTCAGTGAAACAAAGCTGGAAGTAACAAGGTACGCTTCCAGAGCAAGTGCTATTGAAGGAGGGAGACTAGGTGTAGTGTCAGGGGGATATCACTCCCAGCAAGGAACTATGGACTAGACTGAGTGGGTGACTGACTGACTGAATGGGTGGGTGGGTTACTAGGTGGTTGACTGACTGATTGGCTAGGGTGGGTAGGTGACTGACTGACTGGGTGGGTGACTGAATGACTGGGTGGGTGGATGACTGACTCGGCATGAACTCTGCACATGCGTGCCGGGATCTCCGACTGACTGGGTGGGTGACTGACTGGGTGGGTGACTGACTGACTGGGTGACTGACTGTCACCCTGACTGACTGTCACCCTGACTGACGGGTGGGTGACTAACTGACTGGGTGGGTCATAGACTGACAGTCATAGACTGTCTGACTGGGTGGGTGACTGACTGGGTGGGTGACTGGGTGGGTGACTGACTGACTGGGTTGGTGACTGAGTGGGTGACTGGGTGGGTGGATGACTGCCTTGGTGGGTGGGTGACTGACTGGATGGGTGACTGACCTTGACCGGGTGGGTGCTGCTTCCTGCTTCCCTGCGCAGGGTGCTGCTTCCCTCTTCACTGCCCACCAGACGATTGTCAGATGCTTCAGAGGAAGGTTCATCATCATTTATTCCATTGTTTGTTGCCTCGCCTCCCCCCCTGCCCCCGATCTCTTCGGCTACTGCCTTGGTGGGAGGTAGGCTCGGGGGGTGGGTGGGGGGAAGAGACTGGCAGGCTAATTCCCGTGGGAGCATTTCGTTTCCTCCCCTAGTCCGTGGTCCCCATGGTTGCTGCCTGGGGTGGGTGGTAGGCACAAGGGGAACAAGGTCGGCGTGCCCTCGCCTTGGCGGGTGGGCGACTTTAGTGTGTGACTGACTGGGTGGTGGGTAGGTGACTGACTGGGTGACTGAATGACTGGGTGGGATACTGACTGGGTTGGAAACTGACTGGTGGGTGACTGACACTTGACTGGGTGGGTGACTGACAGGGTGGGTGAATAACTGACTGGGTTTGGGTCATAGACTGACAGTCATAGACTGACTGACTGGGTGGGTGACTAACTGGGTGAGTGGGTTGACTGGGTGAGTGAATGACTGAGTGGGTGGGTGACTGACTGGGTGGGTGACTGACCTTGACCGGGTGGGTGACTAACCTTGCTGGGTGGGTGACTGACCTTGACCGGGTGGGGGCTGCTTCCTTCTTCCCTGCGCAGGGTGCTGCTTCCCTGTTCGCTGCCCGCCAGACGATTGTCAGATGTTTCATCGTCATTTACGCCATTGTTTGTTGCCTCACTTCCCCCCCTGCCCCCGATTCCCACGGCTGCTGCCACAGGGCGGGAGGTAGGCTCGGGGGGCGAGACTGGTGGGCTAATTACCGCGGGACAATTTAGTTTCCTCCCCTGCTGCCTGGGGCAGAAGGCTGACGTGGGGGGAGCCGGGTTGGTGGGCGCGGGCTCGCCACGGCGCTTCTCCTCCATCCCACGTTGGTAGTGTGTCCATAGGCAGCATTTGCAGCACTTCACCCCCCCCCCCTGTCCCCGTTCCCTGTGGTTGCTGCCTGGGGCAGGAGGTAGGCATAGGAGGAACAAGGTTGGCGTGCGCTCGCCACGGCACATCACCCTCCGGCCCACGTTCCCCTTGGGTGCGCATGCAGGTGGGGAGACAGGACTGGGGGGAAGTGAAGAATTTGTCGGGCGATTGGAGGGGGGATGCCCACCGGACGCCACTCATCTCCCACCCCTGTCGGCCGGACACCCTGCTTCCGTGCGCATGTGCACCGAGACCTCTGCGCATGCGTGCCGGGATCTCCGGCTGGAGTATTCTTTTGGGCATGCCCCAATCCGAGGACCCGATCGCGCCGCCGCCATACCCCGCCGCCGCAGCAGCACCTCGCCAGCTGTTAAAATGCAGTCGCCCTGGACCTCTTTTGTCGAGGACTGGTAATTAGTATATAATTAAAAACTTAATAATAATATTCTCATGAATAATAGTCATTTAGTTAAACCCTTTGGCCAAAGCATTATAAGCCTGGAAGCCAAACGTCAAGGCATGACCAAATTTGCAGATCCTACCACTAAACTGTTGAAACTTTTCTTTTATCTCTGTTGGAGGGAGAAAGACTGCAGGAATCAATTCATACAGCAAAATGAAAAAACCTTCAGGTTTACATACAAATAGCTTTATAAATACACTGTGCACATAGTGGAAATACTACTCTTTGGTAAGAATCAGCGGAACTGTCAAAATCTGATTCCAGAAACTTTCCGGGTTTTCCATTCAAAATACGTTCCACGGTGTTAAATCCGTTGACGCATTGTTCCAGTTTCAACCCATACGGATTAGTCCAAAACCGCCATTGGATACAAACTGGAAACATTTTTAAGAATCCAATTTGCAGATTCCACAATCTGTTCCCAGATTCTTAAAAATCTGACAACAGATTATTAATCCCCCATATGGATTATCGGTGATTGAAATAAAAAAAACCTGATAAGGGTTGATCGCCCTTTTTGAGACTGATCTGCGGAAATCAGGCCAGTCCAAGTTGGATCCAAATTTCCAAAAAGAATTCACCCATCTCTACTCTTTGGAACTCACGGCGCTGTGCATTTTTTTTCTTCTCAAATTACTGCAATAATGGATGCACAGCAGCTGCCCATAATAGTGAAACGGTTAACAAGATCTGTCATATTTATATAATGTAGCCATTTTTTTCTACTTAAGAAATATCTACTAATTACATCAGTTCACACATGAGTTTTAAGGCAACTTCTAGGATAGTCCTATTTCTAAAATCTTTTATGGCTTATAATTGTGATATTAAAATATTTGTCACATTCATGTTACATTTACATGTAATAGTCTTATAAGTGATATACTCTAATGTGTGAAATTGCTTCAACTGTGAACTTGAGAGTTAAAATGTTAAAGTGCCTATATAACCAATTCAATGTAATCCAATTCAAAAGGTTAACACGCACCGCCACCAAGTCAGTGCTTTTGGTCAGATGGATTTTCATTTGATAGTCACTTGTGTCCCGATGCAGAGCAGGAAGCCCTTTATTTTTATCACTGGCACAAGGAAGGAAGGTGACAGCGTCTTCAATCAGTAAATTGAGTAACTCTATTGATTTTTTCCTCAAGGGATATTTTGTGAAATGCCTCTGTCTCTTGAATGGACAGCCACTAGTTCCGCCTGATTGCCTGGCAGACAGATATTCAATGAGAGTTGCAAGTTGTCAGAAGGCTCATTCTTTTTTTAACCTCAAAATAAGGGTAGAGCTCAGTGTTTCCAACATGAAAAATATAATATCTAATGGGAATGGCTCCAAAGTGCATCATCGCTCTATATCTAGGGTGATAGTCCAAATAACCTTTCTTTATTCCCTTTAGACACAGGCTGGGCTGTTGCTAAACTAGAAGTGGTAACACAGAAAAATGTCAAAATTGTCAAAATGTGTCCAGGAGATCAAGGTGCTTCAATTCCTATGATAGCAAAAAGCAGAAGCTACAGTCGCTGGCTGATGGGGCTAGATATAGGCATAGGCAGTGTTCGACAAACCTATACATTTGCACGCCCCGGGCGAGTGGATTTAACATCGTGGTGAGCCCAAGCAGCACAGGTGTGGTACTAGGTGGTGAGTAGATTTTTTTGTTTGCGAGTAGATTTTTTGGTGATTTGTCGACCACTGGGCATAGGCATAGTATACATGAATGAAGACAATATTATCTTCGTGTCAATTTCTCCTTTGATTCAGAAAAATTTCATTCATAGTCAACTTCTGTCCCTACAGAGCCTGGAATCTTCATGCCTTGGAGAGGTTAACGTATGAACTAGTGGGTGACAACTTGTGCTACCTACCAGTTAAGAAGTGAAAAGTTCATCAACTCCATTTGATGAAGAAGCTGTGGTTGGAAGAAGATGTATCGTTCGAAAATCACAATTATAAACTTGAATTCAGTAACAAACTTATGACTTTGGAGACAGAAGACGATGAGAGAGGTGCAACTTGGATTCGGATTACAGGCAGCTTTTATGGAGTGTTCTTTATGTCCTTGATGAAATCACTTTGTCTGAAGAAACGCGTAGGGTGACGTGCTGCTGAGAAGTGGTGTGGAAACTATTCTGAATCACTACGCCAGAGGAGTATGTACTCTACCCTAAAGACTGGGAACTTTCCTGACTAGGCCAAACATTTATTTATTTTTAAATATTCGGGTTCAGGGTCCACGCTCACACCACATTATAAGCGGATCCGCGTTATGGTGGATCGCGCTATAACGGGGTTGAGCTGTATACAAGTGCGCCAATGAGTATTCTAAAACTTGCCTTAAACTTGCCTTGGAAAATCTGGAGCTATCACCAACAAGATACAGGTACATGCTGGGTACATGCTGCACACATTTCAGTGACATTTCTGCAGACTCTAATGGCGCATCGGATTAACACAGCAGGGGTCCCTTGCAGTCCCATTCAGTTTGAATGGGACTGCCAGAGACCCCCGCTGTTAATCCGATGGGCCATTAGTCTGTCTGCAGAAATGTCACTGAAATGTTGCAGCATGTATCCAGCATATACCCAGCATGTACCTGGGTCTTGTTGGTGATTGCCCCAGATTTGTTTTAGGCTAAGGCCCCGCTCCCTCAGTCAGCGCGCCCGCACTGCAGACAGGCGGGGTGCTGACAGACACAGACCGCGATATGCGGTCTGTAGGGAGCGGGAGCGGGAGGGGGGCGGGAGTGGGAGGGAGGGGGGCGGGATCTGATCGTGGTGCCGTCCATCCCCCCACACACATACACACACACACACATATATACATATACACATACATACACACATACATACACACAGACTCACACACTTTAACCCGCAGCTCCTTCCCTGCTCCCCGCCCAAGGCGCCTCCCATCTAGCTCCTTCCCTCCCCTCCTCCCCATTGGCTGACTCGCGTACCACATGACGCTTCAGCGCCGAAAATCACTAGGATCTTGCAGCATCGGCCGGCTGACGTGTCACAGTACGTAGACAGCCCTGCCGGAAGGAGGCAGCGGGGGCAGGGACCATTCGGGCAAGGGTCTGGTGGTCCACGGCCACGCGGCCGCGTGCCCCGCCGGCCGCAGTGGGTTCGCAGCCTTAGAATACTCGTCGGCACTACAGTATCTTAAAACACACCTCTTTAAGGAGGCATTTGGGTAACTCCCTTAGCTAATACTATACATCTCATATGCATTTACTATGACCCCTTTGCATACACACTTCCCATAGCACCATCCTACTGTCTCTGTAAGTTCTCCCTACTTGCCACTTAGATTGTAAGCTCTTCAGGGCAGGGACACCTTGTCCTAATGTTTACTTTCATATCTGAAGCACTTATTCCTATTTTGTCTCCTATTGTCACGTGTATTACTGCTGTAAAGCACTATGTACATGGATAGCCCTATACAAATAAAGACATACATCACAAAAAAAATAGAAGAGCGCACAAAACCCATCATGGTGAAGTACCTTTAATTTAAACACGTTTAAAATGACAAAAACGCATTCACATATACTGTATGTATAGCTCTTGGTTCAAGTACATCTGAGTGTGCCACCCCTCTGACCAACATTGTTGCCAGGAAATCCCCCCTCTGACAGCATCTTGGCCGGAGCTCTTCTCTGCATTGCCAGTGCAACGCAATGTCTCCTTCCCTTGCAGCACTCCGGCAGTCGTAATCATGTGGTGAGGGAATCTGGTAGATTATGTTGCTTGGCTTACATACATACTGTATATACATACATACATGTCAAGCCATGCATATACCATGTGTGCAGGGCCGGCGTGATGGCAGTGCCATCGGTGCCTCTGCATCGAGCCCCATGGTTACAAAGGCCCCATGCACTTCCTCACAATGATTCAACTGATTGCTAGGGGAGAGTGTGAGGCCTCTGTAACTGTCTCTTTGTAAGGATTCTGCTCGATCCGTGCCGGGTTTTGTTGCCAGTTCAGGTTTTCCAGACTGCCTGCCCTTTCTGCTCAAACTGGCCATTTTGTGTACTGGCAGCCTGTTGCAGTTCCTGGTGGGAGTCGCCAAGCACAGTTCTGTTTGCTGCAGCTTCGTTTGATCTTCGCTGTCACGCCGGGCCATGACCCCGACATCACTGCTTTCTGCCTGCCCTGATCTTTTGCCTGTCGCCTGGACTCTGCACCTGTGCCACCAGCCCTGACAAAGTCCCTTGCGGGGTGAAACGCGTCAGAGGTTACCTAGCCATGTGATTTTTGTTCGTTTTTTTTCAATAAATAGCCGTTTTTGTTAGCGCTGCGTTTGGTCTCATCTCCTTTCCTCGGTGCACCGCTTCTCCTGTTTCCTTGTTCCGATTACCCCAGCTGGTGGCACGTGGACTCTACGCACAGCTCCAGACACTTACCCCAGTGAATCATCTCCTCTGCAGCGCTACACACTGGATGCAGCGTGACAGCAGGTATTCTGTGGGTGGAGTGGGCTGAGGGTGTCTTAGCATCAGCCAGGCTGTTCTTGTTTAGGATGGTCGGCGATTCTTAGTTTCATCCGTTATCACCCCTCCCCCTAACCTGCTTTATTTGTCCGCTGGGCTCTAAAGTATGCTTGATTATTAAGTGCCTGCTTTGTGTGTCATCATGATTTATGGATTACCCACGCTCTCTAGCCCATGAGCACTGGCTGTAGGATCATCATCCTGTATTTTCTTCAGTGCCTGCAGAAGATGACGCCGCAGCATGACATTGAGGCATACATTCTGGTCTTTGAGCTGACTGCTGCCAGGGAGTGTTGGCCCCGCACTCAGTGGAATAGCGCCCTTCCTGCTTGGTGAAGCACAAAAAGCATATAGCGATCTAGAAGAAGAGGCTGCCCCTGGCTACGAGTGTCTCAAGGCCAAGATCCTGCCGAGAATTAATGTGACTCCAGTAGTATGCACAAAGTTTGTAGAAGTGGCAATAACATGACTAGAAAGCCCCAATGCCCCAGATGTTCAACCTGATCCACCCGGTGATGATATGGTTAAAACTGGAAATTTCTACATCTGACTATATTGCCGACGTGTTGATGTTGAACCACTTCCTTCAAGGTCTACTCCAAAGCCTTCGCCAATGGAAGTCCAACCACATATGATACCATAGTGGCCCTAGTGGAGAGTTACATGGCCACCAGAGAATTGTCGCATTCCAACCCATTTGCAACCTGCCAGAACGTTAGCCTCCTTAAGGATAGTGGGTTTTTATTTGGTTACTTTGCCTTAAATGGACAGTGTTCTTATAAACATGTTATTTGTTAAAGTCTATGGACAAAATTAACCACAGGGAATTTCACAATTCTGCTGAAAATGTTTGTTCTCACTGATCACGGTCATCTTGCCACACATTGTCCCAATAGTTTTATTTTAAAGGCAAACATCCTTTTTGTTTTCTTGTCTATGTTTTCCATACAGAGACGGACTTGTTTTGAGTGTGCTTTCAGCATGCGTTCTAAAGGTCATACCTGATACCTTCATGTGTGGTGAATAATGTTGGGAAGGGATGTACATTTCCTTGATGTATATCTAACTGCTTGCCTGTATTGAATGCTTCACTTCTTCACTGATGAACCAATTCAATTTGCAATGCTAGTTAATGAGGGACCATGTGAACAGTCTCATTTATCTCATGCTCATTGTTCATGCTTGATAAGTTCTAAATACTAATAAGACATGCAACCCTATACCTTCACAATGTTCCACATCCTCAACCAGAGATTCTGGTTTCTCTGGTAGCCCATTTATTCAGGATGTAATTCCTATTGACCTATAATACAAGGAAAATTTTACTAGGATTTGACAGTAATCAAGAATATATTTGAACAGCGACAATCATTTTAAAAAAAATCACAATTTCTCAGATTATGAATTGTGACTACATTTCTAATTCCTTTGCAACTCAATGGCACCTTACCAGTAGCTTATTGCAGGTGTGCGCAAACTGGGGGAAGCAAGATTTTTTTGGGGTATGGGGGGGGGGTGCAGGCAGTTGTGGAGGCTCTTCCCCAAGGCAATTAAATTGAATGTCGAGAGACCACGTGAGGCCTCTGTAACCACTACTTACCGAGACTCGGCTGGCTCAGAACACATCCCCATGGCAACGCAAATGACGCCACAGGGTCTTGTGATCTCACCCCACATGATCCCGCAGCGTCATTTAACGCCACGTTGTCATGGGAACTTGATGTCAAATGACGACGCGGGTCACTTGACGCGACGTCACACGATTCCTGTATGATGTGGTATAATGTATAAATTATTATTTTATATAAACGGTCCTGGGTTCGATTCCTGCATGTGTATTATATAAAATGTATTTATGTTCAATTACCACATGGTGTGTGTGCGTGTGCGTGTGTGTGTGTCCATTAGCAATAAAGCAATGAATGTTAAAAAAAAAATGGAGATGTTTTTAAATCGGGAGCCACGCTAAGATCACGTTATATGCGGATCCGCGTTGTAGCAGATCACGCTATAACAGGGTTGAGCTGTAATAGTTTGCTCAGGTAAACTAACCAGGGCGAAACATAGCCAAATAAACATAACTGTCAACTTTTAATATAGTTACTTAATAAGTACGGTTCACCTACATTCAAGAAAAGTTATCTGCAGTATTCCTGCAGTGATGTAATTTTACTTTTGTGTGTTTTAATATGGATTTTAAAGTTTCAGTATAGAACCTAATATAAAAATAATATATTTTCCTTATATAGCACTGACAATGTACCCAGCTCTGTGTGTGAAATTTGGCAGGTAAATGAATACTTGCCCCTGGAACTTACAATCTAATTTTGGTATCTAAATCACCAGGTGATAAAGTAACTGTCACAAGGAGAGCTGACACTGAGCATCAAACAGGGTTTACCTGCTTCAAAAGCGGTGTTCTTAAGCCATTAAGCCCATATGGAGAAGAAGTATACAGAATCATTGACAATAGACATTTTATTTTTCTTCCTTTTTCACTAATCCTTCTCTACTCAGTGTGATCCCCAACAGACATCTGTTAACTATCCCCAGGTTTTGCAAAGAATCTGGCCGTTCTTTATTTTCATGTTGGGCCTCTCAGTTCTGGAACAGTTTACCTTATCCCTTTAGAAAATTCAAGCTCTCTGTTCTGTTTCACTTTAAACATGTGTGTTGCTGTCACTGTTAATTAGGTTTTGTAACAGTCTCTATTATGTCGGTGGACATTCAGTACTTGAAAATGAGATGAACATCCCAATGTATCTTCCCTTGCCATTTAAAAAAATGAATAAGTGGCACATTGGTTACAGTTGTGTTGCATTTAATATGTGCAATGGATTTAATACTTCTCTCTGTTACAATATTGGTGCAGAAGACAGCTCAAATGTGATCGAAGAAACATGCCCATTGAGAGTAATTGAATGTCTTTTTGTTTTTTTACCTGTTGGTAATTTGTGTATTGTACCAACTCTGCAGCGGGGACACTTTGGCAAATGACCCTCTTTTACTCTAATAGTACAGGCATCATTTTTTTTGCATGAAGAATGACAGCAGATTTATTCCGTCTTTGACAATCCACCGTTTCCACTCCACAGTAGGTCTTCATCAGTTTCCACTCCACAGCGGGTCTTCATCAGCACAAGATATGAGGCAGAAATACTCTTCCTCTTCTATTCTAAACCACCTCTTGCATTCCTGGACATGCACATTGCTTAGAGCAGTGCATGTACCATACATATCTAAATCCCTAAGGTAGTACAGAAGTGGGATTTCTCGCAAAGTTTTGTCTTCAATTGGGATTTCAGCAAATTCCATCCAATGCGTTGAGTGCACCAAAGTCACCTCCAACAGTAAAAGGCATTGGATTATAATTTGGCATATTAATGTAGAACAGTATAAGTACAAATATGTGCAAATTGAGTCTGTGATCACCCCCACAACCAAAAATTGGACCAATTTTGATTCTAAGCTCCAATTGTAATAATATAGAGCTCAGTCCTCTATATTATCAAAAATATGAGAAAAACATTAAATTACCAACATCTCCCCTACGAACTACTGGCAGCAATTTGAACATAATCTGTAATTAGATTAAGAATCTGTTGACTCAGTTGAGACTATAATAGAAATGTGGCACTAAGTGAGCTGGGTTACCATTAGATCATTCCCTTTCTCAGGCATTGTACAATATTTTGGATCCAAATATAAAATTTCTTACATTTGATGGCTCAGGTTGTATTTTCATTGGTGTTTAAGATAACTGTGCCAGGAAACACTCTCCATATGCATTGAGTTGGTGGTTTATTGAGTTACACTAATCAGATTAATACAGTATGGGCAGTCATGGCATCTATAGTCATGTTCTTAAGCCCTCACCCAGTGCAGTGAAGGACATAGATGTTGCCCAGTTGGATAAAAGACCATTGGTTTATTTTCCGGCTTGTCATCAATCTAAAGACACATGCATGTGTGCGTTATTCTAAGGAAAGATACATCTATAGCTCAAATACTTCACTGAAAGTATAAACTTTTAACAAAATCCACCATGTGCTCAGAAAGATGATAGGCCTGGCCATGCACACTGTTAGAAGCACACTTGATTAACCTATAGAGTGAATGGTTTTACTACCTGAATTGCAGCTAGTGTGGCATTATAAATAGGGCCCAGTAATTACACACATAATACAGCCAATAATAATGTCATAAATTGTAAGATATTTGGAATAGGGGCCTCCATACAAATAGTTTCAGCAGGTTGAACAGTTGCAATATTTTTGTACAGTGCTGTGGATTATGAATTAACTTTATAAATGAAGTAGATTAATGATAATACTAATGCAAAGTTTATCCCTTGGTAAAAAAAACAACCTTGACTCTCTTGTGATAAACCAAAATGAAGCGATGAGCACAATGACAAAAAGTACAATCTGTTATTGGTGTCACAGATTGAATATAACGTACAGTAACAGGCATTTGATTTATGAAAACCCTGTTTTTGCAACATCATTACAGCATCCTGCAGCGTTAATTTGGTCAAACAGCTTTCAGGCACTTGGAAAAGATTTCACCAGTCAATAAAATCCCTCTTATTCATCAAAGAGAATCTATGGACATTAATTTAATATTGAACATATCATTGCAAACAGGCATTCAAAATTGCATCAAATGTGTGACAATGCTGGGTGGGTGCTTTACTTGTACTATACTGCAGTGTGCATTACAAATATATTCTGCTCTGTTTAGCCATGCTGGATCTTATTTTGTAACTTGAAGGCTTATTAGTGAAAGAAGGGAGGAGATGTTTTATTTAACATTGTTAAAACCTCTTCTGAATATACATTCTTAGTCTGAATGTAAAACATTGTTAAGTCAATTCTGTCCTTTATAATATAATACAACTTCACAATTGTTTCTATGTTTCCAAGATGTTCATTCCAACCACAGGAAATATGTACTGTACACCTATGATTGATTTTAAGTTGTAAATGATGATGATGAATTCCTCCCACCTCTCTCGGTGTTCATCAACAAGAACTGTCACTTTATTCAATGACGTTTGTTGCACCTGCTTTCTGTGTACAGATATAACATTTAATTTGCAAGCAGGGTGAGACTGTAACTTTTGTAAAAAAAAATAGGGATAGTTTTGTTTTCAAAACACACAGATACATTTTAGACAGCAGCAACTCAGTGACTATTGAGTGGTTAAAAGATGACAGAAGATGCATTTTAACCCATATTTAATACAAAGGTGGATCTGTGAATCATCAAAGTACAGGTGCCCACACATGATTTCACTTGAATAAACACTCAACTCATCACCACCATCTGTGCACGAACATGTCTTATACATGAAATGGGTATAACAGGTTGATTAAAGATGAGAAAAACAATTCATTTCATATCTACTAATATAAGTAACTTGAAATATATATAGTGTGGCAGGATGGCCATGGTTAGTGAGGAGGCGATACAGTTCTTCCAGTGAAATAATATTCTGGTGTTTTTATTTTTCCACAATAATAACAAAAGAATAGGTACACTGTCCCTTTAAGGCAAAACACAAAACAATAAAACAAAAGCACAGGCTTTTAGGGAAACTAGCTAAACATAGGTAAGCCTATCTGCCCGGCTGGCTAGATAAACTAGGTCTAGACGAACAAGATGTGGAAATACAACGTGGCTCCTTAGGCCGTGCTTATACTGGTGCTAGCTGGGCGCGCGATGCCCGCGCTGCCTAAACAATTGAATGTAACCTAATGCAGTTGCCTCTACTTCTCAAGCGCTGCAGAGCAACAGCGGGAGCTTCCCCCTAGCAGATTTTCATTTTTTATTTTGGCGCGCTGCGACCGTAACACGTGAGCGGTTCAGTCAATGAAGGCGAACCACTCACAGCCACGGCTCCACCACACCTCCACCATTCCTCCCAGTCTCCTCAGTTTGCCTCCTGCCTGCACTGCAGGTTTCAGGTGTGTGCATCGCCATAGTGACGTCACGAACCGGGTATAATCAAGGCCTAACCTTGGAGCTTTATTCCATTAGGGACAGCGTAAGTGTGAGCAGTCTGTGTCTGTGTGTGTCTCTGTCTGTCTGTCTGTCTGTCTGTCTCTGCTCTCTCACTGTCTGAGAGAGACTGCTGCTCAAGAGGCATTTACTCTTCCCTTTTTTAAATAAGGTAAGCTAGCCTAATTAGGATCAACCGTGGACTGCCTAGCCAGTGGAGTTAAACTCGCATACTGGAAAGCAGGCATAGGGCAACCTCTTACTAATATACACAGTCTATGGGGGCGATTCACAAGCAGTGATAAAATGAGTGCATTTGCACCTGACTATGCATGTATTTATCATGCACTAAGACACAAGGCCAAAAATGGTATTCACTAAGAATAAACACCGTTTTTTTTAAGGCCGATAAAAAAATGCCCTATTGTCCGACCTGTTTTTAGTATTAGTGCTATCGCGCTGTAAATCCTATAGCACGATAAGTGATGGAAACATTTGCAGCCTGTACGTGTTGCATGGAGACGCTGCATCTACATGCACGGCTCTTACAGGCGATCGTGCATTAAAAAAAATTGATTTTGATACTAGTGTGTGGAAGTAGGGGGTCTCCTGAGCTGAACCGCATTGATTTCAGCCTCGGGTACCCCTACTTCCCGAGATACAGGCCCCGTTATGGGTGCTGGTATCCGTATCATGTGACGCAACGTCACCGGCGTCAAATGCGCCGCGGTAAGAGAGGGAGCACGAGAACGGCAGAGGCTAGGCAGGGAGATGCAGCTTCAAATGTTTGCACTCCCCTGCACTAATGTAGTAATGAAGCTACTTAAATGTAATTTTTAGTATTAGTGTGCAGGAGCAGGGGGTCTCCTGAGATGAACCGCATTGTTTTTCAGCCTCGGGGACCCCCTGCTAACTGAGTTACAGGCCCAGATATGGGGTGCCGGTATATCCTCCATTATTTAAATCCCCCGGTCACGTGACAAGGCCGATTTTAAAATTGCGGCGATACCGGCACCCGATGTCCCATATCAGGGCCTGTAACTCATGAAGTAGGGGGTCCCTGAGGCAGAAATCAAAGCGGTTCAGCTCAGGAGACCGCCTGCTCCCACACACAATTAGTAAAAATTACATTAAAGCAGCTTCATTACCTTAGCGGCTAGCTAAGGGTTAAGGCACAATAGCAGGTTTATTGGGTGAAGAGGGGGTGTGAAGGGGTACTTGGCCCTTAACTCCCCCCCTCTCCCCCAATAAACATTACAATATGTACAAACCACCAATACACAACCCACCCCATGTAACCTGACATAAAAGCATTAAAAAAAAATACTGCACAGGATTGATACCAGCGGCCGGCGAGGGTCCTCGGGTTGTCTCCGCGGGTTACCTGGGGCCCTATGGGTGTCCCTGGGTCCTCGGGTGGTCCCTGCGGGTCTCCGGGTGCCCCACAGGTGTCCAGGGGTCCTCAGATGGTCCCTGAGGGTGTCCGGTAGCCCCACTGGGTCTGCGGGTCCTCGGACGGTCCCGGCAGGTCCGGGGGCCCCACGGGTGTCTGGGGATCCTTGGGTGGTCCATGCTGGTGTCCGGGAGTCCTCGGGTGGTCTGAGCGAGTGTCTGGAGGTCCCATGGGTGTCTGGGGGTCCTGGGGTTCCCCACGGGTGTCTGGGGGTCCTTGGGTGGTCCCCACGGGTGTCCAGGGCCTGCGGTACCAATCATGTGCTAAAAAAAAAAAATTGTGCACTACATTCAAAAACACTCCCCCTGCCCCCCTCCCCCAATACACACAGTACAGTAATGGACAAAATTACAATTATCCATATACAGTATTCATGTATTCATATGTATGTAACGGGTATTCCCCCACCCAATCGCATATAGAGGGTATGTGAGGGGGAACCTATATGTTACCAGGTATGGTGCGTTACCTGTTGGTTCACAGGAGGGCTGAGCTTCCGCCACGGGGAACCTGGGGTACATACATATAACACAATCTCGTGGTGCAACGCCTCCACCTGCGATGGCTCCCGCCAGAGGAGGAGTGGTTCCTCGCAGAACAAATATATATATCTCACTCAACACACTGTATGTAAAATAACCAATGACTTTACTGTTGCAATACGTATTCATGTATAACAGGTGTCTCCCTCTGGAGGAGACACTAACTACTGCGTCTCGCAGGACGCTCCCACCTACACCGGGTGATCCCACCCCGTGTCCTATAAACCCACACAATATGTCCCGCACTCTTTAAGTGAGATGATATGCGTGACTGCGCAGCCACCGGCACCGTGTGAGTATAATGTAGGATTGTTGGTGCACTTGAAGATTGATACCTGCCCGGGGCTCCCACTCCAGGTTCCGCAGACTACGTCAGGGATTCCGCCCGATCCGACGTCGTCCTCCACACCGCGTTGGGTGAATTCCAGCGTGGATAATATCACCTTAGTCTCAGGGTCTTTGGTGGCGTTCCGCGCCCAGAACCCACCTCGCAGGGCTGCACGGCTTCAGTGCTGTGTCCCTGACTATCCAAATAGCTAATGGGGCAGTGTCCCTATCTAGGGCCTGTCCCTATAGCACCACCAGCTAAACAGTGGCTCAGGACCTAACTGGGACCTAGGAGGCTGCTGGCCTAATGCAGTGGGTCACTCACCCCTGCACTCACCTCCTTCCCCTAGCTTGTCCTGGTCCTGACTGACTGCGTAGCTGCAAAACCCGCGAAATGTATCTTTTCTTGCCTGCAGGGCAATACTTCAGCCCTATTGGCTCCCTGGCATCACGTGGGGCGCAGCTGACTTGTGGTCCCTTCCAAGAGCCTGTCCCTGGTAGGCTAGGGTTCGCGCGCTATCACTGCGCATGCGCAATGTCCCTGGCTGGCCACCGCACCAGAATCTGCACTGCGCATGCGCTAATACTTAGAAGCTGGCGGTGCCCTCGCCGCCCTGCTTCGGGAGCGCCGGGAGCCCTAGCAACGCGATCGCGGCCCTGACAACCGGCCGCACGCATCCCCGGCAACCCCCGAGCAGGACTCTGACCGCCCCCACTCTTCCGATCGGCCAACGGGACCGCCATTGGGCTCGGCGGCACCCGCGATCGCCAGGAAGGTGAGGGGGGGGCTTGGCAGGCAGGGAGGACCTGGCTACATCCTCCCCCGGGTAAAAAACCCCTACGTCCTCGCTTGGGACACAACTCATTATAACTATGTACAAAAGTTATATAATGAAAATGGCACAACATCGTTATATAATAAAAATGTAACAATCAATGCGCTCTAAACTTATCATCTCTAGATCAGATTGCACATCTCAGTGAACATCACAATGACAGACTGTATTCTGCTGCGAGACCACTGCTGAGCCTCATAATGGGGTGCCCCAATTTGATCACAGGTTACCCGATTTGGAGGGTAACTGACTCTTTGGCTCCTACGGAGCTGTTTTTCAGCAACTCACCCTCTGGGGAGTAATAAGTACAGTCCTGAGGCTCAGCCTCTTCCCTTGAGGGGAGAAATGTCTCTGAACAGTCTCTGTTAGGCACAAAGCACAGGCTCTGTGGATCCAAATGTTGGCCTGTTGGTGCCACCTTAGTAGGCGTTGGCCTACAGGGCCCTTTACCCGTAGCTCCTCCGAGAGATGCCCCTTCTGTGGAATAGTCCCTTTGAGAGGGTCCTTCCACAGGGTCTTCAGGAGTTTCAGAGTGGATTTCATTATTTACTGTCTCTTGACCCATCTCTGCTACGTCGGACTCACCGCTGAGCGGTGTGGCCAGTATCTCTGCTTTTTCGTCTCCTACTTGTGGAATGGGGAGAAGGTGGTTACGATGCCAAACCTTTACCCGGCCGTCAGTGTCTCTGATGCGATAGACCGGGAGGCCGGGCATCTGTGACTCTACTTCATATACACCGTCTCTCCACCGGTCCGCCAGTTTATGTTTTCCGGGGACTCCCAGATTACGAAGCAACACAGCGTCCCCAGGACGTAGCTCCCGATACTTGACTTTATTGTCATAGCGTCTCTTATTGCCAGCATTCAGTTTAGCTGTAGACTCCTCAGCCTGTTGATATGCTTGCTGCAAACTGTCCTTTAGCCTTTGCAATACTTCAGCCCTATTGGCTCCCTGGCATCACGTGGGGCGCAGCTGACTTGTGGTCCCTTCCAAGAGCCTGTCCCTGGTAGGCTAGGGTTCGCGCGCTATCACTGCGCATGCGCAATGTCCCTGGCTGGCCACCGCACCAGAATCTGCACTGCGCATGCGCTAATACTTAGAAGCTGGCGGTGCCCTCGCCGCCCTGCTTCGGGAGCGCCGGGAGCCCTAACGACGCGATCGCGGCCCTGACAACCGGCCGCACGCATCCCCGGCAACCCCCGAGCAGGACTCTGACCGCCCCCACTCTTCCGATCGGCCAACGGGACCGCCATTGGGCTCGGCGGCACCCGCGATCGCCAGGAAGGTGAGGGGGGGGCTTGGCAGGCAGGGAGGACCTGGCTACATCCTCCCCCGGGTAAAAAACCCTACGTCCTCGCTTGGGACACAACTCATTATAACTATGTACAAAAGTTATATAATGAAAATGGCACAACATCGTTATATAATAAAAATGTAACAATCAATGCGCTCTAAACTTATCATCTCTAGATCAGATTGCACATCTCAGTGAACATCACAATGACAGACTGTATTCTGCTGCGAGACCACTGCTGAGCCTCATAATGGGGTGCCCCAATTTGATCACAGGTTACCCGATTTGGAGGGTAACTGACTCTTTGGCTCCTACGGAGCTGTTCTTCAGCAACTCACCCTCTGGGGAGTAATAAGTACAGTCCTGAGGCTCAGCCTCTTCCCTTGAGGGGAGAAATGTCTCTGAACAGTCTCTGTTAGGCACAAAGCACAGGCTCTGTGGATCCAAATGTTGGCCTGTTGGTGCCACCTTAGTAGGCGTTGGCCTACAGGGCCCTTTACCCGTAGCTCCTCCGAGAGATGCCCCTTCTGTGGAATAGTCCCTTTGAGAGGGTCCTTCCACAGGGTCTTCAGGAGTTTCAGAGTGGATTTCATTATTTACTGTCTCTTGACCCATCTCTGCTACGTCGGACTCACCGTTGAGCGGTGTGGCCAGTATCTCTGCTTTTTCGTCTCCTACTTGTGGAATGGGGAGAAGGTGGTTACGATGCCAAACCTTTACCCGGCCGTCAGTGTCTCTGATGCGATAGACCGGGAGGCCGGGCATCTGTGACTCTACTTCATATACACCGTCTCTCCACCGGTCCGCCAGTTTATGTTTTCCGGGGACTCCCAGATTACGAAGCAACACAGCGTCCCCAGGACGTAGCTCCCGATACTTGACTTTATTGTCATAGCGTCTCTTATTGCCAGCATTCAGTTTAGCTGTAGACTCCTCAGCCTGTTGATATGCTTGCTGCAAACTGTCCTTTAGCCTTTGCACATACTTGAAATGGGTAGCATTGTGTATCCCATCCGTTGATACTCGAAGACGCACATCTACTGGGAGTCTTGCTTCCCGCCCAAACATGAGGACGTATGGGGTGAATCCAGTGGCGAGTACAATTGTACGCATGTACCAACGCTTCTACGTGTCGACTCCATTCCGTTTTCTGCGCACCCTTCAGGGTTCCGAGCATGTCCAACAAGGTTCTGTTGAATTGTTCAGGCAAAGCATCTCCTTCGGGGTGGTACGGAGTTGTCCGGGATTTGGCGATGTTCAGCATTTTGAGTAATTCTCGGATCAGAGTCCTCTCAAAATCTCGCCCTTGGTCGGAGTGTAGTCGGTTTGGAAGACTGTAATGAACGAAGTACTTCTCCCATAGTATTTTTGCAACTGTGATGGCCTTTTGGTCTTTTGTGGGGAAGGCCTGAGCATACCGGGTGTAATGGTCCGTGATGACCAGTACGTTACAGATTCCTTGGGTATTGGGTTCAATACACAAAAAGTCCATACACACCAGGTCCATTGGACCAGAACTCTTGAGATGGGCCATGGGTGCTGCTCTGGTAGGCAACGTCTTGCGTTGGACGCACCGGGAACAGTGCTGTTCCACTGCTTCCCGCATCTTGGGCTAGAAGAACCGGTCTCGGACTCACCCAAAAGTCTTCTCTACACCGAGGTGCCCATGTTCATCATGTAGAGACTTTAACACCATATATCTTAAGTTTTGGGGTAGAACCAGTTGTCGCCTATCAGGGTGATTGTGATATGGGACTATCCTATAGAGCAAGCAATTCTCTATCTCGAACTTGTCCACCTCACGCATTAGCAACACGATCAGGTCTCTGGGAGCACTCTTCAGTAGAGCTGGATTATTTCTTTGTACAGCTCGCCGAATGATGCCGATTACCGGATCTCTTATTTGATAGTCCACTAAGTCTTTCCATCTTATGACTTTGTCATGGGTGATGTTCATTCCCTTGGGATCGCAGTAAGCGGCGGGAATAGCCTGCGACTGGCATCCTAACGAATCTGCAACTCATAGTTCGGAGAAGGCCACTTGATCATTGATGACGGTGGCTAGGCTACACATTGCTCGCATCCCAGGCCCAGGGATCTCTTTCCCTTCATCATCATCGGGAGTAGCACTTAATCCTGGTCGTCGTGATAGAGCATCAGCTCCAATGTTCAAAGGCCCCGGCTTGTACTTCAGAGAGAATCTGTAGTTACATAGGGTTGCCAGCCATCGGTACCCTGCTGCATCCAACTTGGCGGAAGTATTTATGTACGTGAGGGGATTGTTATCCGTCCTTACCTCAAACGTAACACCATAGAGGTAATCATGAAGTTTCTCTGTGATCGCCCATTTGAGAGCCAGGAACTCTAGCTTGTGTACAGGGTATTTCTGTTCACTGGGTGTCAGACTGCGGCTGATGTAGGCTACAGGCCGAAGACCCTCTGGGTGCTTCTGATGCAGGACAGCGCCCAGTCCATTGAGACTGGCATCCACATGCAGAACGTATGGTTGTTCTGGATCAGCATACGCAAGCACTGGTGCTTCAGTCAGGCTTTTCTTCAAGTTCAGGAAGGCCCGTTCACATTCGGGCATCCATTTATCGCCAAACGGTTGACGGGCCGACGTGGCCTTCCTTCCGGTATCTTTAGGGTATATCTTCAGCAGATTGTTCAGGGGTTTAGCTCGACTAGAGTACCCTTCCACGAAGCGACGGTAATACCCACAGAACCCCAGGAATGATCGCAGTTCCGTGACATTCTCGGGACGTGGCTAGTTCACTACCGCTTCCACCTTGGCTGGATCAGTAGCAATTCCTTGAGCAGACAAGATGTGTCCCACGTAGGTAACCGAGGTGTGACAAAACCGACACTTGTCGAGGGATAACTTCAATCCTTCTTTTCCAAGACGGTCTATCACCTTCAACAGCCTCTCTTCGTGCTCCTCCAGGGTCTTCCCGAAGACAATGATGTTGTCCAGGTAGACAGGACACTCCCGAGGGTTCATGTCCCCGATTGTCTTCTCCATCAGTCGCTGGAAGGTAGCAGGAGCTCCACATATACCTTGGGACATACGAGTAAATTGGTAGAAGCCCAGGGGGCAGACGAAGGCTGTCTTTTCCTTGTCCTCTTCACTCATAGGTACCTGGTAGTACCCAGATCGTAAGTCGAGCACACTAAACCATTGGCTCCCGGTTAGAGCATTCAGGATTTCTTCAATGCGAGGAAGGTTGTATTGATCGGGTACCGTACGATTATTCAGAGCTCGATAATCGATGCACAATCTTACAGATCCATTCTTCTTCCTTACCACCACTATGGGTGATGCATAAGGACTCTGAGACTCCGTCAATATCCCAGCGGTCTCCATTTCCTTCAGGATGTTCCTTACATCGTCCACATCCCTGGGGGCGATGCGACGAGAGCGTTTACGGAACGGAGTGGCGTCACTCAACCTAATGGTGTGTTGGGCGCTACGACTGTGGCCCACATCCATCTCGCTGGTGGAAAATACCGTCCTTCTCTCATTCAGCTTGACTGTCAGTCAATCCTTCCACTCAGTTGGCAGCGTCGAGTCTCCGAAGTTGAAGTCCAGATCGACTAACTGCTCACCCACTGCAGCGGCGTTCACCTGGGGCACTATTTCTACCAGGCTGACGGGATATATGCTGCCCAGATTTTGTCCTACATCAATGTCCATCGGAAATGGAGAGATATTTTGAACATACACGTAGGTTCGTCGAGGAATTCTGGTCGTCCACTATCTCACTTCGGGTATTACCCTATACCCTCTCTGGGTTTCTTCCTCAGGGGAACTCTCCAGAGAGAACAGATGATCGGTCTCATCTCGATTCGGATAACAGCACCAGACGGCCATGCGTTGCACTCCCCCGGGTAAAATGGTCGTCAGTCCGCGTTGACGATTGTAGAGGTCCCCGTGAACCTCTAAAACATATACTCTGTTGCACTCCTCTCTCAGTACAGGGTCAAGGAGTGGATTGGCCATTGGCAATTCATTGGTCTCCTTCAGGTAGGCTCTGATTATGGCTCGCACTATATCCGTATTCGTTCCCAAGATGACCGGGTACTGACACTGTCCTTGAGGCTTCCGGCATACCATTGCCTCCACATGCATGGGATGTTTCTTGCCAGTATTCAATTGAAGTATCTCTAGTTGAATTCTCACAACCCCATCGATGGGGTAATCTTCATTGCTCAACCCCCTCACCTTCATATGTTCCGCCGACCGCAGGGGACAGTGCTTAAGGTGTTGATCGTAGAATGGTCGGTAGATTATGGTCACTTGGGACCCGGTGTCCAGTAACGCAGAAGCATAGACTCCTTCTACTACCACACGCACGATTGCAGAGGGGCCAACCTGACAGTACCCATCTCCGGACGGAATTCCATCGTCTGGGCTTAGGTCAGTAGGAGCTTCGGGTGGCGAATGGGTGGCCTCGGATGTTTTGGCTTCTGTGGTCTGTATCCGACAGATCATGGACCTAGCCGGGCTTCCTTTACTGGGCGGTTTCTTTTCTTGGGTGACTCCATCAGGGCACTCTCTGGAGAAATGGCCTTTCTGTCCACAGCCATAGCAGACGATATCTGTAAGATCCCGTCGTCTTGGGTAAGTGGAGAGGATCTCCCCGAAGTCCGGCCTTTCGTTGAGGGCGACTTGGGTGGCTCCTCTTCCTCTTTGACAGGTTTCTTGATCCGGCGAGCGGAGACTCCCGGGATGTCACTCACAGGGGGATCTTTGACCTTGGTGCCTGTATGCAGCTTGGTATAGGCTTCATGCCCTTTGACGATCCCCAAAATGTCCATAAAGGTAGGGGGAGGCCCCTCCATTAGTGAGCACCTGGTCATGATCACTATGTGATGAGTGGGATTGGCCCCTCGGAGGAACTGCTTGCGCCGGTATTCGTCCATCTCTGAAGCTAGGATGAGGCCGCAGGTTCGCAATTTCCACAGGACCAGCTGGATTCGTTGAAGGAAGTCTGACAGATCTTCCTTCTCCTTCTGTCACAGACCGTAATATTTGAACCACAGCTCACTCTCCTCTTCATCTTTGCCATAGATCCGGACTAAAAAGTCTACCATCTGATGAGCAGAGAGATCAGGGTCTTGGTCGCGCTGTGCACTGACCATGGTGGCTGCTGGGGGTCGGAGGCTTTCCAGGATTCTCTGACGTCTGACCGTTTCAGAGCAGGGACATTCATCGATCACCTTGAGGGTGTGTTCCTTCCAAGACTCAATGCTTTCCTCACCGGCGGGGACAGGAACCATTCCTAAAAACGCCTTCAACTTCCTGTAATTTTGGGCTTGGGCGGACGTAGTTATCGCTTCCACAAGCTGCGGGAATGTCACTCCTAGCATGGAGCCGCCACTGTCTGAGGAACTTGCGATCCCCGCTCCCTGGCGGCCATTTCTTTATCTTCCCAACCCGCATGTCTGGTAAGGGAAGTTACGTGACTGGAAACGGTTCCAGGGTTCCAGGGTAAATTAGAGGGCACACTTGCGGTAAAGTCTCTGGTAGATACACTACTCGGGGGCCTCTATCAGCTTGTTCGGTGGCCAGCAATAGAGTGTTCTCTTGCCGGTCAATGTTGTAGTGCTTGCTGAAGAGGCGGGCGCCCGCCAGACCAGGTAATGTCCTTACTGCACTGCAGACAGTAAACATGGATACATCGGCAGGTACCCCGTCTACGGCGACTACGTGTCGCAGGAGCTCTCCCAGCTTTTCGGCCCAGTCTGCCACTTGTTTGGGCGTGAGCGCAGACATGCTGACTGGTACTAATACTACGTTAACTACTGCGTAGGGCACCCCAGGACTTATCTCAGCAGTGCCTCCAAATGTAACGGGTATTCCCCCACCCAATCGCATATAGAGGGTATGTGAGGGGGAACCTATATGTTACCAGGTGTGGTGCGTTACCTGTTGGTTCACAGGAGGGCTGAGCTTCCATCACGGGGAACCTGGGGTACATACATATAACACAATCTCGTGGTGCAACGCCTCCACCTGCGATGGCTCCCGCCAGAAGAGGAGTGGTTCCTCGCAGAACAAATATATATATCTCACTCAACACACTGTATGTAAAATAACCAATGACTTTACTGTTGCAATACGTATTCATGTATAACAGGTGTCCACCTCTGGAGGAGACACTAACTACTGCGTCTCGCAGGACGCTCCCACCTACACCGGGTGATCCCACCCCGTGTCCAGTAACCCCACACAATATGTCCCGCACTCTTTAGGTGAGATGATATGTGTGACTGCGCAGCCACCGGTACCGTGCGAGTATAATGTAGGATTGTTGGTGCACTTGAAGATTGATACCTGCCCGGGGCTCCCACCCCGGGTTCCGCAGGCTACGTCAGGTATTCCACCCGATCCGACGTCGTCCTCCACACCGCGTTGAGTGAATTCCAGCGCAGATAATATCACCTTAGTCTCAGGGTCTTTGGTGGCGTTCCGCGCCCAGAACCCACCTCGCAGGGCTGCACGGCTTCAGCACTGTGTCCCTGACTATCCAAATAGCTAATGGGGCACTGTCCCTATCTAGGGCCTGTCCCTATAGCACCACCAGCTAAACAGTGGCTCGGGACCTAACTGGGACCTAGGGGGCTGCTGGCCTAATGCAGTGGGTCACTCACCCCTGCACTCACCTCCTTCCCCTAGCTTGTCCTGGTCCTGACTGACTGCGTAGCTGCAAAACCCGCGAAATGTATCTTTTCTTGCCTGCAGGGCAATACTTCAGCCCTATTGGCTCCCTGGCATCACGCAGCTGAGGCTCATGGGACTTGTGGTCCCTTCCAAGAGCCTGTCCCTGGTAGGCTAGGGTTCGCGCGCTATCACTGCGCATGTGCAATGTCCCTGGCTGGCCACTGCACCAAAATCTGCACTGCGCATGCGCTATTACTTAGAAGCTGGCGGTGCCCTCGCCGCCCTGCTTCGGGAGCGCCGGGAGCCCTAATGACGCGATCGTGGCCCTGACAACCGGCCGCACGCATCCCCGGCAACCCCCGAGCAGGACTCTGACCGCCCCCACTCTTCCGATCGGCCGACGGGACCGCCATTGGGCTCGGCGGCACCCGCGATTGCCAGGAAGGTGAGGGGGGGGCTTGGCAGGCAGGGGGGACCTGGCTACATGTATATGGTTTTACATGTATGGTTTTACATATCAGGACATAATAACAATCACCTGTTCCTTAGCAGGTCTTAAAATTAGGTAAATACAACCTCAGATGAACAACAACACATGACATATTACACCGTCATGATTTATTTAACAATAATAAAGCCAAAATGGAGAAGCCATGAGTGAAAAACTAAGTACACCCTTACTGCTTCCCTAGGAATTAAGATGCTAAGTAGCAGACAGGTGCTGCTAATCAAATGCCCTTGATTAATTGATCATCAGCAAGTGTGACCACCTCTATAAAAGTCGAAGTTTTAGCAGTTTGCTGCTCTCGAGCATACAGGTGTGTTAACACAATGCCAAGGAGGAAAGACATCAGCAATGATCTTAGAGAAGCAATTGTTGCTGCCCATCAATCTGGGAATGGTTATAAGGCCATTTCCAAACAATATAAAGTACTTCATTCTACAGTGAGAAAGATTATTCAAAAGTGGAAAACATTGAAGACAATTGCCAATCTTCCCAGGAGCGGACGCCCCAGCAAATTCACCCCAAGGTCAGACCGTGCAATGCTCAGAGAAATTGCAAAAAAAACAAGAGTTACATCTCAGACTCTACAGGCCTTAATTAGCATGTTAAATGTTAACAAAAAGAACGATTCCTGCGCTTCTACCAATTAGGCTAACATAAAATAATAATCTCATGAAAAAGGGTATTTTGTTAAACCCTTTGGCCAAAGCATTTGTAAGCCTGCATGCCACATCAAGGCATGCCCGTTTATGCAGGTACCTACACTCTATCTCTATCTCTATATTTATATCTAACTATCTCTCTCTATCTCTCTCTATCTATATATACGTGTAGCCATGCATAATAATGACTGCATACTTCTTCTCTGTTAGCAGTAAGTCCTGGTACACACAGGCCTGCCCACAGTAGTTATGGAGGTTTTCCCTCACCCCCTAGTGTGGTGCCCTGTGTAAGGATGGGAGTGGCTGTATACTCTGAGTCCCTGGATAGTGACCTCAGAGATGCGCCTGCCCCCTGGAGTATAAAGGGCACAGCACTGACAGTTAGTGTGTGGTTCGAGGGAGAGAGTAACCTGACGATACCGTTATTGAAGGAACACTTTTGTGACCCTAGTGCAGTAACTAGCGGGAACATAGTGATAAGTCCAGTGTGTTTACGCCACGCTGTGTCCAGGGACCTGGCACAGTGGTGATCTCCCTAGGAGAAAGGGAATCCCACTTCATGATTGGAGGGCGTACCTGGTCAAGGGACATCACACAGAGATGTGCGGCTAGAGCTGGCAGCTGCATGGGGCAGTCTGCTACATCCCTGTATTCAATAAAGATGTCCTTGAGAAAAAGAACCCCACTGTGTGAGTGTGAGATTACTCAACAGTGGAGGGCACCAAGAAGGAGTTCCTCACCAGGACCATCTCCCTGCGGAAGCACAGATCCTGATGAGGTGGAGGCGCTGCACATGATGTAAGTTGGACTCGTACCCACTACCTCAGATACCTGTCCTGATTGACATCCCCAAATAACACCAAGCGGGAGACTCAAGAGTCCTGTTACTTGCAGGTGCACCACCACACACGCCTTGTAATGGGGGACTGGTTAGACTACACGGGCCAATATGAGATTGGGTGGGTCAGGCCAGAGGGAACACCCGTTACAATTGGAGGCGCTGCTGAGATACCTGTCAACAGGACAGGCTTTTGCTAGGCACACAGTAGGAATTAAGGAAAGTGTCTGCTGCCACTTTGTGCTTGAGGGACGGAGCCAGGGGTAGTCAGGGAGGTGCCGGACATGCATGCCGCAAAGACGCCTTGGGATCCGTTAGGGGTTAGTGAGTCTGGAGCCGGGGGCTATTGCTGTTCTAGTCGCCTTGAGGTAGCGCTAGCGGGGGACGCCTGAAGGGGTAAACTGGTAACTGAGAGCAGGAATTCTGGAAGGGTCCGCACTAGGCTAGCCAAAAGTAGGTCGACGCCCAAAGTGCTGCATGGAAGAGCCAGAGTACTCTAGTCTCCATTCCAGACCACTTACCAAGGAGCACAGACTGGAGGAACGTGTTACGGTAGACACAGGAAGGGTGAGCCTAGCCTGAGGTAGTGCAAACACGAGTCAGATCTATGTTAGGTACACAAGGTGGTGCACAAGGCATGTTTATTGTACAGATGTGGTAGCTGCCCCGCAGAGCGGAGCTCCACGTACAGAGAATCGGTGTTCACCCAAAGAAACAGAGAGAACTGTCAAAATGGAGGATCTGTACAGAACAGAAGGTCCAGGATGGCAGGGAAGGAGAACCACAAGAATGGAGGATCTGCATCGAGCAGAAGGTCCAGGATTGCGGTCCGATGAAGAACAGGCTACAGAAGAGACTTTTGTGGGCTTGTTATGGAATGGCGTGAAAGCCGTGGCTGCGCCGTGTTTGTCCTGCATATGTTCTCGGGAAGATACCCCTGAGAATAGTGGGGACGAAAGTCTTACGAGATGGGAGGAACGAAATGGACTTTGTTATACCCCAATTAACAGACAGCCAGACGTTGCCTTCAGTGAGAGAAAAGACAGTGAAAGAAAAGACAATGCTTACCAAGATGGCGGTTCCCGCGTTCCCGGGACACCGCGTGGGCATGCTGCAAAAGGTCTTGCAACTTTGCAGTCTGCTAGATGTTGGCCAGGATTGGCGCCAACGCGAAAACTCCACCCCGATGGGGAGTTTGGCGCGAAAGCTGGAGCCGCGCCCTCATGGACTATGACTCACTCCGCACCTGTGCTGGGTCAGCCTACAAGTCTACGAGACATCCCCCTAGTTTCAACCAGGGGGAGTGGTTTGCGGTCTCACCGGATGTCGCAAGAAGAAATGGGAGGAAGGGTGACTATATCAGCCCATGCCTTTCAGTTGCGAAGAGCCATTGATCAGTACCGACCTCTGAGCAGAGTACCTCCGCTGATAAAAATGGCTGAAGCTGTTGCTAAAGTGGACCAAGTTCCTGTGATTTCCACGCACCCTTATTCGGCTCCAGGAGGCTTCCTGGTGATCCGGGTGGAGGGTGTAGAGACTGTGGCGTGTCTGTGCCTGCAGTGCAGACTGCCGGGCGGAGCCGTGGGCAGCGAAGCCCGATGCCCCCACTGTGGACTGCAGTACATGTGGCCCATGACCACATTCGTACCTGTACAATCTACGGGGATGACCGGAAATGTACCGGTGGCGATAGAAGAACAGCCGGGAGCTCTCTGGAACAAGAGTGCCAGTCCCGCAGAGTCGGAGCCAACATTGGTGCTTCCGATAGCGAAACTCAGCCATCGGAGAGGTGATCACCGAGGAGCCCATCGCCGGTCTCCTACTGGGATGCCTCGGCCGAACTGCAAACTGGAATCCTCGGATGAGGAGTGTGCAAGGCTGGCGGGTAAGGCAGTCCTCAGACGGGACTGTCATACCATTGGTACGCCATGGAGGGATGAAATTCCTCGTGGTGTGGAGACGCGGAATCGAATGTCTCCCGTACCGCGACCATCCGATCGCCGGAGTCCCACTGCCGTGGTGACTAGTGGATCGGACGGAGGCAGATCTACACCTACCCTGCACGGGACTAAGACACGGTGTCTGTCGCAGGCCCAGGAGGTGGAAGATCCAACGGAGCGAGTCCAGAGCCAGACTGGATCGCGTGGCAGAATGGCGTTGGAGGAGATCCTTGTGGAGGAAGAGATTCCGCTTGGGAATCCACCGCAAGATGGCGTCGCAGCACGTGCGTGTGCGGAAGTGGTGCCGGAGGACCAGGGAGGCCCCGAGTGGGAGATGGTGCCGCCTCTGCGATCGAGCAGCGGGAAGCGATCCCCTATTATCCAAGGGAATGGGCGATTGAACGGAAAGCCCAGGAGTCCCAAGGTTGAAGACAAAGATGGACTTTGTGGCGATGCTAAGGCAGGTACCGCTGGGGAGCAGGTCGAAACCCTGTCCGTGCCTACTGGACGGTCCCGTCCCCAAACCCCGTCCACACCCAAGGTTAGTCCTAAGGCCCTAGCTAAAACCATTGTACCCGTCCCTATCCTATTTGGATCTAGTTCCAGTTTAGGGTTGTCCGGGGAGTCACGGGGTTCTTTTGATGATCGGACTGGGAGCCTGGACTTGGGTACGTCGGATGATGGGTCGGAGGGAGGAGGGAACATGTCCCGACAGGTGTCGAGTGATTGTCCTAGCGGGATGAGTATTACTGTTAAGAATACCTCTCACCGTAAGGGAGTTAATACCAGATCTGAGGGTACATCTGGGGTGTCTTCTGGTGGGCCTGATGAGGAGTCACTGGAGGAAAATGCAGATTCTAGCTCCGAGGAACGGAAGGAGACTAGGTGGTGGGCCCCCTTGTACGAGGGGTATGCCTCATGGCTTGACCGCACCCGCTTTATTTTAGAGAGGGAGGGGGTGGTTGATCACTGGTGGGCTGCCGGGGATTTTGATGATGAATCCTACCTTAGGGCTCTAAGGGTACGATGGGACCGTATACAGGCAGGCCTAATTATTCCTAAGGGGTCCGCAGGGTTAGATGATCCGGTGGAGACACATGAGCCCCTATCATGGGTGTTGCCCGGGACGGCTGGTCGAACCAGTTTAACTAGGGCTTGCAGAGCTGAGCGAGCTATCATTGCCAAGTACAGGAAGTCCCATGGGCTTGATTACCCCTATGTCCCTGAACCTCTAATGACAGAGATAGAGGAGAATAGGGAGAGATGGCTCAAGACTGATATTCAGTACTATATCATTGAGAGAGGGGGAGCCATAAAAGGGATACAGGCCGAGCAGAGGGTAGCTCAACTGATGCGGGTCTGGAAGATAGGGCGCAGTGTATATAAGCACAAGGTGATGTACTGTAATGAGAGAGGAGTACCACGGGAATACAGCGTGACTGTGCATGATGCCGCGGGGCGAGAGGTGAAGAAGCCAGATCCTCGGCATTACTATTGAGTGTCCAATAGAGTGGTCTGTTGTTTCTTTTGCGCTCCCTGCTGGTCAGTGAGTGTACTGAGCGTTCATTATTATGTTCATGTAATGATGTTTGCTGTGTTATTTGTGTGTTCTTTTGCAGTGTTTCCTGGCGCAAGGTACACCAAATTTAGGTCCCAGCCGGGACGGTGGGTATTCACCAGGGGGAGTATGTAGCCATGCATAATAATGACTGCATACTTCTTCTCTGTTAGCAGTAAGTCCTGGTACACACAGGCCTGCCCACAGTAGTTATGGAGGTTTTCCCTCACCCCCTAGTGTGGTGCCCTGTGTAAGGATGGGAGTGGCTGTATACTCTGAGTCCCTGGATAGTGACCTCAGAGATGCGCCTGCCCCCTGGAGTATAAAGGGCACAGCACTGACAGTTAGTGTGTGGTTCGAGGGAGAGAGTAACCTGACGATACCGTTATTGAAGGAACACTTTTGTGACCCTAGTGCAGTAACTAGCGGGAACATAGTGATAAGTCCAGTGTGTTTACGCCACGCTGTGTCCAGGGACCTGGCACAGTGGTGATCTCCCTAGGAGAAAGGGAATCCCACTTCATGATTGGAGGGCGTACCTGGTCAAGGGACATCACACAGAGATGTGCGGCTAGAGCTGGCAGCTGCATGGGGCAGTCTGCTACATCCCTGTATTCAATAAAGATGTCCTTGAGAAAAAGAACCCCACTGTGTGAGTGTGAGATTACTCAACAGTGGAGGGCACCAAGAAGGAGTTCCTCACCAGGACCATCTCCCTGCGGAAGCACAGATCCTGATGAGGTGGAGGCGCTGCACATGATGTAAGTTGGACTCGTACCCACTACCTCAGATACCTGTCCTGATTGACATCCCCAAATAACACCAAGCGGGAGACTCAAGAGTCCTGTTACTTGCAGGTGCACCACCACACACGCCTTGTAATGGGGGACTGGTTAGACTACACGGGCCAATATGAGATTGGGTGGGTCAGGCCAGAGGGAACACCCGTTACATACGTAATAGTTGTCCCATGGACTGGTGAAAAAAGTGTAAAAGCCCTGAAGGGATTAAATAAAACATGAGCTTATGTGAGTAGTGCAATTAAAATCTGGCTAAAGCCATTCTCATACTTACCTTTACTATAGAGGCAAACTGGGTGCACAAATTCCCTGGTGTGAATATAATAAAACTTACACATATATATCTCTCTGTCAGCCTTACACATTCACCTACCATTCAATGGAGGGTGATGTCCAGACTGACACTGGGGTGTATTATACCTGCACTAATAGGAAATGCAGACCAGAGTTCATAGTTGCTCTGATTTCTCTCACCTGTTCTTCTGATTGAGGAAGCAGGTATATAGGGCACTTTGCCTACTGCCTCTGTCTCTCTCCTAGAGCCTCGAGGCTGGGCCTCCAGGCTCTAGGAGAGATTCAATATTGTGGTACTGTATGTGTCCTCTATGTGATTATCTAAAAGACTGTATCATAAAGAGCCCAGACAGATGACAGAGCAACCTGAGGGAGCCGTTTGTCCCATAATGTGGAGAATGCAGGCAGACACTGAAAGGTCTGTGGGTTTGAGAATAAAGGCTGGGGTCTAAAATGTCCGTTCAGCAGAAGTGAAGTACAGACTCTACGAGTAATGTCTACCCCACTGTGTATGACTACCAGTTGTACTTACAACATAACCAGGGACAAGTGTGAAAAGTATTGATGCAATAGCACCTCCTGAGATCAGAGTGAAGAATACACCTGAAAGTACAATAATGGGGGGAAAAAACTATTTATTGTGTAATGAGCCCGGCCACACAATACGGTGGCTCTTCAGGAATGAACATCCCTACATGGCCCTGGATAAGGATCAGTACTAGATGTGTTTATGGTGTAAAGAGCCCGGCCACTCGAAACAGTGTCCCTTATGATGATAATGACAAGAATGACTCCTACAGTATGTGGCCCTGGTGAAAAAGCAGCAAGAGGAATATTTTTTTTCAGTGAGCTAAGCAACTGCAGCAGCAAGCAACATGCTGTGGAAACGAGAAAAATACATCTTCAGTACCACTGATGCATTGGAAACTTCTAAGGTAAAGAAAAAGGAAAGACTTCCACAACCTATACAGAAAATTGCAGAAAATGTTTCAAAATTATCCTGGGATGTCAGGAAAGCGTTTGCTAGAAAGTCAACTGAGATGCACTGCAGCCCAGTTTGACGGTCAGATTCATCAGAGAAATGGTGCAAATTCCAGACGCTTCTCAAAAGCAGGGGCTGGGCCAGAACTAAAGCGGAGGGCCTGATGTACCAGAGGGTCCAATGCTGAAGCTGTATACACAGAGGGGTCATCTATCCAGTTCTGACAGTAAGAAATACTCAACAAACAGTACCTGGGAATGCCAAGATTCCTTGAGCCGCAATGAAGGCTCTACAAAGTGTCAAGCATGACTGTTGCCTTCTCCGTAAATGATTAGGTAATGAGCAAGAAACCAAGGCTGAGCTACAGAGGTCCCTGTCTACAACAATTGCTAAGTGTGGGGCTATGGAGAAGAAAAACATGTCATGCAGAGTGAGTTGGGGGACGTGGATGAGGGTCAGAGAAAGTCTGACAAAATGATTGCTTACTGGAAGCAGGACTATGATCTCTCAGAATAATGTTCGTAATCTCAACAGAATGATGTGCACACACTTAGCACAGAGCTGAAACTCTCACGCCATGAGATTTACATGAGGTCTGTAAATTAAAGGATGCAGAGGAAAACATCTTGACTAATTTAGAGATGTAAAAAAACAAGTCTTAAAAAGGAAGTTTCAGATTTGACTGACCAGGTAAGTGAAAGGAATTTAAAGCTTCATGAGCTAGAAAAATGAAGAAACTATTTGATCAAGAAAAGTTAGAAGTACAGGAAGCACTGGAGCAATGCACACAAGCAGAGCAGATACTACAGAGCCATCTGCAAGGTCTGCGTACGATTCTACAGGAGGCAAAGGAGAAACAGGTGAATGCCGAGGAGAAGCAGCAAAGTCTGCAGGCTGCTAGCGTAGTACAAGTGCTGCAGGAACGTCTGAGTACCCAGTGTGTCCCTGCAGAGAAGCCTGAAAAGCTGAAGGCTACGCTGAAAATCACCAGAGCATCTCTTGAGGTCGTAGAGGCCAGGTGACTCTGTATGAGAGGGAGCATGAGAAGGTTCAGAAACTGAAGCAAGAGCTAGAGGAGCAGAGACACTGTTCCATTCCCAACAGTCAGTATGCCCAGGAGAAAGAAGCCTGGAAAAGGCACGCACCTGCAACCCTAGCGAAGAAATCTGCATACAGTACCTACAAAATATAATCAAGGATGCATTGATGCAAACTCAGAGCAAGCACAGGGAAGAGGTGAAGGCTCTGAGAGGAGAACTGCAGGATATACTCAAGAAACATAATTTTCTCGCTGATCAACTAAACTTGCTGAAAAAGAAGGGGTATCCAGCCAGCATAAAGTAAATTAAAGTTTTACTTACCCCTGCCAGTATGAAGGCCCGTTACAGGGGTGCCGGTATTTCACTGCATTGTTTAAATGTCACACGTCACGTGATCGGGAGATTAAACGCACAGGAGATACCTGCACCCAATACCGCTGTAACTCGGGAAGCAGGGGGTCTCCAAGGCTGGAATTAATGCGGTTCAGCTCCAGAGACCCCCTGCTTCAATACTGTGTTATTCAAATCAAATACAAACAGTGCGATCGCCGGTAAGAGCTGTTCAGGAAGATGCAGCTCGCTCTGGGCAGCTCTTAAAGACGGCAGGCAGATCTCACAGGCAGAACTTAGACCGTGAGATAGGGTCATGCCAAATCATTCGATTTGGCAGTGATTTTATTGAAGCTACTAGAATAGGCCACAAAGAGACACAGCAGTACACCTCCGTTGCAGGAGTGAGAGCTGCAGTGGAGATGATATTAAGAAGTGTAGTACAGTACTTCCCTTGGGTGGTAGTGGGAGCTACGGATGATGAATAGCAAGCATCCATATTAGTTGTAACCGATTGATATCCAAGATGAAGAATACTCCTTGAGAAAGGGCAGTCTATGCCCGAAACGCGTGGGAGGAGGTTCCCCTATTTTGTATGTCCTGAGTGTCCTTTTTATGTAGTTTAATAAAGTTTTTCAGTTTTTAATTCCCTCTGGTGAGTCCCAGTCCTTTGGAGCGGCTGCTGCTGCAACGGTCTTTACTTTTTCTATTCAAATAAATGAACTGCTGGGTGCCTTCCTGCAACCAGAAGGTGTCCCATGGTGAAAGACTGCTTATTAGATATGATTATCTATCTCTGAAAATGGGTAAAGTGCTTTGTACAGGTATGAGAATTCAATGTGAAGTAGAGCTGAAACGTATACCGTGACAGTGGTGCTAGACATCCAACTGTTTTTGCTCACACTGCTAGAGATGTTGTCCTGAATAACAGAGGTTGTGTCTGTGCTGGTCCTGTTGGGTCTGACACCACACCTCATTCCTCATAATAGTGCCTTAGACTTGTCAACCCAATAACACTTTGTGCATTGTGGGAAGACAGCAGAATAAATTTGTCCAGTTTGTAGAGTTTTATTTATTTTATAATAAAATATTTCAATTCAATATGTGTCTGGCACTCTAAATATTTTTGTCCCTGGCCATGGTGTGGATATTGAATGGCTCAAGCACTTAACAGTACAAATGTCAGTGACAGGGTTAACTGTTACTTCATGCAACTTTTCGTAATGGAAATTAAAATTCTGTCACACCGCAGCCACCTTTGTGCATATCCACCATGTAGCACCATGTGGGTGCTCAATCATATCGCTAGTAACTCCCTTCCCCTGGCTTTCTTTAAAAGCAGACCACTTCCACTTCCTGGTTGACAGTTTAATGTTCCTTGTGCAGCACACCTGAGATACCTGTGAGATATGCTAAAAGCTGGATATGCTACACGTGTGGGTACTGAACAGCTCAAAACTTGAATGTGACAGTGATGCTACTCAGCAGCTGGATTAGTTCACACTTCTATAGCTGCTGCCTAGAAAAAGTAGTGGTTGTGGATCCTTGTTCTTTTTCTTTATGCTTATCAACTCTATATAGTTGTTATGGAAATCCTTTTAGGACGTGTGGGATGGGACTCTGGGCCAGTGCCGAAAATTAGTGCCTTTGGCGAGCACAGAGAGCTGGCGCCACCCCCAAAAACTAACCCAGGGCTCAGTTCAGAGGGAGAGTGTGGAACCTACCAGTATCTCCTCCTGCTACGTGGCATCATGTGACATCATATTGCGTCTCGTTTTCATGGCAACATGTCGCCATGTGAGGTCATGGCAATGCAAAGCCATGTGATAGCAGAAGGAGTTTCCGTAGTTTACAGAGGCATTGATGCACTGCCATCAAGCCCGCCCTAGGGCGGCATTTTCTGTGCTTCCCTCGTTCCTGGTAGTATACTCAATATACTTTGCATATCCATTAGCATATCTCCTAGGGTACTTCAGGCATGCACCTTTGTCAGCACAGGCGTCTCTCCCTAATTTGTTTGTGGGGAGGCGTGTGGGGACATATAAATAACTGGAGACACTATTAAATTCCACCTTCACCTTCAGAAACAGATCTATGGATGTAAAGGTGCCCTAATAATACATCTGGTAGATGTGACATGCTTTTGATTATTTTAGGATTGAGAGTATTCATTTGGCTGTGTGTTTTTTCTATTTATATTAAATTTATTGCACTATTGGAGGCGTTTTTGCACTGTTTTCTCTTATAGGATTCTCTTTGGAAGGTGAAGGACCTGTTTTTTTTTCATTAGCTGCAACGCCATAATTGTGGATCAATTGTATGGACTTAACACAAAGTCAGCGTGCCTATTATTTACAAAATTCTGGTCACGTTTATCAATTGATCATTTTACATATTATACCAGCCTTTGGGTGCATAATTGTAACTCACAATCATATATAATAAATGGTTCAAAGATACTGTACAACCAATATTTATATTGCATTTTTTCCTATATATATTTATCGGCTATTAGCGACTATATACTGGTATTAGCGCGTGCGTGTGTGTGTACTGGATGTTACTAAAACCCAAAAATAAAATAACACAACTGAACAGTATGGGAAATACAAATACAGAGACAAATATAATTGGAACGGCATATGCATGGTGCCAGTCAGTCTCCATGCTAATAACAGATCAATTAAATGTATAAGAGCAATCACCCATACATCATATCTAAGAAATCCACACTGACCATCAACTTCATTTGCTCCTCTCATTCTCCCAATCTGTCAGATTTACGGAACACAGAGAAACTTTTAGAAACCAAACGGAAAGATCTTTGTATCTGTAGGCATGTCTACTTTTGACCATAAATGGTTGATTGCAAAAAATGCAATTCATAATGGTTACAGATTTATGGATTGATGGCAACAGACAGTATATATGTTATGTATGGTTGCCGTAATAGTGTCTTTGCTACTGCAGTATATCTGCTCACTTCCATCCTGTCCTATAAATTTAGGTTTAGTAAGAAATTAGCTGATGCGGCCATTTGGACTGTTAAATCTTTTAGAAAGCATTATATGTTATACTAGAATGGACAAGGATTATGTGTGCTTCAATTATTCTCAGATGCTATGGAAATTTTATTCTGGTCACTCTCTGCAGTTGCACTTTATGCACATAATAGCTAATAACACATGGCAGTCTTTTTTAATGTGGACTGAAAGAAAGCAAATTAGGATAGAATGCCATGAAATAATAAATGGTGCCTCGTCATATAAAATGTCACTTTCAGGACAGACACTCCATCATCTCACTTAGGGTGTAACGCAATAATATGATACCAATTCAAATAAGCCCTGTCCTTGTAGCCTTTCCTTAGGGCGACTGAGTGGTATAATATTGGAAATCTGGTGGATATCCTAAAATATGGTGCAAATATCATGTAATAGTGTTTTTACATCTCATAGAAAGTTGAATTCAACAATGGGAAAAGACGGTGTAGTGGGTTTTAGTTTCCCAACCTGTGGTTTTGACACTGTGTTAAAAAAGGTATTGTACTGAAAGGACGGTAGTAAACTAGTGGTAAATACCCCCCAAAACTTTTGATTCCTCATTTTTAAATACTGCTCCACTTATGTTGTAAAAACAGCAGTATAGATTTGTCATAGGTTGTGATGCCTTTAAAAAGACCAGAGAGGGAGTTCTGCAGAGATGTGAAAGTGCGTACAGAACAAGAAACTACAGTCTTTCACTGTAATATATAACTATAGCATCACAGCTCATAGTTACTAAATGACTCTCATCCCTAGAGAACCTTAAGGGCCCGATTTGCATTTAGTACCTCCAAGCCTTAATACAGTAAGAATTTGCAGAGTAGCACACACTGTCCTTTGATGCAGGTTTTTATCAAATGGCGCATTAAAAAGAATCCAAGGACAACTCAATATTTTCCTAAGTGAAACAATACAGGAAGCAGAGTCCTCTCAATCAGTACATTAGCCTAGTCTGTACAATTAAAAATGAAAAAAAAAAAAAAATATGACAAACTGAATAGAACAGGAGGTCACTTTTTTTTATTTTGCAAGGAAACTTAGAAGACAATACATCCTTGATCACGTATGTAAGTAAGCTAGACAGCTCAGCCTCAGCTGAGGAATTCTTGCAATGCTGCATCTCTGGGAGGCTCCGTCATTCAAATCCTATGAAGAAGGTCTTTTTACCATGATGTTTCAATTAACAACCAAGAGATCTCAGAAAAGGGCATTGTGGCCCTTGTAGTTTTACTAAAAAAAAATCTATTTCAAATACAGAGAAGGTAAATGAATATATCTGCTTCTATTTGGTCAGTTACACACGCTTTTAAACATTGAAGAAAAATGTAATGATAACTGTTGAGTTATTTCACACATTTTTGTAGTAAACGTCTCTATTCGGTTTCAATGTTTTAATTTTTTTTTTTTAGTTTTTCGTTAAATATTGGTAATAAAAATGTGTTTGCATCCACCTTATTCACTGCAAGTTATTTGGACACTTACCCCTCAGTCTTTCTACACAGCAATCAGGGACATATACCCCTTGACCCTAAGGGGACACTTCTCAACAATGGCACACTGGTAACTCATGCTTTCCCCCATCCATAAAGAGTCATTGGAAATACATAGTGAACAAGGTTGAATTGGAGCAGCAATCCCCCCTACTTAACCTATCTACCTTCTTTTTTTTCACAGAATGGGAACCAGGTCATCCTCAGAGCTGAGCCACATAATGTTGAGCTCCAGGATCCCAGGTTCCAGAGATACATACTGGTAAAGCTGTTACTTCCTGGATTTTAAATCTCCTGCTGATCTGCATGGCATGGGATATATAACCTGGAGGGTACTGAAATGCAATTGCAGAGGATCGCATGCACCAGACAGAAGGACTTAAATAAAACAGGTTTATTTCAGCCAGAATCTCAAAGTTTTATGGGAGCAGCGGATGTCGTCCAATATTTGTGAGAGAAGAAAACCAGAAAAATCAATGGCGCAATATCGTCACACTAGGTACAGTATGTGGTCTGCAAATTCGTCTGAAGTGGTCACTCACATGTAATGGGATTAAATAAGCAAATCCCATACAAACTGTAGGTCAATCTGTATACTGCAATCGATCTCGGGTGCAAGTGGAGAAAAACACAATGTGTACATAGTATAACAAACTTTATCTGGACAAATTTAAAATATGTGCACTTACATAGAAAAAAACAACTTTTAAAACATTGCGCACAAAATCTCAAAAGTGAGACTCTGCGCGATCTCACCGCCTCCACTGAGACGGAGCAGAAGGAGCTCATTCTCTTCTACACTGTTTTTAACATTTTAAGATGTGTGCACTTTTTTATATTTGGGCGATTCTACATAAATCTAAACAGTATACACTTGTGTGTTCTATTCTGTCTCGGGGCGGTCGAGGTGCATCCTACCTACACCCAAATCGGAAGGGGTGGATATTAAGGAGCCATTCGCAGGATTCCTGAAGTTAATCCATTGTATATATCACTGCCTGATATTTCTTGGGGCCATGTGAGTTTTGGCATCATAACTAGACACACACATCTCTATTATCTGGCAATATAGCATGATGTCTTCCTTGATTCTTTTGCTTCTGGGATGATCCTGCGCTCCTCACTATACGAACAAATTAACCTTTAATGTGCTGGCCAGGCAGCCCCTACCGTCAACCGGTACCTTCACTTGTATATTGGGAACCATGAGGACCTCAGAGTTGAAAATAGAGTTTTTCACCTCAGGTTGACCTGTAGGTTCCCATCCTGTAAATCAAATTATTGGGGGGGGGGGGGGTTATGGGCTAAAATACTAAAATAGTATTGGTACTGTGCATGATTTCTAGAAATACAAAACTTGTTAATCAGAGGGCAAAGGTTTTTGGAGTTTAAAAGAAATGATTGTTATATTATTTATTATTAAACACCTTTACTTTGAAAGAGTGTCAGTGTAGGTTGACCACTATTAGCTACTACAGGGGTGCGCAAACTTTTGGCGCTGCACCCCCTGGCAGTACTCCTCCCGTGTTCACGCCCCCTCTTACCTTCCTAGAGCGTCAAATGACGCCGTGGGGTCATGTGACGTCACAACACGTCTTCTGAATCACGGTAAGATTGAGCAGAGCGCAAACTTTTAGGGCTGCGCCCCCCTGTCTCTATCTCCCCGGCTCTCGTGCCCCCCGCCTACCTACATCTGCGTCAGATGACGCTGCGGGGACATGTGACATCACGTCACGTGACCCGCTGTGTCATTTGACGCATGTGACGTCACTTCACATGGCGCCGCGTTGCCATGGCGATGCAACACAGCCAGCAGCGCAGTTGCAGGGGCCTCACGCGATCCCCCGGCATTTAAATTAAATGCCTGGGGAAAGAGCGCGGGGCCTCTGCAACTGCCTGCGCCCCCCCAGCAAAATCTCCCGCCCCCCACTTTGCGCACCGCTGAGATAGAGTACAGAGGCCGCGCGCTGTCCCCAGGATTTAACTTAAATTAAGAGCGTGCCCCCCCAAAACACCTCACCCCCAATTTGCGCACTCCTGAGCTACTAGAAACATATGACTCTTATTGTTCTGACTCATGCACACCGTGGCTAGTGAGTAAAGGCAGACAGCTTAACTCAATCCCTATTCCATACAAAGGGAGGCCTCTTATTCTCTGAAATTATTTTTAGGGGGAGCAAAACAGAAATAAAAGGGGGAAAGTACTGGGGAAGTACAACGCTATAGGATGGGAACATGTAATAGGGATAGGTAAATGACAAAGCTTCTCACAGGAAAGCAGTGGAGAACTGTGCAGCAGAGAGGCAAACTCTGAAAGGAAAGGAAATTACCTAGACATGGCAGGAAGTAGGGGGTAGGACTGTACAAGAGAAAAAGGGAGGAGAGGCTGCCCAAGTCTTAGAGGAGAGAAGGGGGGTTGCCAGGGCAACAGAAGAAACCAGGAAGGGACCTGAAAGAGGAGCCAGGTTGTGTATCCTCTCCACAGAGGCTTCAGTGAGACATACTTCATACCATCATAGATCCAGTAACACAGAACTCTTATCCTATTCCCAAATTCATCAGGAATTCAGAAGACATACTTCCTCATCTTCCACATAAAGACATTAGGATCACATACTGTTTACCAACCCAGAAAGACATAGGGATCTCGACACATACTTCTACAGTAATACTTCTGTCCATTTTGCTACACATATATTGATTTTATATTTCTACAGTTTGTACTCCAATAGATGCTTGTGTGGGCGGAGAATTATTTGATATTAAGCCAACATCAATAGTGCACTATGCAGGGTATAGTCATATGACATGACCTCTACATTCTTTATTAAAGATAATGTTTTATTTATAAATCTTCTGCAAACACTGCCACAAAAGTGTTCCCCATGGTGGATTCTAGTCACATGGTTTATTTGTCCTTAAATTGCAAACTCTCAATGAATCAGTAATTTAAAAGGGCTGTACCAACCCTATAATGACATTAGTGGAAAAATATACACTATTCATAGTCTTATCAGGTGATAATACAATTTCAGTATAATATGATTTAATGCGCCAATAGACGATAATACAGAGATACTTTATTTTCCAGCAGACACACCTGTTGCTTATTTCGTATAACAATATTGTGCAAATAATTGATGTTACTCAACACTCACCCACAGACCAAGTGTGACAACATACAAGGAGGAATCTGCACTGGTGGGTAGTTAACCACTTCACCTTTTGATTTATTACAGTTGTAACCTACTTCAGGAGTTGTCTTTAGGGGCTATAATCTGCCTTGCTTCTCAGTTCTCATCACAGATCACGATTAGGACTTTACAAGGCACCGAAATAGTGAATAAATAGATGTATTAGACATGTATAAATATTATGGTGTTCGTGAGGTTAGATGCAATGAGATTCTCTTGTAAAACTATATTCACCTGATCATATGAGCCACAAAATCATTGCAATTTATTGCTTATCACGTTCAGATAATGATTGGAAATATGTTGGAGCCTTCTGGATACCCATGAAAAGACAACTATGTCAACTAAAAAAATCTGTGTGATTGTACATCCATAGAGAACAACATAGTTAGGAGAATCTAAGTACAGTATATTTCTCCTTGTAGAACTGCCATTAAGGTTGAAACATGTCTGTGAATGGTTTCTCTGGCTTTGCATCTGATTCCCATGCGGTGCTTTAAAGCTGTGTTAACAGCGAGCATTAGCTTATATGGGCTCCATGTAACAATGGTTTTTCAGACAAAAGGTGACACATTGTGTGCTCATTTGCATGTCATTTCCCATAATCCCTTGCTGCAGTGGAAGCACTGTATGCTGGGGATAATGGTGAAAGGCAAGGTTGCAGACCTGCCTAAGACATGTGAATGTGCTCACAAGTGATCTTTTTATCTCCTTGTAAAGATACACTTAGTTTCTCCTAACCGTGTTGTTCTCTATTCATAGCTATATATCTCATTTGTGTAGCACCCTATCCAGATATATAGGTATACTTTGTAATTCTGAGCAGTCTATCTCTTTCTATGTGATTGTATATCCATATGCATGAGTTAAGACTAGTACGGGTTGTGAATTTATGAGTGGAGGATGCATAGTAGCTAAGATGTTTGTCTTGTATTTAAACTATTATCAGATTTATATATAAACACAGAGAAAGATCAAACCCATATCATTTGTTTTCTGATTGTGTTCATTGTAGAAGTTTGGTGATGAAGTTTCTTACATTTGAAAAAGTTTACTAGCCCGGGAAGATTATGCCCCCAACGACCTGGCAGAGTGTTTTGAGGCAAAGTATAAGATGAAAGATTGAAGAGCAGAGTTTGAAACATTTGCATTATAGTTGGGATCACTTAACTCTCCCTAACTCCTCCATAAATCACTCTCCAAATCACATGCTGATACACATAGGGTAGGAAAGAGGCACTGTACAGTACCTTGATACATTAATGTTAGGAGATGCAAGATGAAAATTCTTGCCTTTTTGTCAACTTTGCTCCAAGGCTGTACTGACACATGTAATTGGAGACATGCAAAACTTACACAAGTTTGGGGAAGTGGTGTATCCCCCCTTTGGGATTACTATGTCCTTAAGGGGTAACACTCTGTGAGATCACACAGAGTAACGCTCCTCCTCATCACCTGGTGCTCGGTGACCAGACAGAATTATAACCTGCCTAAGTCTGCCTAGTGATAGTAACGTCATAGCCGGAATATATATAGGAGGGAGAGTGTTCTAGAATGTCCCAGGTCCCCGGTGGAGTAGCAGGCGAGGGGTATCATTGTGAATAGTGTATATAGGGTTATAATATAGATATGTCTACTAGATAGTAAGGATCCCTTATATTTAGTTAGTGAGAGTGCCATATTTAAATAGCGTCACCAGGAAGGGCTCCGCACTACTCTTATGATTCACGCTGAGGCAGCCTATGCCCAGAAGGGGCTCCCCAAGCCACAGCCCTGAGGCCTAGTTGGACCAGTCCCATCGGAGCGGCCATAGCTGATTCTCTTCCAGAACGCCACGAGATAGCATTCAGAACCCAAGACAGGGATACTGACGACAGCGAGAGAATAGTACAAGGCCCAGCAGGGGCACAATCGAGAAGGAGCACAACCGACGCTACACAGCAGGGGGAGTGTATAGGTAACATGGATTAGTCAAGCCTCAGCATCTTCCTAGCAGGCCGAGATGAGGGTCAGCTAGAGAAGAGGATACAGACCGCACACACAGAGAATAGCTATGAGACTATACACAAAGTAATGTGTACCATGTAAATGAGACTTTATCAATGGTGTTTAATAAAGCTGCTGTTTGTATGAATAAAGTTCCTGGCACCTATCGTTGCGTTACCAACACCCAGCCTGCACGAATCCAGCACCCTGACCAGGTAATCAACGCTGCGCAAGCCAAGTTAAGAGATATTTGAAGTAATCTCCCTAGGAACTGGTAGGGGGGGGTTACCAAAAACATAGCTGGTAAACTCTACCGCAAACTATACATTCATTGTGAAGCGCTTTGCGTCCCATTGGGAGAAAAGCACTATATGAAATAAAGTTATTATTATTATTACCGTTGTGAATTTTTCGCTGCTGAAAATAGACTTATAGCAGAATATGAGGGTATCTGAGCATATTATACAGTAAGACATAAGGATAACATGTCTTATTGACAAATAATTTTGAGTAAAATTGCTTAGAGTGATTAATTTAACCCCTTCATCGGAGCCTGTAACAATGTACTCCATCTCTCTCTGGTAGTGTAAAAGTTAAGATTAAAGATGTGAAACTGTTCCAAATGTGTTGGTAACATTTTGATGTGGATGTTAATTATATTTTGTCGTTATGAGAGATATTTTGCAACGCTTTACAAGGCTAAAAAAAGTCCCGGGGTACAGTCTCTTTGTCCACAACCCGCTGGATGCTTTTTGTGGTCTTTATGGTTGGGGGTGATGGGCGCTTGTGAGCTGTAGACCTTCTGTTGGTTAACAATGGTCCCGGCTCCACTCCGCGATGTGCCCCCTTCCTCTGATCAGCATTCTGTTTGCTGCAGGACTCTCCCGGAACTGACATCACATCCCTAAGTGACTGCTCCTCTGTTTGCATGTCACCAATGCTCTTTTGTTCCACTGGAGCTATCGATCTTCACACAGGATGCTGGATCTCACAGAGGATACTGGATCTCACTCAGGATGCTGGCTGCAGTGGGGAGAGACTGCTTATCATGTGTCTTCTGCCTAACCTCCTATGCGTTTCACCACCTACTGTGGTTCCCTGAGGAAACCACCGCAGGTGGGGAAACGCATAGCCTCACACTAGCCCCCTTCCCCCACATTAGCCTCACACCAGCCCCTCACCTCCATAATAGCCGCACACCTTACTTTGAGGGGAGCCTCTGGTGCTGTGTGACCTCGGAAGTCGGGCCCCACTTCATGCTAGTGCGCACCGGCGGGGAGAGGAAGCCCAGACCAGCGGGGAGAGGAAGCCCAGACCATCGGTGGAACAAAGGCCTGGCAGCCAGATGCAACTTCCAATGTCGACTGTCCAGGCTCCATAGTCACCGGGCAAGGGACTGTTCTTCCTCCTGACGGCTCAGAGGGCCGCGAGTTTGACAGCCCCGGCAGACTAAGTATGCAGGAGTGATAAATAGATAGACTATGAATTTATTCTACAAAGCTATATTCTGCTGATATTTCTGAATGTTTTCCATGTTTGCTTTGAGCTCCTCATGTTAGAAATAGAGCAGGATGTATTTGAAACTGAATATGGTAGGTCATTGGATAAAGAAGCCATCAAAGACTTTAAGGTGTGCTGTTGTTGGCATGCTTTTGTCTGGTTCTTAAAACGGTGTCTTCTTAAGGAAAACTATTCCATTCATATATAACTGAAATAGATTTCTTTGAAGCATTGGGAAGCTCAGACAGTGTTTGAACTTCTTACAAGCGCTTTACTAACTCATTGAGAAATGTATATAAAAAGTAGATTGCAAAGGAACGCAGACACGCAGTAACAAATTCACACAACTATACCAAGACTTAGGCATTCAGGAACCAAAATTGAAGGATGGACCAACAAGCTAAATCATAAGGAACTAAGCAGTCCCCAAATCTGGAGTGTGAAGTCCCTGTATTGTGATTTTAGAGGAGACTTTGGCCTCCTCCACACTAAAACATTTAGCCAAAATGATGGAGCAGCTCCCCAAGCTGTATAAATGTACATGTGTTATGAGTACAATATAGTTTCCAAAGCAACATTTTGGGTCACAAGCAATTTGCTGGAGAAAGGGACATGTGACCCGAAACATCACTTTTCTCTGGATGAATAAAAGTTTGTATCCTTGTTTGTATCAATATGCTGTTTTGGACTTCAGTAATTATCACTAGGTATGCGAATCCCCTCTTTCTTCTTTGTTTATTGTATCTCTGGCTAATGTGGGGTTTAGCTGTTGGGTTTTTGCTTACTTTGTGCTGTAATTGGTGTATGTAGCCTATTGTGTTTATTCCTTAATTTGCATTACTGTGAATGTTTATAACGTGCCTCTAATCACTATGTGCAATTGCTACACTAGTACCTTCTGCGGTATGTATTGCTGCATACAGTAACACTTTATAAATCACTCAATTTAGCTCTATTACTAAAGACAACTTGGAAACATGGCCTAGTGGTTGCTCCGGAGGACTGAACTTGTGGAGACCTAATGCATTGCATAATATTTATTATTATATTCTTTTGTGGTTTAGAGTTAGACTTTTAGATCTAAATGATAAAAGCTATACATTATTAATCACCCGCCAATAATTATAAAGAAATTATACATTACTCAGTGGCCACTTGCAACTCCTTAAGTATACTAATGAAAATGAGAATTATAACTTTATTGCATTCGCACACAATCTTATCACTATCGTAATAATCAAATACTTTGTGGCAGATCTAGTAAAGATGCATACAAGCTGATGGATCTGTGTTTGCTTTGTAGTAAATGACAAAATGTTGTGCCACGTGTGCTAGTTGTGTAAGTGTTCCCAAGGTGAGGGGCCACACAGCTAAATAATGAATACCTATAAATGTTATCTGTAATACTAAGGTCAAAAGGTATCAAACATTAACACTCAGTATTTGAATTCAGCACAGTTATAAATGTGTATATTATCTTAAAGCAGCAATCCAATCTGGTTTAATTATTTTTTTGTAGAATGGGAACTGGGAGGACCTCGTACAATGAAGAAGCAGGCACACGGTCTTAATCACAAGGAGGTTTAATATGACATAGAGACCAACGTTTCGGCAATCTAAAACTGGGAGGACCTAGACATGTGAACCACGCTATTTGCAGCTCAATACTTCCCAGTGTACTGTAATTACCAACGTTAAATGCCACTCCCGTGGAGACAAAATAGCTGCTACTGTACATCCAGGGACAGATCACCATTTAGGCACAGTAGGCACGTGCCTAAGGGCAGCAAGGTTAAGGGGACCCCGCCCCCCATACCGGTGCTGTGCATGTAAATTTGCTTGCCGTGCCGCATTGCTGCCTGGCAGGGCCGCTGACAGGAGGTGGGGGAGAGCCAGGACAGCTGACCCACCAGGACCCGGCCTCTACTGCCCCAGACTCTCCCTTGCTGCTACAGACCCGGCTATGTTGAGAATTTGAGCTGCGCATCAGTGCCACCTACATGTGCCCCGGAAGTTGGGGACCATCCGGAAGTCGGATCTGGCTGCAGCCGCCGGAATCAGTTTTGCACAGCACCCGACCGGAGGCTTCGCCAGTCCTGCAGTCTCCACAAAGAGGAAGTTAAGGGTAATTGTATGTTTATGTATTGGTGGAGAGACTTATTGTATGTATTGGGGGAAGAGAGTTATTGTATGTATTGTGGGGTCATTGTATGTATTGGGTGTGGGGTTCATTGTATGTATATGTATTGCGGGATGGGGTCATTGTATGTATTGGGGGTCATTGTATGTGTTGGGTGTGGGGGTCATTGTATGTACATGTATTGGGGAGGGTGTCATTGCATGTATTTGTGGTCAGTGTATGTATATGTATTGGAGAGGCGGCTATTGTAGGTATTGGGGAGGGGGTTATTGTATGTATATGTATTGGGGGAAGGGGTAATAAATATATGTAGCGCACTCCCCCCCCCCTATGGAAGTGAGTGTCCCCGAAGTACAATGAGTGCCAGTCATCAAAACCCTGATGTCCCTTTTTCCCAATGTCAAGGCCCACCCAATGTGTTGGAGATAGCGCTATCCCAAGAAGTGTTAGTGCACTTAGTTGGGTACCTGTCCAGGGCTCCAGCACCCGGGTATTGCAGAAGAACAATGAGGATCCGTCTGATCCAACGTTGTCGTCCACCTCAGCGTGGAGTTAATTCCGGCGTGAATAATATCACCTTGCCGTCTTTACCAGGTAGCTGGTCTGGTCCCAGAGCACAGGCCACAGTCACCGCGTGGCGTCTCACCAGTGCTGTACCTGACTATTGGCAGCTACTGGGGAAAGGTCCCTGACTATGGGCTTTCCCTATAGCAGCCACAAGCTACAGTGAGTCGGGGCCTAGCTGGGGCCTAAGGGGGGAGATCTGGCCTAGTCCAGGGAAGCACTGCTCCCTGGACACTACTTGCTCCTCAGACTGGCGTTGTCCCACACGCAGCAAATATAACAATTCCTCAAGCAGGGGATTCATGCAACTCTATTGGCCTAGCTTAACCACCTGATGCAGTATCCCTAAGCATTCTGGGGGCTGTAGTCCCCTGCAGTTCTATTTCGCTAATGGCCACTAGGCTTAGAGGCCTCTGCACATGCGCCGGTCTTGCGCATGCACGATCGTGCAAAAGATGGCGGCGCCCTGCCAAGGGAACCGCTGGAGTCTCCGGCAATCCCGTCGACCCACCACAGCTCTATCCCGCACCCATTGAGGACCGAAACGTTTAGTCTAGTCAATAAATGTAACTTTTTTTGTGTATAGGAGTGCCTGTCCTGTTTTCTTTTTTGTATAAAAAATATGGCAAATTTATTAAAACAATGATCCCAAGGAAATGCACTTACAGGATCCTTTAAAAACACGTGTGTGGGAGAGAAATCTCTGTGGGAGTCAAACAGCATGGACGGAGAGATCCACAGTGGGGGTATTGCACCTGGACATCAAATGGATGCAGCATACAGCTAATGCCTCAAGCGTCGCAGCTCCTCTCAGTGCTTCACAGGCACTTCTTGTGCGTATAGTAGAGCCCCAGTAGCGAGGGATTCAGCCGGCTGCAGCTGCAGGGAATTGCAAGGCACCTCTCTCCAGTCCGATTGCGATGACGTCATCACGTCTCGTCTCAACGTGTTTCGCCATTCAACGTGCTGGGACGCTTGAGGCATTAGCTGTATGCTGCATCCATTTGATGTCCAGGTGCAATACCCCCACTGTGGATCTCCCCGTCCACGCTGTTTGACTCCCACAGAGATTTCTCTCCCACACACGTGTTTTTAAAGGATCCTGTAAGTGCATTTCCTTGGGATCATTGTTTTAATAAATTTGCCATATTTTTTAAACAGTCACGCGCTACGGAGTTTGCGCTTATTTTTGTTTTTTATCTATAGGTTCATCAGTGGGAGGCTACACCCCTTGTTTTGAAGCAGCATTATACTCCTAGGATCTCATTGCTGGGTTTCCTTCTCTGGACTTCTTTGGAATTGTATCAAGTTTGATCAATTGGACTTCACATGTATATATAAATTTACATATGTTTTATATTAATATCTATTGCAATATCACAATTTGGCACTATAGAACATATGTTTATTTATTTCGTTTAATTAGTAATATCATCACAGTTAATAAGTTATTTAAATATCTTTATTCACATAATTTTTTTAATGTATCACTTTAATCACTAACTATTTAACGCTACTCTTTGTGTGTGTGATATATATATATATATATATATATATATATATATATATATATATATATATATATATATATCCTTGCTGTTGAGGGTATGCATACATATTATTTATTCATTCTTTTTTTTTTTTTTCAAACAAACTACGAGAAAGAGCTCTCGAAGTATTGGTGGCTAGGGACTCCCAAAGGGCTTAATCCACCGTTTGCTAAATCTCACAGATTCCGTGGGCCACAAGATCATCAGCATTTACATTCCTGTAAAGAAACACTGATAACTACACCAACGAGTATCCAAAGAACAGGGGGGGGGGGTTCTCGGAATTTAAATTAACGCCCTTCAGCAACAAAGGACCCCTGATTTCCATGTTGTAAAAAAGGAGGTATATAGGCAGGTTTGCTGTATTAACAGGCCACAAGCTTTTGAGTTACACATGTCAGAGCTAAAAACCGAAGCCTCTAATGGAGAACTGTGTTATTAGAAATATTTATTCTAACAATAATAAAAAAAAAATTACAAAAAAATAAAACTACATGATCCCAACCTAAGTCATAGAAAAAAATATGTGATGAATGGCAGCAAAAAGGATATAATCAAACTGCCTTTTAACCATAAATGTCAGAACCTCTGTGAGTCACAGTGTAGGCCTGTCTACATGTTCTAAAATCTTATTAAAAAGCAAGTCAGTAACTTTTTAACACAGCCATAGAACATAGTAGTTTAACCTGTCACCATTATTATGTTGCTCAAGCTTTTTAATGGCACATGGTTATTTTGTGTAAATGACCCACTTTTAGCAACCCTTGCTGTTGAGGGTATGCATACATTTTTGAGGAAAAATGATAAATTCTTACCAAATTATAATTTTTGGAAATGGTTCACTTTTGCCTTGAACTGCCATTATATGTAGACATAAATTAAAGCTGACAGGAGGAAATGGTGTGACTGTTAAAATGTTCGGAGAGCATAACAAAGTGAGGTCATGTGATGGATGCCAATAGTAAAGGTGGCAGATCAAACCACTATGCTGAAAGATTGTCTTATTGCTAGGAAGTTCCAACACTGTCTTTGAAGTAGTTGAATATGGTGTTAACTCACCTTGTAACAACGGGAAAGGCCCTGTACTGTATGTCAATATGCCTCAGGAACCTCATTCTTCAGGTCTGGAACACATGATGTCTGCAAACTTATGTGTACAGTGCCGTACAGCACCGTGTGTAAGAAAACAAAAAAATATATATATATATGTAGCCCTTTTTCTGAACCCTCCCAAAGGAACTACTGGTCACTGTACACAACCTACGGCTCCAGGAGATCTAAGCCTCCGCTAGCTGGGAGCCTGGGGTAACACCTATTAGCGCAGCGCCTCCACTTGTCCAGGATCCCCGTCATGTAAGATTCCCCTGGGCAAGAAACATACAACATATGTGATGCAACCACTTTACTGTAATGCAATGAATAATCCTTATCACTCTAATGCAACGTAGCCATAACACATATCAATACACACACACACAGCATATCCTAACACATAACCTAACACATTAATGCCTAACACCTTAATAACTGGCACCGTCCTTATTGGCCACGCTCCTATTGAGTACCATCTCTGTCCCGCTACCGTGTGCTCCACACCGTGTCCGTGTACGGTAATGTATTGGTATAGGCTCAGTTCTTTAGCCACTCGCTTAGTGTCCCTAAAGAGTTACGCCTAAGGCGGGATCAGCGCCTGATGACCGGTGTTGGTGCACTTGTTGTTACAATATACCTTCTGGTCATGGCGGTGACCGGTACCTCTTCACAAAGGATCCGATGCCTCCGACCCTTGACCTCCTGATGTCGCGGTGTCCAGCCGTCTGGTTCCAGATGACTGCAACCGGCCGCAACTCTGTGCTTTGTCCCTAACTAATGTATAGTAGGGTGACAATTACTTCCACTACAGGGCGTCCCTGCAGTACAGCAACCTGCTATGACTCAGGGGAGGCTCCTATGGGCCTGAGGGGATAGCTGGCCTATGCAGGCGGGTCACGGACCCCCTGCACTCACACTACCTCCTTCAGCTCCGTCCAGATCTCCTCTGACTAGCCTGGTCTCTCCCCCACGCTTCCCTTTCCTGCTCCCGTCATCCTAGCCTTCTGATTGGTATTTTACATCAGGTGACTGCCCAGGAGCTCATGGGAGTTGTAGTTTCTCCATGGAGCCTCTCTGCCTTAATCTGCACAGACACACAGCTATTACATCAGCCATTGCCTGTCTCACTCTGCTCTAACACACTGCAACACTGTTGCAGACACTGCACAGAGCTCTCACTGAACAGAGTCAAACACCAACTGAACACACATCCTTACATTCTCCCCCTTGCGGAATCCAATGTCCCCGCCTTGGCTACACCTACATAATTATACACAGAATGTTATATAACAAAAAATAACGCAACACAGTACATCTTACTTTTTGCTCTATATTAAATTGCACAGTTCAGTGAACATTACCACTACCGACTGTACTCTGCGGCGAGCCCACTGCTGAGCCTCATAATGGGGTACCCCAAATTGATCATAAGCCATCCTCATTTGAGGTTGACCAGCTCTTTGGCTTCTGCGAATTTGTTCTTCAGCTACCTCCTCTGGAGAGTAGCAATTCCCATTTGGCATTTCCAACTCTGCCCTTGAGGGGCTTGATAAGTCTACAAAGTCTCTTTGTGGCACAAAACACGGGCTCTGTGGATCTAGCGCCTGGCTCATTGGAGTCAGCGTCTCTGTCGTTGGACCAAGGGGCTCTTTACCCGTAGCTCCTTCGGGAGATGCCCCCGCGGCACGAAGGCCCCTTTGAGAGGTTCCCTCCATAGGATTCTCAGAGGTGACATTTATTACAGTCTCTGGGCCAACCTCTGTATTTTCATCTTCTCCATCTATTGAAACAGTGGGCACTTCCAATTCGTTGTCCCCTACTTGAGGTATGGGGAGCAGATGATTCCTATGCCATACCTTTACCCGGCCTTCTGAATCCTTGATGCGGTACACCGGGAGGCCAGGCATCTGTGATTCTACCTCATACACCCCATTTCTCCACCGATCAGCCAATTTGTGCTTCCCAGGAATGCCTAAATTACGAAGAAGAACAGCATCCCCCGGGCGAATCTCTTTATGCCTCACCTTGTGGTCATAGCGTCTTTTGTTGCTTGCATTTAATTGCGCCGCCGTCTTTTCCGCCAATTTATAGGCCTGCTGTAGACTGTCTTGTAGTCTTTGTACATATCGGAAATGCGTCCTGTTGGATACCCCATCGGTAGATATCCGCAGTCGCACATCCACGGGCAGTCTAGCTTCCCTTCCAAACATCAAGAAGTATGGAGTATACCCGGTAGACTCGTGGCGAGTACAGTTATATGCATGCACCAGTATCTCCACATGCTTGCTCCACTCCGTCTTCTGAGAGCCTATTAGTGTTCCCAGCATGTCAAGTAGCGTGCGGTTGAACCGTTCAGGCATAGCATCTCCTTCTGGGTGGTACGGGGTCGTTCGTGACTTAGCTATATTTAGCAACTTCAGCAGTTCTCTAATGAGAGTGCTCTCGAAATCTCGGCCTTGATCCGAATGTAGCCACTTCGGTAATCCATGATGAATGAAGTATTTTTCCAATAATACTCTAGCCACAGTCACCGCTCGTTGATCTTTGGTGGGGAATGCTTGGGCGTACCTTGTGTAGTGGTCCATAATCACTAGTACATTACCGATGCCCCGGGAGTCTGGCTCGATGCATAAGAAGTCCATGCACACCAAATCCATGGGGCCGGAGCTTTTCAAATGTGCCATGGGGCAGCCAGAGTAGAGAGAGTCTTCCTCTGTATGCAGCGGGTACACTGGCGGCAATGCAATTCCACGGATTCTCTCATCTTCGGCCAGTAGAATCGATCCCGAAGTAACCCGAATGTTTTGTCGACACCCAGATGGCCATGATCATCATGTAGGGCCCTGAGGACCATATTCCGCAGAATCTTGGGCAGGAATAGCTGTCGCCGGTCGGGATGATTATGGTATGGTATGACCCGAAACAGGAGGCAATTGTCCAGTTCGAATTTCCCGAACTCGTTCAACAAGAGTTTCACCAATTCTCTGGGGGCTTGCTTAAGAATAGAGGGGTTTCCTTGCTGCAGGGCTTGGCGAGCTAATTCTACCACTGGGTCTTGAATTTGATGCTGCACTAGCTCGTTCCAGGAGATGATTTTGTCTTCCGTAAGGTTCATTCCCTCCAAACCTCGGTAGGCCCGAGGGACAGCATGGGATTGACACCCTAATGAGTCGGCTACTCTTAGCTCCGAGAATGCGACCTGATCATCGACTACTGCGGCTATGGAGCATAGAGCACGTATACCAGGCCCTGGAATTTCTTCCCACACCTCCTCATCCAGGACAGGCTGGAGCCCCGGTCTTCGTGACAAAGCATCGGCCCCTACGTTGGTGGGCCCTGGTTTATACTTCAGGTTGAAACGGTAGTTGGCCAGCGCTGCCAACCACCGATGACCTGTCGCATTTAATTTGGCGGACGTGTTAATGTACGTCATTGGATTATTGTCTGTCCGGACTTCAAACTGTACCCCATACAAGTAATCGTGTAACTTGTCCACTACTGCCCATTTGAGGGCTAGGAACTCCAGCTTGTGGACAGGATAGTTCTGTTCACTTGGGGTCAAGCTTCGACTTGCATACGCCACGGGGCGGAGCCCTGTGTCATGTTTCTGGTGCAACACTGCTCCCAGTCCACTAAAATTGGCATCCACATGTAGCACGTATTCGCGGTCAGGATCGGCATAGGCCAGTACTGGGGCCTGCGTTAGACTGGCTTTCAGTTTCAAGAACGCTTGCTCACAAGCAGGGGTCCATTTCTCTCCAAAGGGCGCGTGCGCCGTGATGTTTTTCCTGCCCGTATCCTCAGGATAGATCTTTAAAAGGTTATTCAGGAGCTTAGCTTTGCTTGAGTAGCCCTCCACAAAGCGCCGGTAGTAGCCACAGAACCCCAGGAAGGATCGGAGTTCTTGGACGTTACTGGCCTGGGCCAATTCACTACGGCCTCTATCTTCCCTGGGTCAGTGGATATCCCTTCAGCTGATACAATGTGGCCCACGTAAGTCACGGACGTGTGGCAAAATTTACATTTATCCAGGGACAGTTTGAGTCCCTCCTTCTGAAGTCGATCCAACACCTTCAGTAGCCGCTCCTCGTGCTCCTCCAACGTTTTCCCGAACACTATAATGTCATCCAAGTACACTAAGCATTCTTGCGGGTTCATGTCTCCCAGGGTCTGTTCCATTAACCTCTGAAAGGTGGCAGGGGCCCCGCAGATCCTTTGTGGCATGCGGGTGAACTGGTAGAACCCTAGCGGACAGATGAAGGCTGTTCTCTCCTGGTCTTCCAGATCCATGGGCACTTGATAGTATCCCGACCTCAAATCTAGTACACTGAACCATTTACTTCCCGTCAAGGCGTTCAGAAGGTCCTCAATGCGTGGGAGGTTGATCAGGTACCGTACGATTGTTCAGTGTCCTATAGTCTACGCATAGACGTACGTCCCATTCTTCTTGCGGACCACCACGATGGGAGCGGCGTACGGACTGTGTGAACCTTGAACGATACCAGCTTTCTCCATTTCGGCTAGTAATCTCCGCACCTCTTCCACGTCTCGGGGAGCTATGAGGCGGGAACGCTCCCGGAACGGGGCGGTGTCGTTCATCCGAATGGTGTGGTGGGCGCTGTGACTGCACCCCACATCCATATCACTCGTGGAGAACACCTCTCGTCGTTCTCCTAGCTTGGTCTGCAGTCTTTTTCTCGAGTCCTCCGTTAGCGGTGAATCTCCGAAGTCAAATGCCAATAGGGGAGTTACTGCATGGGTGGTGGCCGCCGGCCGTTCCTCTACGGCCTTCTTTTCAGGTATCACGGGATAGATTCTACCCAGAGGCTGCCGACGATCAATGCACATGGGGTACGGGGCGATGTTCTGCACATATACCCAGGTTCTATTCGGAATTTTCCCCGGCCATTTCTTCACTGAAGCTAATATTTCGTAGCCAAGCCGCTGATCGTCCCGTGTCGTGCTCTCCAATGAGAATATCTGATCCTCCGGGCGTCTATCCGGATAGTGGCAGGCCGCGATCATCATTCTCCCTTCCCCGGGAGGGATCTGGGTCACGCCCCACTCTTGACTGTACAGCATTCCATACTCCTCTTCAGTCGCGATTTTACCGCAAGCCTCTTGTAGTGCCGGACACGTAGTGAGAGCCAGCAACGGGGCTTCGCCCGCTTCTTGTAAGTACATGCGGATCACCGATTGCACAATGTCAGTGTTGGTTCCAATGATTATCGGGGCACTGGGGTGGTCTTGTGGTTCTGGACACACTAAGGCTTCCACTTCCATGGGGTGGTGCTTACCGGTGTTCAGCTGGGGAATGTCCAGATGTACCTTCCCCACCCCATCGATGGGGTAATCATCGTGACTCAACCCCCTCAACCGTAAAGAGTCAGCAGATAACAGCGGCAGCCGGTGTAAGTGTTGATCATAGAAGGGCCGATACACTATGGTCACCTGAGACCCCGTATCCCTCAACGCAGAAGCATAGATGCCTTCAATCACTACCCGGACGATGGTGACTGGTCTGATCTGATTACTCGTTGAAGGCTGGGTCACGGCTCCGCCGTCCTGGGGAGTACACAGCATGGACTTGGCCGGTAGAGACTCCGTTTTCGGTAGGGAGGGGCAGCGCGCCCGAAGATGCCCCATTGTAAGGAATCGGGGGCCACGTCCCTTGCAGTGTGACCTCTCCTTACCCAATACCAGTACTGCAGCAGCTGCTGCCCCTGCCCCCCGTCACTACTCATGCCGCCGCCCAGTGTATACCTTGAACTCTGCCGTCGCCATCTTGGATTCTGGCACTGGTGTTACAGACTCTCAGCTGTGCTCCCCTACTTCCTGGTCTCTCAGCCACTCACGAGTAGCTCCTCGACACGCCTCCGCCATGCCCCTCGTCCGGATTGATCACTGTCGCTTTAAATATCCTGCTTTGGCTTCACTTCCTTGCCGAGCATAGATCCTTATGGGATGTTACCTGTGTTTCTGCCACAAGCCCTGTTCTTTCGTTACGTATCTCTATTTTTGTTTCCAGTTTGTTGTACTCGTCCAGTTTCCTCCAGGCCTGCTGCTGCTAAGCTGAGTTCCTGGTTCTTAGAGACCTGCTTCGTTTGCGCTGTAACACGGGGTTACTAGTGTTGCCTGGCGGTGTGCCCATTGCGGTCAGTCTTCCCTCTCCTAGACCGGCGCCATGGGTCGTGGACGCCACTCGCGTAAACCTCGTTCCCGACCTGCAGCGATTGCACTGACGCAAAAGGAACAGCTTGATTTCCTGTTGCCGACTCCTTGCTTGAACTACGACTACCCGGATATCTCCTACCCCGACTCTGGCTTGTCCAACAACTATGCTGTTATCTCCAGTCCTGAACCTGGCCTGTTTGACTATGAACTGCGCAGTCCGGACCAGTCTGTGCGGTCTAAGGTCGGTGATTTCATAACCCAGCCTCAGCCCCGCGGTCCGGTCCCGGTTTGTGGCGAGCACAATCGTGACACCCATCTTTCCACAAGCATAACACCGGAGTTGACTGAGGTAGGCATCATCTCGGACGGGTGGCGAGTTTCGTCCCGACACAGGGCGCTCCCGGGCAGCTGTCGGCGCCTCCGAGTCCTCCTTGTCGTACGTCTCGGCTTTCTCTTCCGCCCTTTTGGTGTCCTTGTTCCCACTCAACACCTTCTTCCCTGGGGTTAAGTCACGCCCCAGCAGCACAGTCTCATGTGCTTGGACCCGGTCCATTTGGTCATTAAACACCAAGGCTTGTCCGGGTACGAGGCAGCCGCTGACACGTACGGACACCGGATGCAGTGGCAAGAGCCCCCTCAGTAGCTGGGTGGTGCGCAGTGCGTCGGCATCCACCTTCGGCACCACCCCCTTTCTCACCAGAGTCCACAGACCCAGATGCAGACGTCTAAGGAAGTCGGACACCATTTCTCCCTCTTTCTGAGCCAGAGCATGGAACTTAGCCATCAAGGCATAGGCATCCACAGGGACCCCATAGGTCGTGGTAAGGCAGTAAATGAGGCCCGCCGCATCAGCGTCCGGGTGGTCGTCCCGACAGCAGTGCACCATGTGGGACGCTGGGGGTCGCAGACATTCAACGATACGCTTCCTCCGGATGGCATCGGTGCAGGGCCATTCAGGAAGTACCTGTTCCGTGTGATCCAGCCACTCTTCAATTCCAACTTCTCCCAGGGGCGTGGGTTTGTCACCTGAAAATGCCTTTAACTTCCGGTATTGGTGGGCCTGTGTGAAGTGGTGGATGGTTTCTGCAAGCACAGGGATAGAGGCATTATCCAGCAGGCTACCCCCTGCTGGGGGGTAGGCATCTAGTCTTGACATGCTGATTCTACTTAATGCGGGCCCCATGGCGGAGGGGGTGAACGAAGTGCCTAGGCCCATTGCAGCAGGCCATAGAGGGTTCAAACTGTTCTCAGGGGTGCGGTCAGAGCTGCTAGTGACGGCGCCTAACGAGCCGGGATATCCCCTCTGTGGTGTTGACACAGCCAGTGGCTCGGTGGAATCCACTTGCACTATTGGACAGTGTATGCCGGGAGCCTCGGGTAGCAATAGTACTAAGGGCAGGGCTTTGGGGCATATGTCCTGTTCAGTGACATATAGTATTTTGCGCCAAATCTGTTCCTGGTCGTAATACTGATCTTTCACTCGGGCAGTGTCCATGAGCGGGTGTTTCCTGACATGGTCAGTCACGGTGCCTAGGGAGAGGATGGCGGGAAAGTGCCCCAGGCCAAAAGCACGTGTCAGGGGAATTTCATGCCGCTGGGCCCACTTGCGCACCTCGGGCTGCGAGGGCACAAACATGATGAAAAAAAACTTGTTGCACAATTGAGAAAAATATATGGGGCACCCCAGGTCTAAGATCTCAGCAGCGCCTCCAAATGTAGCCCTTTTTTTGAACCCTCCCAAAGGAACTACTGGTCACTGTACACAACCTGCGGCTCCAGGAGATCTGAGCCTCCGCTAGCTGGGAGCCTGGGGTAACACTTATTAGCGCAGCACCTCCACTTGCCCAGGATCCCCGTCATGTAAGATTCCCCTGGGCAAGAAACATACAACACATATGTGATGCAACCACTTTACTGTAATGCAATGAATAATCCTTATCACTCTAATGCAACGTAGCCGTAACACATATCAATACACACACACAGCATATCCTAACACATAACCTAACACATTAATGCCTAACACCTTAACAACTGGCACCGTCCTTATTGGCCACGCTCCTATTGAGTACCATCTCTGTCCCGCTACCGCGTGCTCCACACCGTGTCCGTGTATGGTAATGTATTGGTATAGGCTCAGTTCTTTAGCCACTCGCTTAGTGTCCCTAAAGAGTTACGCCTAAGGCGGGATCAGCGCCTGATGACCGGTGTTGGTGCACTTGTTGTTACAATATACCTTCCGGTCACGGCACTGACCGGTACCTCTTCACAAAGGATCCGATGCCTCTGACCCTTGACCTCCTGATGTCGCGGTGTCCAGCCGTCTGGTTCCAGATGACTGCAACCGGTCGCAACTCTGTGCTTTGTCCCTAACTAATGTATAGTAGGGTGACAATTACTTCCACTACAGGGCGTCCCTGCAGTACAGCAACCTGCTGTGACTCAGGGGAGGCTCCTATGGGCCTGAGGGGATAGCTGGCCTATGCAGGCGGGTCACAGACCCCCTGCACTCACACTACCTCCTTCAGCTCCGTCCAGATCTCCTCTGACTAGCCTGGTCTCTCCCCCACGCATCCCTTTCCTGCTCCCATCATCCTAGCCTTCTGATTGGTTCTTTACATCAGGTGACTGACCAGGAGTTGTAGTTTCTCCATGGAGCCTCTCTGCCTTAGGCTTCGTTCAGGGTGTCAGCTGCAGGACTCGGAGGGAGGGCGTGAGGGAGGCAGTGCTGCAGTTTGCTGGGCGATCTGTGTTTATCCCCCAGCAGACTTTTCAGCGTTGGGGAGGGGGCGGGGAGGGGGCGGGGTTACACACGGCAGGGTAAGTATCCAAGTTGCAGTCATGAAATCATTCTGAAGAATGATTTCATTGGCTGCCTTGGTCCCTGTGACGCTGCTGCAGCTCCAAAAAACGAAATTTTCGTTTATTGAAACTGTAGTCAGCTTCAACTCCTGGCTTCGGAGACAGGGCAGTTGCTACCCTGAAAACCAGTATTCAAATTGCACGGAAGCACGCCCTCCCTCCGAAGCCAGCACCCTGAACGAGGCCTTAATCTGCACAGACACACAGCTATTACATCAGCCACTGCCTGTCTCACTCTGCTCTAACACACTGCAACACTGTTGCAGACACTGCACAGACCTCTCACTGAACAGAGTCAAACACCAACTGAACACACATCCTTACATATATATATATATATAAAATGCAAGATATTTTGGTCAATTTCAGTATTCCAAGAGCATCTTTCCACTTAATCCATGATAACTATCATATATATATATATGATAGTTATCATGGATTAAGTGGAAAGATGCTCTTGGAATACTGAAATTGACCAAAATATCTTGCATTTTCACATTATCAGCACATAACTGTACCAAGCACCTTCTCTCACCACCTTTATAGCAAACCTAAAAACACAGCTCCTGAATGAAGCATTTCAATAGACTCATCGACCCTTACTGCAGCTTGCCAAATAAGGTAGAATTTCCATGGACGAGATGCAAAAGATTTCTACTGTACTATTGTACCTTCCTCACCTTCTTTAGTATTCCAAGAACTCTGGTGACGGACTTTGCTCCAAGATAATGGGTTTGACTCATTTCCTGTCTTGTTTGTTTAGAGATGTTACAGATCTCTGTGCATAGTGTGTATCAGTAACACAACTATGTAAACCTTTACCTTTGCCATGCGTCTTACTAATCTTTGTTTTGATATGGCATTATAAATACCTCCATGCTATAAAAACCTGCCATAGGGTAACAACATGTCTTTACTTAGCCCTTTTACAGATATATTGGAAATCCATCCAGACATCATTTCAGGCTCCAAGGAAGGCAATAAAGATGAGTGATGCTGGAGTGTCAGTCTAAATGTTCACCCGCTTGCTGAGCATCTGCTAACAATCCACCTGTATCAGAGTGCATCATTTTTACTGGTGCAACATGTACAGTATGCTGCAAAAATAAATGTGGTTTGCCTTTGGTTGCAGAGAATAAAATACAATTTACAGAACATTGGTGGAAAGCAACTTTGAGATGCAAAGCAAACAAAGCCCACACATTCTGAAATAAACTTCAATATTAGATGCAAAAACTTGCCTTTTCGGAAACATGGCAAACAACAGCTGCTGTTTTGCTTTTTCTATAAAGGGTACGTTTTAGTGTTGAGATCGGAAGTTTGTTCCGTTGTTGACAGGTCCTCTTCAGTAAAGATTTGGCTGTTCCCCATCATGGCATTCTTCCATTGAACACAGCACAATAGATGTTCTTCCATATCTGCATCAATGTATGAATGGCTGTATCATTAAAATGTAGAATCGAAATAAGCATACAGTCATTTTCAATGTATCATAGATTATATTTTTCGTTGCCATTAGAGAAATGGCAAAAGCCCTATCTTCCCATGGTAGCCTGATGAGTGTGCGTTATTATTAATTTCGGAGATACGTAGTGAGCCAAACCTCCAATAGGTAATGTTAAAAGCCATTGGGCAGAAGATAGATGCTGACTGCAAAGTTGTAATGTACAGAAAATAACGGCACCAGAGCCGTGTGCACTGAAATACCTTGCAATGTAATAAAGTGATTCTCTGCAGAAAATGGATTGAAATAATACACTTGGTTGGACCTTTGAGAAACAAAGAAATGCATCTTCTCGAAGAGGTCATAGATATGCAGAGGATGAGACTGAGTGACAGATTCAAGCATGTGTGCGTTGGCATGCAAAACATATTAAGATATGAGCTATGTCCAATCTAGTATTGGATAAGCTTCTAATGACTTATAATTAGACATCGAACATTGATGATTTGTTTCAAATTGTCAATTACCATATTGTTTATTGACAAGTATGAAAACTACCATATGGTCGTCTAGGCTGTAAACCAGGGTAATTACATCATATTTAGATTGTAAGTTCCTTAAATCAGTGACTTTGCTTCCTATGGTGTTGCATGTTATACTGTTGTTTTATTTGCCATTCCTGCTGTACTGCGCTGCAAAGCAAAAAGAATATGTTAAAACTTCTATCACCTACTTGAGCTTAACACATTTTCATAGCTGGTTTTTTTTTCTTAAGTGTTAGGTTCAAATCATTATAAATGTAGGTTCACTTCTGTTGTAAAATTAACTAATGTAAGCTTATTTATTGCAAAATGGCATAGTTTCATTAGCTGTTCTCCCTTGCCATATGTGCCATGCACTTATTCAATTCTTCTGTTACACAGAGTATCATCTTTATATAATTTACTGTACTTGAAATAGGTCACAGAAAGTATATCCATGTATTAATAACTAAGAGCAGGTATGGAATAATGCTAACCTTCCCCCGTTTATGTGCATACATTTCAACACAAAAATGCACATGGAATAGGCAGAGTATGTTGATTTTTATTCAGCAAAGGTAGCCAGAAAGAAATACTCATCAAGACCCTTTTTATATAAGGCAGTCTAATACGGGGAGCAATTATTTTTTATTTAATCTATTTTATTTTGCGGTGTGTTTTTTTTTATACAACAGAAGGCTGAAAGGCTGACAAACGTAGCATTACAACAGCATCTCCTTGTCATTCCAGGTATATTGCCTCCGACCATTCTAACATACACAACTCCCTGATCTATTAGAACTCTTGGCCCATCATTACAAATGCCCAGAAAGTCTTTCATAAAGATTGCAATACAAGCAGGAGATAATTAGATCTCTGTCTCCACTTCCCACAGTCAGTGATTTCAGAGCTCACAAATCATCATTATTTCTGGCACTCCTGGATTATTACAGTTTTGTACTTCCTGTTATCTTCAACCCATCAAATAATACGCTTCACCTGCGGATCTTTAACCCTTGCAAAAGGGGCCTGGAAGCCAATGGAATGAAATGTACTGCGGGGCCGTCGGGAAGTGAAAGGGTTAAGATTGAACTCGTATATAAATCTATTAGTACAAAAAAAAGATCTGGTTCTGTTCAATTTTGGAGGGAATTCAGATGTCTGGTGCTTTAGATCACGCAAATATTCCACAGCTAATATTGGAAAACACATGTTTCAATGCTCTGTATGGGGTGTTTGTTTATTCATACATGGACTAATGCTGCACTCAGTCAGAAAAAATATTTGATTGAAGTCAGTGAGCATCATAAGTCAAAAGTACGTCAAAAGTACTCTACTGACAAATTCCCACCTGGATGCAGAAACCACCTGTGTCAATTTTAGAACAAAGTTGCTATTGACTTTTCCCTGATGTGTCTGTCACTGACAGAGATATTAGGACCACCTCAAAATAATGGCAGATGAATTTAATTAAAAAAAATGGAGGAGAATGGCAATGAATAGAGGTTAACTTTAATATGCCTCAGAACAATATTATGTGAAGTAACCCAACCCCTTTTTGACCCCAACCTGAAACGCTCCCTGACACAATACCGGTAGGCGTTGAGTCAACAAAAGGGGACTCTTTTTCTTCAGGGTTTGTTTTTGTTGGCTGATGAATCTGCAATGACACTTGGCATACCTTTTCCCAATTGTCTTCTCCATACTTATAAAGTGCTTGATGCATACAGAGGAAATAATGGGATTCCATTCAACTCGTCCTCACTTTGCGGCCTTGTTATACAAGCGGTTCACGTCATTAATAAATACAGATGTATTTGGGCTGGTTTTAAAGTGCACTGTTCACTTACCCATGTCATGCACTACAACCACAGTGCTTTATGATCTATGCCAATTAATACATATTTTATCATTATATTAATGAAATTAATTGGACATTTATAATTATTTACACTCTCAGCATGGTGCCGCATCATATTTACATACATGCTTCTGTGGATCAACGCACCATCCCTTGCCCATAATCATGGTGTTAGTTGTGGCAGAAAGTAATTTTTTAAGTGCAAACTAAACGAAGGTCTCCTTTACTATCATTAGCATAGTAATAACACTACCAATTTGTTTCTTAGCAAATTGTAGTAGGATTTAGAGGCAGCTTGGGTGTGTTATGAAATAGTTCTAGATTATAGAAATCTGCAGTAGGCTCTGGATCCAGTTTGAGTTAGGTTAGTAGTATCAATCGAAATCTTCGATGGAACAAATGCACCATGAATGACTGGATTACTACAAACAGGACCTACAGTACTTGCATGATCCCTTTTCACCTGAAATGTAAATCACTTTCATGTACTTTTTATCACAATATTTGCAATTATCATTTCTTCTTATGGAACAAAAGTGTGGTACAGATGCAGGACTAAGGTCGGTCGTGCTGCCACCCCTAAATCCGCCGGGGCACCGTATTTATTCCATGTGTGCTCGTGGTCTCAGTAAGGAGACTTAATAGCCCATCAGGATTAACACAGCGGGGGTCCCTGTGTCTGAATGGGACTCGCTGTGTGAATCCTACCGGGCTTCTCCTGTCTGTAAGAGACGCGCACTAAGAGTGAGACTGAATCGGTCACTCTTCCTACGCGCCTCTAACAGGCGATCGCACGGCTTTAATTTGATTTTAATAACACAGTATGGAAGCAGGGGGTCTCCAGAGCTGAATCGAATTCATTTCAGGTCCAGGGACCTCCTGCTTCCCGAGTTACAGGCCCAGTTATGGGGTGCCAGTATCCCGCCATCTTTACATTCTTTGGCCCAGACTCACTAAAATCAGGGTAAATAATGTGACGTTACCTAAATCAGTGTTATATTTTCAGTTATAGTGAACCACTTCATCGCTTTCTTCCAAGCACACTTGCTAGACACAGGTAAGTATGAAACAAACTTATTTATATAACATAAGTGTATTTAGGGATTTGCCTCAGAAGCTGCTTTTCATTTAAAGCTGCAGTTCAGTCAATATCCTGCATGTGTGTTTTTTTAAAATAAATCAGTTCTGCAGTAAGAAAAAATACTTTTAGCATTTTGTGTTTTTAAAAAAATAACTTTGGAAGACCAATTTTCTTGTATTCTATTTTAACAGCCATTTGCTAAGGCACTGCCCCTTCATGGCCTGTCACAAGCCCTGGCACACCCCTTTGTCAGCCCTGCCCTCCCTCTAGCACATGTCAGTGCAGGAGTGTTCATGAATATTCATGAGCTTCCACTGAGAGACAGAAGCAGAAGAAAAACAGATCCCTTCACTAATTATGTCACCAAATTTCGCCTATCAATACATGGAGAACGAATTGACCGGCAGCTATACAGTTCTTTAGGTAATTAGAGATTGCCCACATGAAACTATTGAAGTAAAAAAAAAAATTAAAAAAAAAAAAAAAAAGACTGAACTGCAGCTTTAAAATCAATTATTTAAAGAATGACCATCATAGTGTTTTTAATTCACCGTGACCACTTTTTAAAGTTTCATGCACATATTGTGCTATGTGTGCCCTGTTTTGTTTTTACATACTAGCTCCATGAATGTTAATGTGTTTGATCTCCTAGCTATGAATTAAGCATTATGCTATATGAACACATTCATCCTTTCCAATATTTATGGAATGTGAGATCATTGTCAGTCCCCTATCTTGATCCATATTATATATAACTGTAAATTCCATATGCATGCTTTCAGGTGTGTGTCTATTTATAGAGATCTATATATACCAATTTTGGTTGTGTAAACATACACCTGTATTCATGCAAAAAAAACTTTAGTCTGGGGATGTCCCCTTTGCTAAGAGGTAACATTTTTCTTTCTCAAACAATATTGAAGCAGTTGCTCCGGTCTTTGTGATGTAGATGTACAATATCTACATGAATGCATATATTTATGTGCAGGGTTACTCACAAAATCTGTTACATGTGTATGTGACACAAAAATGGTACTTAAGTGCTCCTATATAGAGTGTGATAATAAGTGATGTGTTGTTATAACAATAATAAATCACCGAGAAGGTATAAATTGTGCACTAATAAATATCAATGTGGGATAAAGTGCAAGTGCATGTGCAAAATAAAGAGAAAAAATTGCAGCTCAACCCTAAGTAGAAAGGTCCAAATTTCTTCTGTAGACAGAAGTATACATGTTTATATGTTTCTCTATTACTTTATATGTATTTTTTAATGTATATTTTATTTTTGTATTTTTATTTTTTTCAACTACTTTATACTACTACAGGCAGTCCTCGGTTATCCAACAGAATCCTTTCTGGACGTAGCGTTGGATATTGAAACCATTGTAAAGTGAGTACCATGTTAATCAGTGGCGGTGAACGTTGGATAACGCATTCTGGCGTCGAAAAACGGCCCATAGGGTTGCATTGTAAAGTGTTGAATATGCCATTTGTTGTAAAGTGAAATGTTGGATAACGAGGACTACCTGTACATTTATATATGTATATATACATTTTAGCAGTTAAGGTCAAACCTTTCATTTGTATATATTTGAACATTTGCTTTTTAAATAAGAGAGTTCTCATTTTCCCATGAGTAAAATCGGCACGTATCCCTTAGCTGACGTCAGCACACACTTGTATGACGTGAGAAGAAAGAGGAGCTCCAAGGGAGGTAGGATGGAAACTCGCGAGACAACGCCAACGACGATGGTAAAAACTGCCAGATAAGCTACTCTAGCGTGTAAGGGCGTGTAAGTCATCGAACATGATATTTTATGTTTCTATTCCATAGAAGGGGTTTATAATGCACCATGAATGAAATTGATGACACTATCGTTAAGTCTCCGGTGGTGACAGTGGCACGTGCAGCGGTGTGCGTGCACCAGACTCACCTCAATCAGGCAGGCCCCAGTGGGTTCTGGTGTGTTGGCTCACGAAGCGCTGTGGCGTGTCAGCCAACAGGGAAAACAAGAAATGTGTCTTCCCGCGCGGCGACGCGGTCACGTGCTGTGCTCGGAGCCAATGGCAGCAGAAGTACTGAGCTTGCTGGGCAGTGAGTTTCAAAATAAGCATTTTGTTCCATAAAAAATGGTCAAAACCTAAGAAATGTTACAATTTTCAAAATAATTTATATACACAATACATTCAGGATTAAAAGCAAACTGTATTCTGCTGTTTTGTACGTTTTACCAAAGCAAAGGAATGGAAACAGGCACACGGTCTTACTAAAGGTGCAGTTTATTGTGCCACCAAAGGTCCAACGTTTCGGCAAATAGATTGCCTTTATCAAGGAGACTTACCGTCACACTCCCTCATTCCTCCCCCCCTGTTTTGTCCATGCCCTCCGCGTCTCCCATAGCTCCCTACAGACCGCAGATCGCGGCTTTAAGCTGTGCACGCGCCGCCAGGACACCAGGTGCTCGTGCAGCAGCCAGCACTGGGGGCGTAGCCTATGGGAGCATGCGCTTTTTTTTTCTGTTTGTTACCATTAACATTTAACGGAAGTTACAGAGGGGGGGTGGAATGACCAAAAGGTCATAATGTGTGCACCTTGCACTATACTAATGTGAAAGGAGGGAAAACCTAAATGTTATATCCTATGTGATGTAGGAACAAAAACTGCAATAAAGTGTATAGGTGGTGCTGGCAGGGAAGAGGTTAATGTTGATCAAAAAGATAAAGAAAAGCTCCCTATACGCCGCACTAGAGATCACCTAAATCTATGTTAAAACTTAATATTTATTGATAAACAATTAAAATGTGTTTATTGCAGCAGTAATGTGAACCAAAGTAATTAAAATGATTTAAATAAAAACGGAGAGGTTAGCTGTGTACCTAATAGAAACTGACAGTGTAGATCAAAACCACTATTGTCAATTAGAGTGTCCCACAACTATATAATTATACTAGAGGTGGTAGTGATTTGGCTACAATATTGTGTCATTTGAAAACTACTCCTAGATGGTGGTGATGGGTGTAACCTGAATAGATGTGTACGCTCGGTTTACCAAGTAGATACTGTAGTGAATCAGGTATACATACACCCGATGAAGCCACTACAGGTGAAACATATGTAGGGCAAGCTAAGCGTTACCACCTAGTACCACCTAGTACGCTGGCTATATCGGAGAGGTCTGTTGCCTAATTCCTCTCAGAGTGTTTCGGAGACTTCATTAGGAAGCACAACACTCTGACTACTCCTCAATCATTGTATGGTTCATGGTTCACAGTACAAGACACATACTTTGTGATCTTGCATCAACTGCTATTGCTCACCATGACAGACCCACAGGCTCACTAAATTTTGAACCTGACGGTCTGGCACAAATGTGTATGTATACCTGATTCACTACAGTATCTACTTGGTAAACCGAGCGTACACATCTATTCAGGTTACACCCATCACTACCATCTAGGAGTAGTTTTCATATGACACAATATTGTAGCCAAATCACTACCACCTCTAGTATAATTATATAGTTGTGGGACACTCTAATTGACAATAGTGGTTTTGATCTACACTGTCAGTTTCTATTAGGTACACAGCTAACCTCTCCGTTTTTATTTAAATCATTTTAATTACTTTGGTTCACATTACTGCTGCAATAAACACATTTTAATTGTTTATCAATAAATATTAAGTTTTAACATAGATTTAGGTGATCTCTAGTGCGGCGTATAGGGAGCTTTTCTTTAACGGAAGTTAACCTAAAGTTAAATGGCCTAACAGAGTTTATTGAGTCTTGGCCTTAGTTAGAATCAGAAATGCAGGATTCTACCGCAAATACTGCTAAAGCTGGAATCACCGTGACTTTCTTACACTACTAGGATCCACAGAGCTGGATTTCTGCTGAGAGGTGCGTGTTGTCTAGGAATAAACCCTGACCTCAGATGTGCTGGGTTGGACTTTGTTTCATTGCTTCTATTAAAGGTTCACATATGTAGCGTAACTGCATATCTCTTCATTTTTAATGAGTGATAAGCCTTGTATTGTTGTTACTGTTAGATAAAAGTCAAAGAACATCAAAACAGGAAGTTCTTAATCAGTTAAAATGACGTTAATGCCAATTATTGGTTAATTAACAATTAATTGGTTAACCAACCAAGTTGTTTGCACCAATTGTTTTTTCTTCCCCCATTTCACCCTGGCCACATATCTCACTGTTATTCATTCAAATACTTTTTATGGCCTCTTATAAAATGGCTGTGTTAAAAATGTATGAGTTTTCTAAGTACACAAACAAGTTATGGTGAGTAAAACAATGACAACATCTCTCCACCGTACAGAGTGCAGTAATGATGATAATTTAATCCCTTACTGAGTCCTACGACTACTTTATAGCTCTGATAATCATTGCTGCAACTCTTGACTTATTGCTGTACTATATCAGTCACTCATATCCATGTCCCTAAATAGCTCTGTTCTATTCTGAAGGATCGTGTTTACAAGACTATCACAAGGTACTAACAGGGGCCAAATGTTTGTTATTTTTAATCCAAATTAACACCTTTACATACAGCTGTGACTGAGCATCAGCAGTATTGCAAACCTGAGTCCATATCACTCAAGTTCTGGCTTTCACATCCATAGAGACAGGCCTACCAGACCCGGGCCTTGGGTGGTGAATTTCAGGGGAAGGGGGCGGAGCGGTGCTGCGGTTACAGAGACCCCGCTCTGTTTCTCACAACAATTAAACTGATTGCCGGGGGAGAGTGTGGGGCGTCTGTAAAGGTCTCTTTCTGCCTCCGGCAGCGTTGACGCCACAACGTCACATGGTGTCCCATTGTCATGGAGATGCGTCACCTCCTGACGTTGCGACGCTGGAAGAGGCCATGGTGGCAAAAAGGTATGTGCCTATGGGCAGCAAAATTCTAAATCCAGCCCTGCATAGAGATATAAAAAAATTATGATATCAGGTTAGCAACATTGAATCACTAAATCCGTAGGGCTCTAAACCATAATAGAGTGCATCTGAATCCCTGGTCTCTGGGGTCTTTTCCCTAAGGTGCGATAGCTATTATAATTTGTGAACAGCAACTCAAGTAAATGACTGCTTCTAATTGCTAATGGTTGTCACACACGTGTACATTTTCTTCTGTCCTATTGTAGTGGCATTTAAAAATAATATTAATAATGATGTGAATACATCATAATAATATCATAAACATTTTAATAATAATTATAATTATCCTCAATAACAAGTTGTTATATTGCTAATACTAACCACTTTGCGGAAATCACACAACCACTTCTTTTTTACATCCCACTCATTTTTTTACCCTATGAATCCATTGATGGCTGTAATTCAGGCACATTCAGACATAGATTTCGGGGGATTTCCCCCCGCTTTGTAGCTGCTATGTATGCGGAACTCACAAGTCACAGGCGGTGAATTTAGTGGACTTTTATCCACTAAATGCACAATTGGGAATTCACGCACAAAGCGCTGCTTTTCAATCTGCACTTTACCTGCCAGCATTTCCAAAGCACGCGGGACGTATAAAGGGCTGTGTAACATGAAATGAATGGAGCCCCGGAGGCCTGTTATCCCTCAATTTTAAAAGAAAGAAAAACAATTTCTTGCTGTAAGGGCTGTTAACAAAAGAAGAATGCTCCACTCTGTTGGAACTTCTGCTCCCGAGGAGCGAAGGCAGATTCCATTTCTACCAAAGAAAGCAGGCGCACGGTTTGCTAAAATGGAGCACAAAGGCTTGAATCAGGAACAACAGGCAGACCAAGGTTCCAGAGGGAACACTGATGTTCACAACTATTATATATATATATATTAAAAATACTATATATATATATATATATATATATATATATATATATATATATATATATATATATATATATATATATATAGTATTTTTTTATTCAAGGCTCATATTACACCACAAATCCTTTTTTTACAATAGACATATATTGAATTTAGTGTTTCTGGATCTATTTGTTCTGGTGACCAACTTCCAGATATTCCATCAAACATTGATCTCCAAGAGAAAGACATATATACTGGTTTTATAATATGCTAGTAAGCTATGAACCTACTTTTTACATTTTGTTTTAAAAAACAAAAGCACATCAATGAATGGAACTAAAAAAAATAATGGAAAAAAAAAAAGGTCAAAACTAACTTATAGAAACAACAGAGGGATGGGGAGTGATCACAGGACCATACCAATTGAATAATGTAGTCAAATATGTAAGTGAGGTAATCAAAAAGATGGGTGCAAACTGTGAACTGAAAACTGAATCAGAAAAGGGGAAGGGAAACACAAAATGGATGTGCACCCTAAAAGAATTCACTTATATGCACACCAAACTAATGTAAAAATTAACTTTTAATAAATACCTTAAAACATATATTACCAAAGTAATGTGTAATGTGGATTAAAAATATATTAAATCAGAAATATCTGGCATCCATGTCTTTGATTATTGAGTCGTGCTGTCCCAGATGTCCACTTAGTATTAGTGGGATACAAAAGACAGGGGATGCTAGGAGTCAGGGTGTTACCCCCTCTGGAGCAACGATGAGACCCAGTAGTGAGAATATATAGTTGTTCACAGATAGAGCTTCCTTGCTAGATAGATCGGCACTACGCACTGCAATAAGGGCTTTGGTGTGTTAAAGTGCAGGTGCCTGGGTAGTAAAGCTAACACATACAGTGTAATGATGATACAGACACTGCAACATACATCCACCAGACACAGCAGTGCTGGGGTGAATAACACAGAGATAACTGTGAAAGCACCTCACATAGAGTGCAAGGAAAGCAGGCACACAAACTGTGTAAATAAATGAATAAACGACTCTCTGCTAGGGTCTGCAAAGTTAGAACCAGGAGACTACAGACACTGCATTAAAACAGCTCCAAGAAGGAGACTGACAACATTGCGCGTCCAACGCGCGTTTCCCTCCAGCAAAGGAGCTTCTTCAGGGACAAATTTTACTGGGGGAGAGAGGTCTGAACCCTTTTATACCCCTTCAGTACCCTAATTACAAAATCAATTGCTGTCAGCTGTTGCACATGCGCACTGATCTCACTCACAGACTGACTCAGCAAAGTACTCAAATACCAATAAATGAGTTATCAGAGAAAGTTCCATTGTTTGTACCTTTATTTAGGCATATTCCCCACATAAACCGGCTGTTCGTAGAGTTTATACAGCCATAAACCGTGATCGCCATATTCAGTGTCTAATGCGCATGTGCAGGGACTTAGACAGTATTTTCATTTTAGTCCGTGCGCCCAGCAGTGGGTTTAGTATTTGTGTAATGTGTGTATATGTGCTATATATAATGAGTAGAGATAATAAATTACAGACACATATACAGTCATACTTTTCAAATTGTTTAATTGATTTATCTAACACCGCATTGAAAGTTGACACATTGTGTTTTATACATATGGGGGACTGCAAATAATTTTATTTGCATTGTCAACCAATACAATATGTGAAACAGCTGACAGCAATTGATTTTGTAATTAGGGTATTGAAGGGGTATAAAAGGGTTCAGACCTCTCTCCCCCAGTAAAATTTGTCCCTGAAGAAGCTCCTTTGCTGGAGGGAAACGCGCGTTGGACGCGCAATGTTGTCAGTCTCCTACTTGGAGCTGTTTTAATGCAGTGTCTGTAGTCTCCTGGTTCTAACTTTGCAGACCCTAGCAGAGAGTCGTTTATTCATTTATTTCCACAGTTTGTGTGCCTGCTTTCCTTGCACTCTATGTGAGGTGCTTTCATAGTTATCTCTGTGTTATTCACCCCAGCACTGCTGTGTCTGGTGGATGTATGTTGCAGTGTCTGTATCATCATTACACTGTATGTGTTAGCTTTACTACCCAGGCACCTGCACTTTAACACACCAAAGCCCTTATTGCAGTGCGTAGTGCCGATCTATCTAGCAAGGAAGCTCTATCTGTGAACAACTATATATTCTCACTACTGGGTCTCATCGTTGCTCCAGAGGGGGTAACACCCTGACTCCTAGCATCCCCTGTCTTTTGTATCCCACTAATACTAAGTGGACATCTGGGACAGCACGACTCAATAATCAAAGACATGGATGCCAGATATTTCTGATTTAATATATTTTTAATCCACATTACACATTACTTTGGTAATATATGTTTTAAGGTATTTATTAAAAGTTAATTTTTACATTAGTTTGGTGTGCATATAAGTGAATTCTTTTAGGGTGCACATCCATTTTGTGTTTCCCTTCCCCTTTTCTGATCTAAAACTAACTTACCTCTAATTTAACTCAGGGCCGACCTGAGCAATGAACGAAAGATAAAATATCATACGGACAGGCAATTAGAGCAATGATTTCAATGGACTTGATGCTAGGACATCACCTGTAGCGTTATTAACATTGTAAGAAGTTTCTCATTTCAATCACAAGTTATTTACTGAAGAGAACCTTGTTGGTAATATATTACTTACTGATATGTCAGCTGATGGTTTGATGTCCTCTGAAGAACTTAGGTTATGATTAAGGAGTTGGCGAGGGCTGTTCTTGTCATGGGGAAATAGTGGGGGAATTTTCTTGCATTTCCCATCCCAAAATCTGTTTCTCGGCGTAAAATCCGCAAACAGATTTGATAGGTTTTAACCCAAGCGGATTAATCAAAAACGCCATTGAATACAACCCTTGAACGGATTTGTAGAACCCAATCCGCGGATTCAGCAATCCGATGACGGGATTGCCGAATCCATGAATTAGATTCTACAAATCCTTCCATGGGATCCGGAATCCGTGGAGTGTATTGGCAATAATAATTTTAAAAAAATAAGCAAAACGAGCATGGCCCTTTTTGAGATTGATCCGCTGAAATCCGCAGACTAAAGGAACCGGGCGATCCAAATCCACCCAAAAAATGTGTCCATCTCTAAGTGGGGGTAGACCAGATGTGAAGGCATCCTAGTTTCTAGTAGTGTTACTTCTGACTGGGAAAACACAGAATACATTTTTTACTGTGTACCATCGTAAAGTGTTTGAGTCACTCACGGTCCCATTGCTAACTCAGCCAAAGTACAGGAGGGCTGGCAGTTAATGAGCTTAGCTCCTGCTTCCTATTGTTACAGCAGTCAAAAGGGATTAGCACACAGGGATGTCTGTGGGAACAGGAGGTGGCTGGTCTGACAGTGGAATTGTTGGAGTTTTGCCGGACTATGTGCAAGTCTTGAGTTTGATTACTCAGTCACCCCAAAACCTCGGAGTCATTCAGGGCAGGTAGACCTGCCATATTTGGCATGCCCAAGACAAAATCTGTTGAGCTCTGACAATGTTCTCTTTTCTCAGCAGCCCATGTGCTGCTGCGCTTGGTCTATGAGTGGAGGTCATGTGGGAGAAAGTAAGAAAGAAATCCTGTAAACCATGCGTGATGGCTCCCTGAAGAGAGCTGGATGCAGAGCAATAATAGGAGAGGTCTTAAAGAAAAGGGAAGGGAGGATCTATCAATCAAGCCCATTGACTGGGTGGTTAGCACTGACACCAGGAGGCCTGGACATATTGTACTCACTGGTTAACCCCTGCACTGCTTGCAAGGTCTGGACCACATGGCTGAGAGCTGTGTGCAAAGACCTTTAACAGGAAGGGGGGGATGTAATTGTAGATGGTTTGCAATGCAAAGTTCATTATTTGAAGGTTTCCTATTCCTTCTCCATTCTTGCACATATTTTTCGAATTGCGAATCGCATATGTGCGTCTGAAGGTTACAGGTCAGGACTGAAGGGTTAAACGTCAGTAGGTTTAGTTGACATGCTATGATTCCGTAGATTCTAATTGATGGTTTAAACTATGCAAAAAGATGTCGATTGCCCATTCCCCCCCCCCCCCCCCCAAAAAAAACAACAACCTCTGTTGGAGAGGTGCAGTCAAATGCAGATACATACAGTGATAATATCACTGATCACAGATACCAGTTGTAAGCCATTTAATGTCCAAGGCATTTCTACATACAAGCATATTGAGAGGCTTCAAGCAGAAAATGGGGTAACACTGGTCTATGATCAGAGGGTAGATGCAGCTACATGTAAGCAATTTGTGGCAGGATTCATTGAGCGAAGAATCATCTTTCCGCGTGTAGACACGCTTTTTTCAGCGATCATCTGGTGAGTTGTTCAATGTCTTTAAAACATCAGTATTTAAAATGCAATAACAAGATTCAGGCTATGGGTTTGGACATGAAGAAAAGATCATCAAATAGGTCCCTATTTAGATTTCTTCATTTAAAGTAGTGTTTCCCAACCTGTGATTCTGCCCCCATGGGGGACCCAATGATTTTAGAAGAGGGATTTAGGAGGTTTAAATACTATGCGAGATAAAAAAAAGTAGAACGGGAATGACAGAGAGAGAGGTTTAAAGAAAGTGACAGAGATATTAACAAACGGAAAAAGGCTGGTTTACTTTAATAACTAAATACATTCCTCTGGGTTTGTTAAGTGTCTCTAAGGGGTTCACAAAAAAAATGTAATGGTAGACCTCAGGCATTATAGTGTGTTCCTGAGCTAGTGAGGGGACTCTGCACGTAGTAAGGCCCCAAACTGCACCTTGGCGTGAGTGGTATAGCTATCAATTAATGCAGGAGTTTCCAAAGTCACGCCCCACAATGCTTTCCATCCACAGCAGCAAGGCATTGTGAGACGTGACTTTGGAAGCTCCCGCAGTAATTGACAGCTATACCACCCATGCTGTCTGCACACTCTGAGGTGCAGTTTGGGCTTTATTAAGCATATTCCCGTCACGAACTCAGGACACTATACCTCTCAGGATTGGTGAAACAGGTTTGTTAGCAATAGAGTGATGAGCAGGCAATACAATGTATTAGTTAGGGGTTCATGGAACAAATATTTCTAGCAGCGTAAAAAAAAGGTTGGAAATCACTGTTCTATGTACAAAATCTTGGGGTTTTTTTTAGTTGACTTTTGGGGGGGCATGACCCCCATACCTTAGAAGAATAGGTGTCCAAAAAGCAATACAATTGCTTTTGGAGGGGGAGGTGGCAGGGGAAATGGTTTGGGGAACACAGATTTAAAAGTGTATCTCAACGAGTTAGAAGTTTGAACAGGACAGTTCTTTCAGCCTCTTGAACTCATGAACTTGAGCTGTTGTCTCTGCACTGTGAGGCGGGGAAGAGGTTACAAACCAATACAAGACGTTAATGGTGGACAAAAACTGACAACCCCCCTCAGTGATGGAAGGTAAAGAGAAAAGTAATTCGCTCACTAGCCTGTATGACAAATGCAAGACTCACAGATTCCCTGATGACATCCGCTTGAGATGAATATATTGGTTGAATGCCTTAATAAACCCTTCCTATATTTGCAAAAATGTGAGTGGCGGCTGGCTTGTGTTTTTTTTTTTTTTTTTTTTTTAAATGTGGAACAGGCTTTAAGGATCCAGTGCAGAAATGGGAGGATAGTAACTGTGCGCTCCTATATGGAACTGTGCGCTCCTATACGGAACTGTGCGCTCCTATACGGAACTTAGTGAACCAAGTGTAATTTGTTCGTGCTTAATACACAAAAAAAAAAGACGAATATAAATTTGTGACAGTGAATTCAACAAATACTGTATGTGACACACAAATGTATGTGAATAAACTTGAAAAATAGGAATGGAGTGGGTGATATAGTATTTGTTAAGCAGCTCAAAACAACCCTTTTTTGACCGTTCCTAGGTCGCGGAAGTGAGGCAAGTGACGCGGGGATCCGGAAGAGGCGATTGAGAGGGCTGGGAGACACCTGAAAATCTCATTTTTATCTATGAGCATTGCCATTGTGTAAAATGTGAGTGCCCATTTTTTATCTGTTATGTGATTCTTGCAATACAAGTATAGTTATACTGTCCCATTGAGAGTCTCTTTTTTTGAGATACACTGGACGGAACTGCAATATCTGTTGGTTACCGACGGAGCTGTCACAGCATTGCTCCCGTCAGAGAGAGACTGGGTCTCTGAAATGCCACAGTTTTAAAGGGAATTTGTGAGTGTAACACCTACCTTCTGATTCACTCTTCACCCACACCCTTTATTGGCTTGACTATTGTACATATTTTTTGGCTTCACATATCCACGTTGTGAACCTCTGCGCTCCCCTTATCTGAAAGACATTGAGTATCCAGTGCAAGACACAAAACATGGATTTACGCCTGACTTTCCTCTCTGTGCATGACTTCTCTCTAACTCTCTGCTCCTATTTGCTGTAACTGAGACCTGGCTCTCTCATTCTGACTCTGCTCTGGAAGCTGCCATCTCTTATGGTGGCCTTTCTTTCTCCCACCCTCTGCGCCCTGATGGCAGGGGTGGAGGCGTGGGGCTCCTGCTCTCCTCTACCTGCCGTTACCAAACCCTTCCTATGCCTTCCTCTCTTGCTTTTCCCATCTTTGAGGCTTACACTGTACAGATCTTCTCCCTGTGCACGTGACGGTCATCTATCGCCCACCTACCTCTACTCATCCCCCTTCCGCCTTTCTCTCTCACTTTGAATCTTGGCTCTCTTTCTTTCTCTCCTCAGACTCCCCTGTTCTTATCCTTGGGGACTTCAACTGCAAAATTGATGATCCCTCTCTCCCTTGGGCTTCCCGCTTTCTCTCTCTAACCTCTTCTTTTGGCCTTCAACAGTGGACTGCAGCCACCACCCACAAGGATGGCCTCTCTCTAACCACCACCTCATCTCATTTTCTCTCTCTTCTGCCCTTCTCCATCTCCATCTACCCCTTGTTTCTGCAGAAACATGCGCTCTATTAACCTACCAGCCTTTGATTCCACTTTATGCTCCTCCCTCTCCTCTCTCAGTTCTGCCCCAGACCCTGACAACCTGGTCAGGAACTACAACTCTGCCTTATCCGCCTCTCTTGATCTACATACCCCACTTTCTCTCTGCCATCCTTGCCCTTCTAACCTCAGACCCTGGCTAAATTCCTGCAAGTGCATGCTGCGTTCCTCCACTCGTTCCTCTGAATGCCTCTGGAGGAAATCTCACACTATTACAAAGTTCCTTCACTAAAAATGTATGCTATCCTGTTTCAATTCTGTCCTCTCTCAGGCTAAACAAGCCTACTTTTCTTCACTAATCAACATGCAGAAGTCTAACCTATGCCAACTCTTCTCTGGCTTTGACTCTCTACTCAAACCACCCTCAGCTGCCTCTTCTTCTTCCACCATCTCACCTCAGGACTTTGCTGACTATTTTAAGAATAAGGTGGAATCCATACGTCAGAACATCCCATCTGTTTCCTCCTCCCATCCTACATCAATTCCTAACTCTCCTCCTGCCTTCCTTGACTCTTTTTCCGCTGTCTCAGTGGAGGATCTGTCACTGCTGATCTCTTCTCCCTCTACCACTTGCCCTCTTAAACCCATTCCCTCCCATCTCCTAAAACCTCTTGATCCTACTATAATCATTATGCTCACGCACATTTTTAACTCATCCCTCTACTCATTCAAACATGCAACAGTTATACCATTACTCAAAAACAAGCTTGACCCTACCTGTCTTTCTAACTATCGACCTGTCTCCCTCCTGCCTTTTGCCTCTAAACTCCTTCAACGTCTTGTGTTCTCTTGTTTGCTCCACTTTCTCAACACCTATTTTCACCTAGACCCTCTACAATCTGGCTTCCGCACTGCTCACTCGACTGAAACAGCCTTCACTGAAATAACTAATTACCTCCATGCTGCCAAAGACAGAGATCATTACACTCTGCTCATATTACTTGACCTCTCTGCAGCATTTGACACCGTGGACCACCCTCTTCTCCTTCACATTCTCCATACTCTTGGTATTCATAACAAAGCTCTATCCTGGATCTCCTCTTACCTCTCACATCGTACTTTCAGTGTCTCTTCTGCTAACACCTCCTCCTCTATCGATCTCTCTGTGGGGGTAACCGAGGGCTCTGTCCTGGGACCTCTTCTCTTTTCTCTGTACACACTTTCTCTAGGTGACCTAATCACATCTCTTGGGTTTAAATATCACCTCTATGCTGACAACACACAAATTTACTTTTTAAACCCCTGACCTTACACCTGCTGTATGGCCCAAAATTTCTGAATGTCTCTCTGCGATATCATCCTGGATGGCGCGCAGCCGACTTAAACTTAACATGGAAAAACAGAGCTCCTCATACTTCCTCCCAAACTGGCCCTACTACCTCCTTCCACATTACTGTTGGAAGTACGATCATTCACCCAGTAGCCCAAGCACGCTGCCTAGGGGTCACACTCGACATCTCTCTCACATTCAAAACGTATCTAAAACCTGTTCTTTTTCCTCTACAATATTACAAAGATACGCCTTTTCCTCTGTTGCTCGACTGCTAAAACTCTGACACAGGTCCTCATTCTCTCCCGTCTCGATTACTGTCACCTCCTGCTGTCCGGCCTTCCTGCCTCTCACGTCTCCCATCCAATCTATACTAAACGCTGCTGTCAGAAGCACTCCACTCTTTCCTAAATCTGTCTAAGCGTCTCCGCTCATGAAATCCCTCTCCTGGCTTCCTATCAAATCCCGCATCTCGCACTCAATTCTCCTCCTCACTTTTAAAGCTTTACACTCTTCTGCCGCTCCTTACATCTCAGCCCTAATTTATCGCTATGCACCATCCCGACTCTTGCGTTCTGCTCAAGGATGCCTTCTCTCTAACCCCTTTGTATCTAAAGCCCTCTCCCACCTTAAACCTTTCTCACTGACTGCCCCACACCTCTGGAATGCCCTTCCCCTCAATACCCGTCTAGCACCCTCTCGATCCACCTTTAAGACCCTCCTTAAGATACACTTGCTTAAAGAAGCATATGAATAGCACTGTGGCTAATACTATACACATGATACATAAAGATTGGCCCCCTGCAGACGCACGTACCCGAATGCCCTCCTACTGTCTCTGTACGTTCTTTCGACCTAACAATTGAGTGTAAGTTCTTTGGAGCAGTGATTCCTCTTCCGACATGTTACTTTTATGTCTGAAGCACGTATTCTTATGATCTGGTATTTGTATTATTTGTTATTTATATGATTGTCACGTGTATTACTACTGTGAAGCACTATGTACATTAATAGCGCTATATAAATAAAGACATACATATATACATACAGTTTTCTGCCATGTCTGTGGTTGATAACCTTCTCTATCTTATCTTCCTTAGATTCTTATATTGGATTGTATATCTGTGTTAAAGAGGTTTTTTTTGTTTAAGAACTCTGAATTACATTTTTAATGTATCATAATGTAACAAGCATTTTTTGCTTCTATAGCAACCATTTACAAAGTCACATGCCCATCCTCTTCTAAAACAGGTTATGGCACACCCCATTTTTTGGCCTGCCATCTCTCTAGCAGTGAACCAATTGTATCTGGTGACTACCGGGTCACATGATCTTCCCCACAGAACTTTGCATCTTTGGTCCTCTTCTGCTGTACTGACGGCCATTTAGTAAACCCCCGAACCGAATATTTGCCGATCGATCACAGGAGAATGGGTCAATCGGCAACTTAAATAAATACATATCATTGTGTGGATTGTATAGATACACATATTAAAGGGACATTTTTTTATTTTATTTTTAAATGGCAGCTTGGACTGCTGCTTTAAGCTCATGGAAACTCTGTAAATCAGTATAGCTGACCTGACAGAAAGAGAGAACTCACGAAAGCTTGTCTTATACTCATACCTATTGTTAGTCCAAATAAAAAAGGTATCACCAAATGTTTACTGACAAACATAACAGTGCTTATTCTATATCCCACAAATGGGGAATTTTGACCGAAAAGTCCCAATCGGCCACTTTAGCTGATATAGAATGTCTCAAAGTCACAATATGGTTATCAATAATATAGCCCTGTCTGTTATGTGGACAAAGCAAGATGGTGCAGAGATGTGGAACGTTGCCACAATGTAACTTATGTCAGCACTGTGTAACTAGACAGCTGTTTCAATAAAACTTCTCACTTTCACTGTCCGCAATATGTTGCAGGCATAGGGTTAAAAAATGCAGGTTTTGATTTTTTTTTTAAACAGAAATCTGAAATGTGCTATCATAAAGAGATGTTTGCCAGATGGTAACATAACACTTGCATGGAGTTCAAAAAACCTTGGGTGGACTGAACAAAACACAGCAAGTGATTATTTTTCCATTAGAAAGTACCAGTAATTACTCAGATTTCTCATTCTTTAACCTGTTCACTGTTAGAGAGGCCTGACATGGATTGTAATGTATAGCAGGCTCAACTGGCAGCAAAGGATTTAACAAAAATGTATCTGGTAACACGCAGTGTAACTTCTCAGGTATTCGTAGCTGACCCATGCGTGACTTCATTAAGGATGCATTGCCATAGAAATCCATACAAAACAGAATTACTTCTTCACATGTTCTTTGTGATTCTTGGCTCCTTAGAGACATGTTTATGTTAGTTATACAAACTTAGCATATACAGTGCCCTAATGATGTACCTGGTGCAGCGTAGGCCGTGGCATGCCATGGGCCCTTATGACGTGGGCACATCATTACACTTGCTTGTGTTTTAGTGGAGGATTAGGCTAGCCGCTCTACCCCGATTCCGGCATTGGGGGCCCGGTAACTCCTGGAACGATCGCAAGGAAGTGTCGGAGATATGGTGGCACTCTGGTGTCCAGTTATCATCAAGCTTCATCACCAGTTTAGAGATGTGCAAATGTATTCAGACTTAGCAAAATCATCTGCGGTTTTCTCTTGCATTTCACATTTTTTAGACATTTTTGTGAAAGTTTACAATGCTCAGAATTTCCCGAGACTTTAATCAAAATAGTGCTAAATGGCCAGTTGACGTTGTACATTTTCTTTTGATGCTTGACAAATCATTTTTGATAATATTTGCCCAAAAAAATTGCTAAAAATATAAGCAAATTTAGGGGGTAACATAACATCTGTGTTAAGAACTTAAGGGCAGATTCATCAAGAGTCAGTACGGGCTTCTGCACACGATCCCGCGCTCACTTAAAGGAGAGTTGACGCGGTATAGGGTGAGCTACAGGTGTAGTAAGACTCACAGTCCTGGTGCTGCGGTTAAAGAAGCGAATGTCCATGCCTCTGAATAGGACCCCCCGCAGCAATAATCCCCCGGAGCTGTGACCCCATGCATCTGGCTTCGAAGCCCAGGGCCGATGACAGTTTTCCCAGGTCCCAGAACTAGAGTTTCCACCTGGGCCACCCATGTCGGTGTCCCTGCGTGTGTCTGCCCCCCTTTCCTCTCTCTTACACTCGCCCCCCTCTCTCACACACCTCACTCTCACCCCCTCCTCTCTCGCTCTTTTTACCCCTTCTCACATTCTCACATTCCCCCTTTCTCCCTCCATGTATTTCTCTCTGCCCACTCACTGTCCATGTCTGTCTAACACTCCAACTCTTCCCCCTCTCACTACCCTCTCTCACTATCCTCTCCCTCCCTCTTTATCACTTCCCCCCCTCCTCTCTCTCCCCCTCCACTCTCTCCCCACTTCTCCCTCCTCCCTCAATCCCCACCTCCTCCCCCCACCTCACCCACTCAACCCCCCTTTATTCATCCACTCAATCCCCCTCCTCTTTCAATCTCACCTTCCACTCTCCCCCTCTCCTCTCTTACTCAATCCCCAAGTCCTCTCACTCACCCTCCTCTCTTGCTCAACCCCCCTCTTCTCTCACTCAATACTGCCCTCTCTCACACAATCGCCCCTCCCCTAAGAATTTTACCTTTGGGGGGGAAGGAGGCAGAGGGGAGATGAAGCCCCAGAGACTGATTCGGAAGTTGGACCTAACTTTCTGGGTACACTGGGGGGGCTAATGGCATGAGAGATCCCGGCAGCCAGAAATGGAAGTTGGGTCCGACCTTTGGCCAGCTGCCGTGTCCAGGACACGTCCCAGCTCTCCCCCCCTCTCGTCTGCCCGGACGGCACCAGAGACAGTAAGGTTAGCGAACACCAGCGTTGGATTAATCTGCTCCATAGTAGGAAGTTTGCAAAGATAAGCCTGACCCTTCCTATAACCAACATGTGTTCAAGGCTGCATTCCTTCTAATGTAATTATATGAACAAAAAGCTTTGCTACAGTGAACAACTCCCAGCTACATTAAGAACAGGCTGTTTTAATAGAAACATAACTGCAAACATTTACCCTCTACTCCTTGTTCACAGAACATAAATCACACTTGCATCATAAAAATGAAAGATATAAGTGATGTAAATACATAGGTATGTACTCTGCTGCAGCATGTATCTGATATGTTTTACTCACATTTCAGACAGAAATTAGGGAGACATCTCTAACGACAAACATGAGTTTAGTGAAGAGAGGGTCGATGAACTCTTTAGAAAATGAGGAAGCTGCTATGGGCCAGATCCACAGAGGTCGGTCACGGATTTAACAAGGTGCTAACTTAAGTTACCACCTCGAAGTGTTAATGTGTATCTCCAAAACTCACTAACGTTAGGTTAAGTAATACGCACGCGCGCACACACACACCCCTACCTTTACGATGGTGGTAGGCCTATGCTAATGAGATACACAATGACCATTGTTTTTGCCTATATCTAGCCTTATGGATATGAGTTAACCTCTGTGAAAATAACTTGATAAAGTCCCGTTGTGAGCCCCGAGTTAAACGTACTGCTGTGGATCTGTGTTTATAGATTAATCACATACGGGAAGATCACTCGATCACCCGGCTGTTCTGAATCTTATAATTGAATGAGTTGTATGGCAAAACAACGAATATAAAAGTTTAGGCACTTATAGCTGACGATCTTTCATGCTATATCTTCTTGCTTTTGTGCGCTTATGTAGTATTATTGTGTGTGTGTGTGTATACGTTTTAAGTTATGGTGGGTGAAAAAGGCAACAAGAAACCTCCACCGTCTTGCATATTGCAAGTAAAAAGATCACTTGTGAGCACATTCACATGTCTTAGGCACGTTCTATAGTGCCGGGCGCGTGCTACGCCGTGCGTGTGCGCGGATTTTTAGTTGGCTGACGTTAGTCAGCCTTTCTATAGAAGGGCCGCGCGCGCACGGCAGGGAGAGGGGAGCCGACAGACTGCGGCGAAGATGCGGAAATTCATCTTTTCGCGCCGCTGCCTGCGCTCAAATGTATGTGTGTGTGTGTATGTATGTGTGTATGTATGTATGCGTGGATGTGTGTGTGTGTGTGTGTGTGTGCGTGTGCGTGTGTAAATAATTGCAGAAGTAAAAAAAAAAATATTAAAGTTTTTTTTCTTTAAAAAATCTTATCTGGGACTTACTTTCACTCACACAACCCATGCACACACATATACTCACATATACTCACACATACAAACACATATACATTACCTGCAGATCCCAGCACTATATACAGGAAAAGCATGCGGCACGTGCACGCGCGTTCGCATAGGAACGCACGGCTGCATGCTGTATATTACAGCCCTTAGGCAGGTCTGCAACCCTGCCACTCACCATTATCCCCAGCATACAGTGCTTCCACTGCAGCAAGGGATTCTGGGAAATGACAATCAAAATAAAAAAACGGCAGTAGCTGCAAAGGCAAACAAGATCTTATCTTGCATCAAACGGGCAATGGATGGAAGGGAAGTAAACATAATTATGCCCCTTTACAAAGCATTAGTAAGACCACACCTTGAATATGGAGTCCAATTTTGGGCACCAATCCTAAGAAAAGACATTATGGAACTAGAGAGAGTGCAGAGAAGAGCCACCAAATTAATAAAGGGGATGGACATTCTAACTTTTGAGGAGAGGCTAGCTAAATTAGATTTATTTACATTAGAAAAGAGGCGTCTAAGAGGGGATATGATAACTCTATACAAATATATTCAGGGACAATACAAGGAGCTTTCAAAAGAACTATTCATCCTACGGGCAGTACAAAGGACTCGGGGCCATCCCTTAAGGTTGGAGGAAAGGAAATTTCATCAGCAACAAAGGAAAGTTTTCTTTACAGTAAGGGCAGTTAAAATGTGGAATTCATTACCCGTGGAGACTGTGATGGCAGATACAATAGATTTGTTCAAAAAAAGGTTGGACATCTTTATAGATGGGATAGGTATACAGGGATATACCAAATAAGTATACATGGGAAGGATGTTGATCCAGGGATTAATCCGATTGCCAATTCTTGGAGTCAGGAAGGAATTAATTTTTCCCCTTAATGGGGTTTTTTGTTTGCCTTCCTCTGGATCAATAAGTATAGATATGGGATAAAGTATCTGTTGTCTAAATTTGGCATAGGTTGAGCTTGATGGATGGAAGTCTTTTTTCAACCTCATCTACTATGTAACTATGTAATATGTGATAGTAACACCTAAAAAGTGAACACTCACATTTTCAAAAGATCAAATCAGCAATGTGCCCCCCCGGGGTCTCCCCTTTCATGTAGATGGGATATTTGATTGCGGTGGTTATCAATCTGAGTCTCGTATCAGCTCCAAGATGAACATGTAAACAAGGTATGCACACAAGAAAAACGGACTAAGTGCAGGGTATTAATATAAATAGTTTAGTGGGTTCATTCACAAAAAATGACCACTCACATTTGCCCCAATACAATGTACGTGGTACAAAGTCCACCCTCGTGGATACCGGTTTCCTTGCTTGAATATCGGGTAGGTGCCACCCTCATCAGCTGCTACTTGCGCATACAGCAGCCGGTGGGGATCCTCTCTTCCGCGATCCTCAGTGGCGCTAAACAGACGCTTTGGCAGACGTCACACCTACATGAAAGGGGCGACCCTGGGGGGGCACATAGCTGATTTGATCTTGTGAAAATGTCAGTGTTTTTAGGTGTTACTATCACATATTCCGATTTTTTGATCCAGTATTGCACGATGTATTTTTTTCTTCATATTTTTACACATATCTAATGGTTCCTGAGCTCCCCGCTTTTATCTACAACGTGTATACTTAAGAATCCACCAGGAGGGTTCAACGTGGGTTGAAGCAGACAAGGAACCAGCCTAACAGTATCACTGATTTTTATTCACTATCGTATTATCCACCTGTTTTATTCCCTGGATATCACTCATATAATTAATTCCTCACTATATTGTATACATTACATTTCATATATTTACATGTACACTATCCATTTCGTTTCCAAGAGCGCTGGGTGACTTTTGTTTTATATATATATATATATATGTGTCATGACAACATCACAAATACACACGTACGGTGTACACTTTGGCGCTATGTACAGAAAGATACTGAAGAATCAATTTTTTATGCAATAATATTATTACAATCACTCAGTATGAAGAAAGTACTAATGGTTTATGCAGGGAAAAAACAACTGAGAATTGAGAAATCAGGGGGATTCTCCATATATAAAAGTAATATAGAAAAAACTTACTGCTACTTTAATGGGACCGTTCACAGTCTTTACAACCGATGTCCTTGACAACTGAGCTACCTCTGCATCAACAGTTGGCTCAAGGTCACATTGATATTTGTGTGTTGCTATATTTAGTGCAGCGTGGTCTTTTTCATCCAGTTTCTTATTAGTGCATGGTGCAGTACAGAAAATTAAAAATACAAGCAAAAATACACAAAAATAAACCTTAATTGTGCATAAAACTGTTAAATAATATAGTAACACGTTTAAAAAAAGATGAAATGATATAACCGATTAAAGCAGCACTCCAAGCGACCGCATGCTGAGCACCCACAGTTTACCTTTGCAATAAGGTAACTTTGTTACTGGCTTTGGCCAAGTTTTAAACTGCACTAAATCCCAAATAAGCAGGTGCTTCGTTTATTAACCCCTTCAGAGCACTTTCACATACTTCACAAAGTTTAGATCACAGGACAATAAGAAATATACATAAATTCGGTGTACAGCGGCAAATATCCAAATCCGCCGCCCTTAGGCACTTGCCTGTGTCTGCCGCCATGCTTCCCCTTTAGCATCAGCGTCAAATGACGCCGCGGACAGCATTTGATGTTCGCTGTGTCATTTGACGCTCGATTTTGAAGGAGAAGCAGGGCGGCAGAACGGAGACGGCCGGCACAGGTAAGTAAGTCCATTCCCATTAGGTCCGATAGGCAGAGAGCGCGGCAAATGCAAATGGAGGCGGACATTTTTGCCGCCCCTAAATGTTGCCGCCTTAGGCCCGGGCCTAACAGGAAATCTGACACTGTCAGTGTAGGTGCCCGCTAAACAAAGGTTACCGTGACGAGGTTGGCAGGCATTAATCATGTTTTGATCAAAAAGATGCAACCAAATGACTCCTTTGTCACAGACTTAGGTTCTATTGTAAACGTCACTAGTATATTTTAGCCCTATTGGTAGCAGCGCAGGTTCTGTTCTTTGTTTTCCATAAATGTAAGGCCAATCCTGTTACCAGCAGCATACTTCACAAAGGGAGGAGCGCACGCAATATGTACAGTGTGTAAATATATATATATATGTAACGGGTATTCCCCCACCCAATCGCAGATTATAGTGTGGGTGCGGAGAACATACAGCGTTACCTGCGTGTGGTGCTTAAGCTGTTGGCTCACAGGAGGGCTGAGCTTCCGCCAATGGGAAACCTGGGGCATTTATGATACTATGAGTAACCACTTACTCGGTGCAGCGCCTCCACCTGCGATGGTTCCTAGCAGAGCAGGCATTGTTCCTCGCAGGACATCATACAATAACCATATACACGTATGTGAGATAACCAAATACCTTTTACTTTGGAGCATAAGAAACACATATATCATCACACTGAATATAACAGGTGTCCCTCTCTAGAGAAGACACTAACCACTGCGTCTCACACAATGCTAACGCTATCTTGCGCCACGGCGGACGCCAACACTTTATGCGCCACGGCGGACGCTAACACTTTGCGCGCCACAGCGGATGCTAACACTTTATGCGCCACGGCGGACGCTAACACTTCCACAGAATGATCCCACCCCGTGTCCAGTAACCCCAACCCAATGTCTCGCACTCCCAAGTCATATACAAGTGTGTGTGTGTGACTGCGTAGCCACTATGTCTGGTGATAGGCCTTGTTGGTGCACGTGAGGTTATGGGTTACCTGCCGAGCACTCCAGTGCTCGGACCTGCAGCGAACTTCACAAAGGATCAAGGCGAACTCCCGCACGATATCCGTGATCCACCGCAGGATGATCCATCAGAGGCGATCTCTCTCTGATAATAGTCCAGCTGTCTCCGAGCAAGATGCACATTGTTCGTTGCACTCTATAACAAATAGCTAATGGGGCAGAGTCCCTAACCTAGGGCCTGTCCCTACAACACTCCACTAGGGTGACTCAGGGCTATCTGGGGCCTAGGGGAATTGCTGGCCTAGTGCAGGGAGTCACTGACTCCTGCACCCTACCTCCTTCCCCTAGCTGCTCCGGTCACCAACTCCAACGTGCTCTCTGCCCGCGAAATTTATCAATCTCCTTGCAGGGAGATGCTGCAGCCCTATTGGCTCCCTGGGGTCACGTGTCTCTGCCCCTGTGCACCCTGGGGGTGGACTGCCCCTTTCTGCGCATGCGCGACCTCTCAGTGTCCTCCCGCGCTGTCAGAGCTCTTGCGCATGCGCAACAGTGCTATCCCTGGCAGTCCCCTGCTCCGCGAGCCGCCGGGACCCATACGACGCGACCGCGGCCCTAGCAATGGCCCGCTCGTGTCCCCGGCAACCGGCCCGCTCGCGTCCCCGGCAACCGGCCCACTCGCGTCCCCGGCAACCGCCCCGCTCGCGCCCCTGGCAACCCAGCCGCATCAATGGAGAGGCGCGCTATGCTCGTGCCCGCACCGACAGGGGACCTGGCTACATCCTCCCCCAGGTAAAATCCCCAACGTCCCCGCTTGGGACACAACAATGTAACTATGTACAGAAGTTATATAATAAAAATGCAACAACCACATACGATCTTAATTAACTCTAGATCAGATTACACATTTCAGTGAACATCACAATGACAGACTGCACTCTGCCGCGAGCCCACTGCTGAGCCTCATAATGGGGTGCCCCAATTTGGTCATAGGTTACCCGATTTGGAGGGTACCTTACTCTTTGACTCCGGCGAAGCTGTTCTTCTGCAACTCCATCGGGGGAGTAATAAACACAGTCCTGAGGCTCAGCCTCTTCCCTTGAGGGGAGAAATGTCTCTGAACAGTCTCTGTTAGGCACAAAGCACGGGCTCTGTGCATCCAAAGGCGGGCCTGTTGGTGCCACCTTAGTAGGCATTGGCCTACAGGGCCCTTTACCCGTAGCTCCTCCGGGAGGTGCCCCTTCTGTGGAGTAGTCCCTTTGAGAGGGTCCTTCCATAGGATCTTCAGGAGTTTCAGAGTGGGTCTCGTTATTGACAGTCTCTTGACCCACCTCTGATAAGTCGGACTCACCGTTGAGCAGTGTGGCCAGTATCTCTGTCTCTACATCTCCCACTTGTGGAATGGGAAGAAGATGATTACGGTGCCATACCTTTACCCGGCCTTCAGTGTCTTTGATACGATAAACCGGGAGGCCAGGCATCTGAGACTCTATTTCATACACCCCCTCTCTCCATCGGTCAGCTAACTTGTGTTTCCCCGGGACTCCCAGATTTCTAAGCAACACAGCGTCCCCAGGACGAAGTTCCCGATATTTGACCTTATGATCGTATAGTCTTTTATTGCCAGCGTTCAACTTAGCTGTAGCCTTCTCAGCTTGTTGATAGGCCTGCTGTAAACTGTCTTTAAGTCTTTGCACGTATTTAAAATGGGTAGCATTATGTATCCCATCCGTTGAAACTCTAAGACGTACGTCCACTGGCAGTCTAGCCTCTCGCCCAAACATGAGGAAGTATGGGGAGAATCCCGTTGACTCGTGCCTAGTGCAATTGTACGCATGCACCAGGGCCTCCACGTGTCGACTCCATTCAGTTTTCTGAGCACTCTGTAGTGTTCCGAGCATGTCCCGTAAGGTTCGATTAAAGCGCTCGGGCAGTGCATCTCCTTAGGGGTGATACGGGGTCGTTCGCGACTCGGTGATGTTCAGCAGTTTGAGTAGTTCTCTGATCAAGGTGCTTTCAAAGTCCCGCCCTTGGTCGAAGTGAAGGCGGTTGGGGAGACCACAGTGCACGAAATACTTCTCCCATAATATTTTTGCAACTGTGATGGCTTTCTGATCTTTCGTGGGGAAGGCCTGGGCATATCGGGTGTAGTGGTCCGTGATGACCAGCACGTTGCATATTCCTCGGCTATCAGGTTCAATGCACAGAAAGTCCATACACACAAGATCCATGGGGCCAGAACTTTTTAGATGGCCCATGGGGGCTGCTCGGGTAGGCAGGGTCTTGCGCTGTATACACCTAGTACATCGGCGACAGTGACGCTCAACGGCCTCTCGCATTTTGGGCCAGAAAAAACGATCTCTGACCAACCCAAAGGTCTTGTCTATACCAAGATGTCCATGATCATCATGTAGGGACTTCAACACCAGGTATTGTAAGTTCTTAGGGAGGACTAGTTGTCGCCTATCCGGGTGGTTGTGGTATTGCACCACCCGATAGAGTAAGCAATTGTCTATTTCGAATTTGTCCCATTCCCGCATGAGCAGGGCCACCAAGTCATTGGGCGCGCGTTTCAGAAGGGCTGGGTTCTTCTTTTCGACGGCTCGCCTGATGATACTAATGACAGGATCTCGTATTTGGTAGTCTACCAGATCATTCCACCGTAACACCTTGTCATGCGTGATGTTCATCCCTTTTGGGTCGCAGTAGGCGGCGGGGACTGCCTGCGACCGGCATCCCAATGAATCGGCCACTCTTAATTCTGAAAAAGCCACTTGGTCATTGACGATACGGCCATGCTACACATAGCTCGCACTCCGGGTCCTGGGAGTTCCTCCCATTCCTCATCATCTGGAATAGCACTTAACCCGGGTCGTCGGGATAGAGCGTCAGCCCCTATATTCAAAGGTCCCGGCTTATACTTCATGGAGAACATGTAGTTGCTTAGGGCGGCCAGCCAGCGGTGTCTGGCGGCGTCCAATTTGGCCGAGGTATTGACGTATGTGAGGGGATTGTTATCCGTCCTTACCTCGAAGGTAACATCATACAGGTAATCGTGGAGCTTCTCGTGATAGCCCACTTGAGAGCCAGGAACTCCAACTTGTGGACGGGGTATCTCTGTTCACTGGGCGTCAAGCTGCGGCTGATGTAGGCCACAGGCCGAAAACCCTCGGGGTGCTTCTGGTGCAGGACGGTGCCCAGTCCATTGAGACTGGCATCCACATGCAGAACGTATGGTTGTTCGGGATCAGCATACGCAAGCACCGGCGCTTCGGTCAGACATTTCTTCAATATTCAAGAAGGCCTGTTCACACTCAGACGTCCATTTATCACCAAACTGTTGGCGAGCAGATACAGCCTTCCTCCCGGTTTCCTCTGGGTATATCTTCAACAGAGTGTTCAGGGGTTTCGCCCTACTAGAGTACCCTTCCACGAACCGACGGTAGTACCCACAGAATCCCAAGAAGGATCGCAGCTCCGTGACATTCTCGGGACGAGGCCAGTTCACGACTGCTTCGACCTTGGCGGGGTCGGTGGAGATCCCTTGGGCGGACACGATGTGTCCCACGTAGGTCACTGAGGTATGGCAAAACCGGCACTTGTCTAGGGACAAGTTCAACCCTTCGTTCCCCAGACGGTCTATCACTTTAAGTAACCGCTCTTCGTGCTCTTCTAGAGTTCGTCTGAAGACAATGATGTCATCCAGGTATACAAGACACTCCCGCGGGCTCATGTCCTCGATAGTCTTCTCCATCAGCCGTTGGAAGGTAGCAGGCGCCCCACATATACCTTGGGGCATACGTGTAAATTTGTAGAATCCCAAGGGGCAGACGAAAGCTGTTTTCTCCTGATCTTCCGCATTCATAGGTACCTGATAGTACCCGGATCGGAGGTCGAGCACGCTGAACCATTGACTTCCATTCAGCGCATTCAGGATCTCTTCAATGCGAGGGAGGTTTTACTGATCTGGTATCGTACGATGGTTCAGAGTTCGATAGTCGACACACAGTCGAACGGATCCGTTCTTTTTACGCACCACCACTATGGGTGACGCGTAGGGCCCCCGAGACTCCGTCAAAATCCCGGCATTTTCCATATCGTGAATGACGTTCCTCACATCGTCCACATCCTGCGGGGTGATGCGACGAGAGCGTTCTCGGAACGGGGTAGCATCACTCAGTCGAATGGTATGTTGGGCGCTGCGACTGCACCCCACATCCATCTCACTCGTGGAGAACGCCTGTCATCTTTGATTCAACTGGGTTGCTAGCCGTTCCTTCCACTGGGTGGACAGCGTCGACTCACCGAAGTTGAAGTCCAGTTCGACTAACCGCTCATCCACGGCCACCGCCTTCACCTGAGGCGTGTTCTCTACAGGGCTGACCGGATATATGCAACCCAACTTCTGGTCGGCATCAAATTCCATCGGGAAGGGGGAGAGATTCTGCACATACACATGGGTTCGTAGAGGAATCTTAGTCGTCCACTCCCTCACTTCGGGTAGTACCCTATACCCTCTCCGAACCTCTTCTTCTTCAGGCGTACTCTCCAGAGAGAAGAACTGATCGCTCCCATCTCGTTCGGGATAACAACAACAGACGGCCATTCTTTGCACTCCCCCTGGTAATATGGTCGTCAGCCCGCGTTGACGATTGTAGAGCTCCCCGTGTCGCTCCAGGGCGTATACCCGTTTGCACTCCTCTCGTAGGACCAGATCTAGGAGAGCGGTGGCTAGCGGCAACTCGTTAGTTTCTTTCAGGTACACTTGGATCACCGCCTGTACTATATCAGCGTTGGTGCCCAAGATGATCGGGTACTTGCACTGGTCTTGGGGCTCCGGGCATACCAGGGCCGCTACATGCATGGGGTGTCTCTTGCCGGTGTTCAGCTGGAGTATTTCCATTTGAACCCTTACAATCCCATCGATGGGGTAGTCTTCATTACATAGCCCCCGTACGGTCACATGATCGGCCGCTCTCAGGGGGCAGTGTCGGAGGTGCTGTTCATAGAACGGGTGGTATATGATGGTCACTTGTGACCCCGTGTCCAGTAGAGCCGACGCATAGATCCCTTCTAGTAACACTGGTATGATAGCTGCAGGGCCTACTTGGCTGTAAGCTTCCCGGTTGGAGGCGTCATCCCCTGCGTCGGCCTCCGCAGGGGCATCGGTATTTCCCGGAGGGGTCTCCACGTCAGACCCGACAGTTTGTACTCGGCATACCATCGACCGGGCTGGGTTTCTTCGGTCGGGAGTTTTGTCCTCGGTGAGGTCCTCCCTTTCTGGACAATCATGGAAGAAGTGGCCCTTCTTACCGCAGGTATAGCAAAGGAGATCTCTTTGTTCAGAGCGGCCCCCGGTACGGGGAAGATGATTTACGGGCGGGTCTAGCTTTGGGGCCCGAGCCCTTAGTGGCGACCTCCTCGTCCTGGGTCGGGGTGTTCTTGGCCTTGGCCCCAGCGGCTTTAGCAGGGTCACTGGTGGAATGCTCCTTAACCTTGGCGGGAGTATGCAACCGGGAGTAGGCTTCATGTTTCTTTATCTCATCCATTAGCTCCTCCCAGGAAGGGGGCTCACCTTGCATCCGGGAACACTTAATCATGATGACGATAGAATGGTCGGGTAGCGATTCTCTCAGAAATTGCTCCCAGCAATACACATTCACCTCGGTGGCCTTAATCTGGTCCCTTTTCCGCATCTCCCATATGATCGCTCTAATTCGCTGAAGGTAATCAGATAGCTCCTCTCCGAGTTTCTGACGAAGATTGAAGTACCGTGTCATCAATTGTCCTACGTCCTCAGTTCGCACGTAAGCCCGCTCAAGAGTCTCTAACATTTGCTGTGCAGTGACATCCGCATGTTGATCTTTAGCCAGCCATATCGTGGTAGAAGCGAGCGGTCGCAGGCACTCCATTATGCATTGTCGTTTTGACAACTCAGGGCACGTCCACTCTTCTACAACCTGGGAGGTGTATTGCTTCCACACGTCAAACGCTTCTTCGCCCGCGGGGGTCGGCTTAGTTCCTGAAAAGATTTTTAGTTTGCGATACTGCTGTTGGATCGACGCCTCGGCTCTGGTTGCTCCCAGCTCGGCGATAGTCTGAACTAGCATTTGGAATTCCTTTCCCAGGGTAGCAGATGGCTGGGCAATACCTAGCGGTGGACTGCCATCGGAGGGTGCACCTAAATTAGACTCGCAATAACTCTCAGGGGGGGAAGGCGATGTAGGCATAGCAATCTCTTCCAAGTTCGGGCGAGGGCTGAGGGGTTCGGGTTTTATGGGCCGTTCCGGGAACACCACCATACAGCCTATACCAGCCGAGTCCTCGAACCACAAGCTGGACGGACCCTGGCCTTCATTTATATCTTGTCCGATACTCACTAACACGGAGCAATACTCCTTGTCCTCCAAACGTTGATCTAACACGGCTATGGTGGCAGCACCCCGGAGATTAGGGTTTTGCCGCAAAGCCACTCGTATAGCCAATGACGGAGTATCTATAGGGACGCGGCACACCGCCAGCGTGTGGGGCGGCGGCACTTCCAGCTTCATGGCCCATTCATACTCTTCTGAGCGCGACAGGTACGGTAATGGGGGTGACATTTTAGGAGAGAAAAAAATGGACAGGGCACCCCAGGTCTGAGCTCTCAGCAGTGCCTCCAAAATGTAACGGGTATTCCCCCACCCAATCGCAGATTATAGTGTGGGTGCGGAGAACATACAGTGTTACCTGCGTGTGGTGCTTAAGATGTTGGCTCACAGGAGGGCTGAGCTTCCGCCAATGGGAAACCTGGGGCATTTATGATACTATGAGTAACCACTTACTCTGTGCAGCGCCTCCACCTGCGATGGTTCCTAGCAGAGCAGGCATTGTTCCTTGCAGGATATCATACAATAACCATATACACGTATGTGAGATAACCAAATACCTTTTACTTTGGAGCATAAGAAACACATATATCATCACACTGAATATAACAGGTGTCCCTCTCTAGAGAAGACACTAACCACTGCGTTTCACACAATGCTAACGCTATCTTGCGCCACGGCGGACGCTAACACTTTACGCGCCACGGCGGACGCTAACACTTTATGCGCCACGGCGGATGCTAACACTTCCACAGAATGATCCCACCCCGTGTCCAGTAACCCAAACCCAATGTCTCGCACTCCCAAGTCATATACAAGTGTGTGTGTGTGACTGCGTAGCCACTATGTCTGGTGATAGGCCTTGTTGGTGCACGTGAGGTTATGGGTTACCTGCCGAGCACTCCAGTGCTCGGACCTGCAGCGAACTTCACAAAGGATCAAGCCGAACTCCCGCACGATATCCGTGATCCACCGCAGGATGATCCATCAGAGGCGATCTCTCTCTGATAATAGTCCAGCTCTCTCCCAGCAAGACGCACATTGTTCGTTGCACTCTATAACAAATAGCTAATGGGGCAGAGTCCCTAACCTAGGGCCTGTCCCTACAACACTCCACTAGGGTGACTCAGGGCTATCTGGGGCCTAGGGGAATTGCTGGCCTATTGCAGGTAGTCACTGACTCCTGCACCCTACCTCCTTCCCCTAGCTGCTCCAGTCACCAACTCCAACGTGCTCTCTGCCCGCGAAATTTATCAATCTCCTTGCAGGGAGATGCTACAGCCCTATTGGCTCCCTGGGGTCACGTGTCTCTGCCCCTGTGCACCCTGGGGGTGGACTGCCCCTTCCTGCGCATGCGCGACCTCTCAGTGTCCTCCCGCGCTGTCAGAGCTCCTGCGCATGCGCAACAGTGCTATCCCTGGAAGTGCCCTGCTCCTCGAGCCGCCGGAACCATACGACGCGACCGCGGCCCTAGCAATGGCCCGCTCGCGTCCCCGGCAACCAGCCCGCTCGCGTCCCCGGCAACCACCCCGCTCGCGCCCCTGGCAACCCAGCCGCATCAATGGAGAGGCGTGCTATGCTCGTGCCCGCACCGAGAGGGGACCTGGCTACATATATATATATAATATTATATATGTAACCCTGCTTCCTATCACTAGCAAGCTGTTACTATGTGCTGTATTACCTGCTGGCTCACAGGGCCTGCGCCTCTGCCACGGAGAGCCTGGGGTGCGTGCAATATATATGTCGGGTGCAGCGCCTCCACCTGCGACAGATCCCGCCAGAGGGGGAGTTAGTCTTCGCAGGACGTATATACAATAATTATCTTTACACAGCCAAGTTCTTAAACCAATCGCTTCGGGCAAAACCAGGGATTGCGGAACGGCAGGATCGAGCGCTAACAGGTTACGCCGACAGTCTACAAGTAAGGTATTCCACTTGGAGTCGTGGTCTACCATTACATCTACCAGGCGAGCTTTGGCAAAACCCGGGAGTTGTCGCAAGGCCATCTGTAAAGTCTCTAAGGGTAGGGCCATGGGCACTCGGGCCAGCGCTACGGTGCGACGAGTAGGCGTGCGTACTTGACGGGCCCAGTCTCGTATCTCATGACGGGTGGGCAAAGCCATGGTGATCACAATTTAGGTTCGAGGGGCACCCCAGGTCTGAAATCTCAGCAGCGCCTCCAAATGTAACCCTGCTTCCTATCACTAGCAAGCTGTTACTATGTGCTGTGTTACCTGCTGGCTCACAGGGCCTGCGCCTCTGCCATGGAGAGCCTGGGATACATGCAATATATATGTCGGGTGCAGCGCCTCCACCTGCGACAGATCCCGCCAGAGGGGGAGTTAGTCTTCGCAGGACGTATATACAATAATTATCTTTACACAGCCAAGTTCTTAAACCAATCGCTTTTACTGAAATGTCCAATTCAAGATACATTACATGCCATGACATTTCAATATGCAGGTACACATTATATAACACGCCACGGCGGGCGTCACCAGTACTTTGCGCCTCGGTGGACGCCAACAATAACTTGCGCCTCGGCGGACGCCAACAACAACTTGCGCCTCGGCGGACGCCAACAACAACTTCCCCCAATCCCGCCACCGGGTGATCCCACCCCGTGTCCAATTATGCTGTTTACTTCTCCCGCTCACAACCGGCCCTATGTGTGTGTATGAGTGACTGCTCAGCCACTATGTCTTGGGTGAAGGAAAGGTACAGTTGGTGCACTTGATGAAATACCTGCCGAGCACTCCGGTGCTCGGAACTGCCACGATCTTCGAAAAGAGTCTCGGTGTGGACAACGCTCTTTCCCTCGCTAGGGTTCAGGACGCTCCCTCTCGGACTCTGGTAACTCCAAAGGGGTCTGATCCCAGATCTCCCTCTCAACAGAATAGTCCCGGGCAAAGCTAACAATATGGGGGTAAGAGCCTTACTAAGGGGGTCCCTAGCTCAGCTTGTCTCTAAGGTGACTCAGGGCTAACTGGGCCTGGGGCACCTGGCCTGCGCCTGGGGGTACAACCTCCCCGCGCAGTATCTCCGTCTCCTCGTCTCTCCAAGTAGCTCTGACGCCACGTGCGCACAACTATTACCTATATCTCTGGCAACTCCTCAGCCCATAGGCTAAATGCTCTCACCTGACCCTCCCGATAGGGCTGCTGGGTCAAGGGACTGCTCCTCTCCCACCAAAAGCACTCTCCTCCATCGCGGGCTTTTGCAACTACTTTCTGCAAGCGCAACCTCCCATCTTCTTGGGGTGAATCAGGGGCCACGGCTACATATATATATATTATTTGAATATAACAAGAGACAGGGGGTGCCCAATGCTGCATCCAATTGACAAAACATATAAAGTAAAATACTTCAATAATAATAATTGGTTATTTAGTTAACCCTTTGGCCAAAGGCGTCATAAGCCTGCATACCAACGTCAAGGTATAACCAAAATAATGCAGGTCCTACACTACACTGTGAAACCTTTCCTTTTACTTCTGTGAGAGGGGAAAAAACCATAATGGGTCTTGTTCCTGCAGCAAGTGAAATGACCTTCCAAGTTAAAAGGGAGAAGGAGGAGGAGTGAGCTCTGGGGGGAGGTGCCACAGCCTCCAAAGAGACATAGGTTAACACAGATACCCAGCAAGCTCAAACTCCCCCACCCACCACAAAGTGAATATATATTTATGTCAACCAGAGAGCTACTGAGCGTGGCAATTGTATATAACAAGAGACAGGGGGTGCCCAATGCTGCATCCAATTGACAAAACATATAAAGTAAAATACTTTATATAATATATAATATATATATAATATACATATATTATTTGAAGCAGGGGGTCTTTGGAGCTGAACCGCATTGAATCAGCTCCTGGGACCCCCTGCTTCCCGAGATGCTTGCCTCGATTGGAACTGCCGGTATTTCTCTGCACAGTTTAAAGCTCCCGTGTCACGTGGGCCAATAGGAAGACAAGGTATGACGTTGCGGCTTCCTATTGGCCTGCCATAAAACCGCCATATTGTGAACCCATCCGGGGCTCCTTCCGGCAGCACCTATAGAAGTATCTCGGGAAGCATGGGGTCCCTGCAGATGAAATCAATGCAGTGCAGCTCCGGAGACCCAATGCTTCAAACCTATTAGAACCCCTCCTCCCCTCCTCCCATCCTCCCTTCCTGCAAGGGGAACAAATAACCTGTTCAATAAAACAACTGAACCAACTGGCTGCTTTCTGTGCATTTGATCCTCTTGCGCTCACACATTGGGGTACAACGTTTTGTTTTCTTAGTAAAAGTTATGTGTAACGTGATAGCAGCATCCTGTAGTGTGCAGCGTTCACTCGTGAAAAGCCTTAGTTACACCTAAACTTTAATCCCATACCTAAATAGACACCGAACCCAGTATAGAAAACAAATAGGTAGCGCTATATCCTAATGAGCAGGCAGCCTGTGATATAACCCTGAACCCCAGTCAGGTGATGAACAGAACAAAAAATATATCAATGGCGCTCTGCACTAGTATTATGTATATAGTATATATAAAATAACAATAAAATTATACAACCAGTAGCGTGGATTTTCTGCTTTGGGATAGATGCTCCACATGTGATAGGTGACCATGTAAGGAAAAAAAATCAAAACATAGTGTAATACTATTAGACACACATACAAACATGCAACATGAGATCTCCTGGGCTCACACGTGTGGCTTCCTACGTGGATGGTACTCGCTCCCTCTGTTTACATTACGTTTACCCCTGAGGAAGAAAGCTTGACTTTCGAAACACGTAGGGTGTTTCTGTGAGGTCCTCCATACTCGGTGGTGAATTCTGTCCCCCTTGGAACTTGCAAGCTGCTGCCCGTAGGCTGACGAATGCGGGCGTGTATCCATCCGCGTTTGAACCTGCTTCGTTTGGCGCGCTTTGAGCGGCCGAGCAGGAAGGGTCTACAGCCACCAGCAGACACGCCAATATCACGTGTCCACGGCGAACGGAGGTGGATGCCACGGACAGAGGGAGCGAGTACCATCCACGTAGGAAGCCACACGTGTGATCCCAGGAGATCGTTGCAGCAGCAGCCATCCATAGAGGGGATACTCTTACAATATCTTACATTCGGTAAGCAGGTACCCCCACTTGAGTTGGAGTGTCCTATCAGATCCTATTTCATGTTTTTATATGTAATTTTATGTATTTTTAATGATATACTTTATTAAATGGGTTTGTAATCGGTCACCTGTTGTTCTCAGCGTCCGTCTCATGTTGCATGTTTGTATGTGTGTCTAATAGTATCACACTATGTTTTGATTTTTTTTTCCTTACATGGTCACCTATCACATGTGGAGCATCTATCCCAAAGGAGAAAATCCACACTACTGGTTGTATAATTTTATTGTTATTTTATATACACTATATACATAATACTAGTGCAGAGCGCCATTGATATATTTTTTGTACCGAACCCAGTATGTTACATTTCCTCATTTCCACATTTATGATCACTAGTTGCTCACTAAGCAAATAGGGAAGGAGTGAGAGAAAGGCCTTTGAAATGTAGGAATGCGGGGGAGTAAAAATTCTCAGAAATAACAGATTTTTACAGCGCAGATCCGATATCGCTCCAACTCAACATTTTTATTTGATATGTTTAATATTAAGTACTGGTCACCGCTTTGTGTGTGAGCATTGTAAACCATTAAAGTCACCGTTCTATTCTTCACTCCCGACTTACAGTGCGGGAAGAAATCACTGTCACATCTGCTGTACATGTAATGGATTGTAATTACAGCTCTGTAATGTGTCAATATAGATTTAATTTTTCTTGAGTAGTGAAAACTCTTGAAAACATTTTTTTTTTTTAAAGAAATCAAGAGCAGAGAATCAGAACACGATCGTGGTTTTGTTTTGCTTTTTCATTTATATAATAATCATTTAAAAGTATCAGCTCCCCTATGCCAGGGGTGAGCAAATTTTTTATGCCGAGCCCCCCTTTTCATCCATGAAATTTCTTGGCCCCCCCCCCTCGTGCCTGATGTAATCAAAATCACATGATGTCAGCGCACGTGAGCTGGTTCAGCCAATGAGGGCGAACCAGGTTTGTGACACGTTCGCCACGCCCCAGCCACACGTCTACAATCTCCTGCAGCCAAGTTCACAAATCGCTTGGGCTGCAGGCGTGAGCACAGGCAGTATACTAGTATTGGATCAGTTTATTTTATTCTTTGCTGGTATCTGGTAATATGTTTTTTTCTGGTGCACAAAGGCAATCATTTGAGGGGGCATTCATCCACCTCTTTGCTACCTCCCTCTCCTCTCCCCCCTTCCCTTTTTTTCTTCTCCCATTTGCTTTCACCAGTGTCATCCACTCCTACATACCAGTATTAGGTATTATTTATTTATTCCCGTTTAAAATGTTGCCCAGGGATCAGGGATCTCCATAACCAAACTCAAGGGGGTACTGATGGACCTCCCCTGCTGATCAATACTCCCAAGTGACCCTCCCTGACCCAAGCAATAACCCCCCGCCCCCCAAAACTCATCCTCCTCCCAAGCCCCTCAATTCTGCCATCTCTGCCTGACCTTCATCCCTCCGTTTAGTTGGGGGGGGGCTTTGTTGATCTCTTCCTGGTCCTGCTGGAGCTCCCTGGGAATAGTTGATCATGAGGCAGGGGCCTTTTCTGGCTCCTCCAGGTGCTGGAAGGCCCTGCTACCCGTGGGTGTGCAGCTCAATGGTCTGAAAGGGGAACCACCTCCTCCCCCCTCTCCTCTCCTCTCTCAGCAGCAGCAGACACAGCAAAGCGTGCAGCTAGATCATCAATCACTCCACGGTGCCAGCCAGACCTGCAACGCATTTGATGTCACTGCGCTGGGGCGTGCTCCTCCCCTGGCCTCTTTGGAGCCATTTCTCTTCAGCCGTCGTACCTCAGCAGCCCCCGCGCGCACCATGATGTTGGCCGCCAGCTAAGGTGACCAGACTTTGAAAAGTAAAAACTGGGACACATCATAAAAAGTATTTATAACACAAATTACATCACTTAAAAATAAATATTATGATATTTGTCTAATAGCGTCCCCATTTATGCTGTACTGTATTATTAATCTCTCTCTCTCCCCCGCCACATCAGGACCTCTCTTCCCTCTTCCAGTCACACTCTCCTCTCCCCCAGTCTCTCCCTCTCCCAGTGTTTCTCACTCCCTCTCCAGTGTCTCTCTATCCCCCCAATGTCTCTCTCCCTCCATCCATTGTGTCTCTTCCTCCCACCAGTGTCTCTCTCTCTCCTTCCCCCAGTGTCTCTCGCTCTCTCACTCTCCAGCCAGTGTGTGTGTGTGTGTGTTTCTCTCACCTTCCCCAAGGGTGTCTCCCCTTCCCCCAGGTCTTTCTCTCTCCCTTCCCCCAATATGTCTCTAGCTCCCATGTCGCACTTTCACCCCCCTCCTACCTCTCCATGTCTCTTTCATCCACCTCTCACCTCTCCATGTCTCTTTTTCACCCCCCTCCCCATGTCTCTTTGACCCCCCACCCCTCTTCCCATGTCTCTTTGACCCCCCTCCCCATGTCTCTTTGACCCCCCTCCCACCTCCCCATGCCTCTCTTTGACCCCCCTCCCACCTCTCCATGTCTCTCTTTGACCCCCCTCTCCATGACACACACACTCACCTTATCACGCTGCGTTCAGCAAGGCAAAGCCTGTGCTGCATGAGCTGTGCAGCACAGCGCCACCTAATGGCTGAAGGAGAAATTGCAGCTACCTACTGCTTTTCTCTCTGCTTCTGGCAAAATCGCCCCCGCCTGCCCCCCCCCCTAAACAACCTTGCGACCCCCAGTTTGCGCACCGGGGGCTACCAAAATTTTTTTTTCTAATTTACCAATGGAAATTGCTTATTTAACATAAAAATCTAAGTTTCAGATTCTAATTTAACTTGAAAAAGAGTCTGGACCTCTGACTGCCGTTCACTTGTTTTTATACTTATTTTTTGGTACATTTGACCCTGTTAATTGATTACATCATGCATGTGCCCTACCTAGGTCAGATGTGCTCAACTCCAGTCCACAAGACTCCCCGATTGGTTAGGTTTTCAGGATATACCCAGCTTCAGCACAGGTGGCTCAATCAGTCCTTGACTGAGCCACTTGTGCTGAAGCTGGGTATACAGGGAAAAAGGAGACCAAAAAGCGCACCAGCACAAACGGAGCAGGAAGGACCCAGGACAAAAAATGATTAAAAGGGCACTTTAATGTGACAAAAGACCCATCCAACGCGTTTCGAAACAGCTGTGACGAAACAGCTGGTGCGCTTTTTGGTCTCCTTTTTCCCTGTATTGCATTGAGTAACTGCACAGCCTGTCTGCCTGCCCTACCAGGATGTGAGTATTGTATATTTTTCAGGGGAACCTGCCAATGAGACTTATGGTGAGTGGGTTGCACTACACCCCACTTGTCTTCAGGAGGATAGTACCCATTATATCACATAATAGGTACTATATCAATTGTTAGTACCCTGGTATAGTGGTCTGGCTTATTATCATTTTGAGATATACCTGCATTTGAGCGCTGCAGCTATTTTCCACATTGAAGCTGGGTATATGCTGAAAACCTGACGTGTTTGGGGGGGTCTTGAGAAGTGGAGTTGAGCACCCTGGCTCTAGAGGATGGGGGAACATTCTGCTAAACACAGACAGACATCACACAAAAAGATAAAGTGGAACAGATCAAAGCTCCGAGTTACATTAAAAAAAAAATATTTCCCATATGCTTATAAATGTTTAATATATATTGTTACTTGAATGGGCCCTCAGTGGTCTTCCTCCACTGCACAGTGTCTTATGGTGCAGCACTGCTTAGTAGATTTTTTTTAATATTCCATTTCCATTCGTTCACTTTAGTCCTGTAACGGTCTTTGCATACATTTTCATCCTAATAATCTCCAAACATACACCAACACAATTTTTATAACTAACCTGAACCAGGCGGGTCCCACAGAACTGATCGGTGGTCCTCTGAGGTTCTTGGAGCCCCAGGTTTGCGATCACCAAATACGTTTGTCAACTGAGCAAGAATATTTGCCCAGTGGACACAAAATGGCCCTGGGTCAGGTTCACTCCCACGGCCAATGGAAATTCATCGGGAGATTACGTTGCGTCTTTCTATTCGTGATGCTGTGGCCAAATTTGTACTTGTGTCAAAACCTGCACAACAAAAACGACGAATATCTCGAGAGTCGGGGGTCCCCGGAGGTCAACTCAGCTCTGTGAAACCCCCAGGTTTAGGTAAAGTTTAAAAAAATATATATTTTTTTTTTCTTCCCATGGTGGGGAAGCAAGTGGGTCCCTGGAGTTACAAAAGTGATATTTTCAGCTCTGAGGAGTCGTTGGTTCCCAAAATACTTCCAGCTAAAGTTAGCACAGGCAACATCCCCTCCAGGGGAAACAAAATGGCAATTTAAATCTACCAGCACTACTTGTTCTGGCATTTATCTCAGGAACCAGGGCATTCCTGGAATTGAATCTAATTCAGTACTGGGTACCCCCTTACTTCCCATCCATGTAATAACCAAAACAAAATGGAGATTGGGGGGGAGAAGAGGCAGGGGGTTTACCATAGGTGAACTGCAGCTTTAACCCCAATAATGTTGAAGAGCAAGGTATGCAGCCTGCACTCCCAGCTCTTTAAAGCACCTTCGCCAAAGGCGACTTTATTTCTTCCATGTCGTCAGGTTGCTGCAGCTGCCTCTTCTCGCTCATAGTAATTGCCCTTCTCCAGTTTAAGTTTATCTAGCCATGCTTTGTGTCAGATGTGCTTCATGGTTTGTGAATCGTAAGGAGTCCATTACATTTCTGATAATAGCATGCGGGTTTGGACTTATCGCTTTGTATTGCACCACAGTTATTATTTTTTTTTTTTTGGAGGTAGGGTTTTCAGGGGACAAGAGGACTTTTATGGTGCTTGGACAGTTAATGCATATACTGAATACTCTGTGAAATCAAACCCATCCAGAAGAATATCCTTCGGAAATCAGCTCTGCTGTTGGAATTTCCTCACCGTCATGGATATTTGCAGGTGGAGGGAAGAAGAGAGAGTGCCACAATAGTGCATTACCCTTAATTATAGTCTAAAGCTGGTAAATTCCGGGCATTATTGAAATTCCTGCTCTCTGATTAGATAATGCCCCAAATTTTAACCAATCAGTAATGGCCCGGAATTTTTGGCAGCTTGCCAAGTTTTTCAGCCAATCAGCTTTCAATTCTCATTCACAAAGAGTGAAATTTGCTCTTTGACAGGGTTGGTGATTGGACAGAAGGCACCAGCAAGGCACTGACTCCTCCCCCTCCCTGCCTGCAGAGAGCTCTGCACAGGAGAGTGAGGGGAAAGGTGTGTGTGTGTGTTTTGTGGGTGTAGAGGGGGCAGCAGAGTCTTGTTGGTGTGTCTGCTGTGTGTGTTGAGGGGGAGCTGCAGTGTGTGTGTCTTCAGTGTGTGTTTTGAGGGTGGAGGAGGGGTGCAGAGTGTTTTGTTGGTGTGTGTGTCTGCAGTGTGTGGGTTTACAGGGGGCTGCAGTGGCTGTACGGAGAGGGCTGCTGGTGTGTTTTGTGGATGTAGAGGTAGCAGTCTGTTTTGCTGATTTGTGTGTATCTTGTAGGTGCAGACGGGGGGCTGTAGTGTGTGTTTTGAGGGTAGAAGAGGAGTGCAGAGTATTTTGTGTGTTTTGTGGATGTAGAGCTGTCAGTCTGTTGGTTTGTTTGAGTCTGCAGTCTGTTTTGTGTGTGTAATGGGGGGGGGGGGGGGGGGGGGCGGCAGTGTGTTTTGTGGATGGAGGAGGGGTGCAGTGTTTTGTGTGGGTATACATGGGGGCTGCACTGGGTGTAGAGTGGGGGCTGCTAGTGTGTGTTTTATGGATGTAGAGGGGGCAGCTGTCTGTTTTGTTGGTGTCTGCAGCGTGTTTTGTGGGTGTAGAGGGGGGCTGCAGTGTGTTTGTCAATGGGTGTAGATGATGGAGGAGGGCTACAGAGTGTGTTTTGGTGTGTGTGTGTCTGCAGTGTGTTTCTGTGTTTTGTGTGTTTGTGTGTGTTTGTGTGTGTACGGGGGGCTTCTGTGTTTTTTGATTGGAGGATGGAGGAGGGCTGCAGTGTGTTTTGTGGTTGTAGAGGAAGGGGGATGCACAGTGTGTAGGGGGGACTGCAGAGTGTGTTTGTGTATATATAGGGGGGGTTGCAGAGTGAGCGTGTGTGTATAGCAGGGGCTGTGGGTATGTGGGTAATTTCCTTTAAATAAGCTTGCAGTAAAAGCAAAAGAATGTAGCCGATTATGCAGATAAAAATCAATATGACTACAAAAATGTATCTATGAAAAATTTAAAAATAAAATAAACCTTATAATTTCTTATAACAGTAATAATCAACTCAGAACAGGGCATTGCTGGACAATAATGCCCAGGCTGGGTTAAAGTCCCTCGGCTTCGCCTCAGGCCTTCAACTCTTCCAGCCAAGGCATTATTGGCAAGTAATGCCCTGATCTTAAATATCCGTATAGGTCATTGATGGTGTTAACAAAGAACACTCGCAGAGATTATTACTTAAATATCCGTATAGGTCATTGATGGTGTTAACAAAGAACACTCGCGGAGATCCCACAGCAGATAGGGGTGACATCAGTCGGAGAGACCGACCAGCGAGTGCGACAGGAGTCAAAAGCAGACCAGCTGATTCAGAGTGTCCTCCACGCTTGGCCATCCCGCAGTGGTAGCAGTGACGTCACTTGGAGGGGCTGACCAGCGAGAGCAAGCGGAGTGGCAGGGCCGCTGATCCAGCGTGTCCTACACTATCGTCGAACCGGCTGGGGATCCACAAATCAGCGAGACTGCAATGTACTAGGCACATCTCCTAGATACTGCTAGTAACTAGGATTTCAATTTTCAACAAGCGACAGAAAAGAACAAATCGAGCCAAACAGTATATATATATATATATATATATATATATTTTTTTTTTCTTTTCTTCTTGGTCGTAACCAATTGTTTTATATGAATTTTTATGCAGAGTATCATTAACATAATCCTGTGATCATAGCTTTGGTCTCCTACGAGGATATTTATATCCATTCATAATCAGTGTATCACCATCAATGACATATACTGATATTTAAGGGTAATGCACGTTTTCTCTCTCCCTCTCTTTATTCCAAGTTTCCACAACAATCTGGTTTCCCAAGAAAACCAACCAGACTTTTTAGGCAGCATACAGACTAAAGTGTAATTGGACATATTATATTGTATTATCACACTGTTCATTTTGTGGTACATATATAATCAATCACTATATATTGCCACTTTAATCCAAGTTCAACTAGTGCTTTTTACACTCATTTTCACTCCATTTTCAGGATACAAGCTGATGTGTTAATGGGGTATCCAGTCCTCAAGGGCCACCAACATGTCAGGTTTTAAGGATGTCCCTGCTTCAGCACAGGTGGCTCAATCAGTGCCTCAGTCGAAGACTAGCCACCCATGGGCCACACACACACAACATAGAAGCTGGTAACAGAGCACAGTAGAATAACAGTACCAGTAAAAACAAGTACATTTTTATGGACAAACAATTTTATTTTAGGTAATGCGTCTATACACTGTACATTCAGTCACTGTGGTATATAAGCATAGCTATTTTCATACATAATCTCAAAGTCCTTTATTTTACAATATTATCTGTGTGAGGGCAAAGGATCTGGAAAAAAGAGGTAAAAAAGGACTGACAGGGTACACAGCGAAATAGATAAATATGCTAAGCTTTTTTCTTATTTTTTTTTTAATCAGGCATTTATAAACAAGAAAGCATACATTAATTACATAAAAATAGTTCTAGAATAGTCGAGTAAGTCTTAATATTGTCATTAGCAGCAGCATAGGAGAAAAACAAGATAACAAAAATGTGTTGAAATGATATTGGCTATAACATATGTAGATGTTTTTTTCCTCAATTGAAAAAAAATGGTCATTCTTGTGAATTCTTCTGATACAAAAAAAACTCCCTCTAAAATGTGAGAAATGATTAAAAAAGAAAAAAAAGCAACTTGTTTATCATAAAATACTTTACAGTGAAAATATGGACAAAATGTGATGAAAAAAGTTAACCTACATTTATAAATTGCAAAATGTCGATATTTTTTTTCCCCCTAACAGATTCTTCCAAGTTAAAAACACAACCAATTAAACCAGACAATTAGCAGGTAATAAAGAGCTTTTGAAAGAAAAGAAAAAAAAAAGAAAAAAAAACAACACCATATACACTTATAATACAACAGTGTAAAATGAAAAGAAATCTATTTACAAATAAATTGAGTTTTTTGTACAATTGGCTAGTTTGACTTGTAAAAGTAGAATATTATGTTTATGATTTGCCTGTTAATAGATATGAATGTTATTGCTGTTGGATTAAGTTTCCCTTTGTTAAGTGTTTTCTTTCAGTATAGAAACATTGCATTTATAAATTGAATATACATTTATCAAAGTAATATATGTTGTAAGCAGGAGCGTCAATAGCATCTACATGAATGGGCCAAGCAGTCTACAAAAAAAGCCTCGAATCACTGCAGTGCAGTGCTGCATACATAGAAATTACACAAGAAATGCCCTGTGCCGAGAACACAGAAACCACCAGGCTGTAAGTCGGAGATCAATCCCCACATCAAAAAAGTGGCACGATCTACAAATAAGCATATTTGTATCTACAGGACTCTAGTTCAGATGGGTTTTACCTGCTGTGTTTCATAGATATAAATCTTTCTAAGGGATCGCTCTGAGTTTTCACACCATCTGCCCACCCGTTCTAGAACACATCAAAACATACTGTAATTGTCATGGAGTTAAAATCAGATGCTACATTATAATAAGGAGTTCTAAGGGCATTTCCAAGGGACAATGATCAACAATGAAGGTAGCGGCAAAACTATGTGCAGAATAAAGCAAATCGCAGAGGGTAAGGGTTATAAAAAAGGTATTTACGCTGTATAATGGCCTTAATTATAGCATATACATTAGGTGATGGGCGAGATTTTAGAATCCTTTGTCTTGCCTATGAGTTGCTAAAGTTTAGTCAAGTACTTTGATTTTAAAACTGGCCTATACCACAAATATGTATTGAGTTCTATTCATTCAGAAAACCTTGCTCTATACCTAATGTATTTAAGACATTACCAGAGTAAACAGAAACCTAGAAGAGATAAACTACAGTAACTTGAGATGCATGCGAATCCAGCTGGAAGAATTCCACACAAGATAGATCACATGATGCTCTGGGTTCATGTGCCTTGTTCCACTAGCATCTTACAACCAGGAGAGCCTGGGGCCATATTATGACTAGACTGTTCTAGCAAGAGTTCCATAGGTAAGTAACATGTGTGGCTTCAGTTATAGTGTTATTTTCAGCATAATAAATGTTCATGGAACGTAAAGCCAAAAAGAACAAGCTACTGTAGATCACCATGGCTGCACAAATACTGTAACGCACCACAGTATTAAAAAATAAAAATAAAAAAAAACCCACAAACAAATTTCACTTACTATTGCTGGGCCATGGTCATAATTGAAATGTAAAAAAAATGAATGTACGTAGAAGGTAGAAAGGTAGAAAGGTAGAAAAGCAACCCCCAGTTCTGTGGATTTAAAATGTAAAGGGTACAATAACAGAACAAGAAAAAATATATAAACAAAGCATGGGCAGCGAGCAGTAAAATTATGGCATTTCACCCTGCAGGTCATTTGTCACAAGCAATGAAAAAATGATTTAGAATAAAGTATGTATGCATTTTAACTGTTCATTGCATCTGTCTGGCAAAGGGCATGAAGCTGCCGTGACATATCTAGCTAAACAAAAGGATGGTAACAGGCATCTCAATGAAAGCCTCGGGTTCAGATCCAAATGCAGCTTTTCCAGGAATTCAAGCGTTTTGCAAGCTGCTGATGACGCAGCATGGTTATGGCTTTTTCTTCATTTAAAATGTCCCTCTACAATAAAGGATCCACAATACTGCAGAATACGGAGGTTCCATAGTGGGATTCCCTTTAATGCCGGAGGCAATGATGTGATCAGCAGAAAAGGCATTTCAGCACTTCTCCTAATGGGACAATAGGTCTAACATTGATTAGAGATCCTACTTCTGAGAACGGAGATGCTATCGACTGATTTGAAGGCACAGACATCCACATGGAAGCAAGGCACTGCACGTAGAAAATAGTGATGTGTATAAGAAGGATGGGGGAAATTGTAGGTTTTCAATCAAAGCAATTACAATAGCAAAGTGGCTTTATATAAAACAAAGCTTAGAGACACATGACTGGGGGAAAAAAATAGTTTAATTTCCCTACCTATACCCCAGATATTGGTCTTTTACAATGTAGTGCCTGGTTTTGCTGATATTTCTTGCATGAACAAGCAATTTTATGATCTACAGGTTACCGGTACAATCACTGAAAGTAAGACTTTGCATTTCTATATGGGAGAAATAGAAAGCTTGGGGTTTTTTGAGCTCCCTTTAAGAGAACATTTCTCAAGCATTAGGGGGGGGGGAGGGCACTTCACACCCAACTCTTGAATCTCTGGCTGAAGCTACCAGCCATCATTGTAAAACCAACAGCATGGGGTTGCCCTTTGTGTAATTTCTATACTCAAAAATTGTGCACTGCAAGACAGAAACATTTGCAAAGCAATGTAAGGGTCACCACCAATGCAAACCAAACAGCTTTTACTCCCCCCTTGAAGGGCTGTACACATACAGATCTAGAAACCATAAGGCTGAAACCAGATATATGCACATTGCATAACTAAAAAAAAAACCTTAATATAACAGTACTAATGCCCATTCTTGATTATAAGTATGGCAGAGATTTGTATTCCATGCATATGATTTTTTTTCCTCTTTAATAACAGCAGAAAATAAAAATACAAAGAAGCGATAAATGTAATCCCTGTGTAAAAAAATAAAAATAAAAACCATGTATAAACCTTAACCAATATTCTCTCTCTGCATTGCACTTCATAACGGGAAAGCATTCAACTGCTTCAGTGCGGGTAGGACTTGTAACACATGCAGTTGCATTGCAAGCCCCCCAGCACTGGAGGCGTTAGGAAAGCTCAGAGCACTGTACAATGGGCATTACTGTAAGAGGCTGATCCCTGGGGAATATGACCTTTAATGCAGCCTTTATGTATAGATACATTCTTTACCTCTTAACGGTTGAGGGAACCACTAGCAGCGAAAGGGTGGATCCCAGAGACACATTGAAAATAGATAAAAACACTTATGAGATTGCTTAATTGCATTGTGTGTGCAGTCATTCTCACCAACCCAAGTCCATCAGCGCAAATGCTTAAAGGTGCAGTGACACTTATACAGGTCGCAGTAAAAGTATTCAGCCACAAAACCCGCTCTTCTATTTTTAACAGTTGCCTCATAATTTAAAGATGTTAAAAACACCTTTGCAATTGTATGCTTGAAAAGCTCACTACCAAAATATTAGGGGCTAAACAACACAGCACTTCATTCGTTCCTGGAAAGAATGCAGAAGCAATTCCAAAGTTGCAGTCACCAAGGGCTAACCTATGAAGCAGTTGCTAGTAATACAAAAACACGGTGGCAGCCATTTTTAAATCGTACCACTAATAACCAGCTTTAATCCAAGTAGAAAAGCACCAGGTGATTTAACCCTTTTGCTGCCAGAAGGACCGGCAAAGTATTTGATGCAGGCCCCTTTGGAATTGAAAAGGTTTAACCATCAAGTAACTAACATGGATGAAAGAGGTAAAGGGCAGAGATTTTACTTTTGGACTCGCCAAGTGGAACTGCACCTTTAAAAGGGAACTCTTACAATAAAGGTGGTTACTTGCTCATCTTTAAGGTAAACAAATGACCTATAGAACAGGGGGGCCAACTCCGGTCCTCTAGGGCCACCAACAGGTCAGTTTTTAACGATATCCCTGCGTCAGCACAGGTAGCTCAGACATTGACAGCCACCTATGCTGAAGCAGGGATATCCTGAAAACCTGACCTGTTGGTGGCCCTAGAGGACTGGAGATGGCCCTTGAGGACAGAGTTATGCAGTTATTTGTATGACGCTATGTAGTCGGCTAGCTATAAAAAGGAGGGGCTTCAGTGATGATTAAGACGTGGCTCCGGCAATCCCATCAGCAATGCATAATTTACGGAAAGTGAGCAACGCTCGCTCATTCTTTCATTCTGCCGTCTTTTCTTATTTTAGAATACAAAAATAGATACATTTTTTTACACTTCTATAAAGGGCTGTTAGTAAACTTTACAATAGAACCCTTATCCCCTGTGCATACTTAAGACCAAAGCCAGTTCAATAATGTAACCACAGCTGCTGATAAGTTGTGCCTAGAGAAGCCTTGGGATATTTTAAGCCAGGGGTGCTCAACACCAGTCCTCAAGCGCCCGCCCCTTCCCCCCCCCTCCCAACAGAAGTTGAGCACCCCTGCTTTAAGACACTCATACAAATGGGATTAATCTGAATCCAATTTTGGGAAGAAAAAAAAAATTAAGCAGAAAGTAGAAAAGGGTTCAACAAATCACAACAAAATGTTTTCAGGACACAGGGTTGTTGAAGATGAAAACTCCACTAAGACCATCACAATTTGCAGCCATTATCATTGCATGTAGTATCACAAGGGTTGGTTTCATTATAACTTGCTTATACTGATGCCAGTTTGGCAAAAGCGCTTTATTTCTTGTTTACATCCAACGGGACTCCTGTGCACCCACCTTGAACAAAACGCCTTTGAGTTACTCACAATCACCCCCACCCCACCCCCCACCCCAAAGAACAGGTCAAAATGCATGAGTGGATCCCTTGCATAACTCACTTTAACAGATTCAGATCTAAAAAAGCCAAAGTGTTTTGCTGGGAATTCCAGCACATAAGATTTCTGAGCAATTTTATCTCCAGACAATGCTCACAAGCAAATGAGTATTGGTGCTGGATACAAGCAAATACTTCTTTAATTTAACAAAATAACTATAATTTGAGGATAGGATGCCACTTGTCACATCAATTTATTAAAAATTTTTTATTTTATTTTTTAAATGTAAGAAAAAATATAAAATAAACATTACTAGAAAAATCCTTCTGCAGTAATCTCGTGTAGAGATCAGCACAAGGTACATGCAAAGCGAATATTTTCAAAACATGTCCCATACCCCACCTGAGAACTTGCACGGACATTGTGGATATGCCAGGGCAACACAATAGTGGGTGAGTTGTTTATTTTGCAAGACAAACGTTTTTGTTGCATATTTTTTTTTATTGTGCTTGGTGATATATATTTTTTATATATACTTTTTTTTTTTTACACTGGGAGGAAATAGCTCAGTCTGCATCTAGGGAATACAATACCAAGAGAATAACAAAGTGCAGTTTTAAGAGTATATATATATATATATATATATATATATATATATATACACACATATACTCTGCATTTGTTCTTAGTGGTCAGAGTACTATCCCAAAATTATAGAGATTTGAGTTCTGGATAAACAATGTTGCCTTGTTCACAGCAGCAAAAGGTTCTTTGCTTTCCCTAGTATTTGAGAACATATTGCTGTGTAGCAAGCAGTTGAACACGCCCTAACACAGGAGAGGTGAATTTGAGGATAAAATACTGAATTGAGCGAGAGAGGTTGTAACAAAGAATAAAACTTAACCAGAAAACCAGTAACTGATAACAGATTCTAGAAAGACTTCCAAATACTAGTTCCATTCTTTCAACAAAACTTTGACAGTCCATGTTCATATTCCTTGTTCCGTTCTGATCTTTTCCCTCTGGGATAATGGATAAAGAGTCTTGACCACATCATAAACCCACAGATCTTCTTTAGAGTATGGCGGGATTTAGAAACACTGAAGTCAATAAGGCTGAGCAGTTCCCTTCTCTCCTTTTTTTTTTTCCTGGTCTGTCTCTTGCCGCTTCCCCACCTCCCCCTTTACACACACAGGCACACTAGTCCCAGGAAAAAAATAATAATAATAATATATGTATTTATAAAAAAATAAAAAAAAGGCAAAACCAAGATGGGCACTCTGAATATTCCAGACAACTGGATCGATTGGAAAACCCTTTCGCTGCAGGAGGGTCCGTAAGTGAGAGGGTTAATAGTGATGGCTTGCTACAAATGCAGTGCACAGTTGACATACATGGCATGAAGACTGGGGGGGGGTCAGAAGTAGGGGGCGTTTCCGTAAGAAAATCCAAAGCCTGTAACAAGTTAGTTAAAATTGTGCATCAAGGTTTTCAGGTCCATTATACAAAAATTTTGTAATTTTGATATATATATTTTTTTTTTTCTCTTTTCAATACCAAGTCTTTAGAATGTCCTCATCATTTTTAATATATATTTATATATTAAATAGCTTATAAGAAAATGTAAATCCCAAAGTGTTCCAGCAAGCAAAAGGAAAAAAAGAAACCTGGTGTAAAAAGGACTGCTCATGCTTGTTCTTCTTTAACCTTGACACTGTCAAATGCTGCTTTTCACTTGTAAGTGACTGGTAGAAAAAAAAGGATTCGCTGGGAAGCCAAAAAGGTCTGGCTATAAACACTGAGGCACAGTAAGATGTTGTGCTGTGTGGGTTCAAAAGAGGCATGGTTCAGTGCTTCTGTTGTATAGAGTAACATTATCCCTCCAACTAATAAGAATGTTCATATTTATTTGTGTGTGCCCAAAGCGCACACTCATACACTCACACATGCACCTACATGCACACATCGCGCATTCTCCTCCCTTCCTGTGCATATACGTAAAACTCTGTATATGAATAGATAAGGTATTTCTGTTTCTTTTAGTCTTGCTTTAGTTTTCAATGTCTTTCCTTGTGTGTTCACTGCTGGAAAGGTTACTGGGCGTGGCCCAGAGTTGTTCCTGGAGGTCTTTCACCACTTTCTCCAAGTGTTCTCTAGCTTCTCGTTCGTGCACTAGATCTGTCCGCAGCTGCTCTCTGTCGGTGTCTGCGTGCTGGAGCTTTAACTGCAGATCCTCTATCTAGAATTGATCAAAGAAAAGAACAATGAGGATATTAGAATTCTAAAATACATTGCAATATGATATTATAATTTGATAACCTCCATGGTACAAATATAGCATCGAGTTTTCCGGTGGGCAAAATAAGTGTAAGATCTCACTGTAGGTCAAAGCATCCTGTTTTCTGTCAAAGGGTACTCCAGGCTGTACTGGCACAGGGGGAGTCAATCTTAAACCCTTAAATTATTTTTTTCTATCCCCAAAAACATAAGAATGTACCATGAGTGCAACCTATTAATAAAAAAATAAAAAAAAAAGCAAAAAAAAAAAGTTAAGTGATATAATTGGTTCAGAGATTGCATCTTTAATCCATTCCTAATGTGGTTGTTAGGACATGCTAAGCCATAAGGTACCATGTGGCTTATTCAAGTAAATGGCCCCTTAAGGTGCCTTATGACACTGTAGCGCTCCGTTATTATGGCCCCAAATCCTTATTTCATATCAGGTGCAAACAGAATTTTACAAAAAAGTTGTTTCTTTATGAGCTACTTAATGACAGTTCTAGTATAATCTTTATGGCAAAGGAAGCAGACTCATGGGCTCGGTGTTGGAATAAACACTGGCCGCTTAGCTTTGCTCTCTCCCTGTATGTTACAGAAGGATGCTGGTTGGGTGACCCTATTGTGACCTTAGTAGAGGAAGCGGCGAGTCCTTGATGGCTAGCTGTGAATGACTATAGAGATAATTATATCATAGAGCAAAGAATTACATTTACATATTTCTTTTGCCCTTTTTAATTTAATTATTGTACTGTGCAATGCAGTCATGGCGACTGAAATGTTAACGTCTAATTTTGGAACGCACGAAACAAGGAAGCAAAGCTACTTCAAGGTCACACATGGCTTAAACCCAAGTATTCTTTTTCGAATTCACAATGCAATGAACTTTCGTTCAGCACTTGTGGTCAGAAAGACATTGAGACACCTGGGGAATGTACTGTGTAAGCCTGTGAGATGGTGGTGAATGAAATTTGCATGTGAACAGCAGTGTGGCAGATTTTAGGAAACTAGAGGTCGATGCAAGTGTATCTTGAAGCCGCGTCGCCAGGGAGACAGGCAAGGCTGAATTCTCAAGGTAATTGCAAGCCAGAAAAACACCTGATAAGCCAAGTTTTTTGATCAGCACCCAGCTGCAGCTTGGCTTTTTGCGGAAGTTAACTGCTGCAGGTAACACCCATAGCACAGTTCTCACTCTAGTAATGTTTAGTCTGGATGCCTCTTATCAGCCTGATGCTGGGGAGGAAGTCCACATCATTTCCTGCTTCTAGTCTCTTGGTTTGGCATGTCTCACACCAGTGGAATTAGTCCACTCCCCTTCCCGTTACTGACGAAGCAATTTCAAAGAAACGCAAACTTTCATCGCTCACCTCAGAGGGTGGTTTTTAAGCCTTGTTGCACTCCGGGAGATTGGTTCTCATTAAACGTAGTACTGAACTAACTGCTACGTTACCCATCGTTAAAAGAGGATGCCTGCACACTAAAATACATCGCCAAATTCACCCCAACCAGCAAAGGGTATCATATTCAGAGATAAAAATGTCAATATGATCTTGCTTTTAAACTAAAGGGGTTTAAAGTTTTTTTTTAAAGTACCTGGGCAGAGTATTTGGCCCGTATCCTGCCTGCTTCACAGCCTTTGTCGCAAACCCTGATCTGCCTGGCTTGCTCCAGCTCCCTTTTCAGACGTAACCGCGATTCATTCGCCTCTTTCATTTTCTTTTCGTTCTCGGCTCTCAAGCGCTCAATCTCTTTTCTCAAGTTGCGCTTGGCCTCCGTCGCTTCCCGTAGCTTTTCTTTCTTAGCAACACGCAAGAACTCCAGCTCCTGAAAGGCACAGAGGGGATAAGTAATGCAATTCAGTACGATCTCAGTGCAGATCCTTGAAAATCAGGTTAAGGAACTAGAAGACAGACAGGTCTACTTCACTGCCACTTATCTGGCTGTGCACTGGACTGTAAGATCTTTTGAATATGTATTCATTTACCCTGGTTTGTTTAACCATTTACAGTTCTATAAGGACACAAAATAAAAGTAAAAAAAACAAGGGAAAAAACCCTGAATTTAATGTGGCAGAATTACACTTTGTCTCAATTCTTAGATTTATCTTCGATGCATAGGTATGATATGACAGAGCCCTGAATAATACGGAACGAGACACTCCCGAAGTGGTTGCTAATGATAGGACTGCGACCACAACATGCCTGTTGCAACCAGTCATATCCGACATGTTACCACTTTGGCACAATAGTAAATGTATTCACACATCATTCACAAAAAATGCTGCTTACTTGGCATTCAAAGAAAAAATGCATTACGAATGTTCAGTGGTTACCAATATATCATGCTGTGAAAGGTTTAACAGGATGAAACATGGAGAAAAAAAAAAAAAAAAAATTCGGACCAGAAGTGACACTTCCTCTCTTTCCGATACCAACATGCACAATAACATATTTCTGTTAAGTAACACCCTGCAGCTAGGTCATGGGAAATCCTTTTCCCCTTGCAATAATCTCATTTCCCAGCCAAACCATTGTTAACTCTGCCTCAGCACGGACTTTCTCTTAACCAGAATTAGAAACTCAGCAGCATGGGGAAGGAAGCTGCCATGATTCATCTTGTAGACAGCAAGAAGAGAAGCAGTCTCCCCCGTCTGGAGGACAATTATCATCTCACAGCTGGAGAAATATCTCAATTCTCTTTTACTCTGCATTTTACGTCCGTGTGATTTATGGAGAATATTTATGGCTTGCGATTTTAGGTTTCTAATCGTAAGCACGACAGATAATTATGTGTTTATTCATTGAGCAACGTAAGTGAGCACTTGAAACTGTGTGTATCAAACTTCTTAAAACATATACAGTACTTTTTAGAAGCCTTCTACCTGCTTTGAATCTTATATATTATCTTAATGTATAGCGTGAACTCTAAACTGTAAAGCGTCAGCAATGTCTTCCATTTCCAGTTATTTCTAAAGTGAAATTGACACTCAAATGGTTAAAAAATATATAATTTCTATATGTGCTTACAAATTGAAAGCCATAAAAAAAACTGGACTTATTATATCCATCTTATATAGCATTATTAAAACAGTAATGCAATAGATGAAACTAAAAGACCTCCAAAAAAAAAAACAATCCAAATTCTACATACTGTATTCATTTTACCATTTATCCGATCAACATTGGGCATTAAGATCTGCAGTACCATTTTTTGGTATAAAAAAAAACCCATCTGATGGATACTGCTGAATTTTAAGAGGACTGTTGTACTTCTTAGTACCTAAATATGTGTCGTAAGTTAAAAAGCTCTGGGGTTTATCATTACCTGCTGAAGGCTCCTCTTGGCCTGCAAAGCGGCATTAAGTTTCTCTTCCTGCTTCACTCTCATTTTAACTACTTCATGAAGGAACTTTTCTTTGGCTTCCTTAGAATCAAGACCGCTATCCAGAGCTTGCCTTAGGTGCTCCAACTCCGCCTCTAGTCCACTGCTGTGAAGGTCACCATGGGACATCACCTCGGAGGAAGTGCTAATCACAGTTGGGGCTTGCATGCCCGGGGAGCTCAGTTCCTTGGCGGAACTTGAGGAAGTGAAGGAGGGAGAGGACAGCGAAGATAGTGAAGAGGTGACTAAAAGTAGGGGGAAAAAATACATATATAAATATATACACACGAGATAGGTATAAATGTATCTTAATATTTGCAGGAATATACCTGCAATTGTGCTAGACACTTTAAATGAAGTGTCCCGAAATCTGTCAAGACAACCAGTTCTTGGCACCTCAAGGCAATATCTCGTGCATATCTTTAACGTGCTTTGCACTGGACCATTGCTGACAACACTATGCTAACATATTTCAGGTACCTGTTGTGGTGTACACTACACAAAATAGTTCAGTAGCTATAAGAAATGTTACACTCAATATTACCGCCTCATGTAGCATTCCATAAATGCCAATAAAACATAGTGTTAGATGTTGTGTCATTTCAGATTAAAGACTAATACTCAATGAGAAGTAATTGCTGCTAATGGCACCTGTAAAAGTTAGTTGTTTTTTTTCCCCTATCAATTTTCGTGGAAAATTATAGTCCAATCATCTTCCTTTATAGGTCTGTAATCAAAGACAAAAACTCTCTGGTTGTCTCAGGGTCAAAAGGCAATGGACCAAGCCACTGAGATTTTACTCTTACTGAAAGAAGATGGTTAAATGCTGTATTTTTCTCTGAACATTGTCAGACTTGATTCAGCTAAATGAGGATTCAAACTCGGAGTACACTTAAATGGTGCCAAGAGTACGTGAAGCTTTACTATGACTATAGCCAAATCAGGAATTAGCTGTAATAAAAATGCTTGGCACCGTTCACTGTGTATAACACCAACGTATTACAGGACAAACAATATACAACACAGCATGATGACCTGTGTGTGACCCCTATGATTCATAAATACAGGCAAGGCGATACCCAGGGCACCATAAAACAGCAAAGATTAGATTCTGGAACTTGACTCGCAAGCATAATCCATTTAATCTTTGATCTGTGATTTTTATTTCACCCCTCACCCCTAAATCATAGAAAGCCATTATTATTTACTACCAATACCTTTCTGATGGACCCTGAGAAAATGTATGCCTTGCAAACTCTGTCCGAGCTTCCAGCTCTTTCTATGGGGACAAGGGTAATTATACACTGGGAAAATATGTGACTGTGAATGGAAAGATGGAGAGGTGGAGAGGTGATCTTTTACCACCTGCTGCTTGAGAGGCCTACAAAACCATGTGTTGCAATATATTGCCATGCATGATGCAACGCAGACACTCCCGGAAGTGAAATTATTTATATGTACCCAACATTTGTAGCAGCAATTATTTCTCGCAGACTAAAGTAACAGTTCGTCTACGGCTCTCAATTTCCTATACGCGGACAATTACTTTTGTGTAACCAGTCAAAGTAGTTATGTTTACAAAAGAAAGTAAAGATAAAAATTCAACTCACACTTACATTCTTCTCTGCTTTCCACCTCGATCTCTGCCTCGGACTCTTTCTCCTCTTCCCTAATTGGGGCTCTTGGGACTGGTGTTTCTGGCACCGGTGGCAGCTCTGCCGTGGACCTCCGTTTTCGGGACTGAGTCGGACTCCCAGTCACTGGAATGCTCCTTGGCACAACTGGAGCACACGGGGGGCTTGTCATCACTTTCTGTTGGGCAGGGGGTGTCAGGGCCACGTTGGGGGCAACCAAGTTCTCAAAGCTCTTATAGTTGTAGAAGCTGAAATAAATGAAAGCGCAGTGGGATAAAAGAAGGCATCCCAGGTAACAAAATGGAAAACCTAATCACAAAATATAATCTTGTTGTATGCTTCCTTTTAGGGACACACAAACCAGTTATGCTATACTGAACCCCCCCAAAAAACAAGTTTGTTTGTATACTACACTAAAATTATTTAAGCGGGGTTTAGGCATTGTTTTTAAGTTGTCTAACTCTTGTAATTGCACGACAAGTTAGACTAAATTTTTTCAACACAGGTTGCAAGGAACCCTTGAACTCCCTGGGCATCCCAGTAAATTTCAGGTCATTTGAAAATTGTACCAAATACAGAAGAATTTACAAAGCATCTGATCACAGACGCGCTATTAGAGAGGGTTGGAGTTCCACAGAATTTCATTAGGGTTCTATCATCAAAAAAAGAGGTTGGAAACCAGAGTTAGACCATCAGATAAGAAACAGGTACATCAAGTCAATCTAAAGGGTCCTCCAACTGTGCCCCTTTTATGTAAAACCTGCCGCTCAAATCAGCACAGGTAGTTGTAATAGCTAATCAAAAATACTTTAGTATCACCATAGCAAGGATGAGGAAGGGGGAGTAACCTAATCCCACAATCATGAAGCTAATAAATCAACGATGTATGCCATTGTTCTCACCTGTCTCTAATCAGGGCTGGCAGGTGAGCGGAGAGATCTTTCTCGTTGGCTGAAATGGCGGGGGACCAGGGCCGGAAAGCTGACAAGCGCTGGCGAGGATGGACGTATCCAGTATTCTGAGGTCAGGCAAAAAACAGAGACTACAGGTCAACACAAACACACACACACACAGCGCATTACAAAATCACAACACTGCTGCGTTAACCAGTTTACAAATGAGCTTTGTGTCTTTGTTCAGTTTTCATCATCAGAGCTACTTCCGAGCTGACGACTTCCTTGCCTGCTTTCAGTCAACCAGAAGAGTTTTTAAAAAGGATTTAAATAAGAAAGTTGCACATAAATGCTATTTTTTTATACTGAAATGCAATATCTACAGCTAAAGTACACGTTAGTAGTAAAGAGAGAGAAATTTTTGAAAACAGGGTTCCCCTCAGCCATTGAACAGCAACAAAGGGATTCATAAATAAAAGTTGGTGTGCAGGAATAGCAGAAGGCAACACTTTGTGGCGCTGAAGGAATGTATTTCCTAGTACGACTGAAGTTATTGCTCTTCGAAGCCCAGGGCTTCGGCAAAATGAAATTATACTTCATTTTTTTTTTTTTTTTTTTAGAGCCAGTAAACTTGTGATTCAACAAAACTGGTAAAAGGGGAGGCTTTTAACCCAGTTAAAAGTTTGAGCAAAACAAGCAATAACTCCCATCTACAATACACAAAAAGTTTGTCTTTACGAAATCTCTGCTGAGCACAGATCGTTCTCGCACGTTACTCGTATGAACCAACGGGAAAGTTGCAGTCTACTAACAGTGCTGACATACAATCCCTGATCTTTTTATATATAATGTGAGGGCAAGATGCAGCTGAGAACAAAATGTGTCAATTACATTTTGGCCAGTAACTCCTACGTCATTGTCACCTGTGCTGCACACCTGGGCCAGAGAAATTGAATACCGTCTGTGGTTCTTGGTTAATATCTGCAAGAACATTTTTATAAGCCGTCTCTGGTGTCTGTCCCTCAATCCCTGCTTAGATTGCCTTGTTGGCCCTAATTGCTTAGCAACTTTCGCTGCAGAGGATGAGCCAGATTAACTGTAAGCCCCATGCAGTTGTTGCCTGCCAATAAATAATATGAGGTTTGCAACAAACCATGCTGGGTTTATGGGACGGGGACTTTGGAGCTTCATGAGTCTCCAAGGCATTGGAGAACCGCTTACCTCATCCCTACATGTGCCAAAGCACTTCAACGGAGCAGAAACATTGAAAGACACTTTCCAGATCCAGGAGGACATGGTGAGAAGATACATTGGATTTTTGTTTCTATGAGACATACATGCATACATACATCTTTCCTTTCTCGTCCAGGAGACCATGTGTTGTGCTCTTAAGGGTATGCCAACAACAAGACATTCAATTACCTTGTTGGTATTGGACAAATTTCGTAACCAGCTGGACGACTTGTCTTTCTCAGCAGAGTTAGGGGAGTGGATAACGGAGTCATCAGTCTTGGGTTTTTTAGCAACAGGTTCAGAGGAAATCTAAAAGAAAGAAAATGCAATTTGTAATTAGAAATGCCCACTTTGTTCATCATACGTACTATTTATATCATCAACGTAGCAATGATTTTCAGGAAAGTACACTAAGCGCGAACAGTGCAGACTGTGTTTTTATTTATAATGGTTGTTATGCAGATGACTTCACTGCCACAGCTGCACTGGATTCTGGGTAAGATGCCAAATCCTGCTTAGACTTTTCCACAAGCGGTTTGACGCTTGGACTGTAAATCACCCTAAAGCATAGAAAGACCACTTGGCAAAAGTAGCTTTCCCTTCAACATAGAGGTAAAGGCCAGAGTGACTTATAAGCAGGTGCAGCAAGTTCTGTTTCTGTTTTTACCCCTTCCATATCATAGGAGTATGAAAAGCATTGCGCTCAAGAGTTCAAGGTAATGCACAGTAACATGTACGGTCACAGAGCTAAACTTACAAATAATGTGGGGGGGGGGGGGGGGGGAGAAGCACTATTAAATTGCACAATATTTTGAATACTTTGTGGATTTTTCACGAGGAGCACAATACGAGAAATTGCTGGGGGGCAAAGACAAACCAGCTGCCTATCAAGTCTGGGTTTTTTTTTTTTTTAACAAGTAGCATCAAAGCTGAAAAAACGACCAACAGTGATGGCTGACTCGACTCACTATTTACACATTGGTTCCAATGAATAAGTGCAAATTTAATTTTGCTGTGAGAGAAATCCTTGGAGGAATGTGCATTAAGAAACAGGTGGCCTACAAAAGTGGTACTGAACTCCAGTCTTCAAGACATCCCCCCCCCCCACCTCCCTTAACAGGTCAGGTTTTAACGATATCCCAGCTTCAGCACAGGTGGCTGAGTCAAAGACTGAGCAACTGATTGAGCCACCTGTGTTGAAGCTGGGATATCCTTAAAACCTGACCTGTTGGGGGGGTCTTGAGGACAGGAGTTGAGCACCACAAGGCTAAAGAACAGTTTTTTTTTCTTGTGTAGAGGAACATTCTCTCCAGCAAGAGAAGTGACAGATTCTCAGAGATAAACCTCAACCACAAATCTTGCTGTAGTCATGTTTTCATCTCTTGTAAGAAGGTTCCTTCCAACAAACACCAATGTGCCTATGAAAGTGCATGCTAGTATAAGCAGATGTGTTTTTCTTTCTTCTTCTTCGTAATGCAAGCCAAGCGCTGAATATCAAAAGGCGCTTTACACTAAATTAAAGCGGATATAAAATGGTGTGGGTCACAAATTTATTGGTCTCTGGCATCCCAGCCTTACAGCGCCAACTGTAATTACACATGCATTTTAGATAATAGCAACTCTGACACGCAAGCAAAGCCATGATTGAACCAATGACCTTGAGGTGGAAATCTCTGTATCCCACTGGCAGATATTCACTTTCCATGGAGACCTATTATTAAACTTGCATAACTTGACTTTTTGGTTTGGAAAAACAGTATTAAAATCAGCAAAACTAACCATTTCAATGAAATGCACTGGACCCCACGTCATTAAGAGGGTGTTGAGTAACACAAGAAAAATAACTCAGGAGACATATCTCCAACAGTTCTCCAACTCCTGTTATGGACTGTAGTTGACGCTCTGCCATAAAAGGCCTTCAGAAGAATGCTCAGGCCAAGGACCAACCAACCCTCTGTACTTCCCCACCCCTTATTTCTTCTGGCGTGTAACAGATATTTGAACTTAACTTATGATGCACATTTAGATGCAAACACGAGGTCACTACCTTAGCCTCTTTGTTGTCAGTAACTGCCACACATTGCTCATACTGAATGGGTAAAATACATGTTGTAAATCATTGTGGTTTAAACACAAACTTGCTTGCCAAGTAAGACCTGAGTAAACTGGGTGTGCATAGTCTAGCCCAGGCAGTAGCAGCAGGATGCAGATGATGAGGGGAGGGAGGGGGAGAAGCTAGTGTTACAAGGTAGCATATCTATTTGAATTTATCAACGCTCTGTTCATCATTGTGTGCAGGTGCAATGACTAACAGAAATGAAGGAATTTACCTTAAGTGGTTTACTGCAGTTGTATACTGAAATCCAGTTGTAACTTGAAAATCAAGTTCAGCATCTGGAAGATAACTAATGGTACAATATACCTATGCTTTGCACATTATTAACAAACCCTAAGGTATGCTACAAGCCTGAGAGTGGACCAACTGACAAAGCAGAATAAGTGCCAGTAGCAATTCATCTCAGAAGTTTGGTTTTTATGGCTTTGGTTAGGGGTGGATGGGGAACAAGTCTGTTTCATATAAAGTAATTTTGTTTCTATATTATTGCAGATGGTACATGCAAAGGAATCGGAGGTGGATTTGCTTTTACGTGGCCCATAGGGTGGGGTCTTCCTGTCTCGATACAGACTCATGTGAGCGGTGAAAACGCAGAGAAGTTCTCACCAACAGAAAAACCACAAGGCCAGGCGCCGGTCTAGCCTTTTTTTCTTTTTTATATATTTATTGTTATTTTAAAGAAAACCTTAATGTTGTATTTTTTATGGGGTTAAAGAAGTGGCAGACAACTAGAAAACTGCTTTTAAATGAGGAAAATGAAAAGGTTTTCTTTGCTAGATCTCACATAGCATTCTTCGGAATAAAAACTACATTTTGTAGGACATAAATCTAAGGAAGGAAAAGAGGGAGGGGGGCGGGGGAGAAAAAAGGACAACTCAAAATAGACTGCAGTACTTACACCTGAACTGTGACTTGTGTGACATTATCTCCCTTTTGCAATGTGCTACGGTTTACTCTGACCTGAAGGACATTGCAATGGGTTGCTGGCCCCTCTGGCAGGAAAGGAGTGGAGGGTGATTCAACTGAGTGATGATGTCCATGTGTCTCGCAGAAAAAGAGCAACTTCTTGCAATCAAAGAATCTGCCTCTCAGAAGGACACAACATAAGCATGCAGCTGCTTCAGGGAAGCAGTGTCTGGATACCATTGTGCTAGACAAAACAGACTTCGCCACTAAACTTTGAGAGGCAGCATGTGTAATCAGAGTCACTCAGTGTCTGAAGTGTGGATGAGATGGCAAGAGAAACAATGGCTTTTTTTAATCACCAAAATGCTCTTTCCTGGCCCAGAACCACCCCCTTCCCCTCCATCTCTGCCTCACATCCTTATAGAGATGAAGCAGGGTGAAATGAGTAATAAACCATTTAATAGTTCTTAACACTTAGTAGGATTTGAAAGATGAGCAACGTCGGATGCTAACTTTTTTTTTTTTTTAAATGAGAGCAGGATTTACACTGAATATAAATCGTAATACACATATTCTGTCAGTGCTTCTGAAAAGACTGCCGCGTGTCTCCAGACTGATTTTGCCCCTTTCACCCAGATGCTGCAACTTTAAAAATCATAGTAGCATTCTTTAATCATTTAGATATGATGATCTAATTCCCCTACTAGCATAACTTTAAATAGGTGCAAGATACTTCTCCCCCACCCCCCAAAAGAAAATCTCCCTCTCTTGATTTCAAAGCAAGTTTGACACTGTATGAGGAAGTGGCAGGCAACCAGCAACCTATAGGCCATATCCACACTTGTGATCCCTTGATTGTGTGTACACACACACACACACACACACACACATACACTAATATGAATACATGTGGTTACAACAATGTAAACACATATCTGCTATAAGGCTTTGAACCAGACACAAGCCATACACTGACACCCAGTCACAGGAACCAACCAAGCTGCCTGAACCTGGAACCATATATGCACCATCCGTGCTGTGACTCTCTCCCTGCTCATCACCACATTAAAAAGAAAAATGAATAATCCAAGTGTCCACAGCTGTTTCCAGAACCTCCAACAGAAATAATTAACAATAAAGAAAGAGAAGAGGTGGGGAGGGGGGGGGAGGGATGTAGAGCAGCTCTCTACAATCGCTACACTTTTTTTTTTTTTAATAGATAACGGAAGGAAATAACTGTCTGAGTAAGCGCAGGGAAATCTGGACAAACCGATCCTAGTTTTAGTTGAATCACCACCATTCATCTAGTTGCTGTCAGCGGGACCACCAACACACTGCAAAGGAATGCATTGCTTGCCCCTCCGCCAGCAAAAGGGGTCTATGTATGAAGACAAATGTGGAGCGATTCTGGGGTAGAAAACTAGATGCACCAAAGAAAAATACCCTATTCATTTCAATTAGATGTCCCTTTGATATATACAGTGCAGTTATTTTGCCCCAGAATTGCTCCAGTAATGCCTTGATATATATATACACTTGGGTGGCTAAACTGACAGGAATTTTACCTAATCCAATTGTACAATAGAAGCAGAAGCTGTCCAATCATATAAACCATGGCAGTACTCAAACATACCAGCCACTGATCGTCATTCCTCACATACACATCTCCTGTTAAAGTCAGGTATATTGCCTTTTACCTGGTATTCGTTGTAGTAAATCTAATTTGCCAGTTGTTCCAGGGGGGGTGGGGGGGGGGAGGGAGGAGAAGGGACCAAAAGTGATATTTCTCTGTCAGAGTGTAATCCAGGTCACAAGACCGGAGCAAACGGGGTGGTGCAGGGGAAGTGCGCTTTCCTTTGGTGACTTGTTTGGCAGTAGTTGTGTGGGAACTCTGTACTCTTTGTTGACAATGAAGGCGGTGTTTGGACATGTCTGTGTGTGTACAGGGACTTGAAATCAGGGAATGGAGGGAAGTGGATGAAAGAGTTCACCAATACAGCAGGGTAGCAGTCCAGCTTCTAAGAGGCCCAAGTATAACTAAGAGGCATCCTGGGAGTGCCTTGATAATTTTAACTTAGTCACTGCCTTGGATGCCTGCATAGCATTGCAGAGCAATACATTAGAGTCCTGTCAATAAAAGTGGTAGGAAGGGGTTAATGCAACAATGACACACATATGTTGATAGCAGTACTCAAGGGCAAACACAAAGCTTTAATCTTCTTTAAAAATACAGACCTCCAAAAAATAAACCCGGGATATTTCAATGCTGCTCGTGGTGCCCATATTCATGGGACTCTGAAACAATGGGAAAGACGCCAAACCGAGAAAGTGGGCTTGCTTTAAAATCTTTAGGGATTAGGAAGTAATATAATCATTACACTCTGCAGAAAGACAAATATGGCGCTCACAAATGAACTGCTGAGGTTTTTTTTTGTTTTTTTTTTTTTTTTATCTGGATACAATGCTAATGGACATTAAAATGTATTGATTTGGGATCAAGAGAAGCCTGTTCAACGTGCATTAGAATCCTGTGCTTTCCCGAAAGCATTAACATATTACACACTAAACAACATGATTTGTGTGTTAACCCTTCTGCTCTGTCATCTTGGTTTACACAGTATGTCCTGCAGAAAATGGATGGTAGAAAATAAAGTGTCCCCAAAAGCATTGGCTTAGGCAGATTGTTATTTATTTTTCTCATATATAGTTTGACCATCTCTCCTTTATGAGGAGATTCAGTCAGTCTCCCCTTCTTCCTTTTTGCCAGGCGTTGGCTTTGCTTGTAACCTCTGTCTCATGTATGCCATGTTACAAATTCTAAGGTCTGTACAGCAGTGGTAGGCAACATGATGTACCTCAAGGGCCACATTTGCTCTTAAGCGCTCCAAAGAGCTGCACATCATACACATTTTTCCCACAAGGGTGAAGAAATTAAAATAGTAGTTGGCCAGACATATCGCAAGACGAAATTACCATCATTGGACAATGATGGACAAATATGGTACTCAACTGGATTCCAAGATATTAAAAGACCAAGAAAACAACCAAAAATAAGATGGAAGGATGAAAACAGTAACGTGGAGGAGAGGTTTGCAACCTGCAGTACCTAGAAGATCATTGGGGAGACCTTAATTCCACAGTGGATCGACAAGGGCTGAAGAGATAAAATATTACTAAAAGTTTACTAATATGGTCAACGTTTAGGCTCTCCAAGAAGCCTTTAGGGACGTTGGGTAGCTGTCGGTAGGAGCTTCTCTCCACCCCATGCAGTCAGCTTCTTAATGCCTGTACACTGATGAATACTGACCCTTTCCTCTCCTTACACTTGGCACTAAATTATTAGCACTATTATCAGTTACCTGCGGGAGTGGGGAGTAGTTATGATCCACACCAGCAATGCCTCCACTCACCCTGGACTGGGGTGACCTGGAGAGCGGGCCACTGGCTGGGAGCCGCAGGTAATGCTCCAGAGGGCCATATGTGGCCCCCTGTTGCCCAACAATGCTGTAGAGGTTCATTGAAGAGCGATGCTGGTCTTCAGCCAAAGCTTCTTCAGTCTTGCAACCAGAAGGATTAGAAGAAGTCAAGGCAAATGCCAGAGACATCATAAGCAACTCATTTTCTCTGACACCAATGCAGGAGGAGGAGGAACTGGGAGGTCCAATCAACAATTTGCAAATACCATAAACAAAAACACGGGAAACAAATAATGGTTTTTCCAACATGTGACATTTATACACATCTATATACACATCTATATACATATACATACACACACACACACACACATCTATATATATCTATATATAAAATAAATTACAACATTATATATATAGATATATATAGATATATATCTATATATATAATGTTGTAATTTATTTTGTTGGAGTTGAAGGAAAAGAATGTCATAGCCCCAGAGCCAGAAAATATTTATAAGGAACAAAGGCGGCAAATAGTAAAGGAAAAAAGAGAGAGAGAATAGGAGCGTGCCAGCTACCATGTTGTACTAGTCTTCTCAGATGCCACATGGTTACAGCATAACACAAATATGATGAGGCTACAAGGATGTACATACAAAACAGTAGTGAGGCTCAGACTATACTGTTCAGGAATTGTGGTTGCTTATCCAGGTCTATTAAAACCTGTTGCCTTAAAATTCATCTCCATTCAGTTATTTTCAAATAATTGAACACTGACTAAAGCATGGCAAGTGTTCCCATAACAGTAACAATACATATTTAAAATTCACAGTCAAAATGCTTTTAATCTGAAACACAGTTATACCAGTTAACTTGTGTTTTAAGTAAGATAGGCTACAAAAGAAGTTTGGTGGTTTGTTAGTGGTTATTATGTATGCCCACTTGGTACATATAAAGCAGTCGATTCTTGCAAAAACACCATAGGACAAGAATGGTTACTAATGGGGTAAGTGATGAGTTGAGTAGTAAATAATTTTATAAAAAAAAATATGTATAGATATATTTATGAATTTAAAAAAATAAAAATTAAAAAAATAAAAGGTTTGACCCCTTTTCCTTTAAAAAAAAAAAAAAAAAGTAGATGCAATCTAAGGACTAGACAAAATGGTGCAGGAAAAGCTCAAAGAACGTAATCACTTCAAGTAATAGTCATTGCTTTAGATACCTCCTCATTGCTGAGGACAAAGCCAGTCAACCAATTACAGTATTACACTTCCAAAGCTTCTTTGGCTGTCTTCAGGAACATCACGTGTTCACTGTACAAGATGCTGCACCCAGGGGGGAGTCAGAAAAAGCCTTTCTGCTAGTCTCTATGCAATTATTTTGTGCAGTGTGGAAGGATTTGTTTTGGCTCTGTGCTTAGAGGGACTGGGCTTGTCTTAACAGGGTTGGTGAAAGCCTTTAGGTGCACATTGCATGTGCTTAGACACACTGTGTAGCTTCATTTAAAAAAAAAAAAAAAAAGCATGCTGAGGCTCGTGGGAGATTTAAATGGCAGCCTCGCGGGCGCCTAGACGGACCATGGACAGAAATAGACTAGTTATGTAACCCCTTTCCTGATGGGAAGGCATCACCCACACGCGGCCATAGAAATGCATGGATATGTGATATCCTATTTATTCTAAATCCCACGTAACTCAAGAGCCATAATTGCATTTCTTTTTTGTTTCCACATCACAGGTTATTCCAGTGCAAAGAGGGTCTTTTATGTAGTAAACTGGATTTGCATATACAAAAAAGAAAGGGAAGGGCAATTGCCAGATTTCAGGACGATGCTGTACATTATGTCTGCTGTTACATCTCCTACCAAACTCTCCATTTACACTAGGGTTTTTTTTTTTTTTGGTCAAAATAAAATGCCACCCTTTCCTGCATACAATTAGCTTTATCTGCTTTGTAGGGGGAAAAAATGTAGTAGGTCCTGTGTACACAAGCATATAACACGATCTGGGAAAAGCATTGCAGAGTAAAACAAACTCTTTCAAAGTACAGTATGAAATGCTCAGGTGATACCTTTACTCATGACAATTAAAATAATCCACTAACAGATTAAGCTAAAAATACAAATTTCAGATCCTACTGAATATACATCTCATGCCTTTTAACAGGCTAGGAATAGTCAGATGAAGTTTGATGTTGCTAACATCTTTACTGCTGTTGCCATTTGCAATCCATTGCACAGCAGAACTGCAGCAGCAAAAAGGGCTAAGGCATTAACTTAACTATTCAGAAATGTATAGGAATGAGTCTTTGCCATCAGCCCAAAATGGTTTCACCCCCATATAACACTTCTCAATCGGTTTGTTTGCAAGTCCAGTGCAGTTTTTATTGCTGCAATTATGCTTAGGAATGTCATTTCCAGGTTCAAGGGGAGGCATGTTTGCCAAGCAGATTTCCACGTGATGAAAGGATTTGCCTAGGTCAAAGTAGCGATCAAAACCCAGACAGATCGTTCAGTCCTTGCAGGTCAGGCTGCCGTATTAAGCCTCCCTTTTCAAGATCAATTACATTTAATGTCTGCTTCCAGGCCAGCGGAAGGGGTCTGATGAAGCTGGGGGCATTTGTAAACACTTACAGCATACTGTACATGTCTGCCGAGTAATGCACTGAGTGTCCCTTCTAGAATATGGTGCTCAACTCCTGTCCTCAAGACCTCCCAACAGGTCAGGTTTTAAGGATATTCCAGCTTCAGCACAGGTGACAATCAGTGGCTCAGTTGTATGTATGCATGTTTATTTATATAGCGCTATTATGTACATAGCGCTTCACAGCAGTAGAAGACTGAGCCACCTGTGCTGAAGCTGGAATATCCTTAAAACCTGACCTGTTGGGAGGTCTTGAGGACGTGAGCTGAGCACCCCTGTTCTGGAATACTGGAACAGTTGTAGGCTTTGCTAGTGATATCCCAACTATTCTTCTCCAATGTTTTTTGAAATTACTGTAGTGTACAGTATAGCAAATAAAGGATCAATATGCGTTTTTCACTACTATGCACAGCTGTGCTGCGTTCATATTTTCAGAACAAACTGCAATCCTATGACCTGTATTGTACACAGACTGGTGGAAAATCTTCCCTTTTACACTTCTACATTACAAACTATTACAAACAGGGGTAATGTCGCTTGTATGCATGGTATTTCTTTCCCCCCTCCCTCCTTAAAGTTTTAATGACTAGTGCTGTCAATCTCCAGTTAATCAACAGGGGGGGGGGGATTTCTTGTCTGCTAAAACCTAATATTTTGTCCACTAGAAGGAAGGTATCTGCTATCCCTCTACCAGGCTTTAAATAACCATTTCGTTTTGCAGCATTTGTTTACAGCCATGAGCTGCATCCCAAGATCATAATATAATCACAATATCCAGTCTCTATAGCCTGTTTTTCTGGTGATGATCACAGAAAGTGTAAAAGGTAAAAGTGATACAATTATCTGCACCTGAAAATACCACCTCCTACAGAAATCTCTCTCTTTTTTAACCAATCCAATAATGCTTATCTACTGATGTGGTTTTGAGTTTCACGGGTGATAAGTTCTGCGGGGCAGAGCGATTTACACTTGACACCCGTCTGGAGTTTGTTTTCTCAACACCGACAAATATAAATCGTATACAAAACAAACACATGAAAGGTGCCACAAGTCCCACGGTGGAGTGAAAAAGTAAAAATGTAAATACGAAGTAAAATGTGTAGTGCTAAAAGTCCAGATAAACACTGGAAGTATTAACTGGACATGCCACATAAAATATAGATCAGCCCACAGAGCCACACAAAAAAACCTAAAAGTTTGATCCGGTGATCGCGCCCGTGCGGAGCCCTTTCCCCTGGATATCGTATTTGTGGGATTCCTGATTCCGTGGTGATGACTATATTCTCTCCAAAGCATTTTACCTGTGCACTTATGCGAGTGTCTATTTTAACACTTCAGATGTATTAAAATGACCTGTTCAAACGATATTACACCATGGAGCATACTCTTTTATTCTTTTCTCTAATATAATGGTATATTTAGCATATTTAACCTTTTAACCTTTTTTTTGGTTAAGGAACCCTACAATTATGTTATGAAATTCTGCAGAGTCCTCTCTAATAGCATCTGAGATCAGATGCATTGTAAATTCTTCTTTATTTGATACAATTTTCAAATGACCTGTAAACTGTAGTGAACCCTGGGGTTCCTAGCACTCATTAAAAAATAAATAAAGGGCCACAACTAGCCTATATACGATTTAACTAAACAGCAATAGTAATTATATTAATACCACATTAATCTACCATTCTTATTCCATATCTCCTTTCTTTATAGAACATTTTTAGAATGAAAAAAAATCTCAGAACAAGTGGCCAAAGCACCTAAAATACTTGGGTGTATACTTTACGTAAGATTAACGTTCTTGGTTTAGGTATAACTACCCAGATTTGTCTTCCCAGGTCAAAAAGTACTTGCCGTTATGGACTAAATTCCATGTATATCAGCTGGGTAGGATCAATTCAATTAAATTTAATATCTTGCCAAGGTTCCAGTACGTCTTTCAAACTCTCCAAATTTCAGTTCCACTCAATTATATCAAAGACATGCAGAACCAAATAATCCAATTTATTTGGTCAATAAACGACCGAGAGTAGCCAGATCAGTTATGCTTGCTCCAAAGTAGGTAGAAGAGCTAGGAGTCCCTGATATTGAGATTATTTGGCGGTTCATCCAAGACAAATTGTGTACTATCACCTAATACCACAAAAAGGTGTGCTGGGTAGATATAGAAGCCTCCAAGTGTAAACCTGCCGCCCTACCTGCTTTAATATGGACAGATAAGGACAAAAAAAATCCAGCATGCTTGGAAGTTACCAAATTCACACTAAACATATGGAGTAAAGAGGAAAATTAGATTTGGTCACTTCCCCCTCAAGTTAACTCCTATATTTGACAACCCAAGCTGTATCCGGGATACAATACAAAAGTGTATGCAGAGTGGAAAGCTAAACATATTCTAGATATGGGTAATCTACTAATCAATGGAAAGTTAATGAGATGAGGGGATATGCATAAACTACTACTTGCAGACTTCTGAGATATTTAGAGGTCTACAAATACCTTATCCAACATACAGCCCCTAACTTGGGAGTTCCCGAACTGCACTATATTCAAGGGGTTATGTAGGACAAGAGGATACCAGAGCTGCCTAATTACCATCTTATATAAAAGAGCTAGGCACTTCAGGGAAACATTTCGATCATCCATATATTGAGAAATGGGAGTCTGACCTACAGATAGAGGTATCAAAAGAGGACAGGGAAGATATCTGGGACCAGGCCTCAAAAACATCAATACGTACCACAACCACAGAAAATATCTAGAAGATCCTGTACCAGGTGGTACTTGACTCTTAAGTGTTCCCAGGTACCTCCGGGCTATGTTGGATGAAGTGTAGTGAAATGGGGGATATGGTGTATATCTGGTGGTCCTGCCCAATGATGCATCGGTTCTGGATTATGATCAAAAATATAAAAGGTGATATATTGGAAATCTCGATCCACTATTGACCCAATCTCTATGCTACTAGCTAAACCTATTGAAAATATAAACCCGACGAGCCATAAACTAATCTCCCATACATTAACCAGCTAGTTGCTGTATACCTGCAGCCTGGAAAGACTAGTTGCACTCCCCCATCAAGACAAAAAAAGTCATGAGTAAAGTTGATGAGGTGATACAGATGGAGAAACTTACATCATTTCTAATGCACACAGGGAGAACATTTTACAAAATGTGGGATCCATAGATATTTTAGACTGGGTAGCCAAAAGCTGAGGGCCCCAATGCTTTCCACCCAAGTACCTGATCTCATTTTATCTAAGTGAACCCAAAATGGGGGGAGGTTCAACCTAGTTTATACCTCTATCCCCATAAAAGAGAGAAAGTATCCGCCTAGATGACCGACCACAGTGATTGTACTGATTGGACTAATGGTATAACTCGGTTCTGGAACAATGTTAAAAATTTAAAACTGAAAATAGCTAAATGATTGTTAAATGACAGTCGCCCACCTCCCAACCCCACTTCCTGTATTTGTTGCCCCTTTTTTCTTAGAATTTCTGTATCCTAGAACATCTTCAGTAATCTATTTGGAGCCAAATAATAAATACTACATGAACTTCTCTTCTCAGTAGACCTTTCACCTGGAATGTGTTTATCAGCAAAGGGGTTGTAGTACAAGAGCTAATCATTTCTGCAAGTGCAAACTCCTAGGGAAATATGCAGGGTATGTTTACATATCACCATGAACTTAGAGCAAAAAATACTCGACAGCAAAACCCAACATACACAATCACGGGGACAGAAATCACAATTTCGCTTACAACTTTGAGAAAAATAGGTTGGGGACCCAGTTTTTTATTTGAATACCCATGTATAAAGGGAGCCAACTAAAATGTAAAACCAGACAAAAGTTGTTCTACTGTTTCATTTGATCAACTTCCATAAGTGTGACATTTTTTTTAAGTCTTATTCCCCATCAGTGCACTATTGATCAAATGAAATTACCGTATAACTTAATTTACTTGTCAGACAAAAATAAAATTTGACAGGTTGAGTTGGGACACTACTGCTCTATACAGAACTTGTCTAAATTGTGAACATATTAATCATGTATTGTTATTACTCTTACAATCAAAACCCATATGTGAATGTAATATTCACGTGAAGAAACCTTAAAAGCATCCAAAATCCATACGTAAACCTTCACTGCTAACCGCAAGCATTGACAATGATGAGACAAAACCAGTTGGATTTTGTAGACTTGCACCAACCAGATGACTCCAAGTCAGCTAGGCTGGTTTATTTGTACTGTACAGAACAGTTAATAAGGGCTGATTGTAATCGACCGGCATTAAGCATCTTGCCCAACCTGTGATCTCAACAAAATCTGTTCCGGTTGGTTATGAGGTACTTTTCTCAATAACCCATAGTGTCTCCTAGACTAGAGAGGCCCCATTCATCGTGATGTAACTGGGGATTCCTCTGCCCCCCTTTTTGGTAAGAATTGAGTAAATGTGCTTCCTGAGGAGAAATAGGGCAGCCGTAAAATCTTTCACATCAATGCTGTTCTGCTAATGTAATGCTGAGGTTGTAGCTTTTCCCTGTCCTTTCTTTCCACTTTGCCTTATGTCAAATCAAATTACATGATCAATTTTTCTGTCTAGCCACCTTTTCCATACGCTTATGCCTTGCGGGTGGTGGTGGAGGGAGGGAGCTGGGTGTCTGGCCTATTGCCAGAGATTCATCAATAGGCAGGCTCCACGTGTAGTGGAACCGCTTGGTGACAATGTGTCCTTTTTCACTTTCTTGCTGGCTGCCTTTCAAGCCTCACACCTGCTTGGTAACAGAGGCGGTCACTCAAAATTTAGCAAGGGGTGTGAAATAAAATTAGCCAGAGAGTAACAGAGTGAGCTAAGAACTCCAGCAGTCAAGAGCCAAGTAAAATGATGCGAGTCAGAGGCTGTGTCCCCTGCAGAGATGAGAACCGCTGTGCTCTAATTGGGGAATTGTACTTCTCAATGTGGCACAATCTGTAGTTGTATGTGGTTTGCTTTTGGGCAGGGAAATAGCCACTAAATGCAATTAGAGGTGGGCTACTAAAGGCAATGCTAAAGGCTGCATCTTTACTTTGTAAAAGAAAAATATAGAGAGGTGCAAAACAGCATGAATATAATAAATGCCTTTATATTTGAAAAGTTGGCAATATCAATACATATAATAGAACAATGAGTGATGAATACAAATTTAAAAAAAATGTGTGAATAAAAACAGACTTTTCCTTATTGATGTTACTGCTGCAAGTATGCCAATGAGAGACGTAGATGAGTCTCCGATCAGGAGTGGCGGGGTGCTGGTTTGCCAATCTATACCGCAGCTGCTGAGCTTGGCCCGGGATGGTGGTCTCCTGGGTGGATACCTCAGTGGACATCTGTCCTGGTGTGTGCTGCTTGTAACCGCTGCGGCTGGCTGGTGCCTGCTCCTTTCTCCATGTACCCGGAAGTGACGTCAGACACGATCTGACTCGGTGTGTGGATCAGTCTTTTCTCAAGGCTTGCAGGTATTCTCAGAGTGAAGCAGGAATAAATCCCACGAGTGAGCTGGCAAAGCTCCAAAGCAATATTTGCAAACATGTTCATTGAGTGGTGACCCTCTGTGGGCTCTTCCTCCAACGCGTTTAGTTACAAAATGCTGCAACTCTAACCTACGCATAAACCATCCTGTTTGCATTTGTCTGTGTTAAATTAATTCCATACCAAACGCACAAAACACAAATCTAGTACGTACTCAATGTAAAATATTTTAAACATATTTATGCTTAGAGTTAAATCTACTATAAAATCAAGAGACACATTGTTATGTACATTGAAAAACAAGTGAAACACTTAAAGGGCTTGGTGCCTTTTGCACTTTGGAGCCAGACAACACAACACTATCCAGTTCTTATTTTGCATCAAAATATTATTGTACAGTAAATGTATTGCATTAAATATACCTGAATAACATTGTGCCTTTAAAAAAAAAAATAAACAACAACTTATGTCCCTAAGGCGATAGAAAACAGGTAGAGAGAAGCCATGGCATAGAAAAGGAACAAAGCACCATGGAGACAGAGAAGGTTGAGTATAAGTCAAGTGCCTTTTAGGGGTGCTCTGGTGAGTGTGCAAGGGTTGAGAGAAGGTTCTGGCCCATAAGGGTCAACCCAACCCTGTCTCTGGGCTGGAGTTCAATCTGAGGTAAGTGGCTAGACAAGGGCCAATAAAACAGCAGCGCTTTACAATATTAATAAATAAAATTAAAAAAGGGAGGACACCAATTCTTAACTCTTTGTTCAAGTTGATGACCAAACAAAATAAAAGTGTTGTAGTAACCCATCCATTACAAAAGGAAGAGTGCAGAATTGGTGCCCAACTGTTCATTCACATGGCACATTCTCAGCCTGTTTCAGGAGGTACAGTGCAACAGTGTGAGAAACCGTTTACAGCAGAGACTGCGACTATTCTAACACAAACCAGTGGCAATTGCCAAAAAGACCCAGGTACACCCAGGTACTTTCTGGATACATGCCTTAAACTTGCCTTAAACTAGCCCCAGCATTTCTGCATTGATTAATGGCCCATCAGATAAACAGCGGGGGTTCCTGGCAGTCCCATTCAAACTGAATGGGACTGCCAGGGACCCCTGTTGTGTTAATCCTATGGGTCATTGGTCAATGCAGAAATGCCTTAAACTTGCCTTAAACTAGCCAAGCACATATCCAGCACATACCAAGAATGTAACCGGGCTAGTTTAAGGCAAGCTTTAGAATAGTCGTGGTCTCGTCTGTATGTTCAAAGGATTCTGGATATGAGCATGTGAAGAGCAACCAAAATACTTTCAGAGGGTCTTCCCCAGTATATTGGATCACAGAGTGAATAGGGCTTTGATCTGGAGATGCCAAAAGCAATGAAACTTCTACCAATGGTTAACTATTTTTAAAAGCCCTTGTGCCTTCTAGAAATCCCTATTAGATTTACAATGAAAGGAGAGCAGACATGTAACATACGTCTAGCATTTCTAATATTTAACGATTTCTTTAATAGCTATTAACATTTTGGCCCAAAACCTCTAACTCCAAAACATCAATAAATTATAACAAATTTAATTTATACATTTAGTTTTGTTATATGGGCTATACTACCTGGTATTTCTTAGAAAATGTCACAAAGGCGACAATTAAAGGGCCTTTATTGGTGGTATTGACTCACTAAGCTGGGAAGCAGTGTGAGGGGAAGAATAGACAGAAAAATGTGATATGTTACAGCCAAAACGTAGACACTTTTCGAATTCAAATCATCCACAAAATTATATCAATGAACGTTCAGCTTAAATGTTTGACTACTTACAAGAGAATTACAACCCATTTAAAAAATGCCCCTTAAATTACTCGGTCTAATAGAACAAAGTTGCTTGTCACATTTGGAAAACAGCTCCAAAAAAAAAAATGAAGAAGAAATGAAAGCGACTTGATATTTTTTTTTTTTAATTAATTATATGTTTTTATAAACCACAAGAAATGAGATTCTTTATCTCCAAGCAACCCCTGCAGAAATGATGGCCCTTCCCTAAAGCTTCTGAGGCTGTTTCACATCAGACATTCCAGCTACATTACTTGCCAAAGTTGTGGGGTGTATAAGTTAATGGATTTTTGGCTCCTTGCCCTTCCTCACAAAGGATCAATATGCGACAAGCAAACTTTTCCATTCAGGATTAAAGGAAATGTTGCCCAAGATGAGAAAGGCAGAATGAAACACAGGATGTTGTGGTCACAGCACTTGGAATCTTTATATACTAGGAATCCAAGTTAATTAAAAAAGAATGTTTTAATACGAACATCAAGGAAGTGTGGCTCTTGTTTATAGCTGCTCGGCATAAAAATGCCTTCTCTGGTATATAAAAAAAAAACACAGACCTTCAGTATGTATGTATGTATGTATGTATGTATGTATGAATGTTTGAATGATAGGACAGGGGCACTCAAGTATTCTTTATGACCCAGTGTAGCTTGTGTACTTGTTTCAGAATGTCAGATCGAAGCTTTGCAGCCAGTGTCATGCTTGGAGAATGTCCTGCTGTGGGAAAGATGTTTGTGAGCCCGTCAATGAACGCAAGACGGACATGTGCAGGTGAGTTTTAGATGAATGAACAAGATGTCTAAGAATCCCAATTACGAGTCTCTCAAAACTCCAAAGCATTTGCATCCAACGGGTTAATGCACTTCCCTCCCACACACAAAGCATTAGATGCTTTTCTTTTTTTGTAGGATCACTGTGACTCATTACACACTACAAAGAAAATGTCGGTAGGATAACAAAGCAATTACTAGTTTATAACCGACTGCCTCACTACCTTGTTACAGGCAAAATCAATGCACTCTGTCCCCGAGTTACACTACATTTTCTGAACATATGGACAGAACTGACATCATTAACATTCCAGCCCTGGTTTGAAGGGTTTACGAAGGATTTATTCCTGCTGGATAGTTTTTCTACATATCCTCTCCAAACTGTTTTAAATTATTCAGCACTGCACACTGGATTTAGAGAGAAAAGGATACTTTGGATGCTTTATGTTTTACACATCTATGTGTTTGGCGTCAGCAGTCTGAGCAGCAGCTTTCCGTCTTGCTTATCGTCCTGTCTCTTTCCCCTTCTTGCTTCCGCTCGAAAAGATTGCAGGGCGACTTAATGTAGCGGTGCCTTGCACTCTCACAGGCAATAGCTGTTAGTTTACATTTACAGATATGCTACCATTCTGCTTAGTTCCTTGTTCTATAATCTTACCACATTATAACCGCTTCATTTAATGTTCAGATATTAAATGGGATTGCACTATGCGAAATACAAAAGCATATCAGGGTAAATTAAACTTTCTTGCCAAAGAAACTCACATAATAGAACCTTTTGTGGGGTCTCAAAAAAAAAACTACACACTTTAAATTATATTTAGAACTACAGTACAGGCATACCCCGCATTAACGTACGCAATGGGACCAGAGCATGTATGTAAAGTGAAAATGTACTTAAAGTGAAGCACTACCTTTTCCCCACTTATCGATGCATGTACTGCACTGCAATCGTCATATACGTGCATAACTGATGTAAATAACACATGTGTAACAGGCTCTATAGTCTCCCCGCTTGCTCACAGCTTTGGTACAGGTAGGGAGACAGTATTGCTGTTCAGGACGTGCTGACAGGCGCATGCGTGAGCTGCCGTTTGCCTATTGAGCGAGATGTACTTACTCGCGAGTGTACTTAAAGTGAGTGTACTTAAACCGGGGTATGCCTGTATTTAACTACAACTACAGGAACCAGACAAAATACATTTTTATTATATTCCCATAAACCTCTTTGGTGGAAAGACTACACTTTTTGGGACATTTCTGCTATTTACAGTCTTTCTTGGTTACAAAGGGACTTACTATTGCAAAATTTTGGGGGTGATACACTTACTAGGCAATACAAAAGGCATTATTTAATTAAGTGGCACAATAAGCTTTAAGGAATAGCTTTCATTCCCACAGCAGGTTATAGATTTATGTAATATGCAAGAACAGCTGCTTAGAGGTCTTCCCACCAAGTGTCACCAATGTTGAAAAAGCACACAACTATGTACTAAAAAAAGCTTTGGCCAAGGTAGAAACATTACTACATATGTGTTCACGTAGGAGGAGAAACAAACAAAAAAAAAAAATAAATAAAAAGGGAGGGGGACGGGGAATCATCAAAAATAAAAAAAATCTACCAACTAAAAAATATATATACAGTATATATCATGACTGGGTTTCGCCTGTTCTGTCATCAATAGATCGACACTCCGAAAGCATTTATCCCACACCACATTCATTCTTCTTACTCCCTGCCATTGCTATATTAATTTTTTTCATCGACATTCCTTGCCCAGATGTTTATTTTCTCGCTTGTAACAAAAACTTAGTGGAATGGGCAGCATTGTTTTTTTTTTTTTTTTGGTTCATTGCAGCTATATACTGTATTTACATATTTATTTATTTTATATGCTTTTGTTTTTTTTTTTGCATTTTCCTTTGAATGAAATCCACAAGACCATTCACAGTATTACCTCACTATCTAATCAACTGTTGATATCTAACAAAGCTATTCACAGAAACGTCCGGTAACCTATGGTGATCTTGAAATGGGAAGATATTTCTGCTTTTTTGGTGCAGGTCAAAGCATAAAAGTGCACATTTTGATTTAAGTGAATATTGAATTCATTCTCGGCAAGTATGTTAAAGGGACCTTTCAACGGTGCAGGGGTTATAGTTATAGGAGTTTTTTTTTCTGCTGGCTTGTCAAGTTTCCACACAAAATAAAGCAGATTTTATTTGTTCAACTCTAGCTTCATCTCTTTCTCCACAACAAAAGCTTCATGGTTCAGTGAGGGCTGATGAATTATACATTTCAAGTCAATTATAGGGAAATATTCTGAGGGAGAACAAGAAATTAAAGGAATAAGAAGGAACCCACGGCACTTCTCTGGAGCGGTGTGTGAAAGAAGAGATGAGCTACTGTTCAGGGTTTTTGGGAGGGCAGCCATAAAATATGGAAGGACGGAGTTGAAAGGAAAAAGGTAGTGCGGATTACTGCATCAAAATGCCTCACAAACAACTTCTGGATGCACAAACAGGAGTCCCATAATCTCAGTTCATTGCTGAATTCATTTACAGCTATAACACTCAGCTTTTCAAATATGACTTGCGCACACACCAAGACTATGAATGATTAAAAGCAGTCAAGATACCACACATCCCAGACATATTTTGGGACATTGTTTAACTAAAGCGATAGAAAAAAAGCTAGTATCATGAAACTATATTGATGCTTTTGTTGAATTGCTATTGGGGTTGAGAGATTATCTAAATACAAGAATACAACCCCTTCAATAAGAACGTAGAATACCATGTCTTGTGTTTCATGAAACTTGATTACATTATAAAAGCCACTATGTCAGTAATATAATCAAAGGACATTTTACCATGTTCACAAAACCAGTGCACAGATAAGCCACTGTACAGACAGGTATTATCCATTTACATAACTCATGCACATGCAAGAGGAGGTTGGATAGTCATGGAAGCAAAAGGGAACAAGACAACTGGTTCTGATGGTTTAAAACATGTCAAAAGTGGTCTTTAAAAAAAAAAAATAAAGGATTACGAAGTACCATTCGTAACTCTGGATATACTGAACAGGAAGAATCCTCGGCAGTTTCCCTTTATATTAAAATATAAACAGCCCGTGTCTTCCGTCTTACTGGAAAAATGAGCACACTAGTTTGAACGTCAAATCCAGCATTTTATTCTACAATAAAATGTGGGCAACCTTTCCCATTAAAAAAAAAAAAAAAAGTGTTTTCAATCAGCTGTAAGGAACCACTAACCTTAACTGACAAAATGCGTTACCAAATACATTTCATACACTGAACTGGTCCCTGGCTGATGAGGTTAATACTTTCCAGTGGAGGAACAAAACTGAACTCAATCCATCAAAATACATGCAGTTGATCTTTTCATAAATGGAGAAAATAATAGCTTTCCAAGTGACTACCAGAAAGGCACAGTATTTTCACTTCATTACCTTGCTTAAGGACTCGCAAGGAAATGTAATGCTCACAATCAGGTTTGTCAGGAGGTGGTTAGCTCTGACTCTGCTTTCATGTGACACTTCCCTAATGGGCACTGAAGGAAAACTCCGCTGCCCTCCATAGGCTTTCCCTGAAGATTTTACACTTCAGAGGACTGCCTCTGTTCTTCATCTTATGTGTCCTCCCCCCACTTCTTTCCCACCACCTACTTCTAATGTAGAGTCTCAACTACAAAGGAAGAAAAGCCGAGAACACGTTGAACCTCCAAATATACCTCCAAATGTATATTAGACCATAAATGCAGGGGGGAAAAAACCAAGCATGACAATTGTAAATTAAATGGAGGTTTGCCCCTTTGCAATGAACTGCTTGCCCCTTGTTTTTTCGGGGTAAAGAAGTCACCGATTCAACACAATTTATTGTCCACTAGGAAAGAAAACGGGGGGGAAAAAAAAGTAGACGCTTAATCCTTTCAGTACTTCAAACATGACTCCCGTCATCTCTTATTACACGTATATGGTTGAATTTTGTTTTGACACCTTTGAAGGTAGATTATCCTATTAAGTAAAGACAACCCCAAAAGCTCCCTACTGCCACAGCAGAAACAGGACATCAGGAATGTGCATTAAAGATCCCATAAAATTATACCACAAATAGTGATTTGAGGAATAAAACAGAAAACTACACTGAATCGGGAAATGGTTCATCAAATTGGAACTTAACCGAACGAAAAGCTATAATCTTAGTGTGACACACTAACAGTTACGTGTCTAACAACCCTTCCGTGTTCTTTTTGTTGTTGTTACTTTTAACATTAAATTAATAGTCGAAATGCGTCATGGGACTGGTTTCTTGCTTAGAAATGTGTTGCAGTCTCCCCGAGCATGAAAAGGGTTAAGCTGCTACTTAAAACTAAGTCTTTTAAGTCAGTGGTTTAGAGTGAACCTCCATGCTAAAGATTTCCCTTTAAAGCTTTCAGTGGCAATACAATAAAAACTAGAAGTTGATCCTTCCCCTCAAAGTTTTTGAAGGAGACTGAAGAGAAAAGCTTAACTGGACAGTTGGTCGACCTGTCTGTTCAATTTTCCACCCTATGTCTGAAGTGCTACAAAGAGGAGCTGAGCTGGCTGGCTATTCCTAGGGAGGAGAGGAGAAAAGTGGTTGCAGGGATTGAGAAGAACAGGTGAGTACAACAGAAAACAAAAAGGGGAGATGTGCACTAGAGCAGGGGGGCGCAAACTTTTTTCCCTGCGCCCCCCTGCCGGCTGTCCCCTCACTCCCGCGCCCCCCCCAACCCCAACTTACCCTCGCACCGGCGTAATGACGTCACATTGCCATAGCAACGTGACGTCACATGACCTCGCAGCGTCATTTTGACGCCGCGTTGCCATGGCGACGCCGGGAGGAAGCCGCCGGAGCCACGGGTAAGTATGGTTTACAGAGGCCCTGCAGCTCCCCCGGCACTTAATTTAAGTGCCTTCAGGAAGCGCGCGGGGCCTCTGTAAACCCCGCGCCCCCCGTCGGCAGTCTCGCGCCCCCCCTGGGGGTCGCGCCCCACAGATTGCGCACCGCTGCACTAGAGCATGAGAAAAAATCCCCATAAAAGCCATCTGAATTTTCAGTTCCCCATAATTCCGTCTCCCGCTTTTCCTCTTATTTCTTCCCCTCCTCGGCCGTGACTGTAGAATGCTGATCTGTGCGTCTTTTGAAACATTAACATTTAACAGAGATTTTGTGTCTGCTGAATTCCAAGAAATAAAAATAAACTCTAGTCTCGCGCTGGCTGCCAGACAGAGGCCTCTGTTTACTGAGGGGGATGTTTGTTCTCTCTCCAGTGACGGCCCACTCCTGGATCACCCATCCACCTTGGTACATGATGTAGCAAGCCTGATTTCACAGGGCTTGGTGCAAATCGAATATTATTCCTGAAAAAAAAAAAGAGTATACAGGGTTGACTTAACCCTGGAAAAAACACAAATCTGTACCGGTGGAGTGGACCAATATCAAATGCAATGATTATTTTTGCCTTCCAGTCACTTTAACTGGTGTAACTCTATAAAAATTTGCATTAAGAAATAAAATAAGTACCATTGGTTAGATCAGTTTCTCTTCAAAACTAGTGGTGCCAAGTGGTGTTGCTTTAGGAACGTTAACAGTTAACGAAGCATTTTCAGAACAGGAGTACCGAGCTGCTATCAACTATAGTACAGAGCTGAAAATGTACTGTGCTTGCAGACAATTTTGAAGAACAAAACTGCCTCGAATTGTGATCTTCATTGTTGTCTCAGAAGAAATATTTAACACTTACTTACCCTGTGGTTGCTACCACGGTACGGTATTGTCCCACCCTTGAGAAAGTCTTGGCCTATCCCAATCTACTGCACACACATATACACACACCGCGCTGGAATATATCTGACTCATTAGAAGGCATCGATCACCTCAACCATTCTCAGCACCATCAGGCACTTCAACAGTCAATACTGTAATTTAAATTATTTTATCCAGAACTACAAAATTAATTTGTCCTTGAAAGGTGCATTGCCGACCAGACATGTTCCATTCCTCCACAAAACCATATCAAACTCAAGGAACTAGCAGCAGGCTATTACATAAGCGAAGCATCTTCTGAAGTCCTTCTACAGTGCATGTAACTAATAGAAAACCACACTGTGCTCTATAGTCAGCCTGGCCTTTTATTTTAAATATTTAACGTCGTTGTGGAATTTGCCTGGGGTCTGGGACCAAGATGCAAACTGACAGTGCCCGAACATGTTTGCTTACATTTCTGAATATCACAGCATCTCTTGATTAGGAGGGGTCATGCCGTGTGCTCAACACGGTGAGGCCACCTTTTATAAGAAACAAAGATGTTTTTTTTGTTAAAGTTGATGTGGAGGGAGGGCGGGAGAGAGTAGAGTCATAGGTGGAAGGCTACCTTTCTCTTTAGGCTGCGCTTATAGTGCTGGCGACGACGACAGCGACGTCGCGGCAAAACAAATGCATTGCCACCGTCGCGTGCGCTTATAGTAAGCGCGACGCGACAGAGCGATTAATTGGTCACGATCGCTGGAAGTCATCTCTATTTGATTTTCCAGCGACCGTCGCGTCGCCGGCACTATAAGTGAAGCCTTAGCTCTCTCTCCAGGGCAAAATAACAATGCAATGGAGAGCAGGGGAGGAAGAAAAAAGATATAAAGGAGGGGTGTATAAGAGAGCGGGGTTCATAGTTTCTTTGCAAGGTCCGTTTTATATCCAGTACTCTATAGTACAGTGCTGTGTATACTTTGACCAAAAGAGCTCTTAAGAGTCAGTTATACAATATGGAGTTACTGAGATGATCAAGAGGGCATGTGGGAACCATGAAAGCATCTTTGTAATGGCTAGGCAGCTAGTGAGTATGGAGACTCAGGAAGCTTCTGGATAATAATAATGATCTACAGGAGGGTTGCAGGAGCCTCTGGCTCCAAGACCAGAGCTAATATTGAACCCTGGTTTGCTTCTAATCCATCACCTCTTTATTGCCTAAATAAATCCTCTCAACCCGGTGAAATACTCAGTAACACGCATCATGGAAATGTTCTGGAGAATAAAAGATCAGTTAATAAGGAGAGGCTGTCCAAGTCATGGCCTCTCTGTAGAACAAATTTTTTTTTGGACTAGTTTCTAGGGAAAACAAATTTCATACGCCGACGTGACTATCCCAGCAAAACTGTTATTTAACAACACATTGAGCTCGGCTGCAAGTTACAGGTTCTTGGGAAGCGAGCATGGCAGAATGGAGGGAGTGTGTGTTATAAAAACAAGTGCAGATGGATATCTTTAAAATTCAACATCTGAAACAGAGGAACAAAGTGTATTCTAAGCCAAAAAAAAAAGCAAAAAGAAAGAAAACACTGGTGCAAGTCAAAAATAATTTTACATTTCTGACTCGAGCCCTGAGTCATAATTCATAAAAATGTCAGGAAACATGGAAGAGATGTGCAGAATTATCTGTTGCATACTGTAGCTGGCAGCTGCAGTATATTTTAGCCAAACACACACGTCTGTGTGCGTATGTGTGTGTCGCCACAAGGAAGCGGCTACCCACTCGAGTCCCAGAGTCCTGCACCGACAATCACTACAAAATTATGCAGCACAGAGGGTGCTATAAACATCCCCTCACCATAAAGTCACGCACATTTGCACCTGGCTTCCCCATACACAGAAAGGCAAAACGCCAGGCCAAATCCTTTAACCTCCAGCATTGCAACATGATCAGATTTCTCGTTCTTTTCTGCATTTCGTGTACCTTTTATTTTACCCTTCCAGGTCTGGCAGTCATTGTGTTTTTTTCTCTCCCCATAGAAACCGACATAACAGGGAGCTTGAGACAACTTCATCTCAAGAAGAAAAAAGGAAAAAAAAAACACAGGCCGGGCCCAGCAAAACCGCCCTGGATCAAGAAAGCCTGCCAGCACATGTGACTCGCAGAGGTATTCTTCTGCAATTATTTCCTTTATTTTCCATCAAAGTAACATTCTGTACCCGATCTCTCCCCCATTTCATCATAACCCTATACGCGCTCCAAAAGTTACAGATGAACTCACATGGAAAAACCCTCACAAACAAGCATGGCAAAAGTAAATGTAATGGTCAGTGGGCACTACTGCCAAAGCTAGATAACACCCATCTACAAGTACCACCATTAAATCTTCTGTCATTGTCCTAGGCCGCACAGCATAGCTATGCAAGGAAACACTTGCATGAGTGACTTAGGCCCGTTCTATACTGCATGCGGCCGTGCGCATGTCGCATGCTTTTCCCTGTTATAGAGCCGGGAGCTACAAGGTGTGTGTGTGTGTGTGTGTGTGTGTGTGTGTGTGTGTGTGTGTGTGTGTGTGTGTGTGTGTGTGTGTGTGTGTGTGTGTGTGTGTGTGTGTGTGTGTGTGTGTGTGTGTGTGTGTGTGTGTGTGTGTGTGTGTGTGTGTGTGTGTGTGTGTGTAGAAAGTCCTAAATAAGATTTTTTTTTTTTTTTTTATAAAGAAAAAAAAAGTTTAATAAATAATTTTTTTTTATTTGTGCACTTATTGACACACACGCACACACATCCATACAAACGCACATCCACACGCATATATACTTTTGAGCGCCTGTAGCGGCGCAAAATCATGCTTCCCACCGTCTTCGCTGCTGTCTGTCGGCTCCCCGCCGTGCGCGCGCAGCCCTTGTATATACGGGCTGGCTGAATTCAGCAATCTATAACTGCCGTGCACGCGCACGGCGTAGCACTCCCCGGCACTATAGAACCGGCCTACGGTGACACTAGTCTTGGTTGTGGCAAATACTTGCATGTTAAACGGCATGCTGTTACATTTCAACTGATCGGACATGCTTGTATGATGCTGCAGATAAAAGTAGGGTTACTAGGCACTATCTTCTGTCTGACTAATGGAAGAGATGCTACAAAATAATAAAATAAAAACATTTAATAGCACATTGAAAATCTTCACAATGATAATTATAATTTGCACAAATAACTATACAAAGAAGTTAATAATTATTGACTGAAGGTGTATGTGTTGTGTGTGTGTGTATAAGAATAGCGTGTTCATTGCCCAAAATGATGAACAGAAAACAGAAGACAAAAATACTGACCAATATTAGTAAAAAAAGGATTGGCTATAAAACTCCATCAAATGGGAAAGAAGTCTGGCAGCTGTGGAAGCTCAAAACGCAGAGCTCCAAGGGACAATGACACTACAGACGTATTACACACTATATTAGAACAAAGCGAGAAAAAACAGAGCCTGGATTAACACAGCCCACAGATCTTCACTGTTTCGGTGCCTTGGGTTGAAGTCCAAATCCCATTAACTGATTATTCTGCTTCTGACATTAGAGAAACCCTCAAATCAAGTCACAATGTGGTTAGTGTTACATAAGAACACCTTAGAGTAGTAGTGTCCAGAGGTCAACTAGCTCAGGTGTTCATTTATTCCGCCTGACCCAGGGGGGATTAAACTCTTCACTGCATGCTTCAGCACTGATGGGGTTAAAACAGAAGCCCTGGAGGGTAAATACCGTGCTATAGCTTTTCTGTTAACAACTCAAGGAGAGGTAAAACATATCTAGTGTCTAATGCATCCCTAAGCCGTTCACTGCGTGCTATTTCCGCCCTGTGTTTCTGAGCATTTACAAGGTGAAGATGTACAGTATGTTCTGACTTGCCGTACCGTTGGTCTCAGCGATAATGACAAGTGCAACAAAACAAAAAAACAAACAGGTACTTATGAAGGGATCAGCCTACAAAATCTGACTGGTCACTTGAAGTTTTATTGGGAAGGCTGGATAGGAGTGGTAGTTTGACTCTTGGTGAAAAAGAAAGTAGGGATGGGTTTTTCTGAACTGTTCATACAAGTATTGGTCCTTCTATACTGATATGCCTTCAAGACCTAGGACACAGGAAAGCACTTCACGCCTGCCTCCGTAAACCTCTGAGACCAGGGGTTGGCAACTCTAGTCCTCAAGGACCACCAACAGGTCAGGTTAATGATATCCTTGCTTCAACACAGGTGGCTCAGTCAAAGATTGCACCTGTGCTGAAGCAGGGAAATCCTGAAAACCTGACGTTGTTCAACCGTGTCTTAGACCAATGCATTTAAAAAGTACATTCAGAATAATTTAGTAACTTTGTGCCATCCCATTGCACCTTAGCCAATTGTTCCTGCGAAGAGAACGGCTCTTTTGTTTTCAGGTTTGTGAACTATTCTATTACACATTAATTGACTATCACATACTGTTGAATGTTCTTATTCCTCACATCTCAAACTCTCCAAGTAAAAAAGAAACCAAACGCTCTAAACCAAGTAGTTCAAAAATAGTAACATAGCTACGGCAGGTGGGTTAGACCAGGGGTGCTAAACTTCAGTCCTCAAGACCCCCCGGATCCCAACAGGTCAGATTTAAAGGATATGCCAGCAGTCAAAGACTGCACCAGCTGTGCTGAAGCTGAGATATCCTTCAAACCTGACAGGTTGAATGGTCGTGAGGAATGGAGTTGAGCACTGATGGTTTAGACAATGTCATGTCAAGACATCCACGCAGCATTTATGCCATGAAAACAATGGTTAGCAAACTATTCTTCTAGCCAAGTAAACAAAGAATCCCTATCAGAGCTGGGAGCTGCAAAACCCTTGGACAGGTGACTGAAGAAATCTGCGGTCATAGCTCACAACTTGTGCCGGGCTAATATACATTTTGGAGAGGTGCTTTCAGCAGCAATAACCATAAGCAACCAACTGACATGACTGCAATATAGATCTACCAATATTTAACCATGCAAAGATAGAGAATAAATATATATATATACAGTGTTCGACAAACCTATACATTTGCACGCCCCGGGCGAGTGGATTTAACATCGTGGTGAGGTCCTATTGGCCCAAGCAGCACACGTGTGGTACTAGGTGGCGAGTAGATTTTTTTGTTCAGCGAATAGATTTGTGGGTGATTTGTCGACCACCGTTATATATATATATATATATATATATATATATATATATATATATATATATATATATATACTAGCTGAGAGACCCGGCGTTGCCCGGGATGTAAATGCGTAATAGGTAGTATTATTTATAAATTGTGGAACAATAGATGACTATTTGTTGTAAAGGTTGGATAATAATGTTGAAAAGAAAGATGGAATAAAATGTAATACGATGTTGTTTAAAAATGGTTTATTGTAAACACACCACTATACAATGTCTATTTTGGTGACATAACAGATGTAAAAATGTGAGGCGTGTGTCCTGCTAGGGTGTGAGGCGGTGGGTCAGTGATGTCGGTGCGTAGGGGCGGGAGGCAGCAGGTGTGTGTGGCGGCAGGTATGTGTCAAGTGTGGCGGGTGTCTGTTGAGTGCGTGCAGCGGCTGTGAGGCGGTGGGTGAAAGGCAGAGGCGGGCGGAGTAAGGGTGGGTGAAAGGCAGAGGCGGGTGGGCGCGAAAGCAGAGGCGGGAAGGCAGGGGTGGGTAGGCGGGAAGGCGGGCAGGAAGGCGAAGGGTGGTGGGAAGGGGGGGAAGGGGGTGGAGGAGGGTGGGGGGGGGATGGAGAGCAGTGGGCATATGTATTGTCATAATTTATGTATGTGCATGCCCCCCCCCCCTCCTGTTTCGGCGTGTGGTCGTTCCCCGTGACTCGCCCCCCCCCCGTGACTCGCGACTCTGGACTCGCCCCCGCTCCCCGTGACTCGCGCTCCCCCCCCCCCCCGTTCCCCGTGACTCGCGCTCCCCCCCCCCCCCGTGACTCGCGCTCACCCCCCCCCCCCGGCACTTTTGAGCGGCGGTAGGAAGCGCCCTGTGTGGGCCTGAAGCGGGACGCGCAGTGAGCCTGAGGCTGATGATGTGCCGTCCGGCTGAGCGGCGGTAGGAAGCGCCCTGTGTGGGCCTGAGGTGGGACGCGCAGTTGGCCTGAGGCTGAGGCGGGACGCGCAGTGGGCCTGAGGCGGGACGCGCAGTGGGCCTGAGGCTGAGGCGGGACGCGCAGTGACTTACCTGAGGGGGAGGTAGCGCCGGGGAGGTAAGGGAACGGCTGGGGTAGGAGGGCCACGCTTCCCCTCCGTCCGGAGCCGATGCAGGGCGGCGCACGTGATGGGGGACGGACGGACAGAGGGGGGGGGGGGGGTGGTGTGTGTGTGTGTGTGTGTTGAGGAGGGTGGAGTGTGTGTGTGTTGAGGAGGGTGGAGTGTGTGTGTGTTGAGGAGGGTGGAGTGTGTGTGTGTTGAGGAGGGTGGAGTGTGTGTGTGTGTGTGTGTGTGTGTGTGTGTGTGTGTGTGTGTGTGTGTGTGTGTGTGTGTGTGTGTGTGTGTGTGTGTGTGTGTGCGTTGAGGAGGGTGGAGTGTGTGTGTGTGTGTGCGTTGAGGAGGGTGGAGTGTGTGTGTGTGTGTGCGTTGAGGAGGGTGGTGTGTGTGTGTGTGTGTGTGTGTGTGTGTGTGTGTGTGTGTGTGTGTGTGTGTGTGTGTGTGTGTGTGTGTGTGTGTGTGTGTGTGTGTGTGTGCGTTGAGGAGGGTGGAGTGTGTGTGTGTGTTGTTTTTTTTTTTTTTTGGCCCGTCACTCCGCCTCAGGCCAATGAGAGGTGTGCGGGGGCGGGCGGCCCAAGGACCAATGAGATTTCCCCTAGGGACACCGGACATCCAGGCAGGCATACAGTGCTTTCACTAATATAGTATAAGATATATATATATATATTTTTATTTTTTTAAACCGTGTAATCCATACGGAATCTTCTTTGCTTTATCCACCTTTACTCAAGCTTCGACCCTTTTTTTTTTTAGATTGTACATTCTTGGTTTAAGTCCATTACACTGCTGCAAGCAATAAACAAACGTCTATGTTTTTTCCTTTTCTGTCTGTTTTGTCTGGAGCTGGGATTCAAAAATTCCAGACTCAATTATCGTTGGCCATCTAATTTTTTTCTTCTAAATACCGTGCAGGCAGCATTCTGAGTACAATACATATTTATTAGGTAGACTGAACGCAGGCAATGAGGTTTTCAGTAGAACAATTGTGTCTTAAACGTAACAAAAAGGGTAGTCCAGGAGACAAGAAGAGAGCTTTGCTAAAACCCCATAATTACACTGGAGATCAAGCGTTGTCAAACTTCCAACTGAATGAGCAATGCAACTAATAAGCAAGTGATCTTTTTTTAATAAGCAAGTGAGGATTTTGTTAGCAGTATTGCAGATGCTGAAAAAATGGTGAGTCTCATTAAAAGATGGTTATGCTACACAGCTCCGGGATGCAATATGAGAGAGAGTAATTTCATAGCATAAAGTAGTGCAATATTAATATTTTTGTCAAAACCTTCTTGCAAAGTAATGGAAGATACTTTGTACTTAAATGTTTTCTGGGTGTTCTTGGTTGATTGTTACACCGATTCTGAAAAATCCTGCAGGCTCGATTATAGGCCTTATACGTCGATGCGTTATGGACATTTATTCAAGTGTGGCTCACTTGTGGAGAAAACCTGTGTCTTTCCAACATTTTCCTTTCAATACCTGTGCCTTCAAGTTTATCCTAAGTAGGTCTGACTACAGAATCGGTCCCTGGGATAAGGAGATTGATCATTATCGGAAGAGCAGATTCTTTTCTGCTAGTTTTAAAGAAAATCTATTAACTAGGCTATTCTGAGGATAACGACTACTATTCTCTTGGCTTGATCTGTTTTTAATACTCTTTGAAATCCATGGTTAACCATGGAAAAATGTATGCGAGATTAAAATTGTATTGAAGCGTCTCAGCATCTAGATGAGCAGGCTTGCTGACAAACCAAGGAACAAAATAGGGGAAGCTTTGCATTCGGCCAGAAGGTCATCAAATCTGTGTGCCAGTCCTCAACGCCAATAAAATAAAAAGACATTTTTAAAAAAAAAAAAAATAAATACTAGATGGTGACTGAGAAAGATGTTTCCGTATTCCATGAATATGAACTGCTGAAATTTAAGGAGCATTTTGCTCTACCCAAGACCCTTGTCTGCTTCCTTCATCATTCTTATACTTTTGATTTCTCCTTCTTTGTTCAGATACGTTGCTGTAATAGAATTGTTTCTCTGTATCTTTAGTGGAAGATTCATGAGACGGCCTGTAGCACGGTCTTCATTTCCAAAATGTTAAAGGAAAACTGCTGCTCCACTCCATTCTCTCAATTTATGGGCTCGATCTGCGGTTAGATTTGGCCATTGTGAAGTTGAGGAGAGCCTTCAAAGAGATGTCTCAGATTTTACAACCATCTTCGTGATGACACCGCTTGGGCTGATAGAGAAATCATCTTGTTGAAGGATGCAACATCTTTGTTCTATTTTCTTAGTAGATCTGTGAAGAATCCACAAGTGAAATCTGGCCCATGGAATCTTCTATTGTAGTCGTCATTATGCCTAGTAACTATTGTCTCACCGAGGTTGTCCTCAATATTTTATTTATGGCTTCATTTGCCACCTTCACATTTGGATGTTGGATGCCAACTTCTTCCTGACAGGCAATTGAAAACTAAAAATTGCAATTATAGGGTGGGAACAGATTTGCTTTTTTTCCAGTTGATGATCTCTTCATATTTGCTTGCCCCTCGGCAGGGGGGGAAATGGACTGTCCTTACCTCAGCAGACTGGAGTTGTAGCAAAAACGCAAACAGAGCTGAGAAATGGCACCAAGAGAGAGACACTTCCGATTTCAACAAACTACAACTCCCATGGTGCACAGCTATCCAATGCTGGATACTAATTGAAGAACCAACCTGCGGCTGGGAAATCATGGCTCTAACTGACCCAAACATTTCAGACATAATGCTGTGCTCAATAAAGGCATCTCTAGCTACCAGAAAATTCCCTACACCTGAATTGCATCATAGTTGGTCAAAAGGGAATCACTGTGCATGACGCAGGTGCCCAACAAGGTTAAAAAAAAAATAGCACAAAGCTTTTTAAGCTACTCATGTTGACGGGCTATTTCGCAGGCAGAGAACATAAAAAAGATTCTTTTTAGCCCCTTTCCCACACTCAAAAAAGTCCCTACAAAAAAACAAAGCAAAAAGGGTCCCATAGGGGCAGTAAAACATCGACTAGAAAGGGAAAGATATTCTGTGCTACTTTGTGGAGCTACATCTCGAAGGTGTATATGGCCGTAGGACTATATATAAATATTTTAACCGATTCAAAACAGATTTTTCCATATATTGATAAACGGTTACACAGGTAACCAAAATGGTTCCACAGTGTATGAGAAAAAACAGTGATTAGCCTCTATATGCACCTAAATCAGTTGTAATTCATTCTGCAGATCAGCAGCTCTAATTTAGCTCTAGGCAGAAATCTGCATATAAATGCTAAAACAGAGTGAAAATAAAATAATCACTGATGTCATTTTTCTTCAACAGAACATTCAATATAGGCCAAATACGCAGAGAAAGAGCCTACTGTCTCCAGCGCTAGGATGGACCAGTTTGATTTGGCAACCAAGCAACTTTCCACTGATTTGACTCCTCCTCAACTAATTCTCCCGTCCAACTGCAGCTGGAGATGTCGTTAGAGAAAAAGAAGAGGCATTTCCTGTGTTTTTTTACTTTATTTTTCCACATTCTTGGCACACAGTAAGGGGGAGAGCGCAAGAGAAGAGATAGAAGAGGAAGTTTGGCCCCACACCAAAAGTACTGTAAAGGGGCCCCAAGACTTCTGTACAGGGACAAGTTACATCGCAGCGTGTAGAGCTCTGCAGATACATTGTATTAATTCCAGAACTATTTAGACAAGGGATTGGCTTTTCGGTGTCTGATTAAATCTACTTGAGATACTTTGAACTATTTTGCTGAAAAATAAGGGCTTCAAAAGCTGCATAACTGCAACTTCCTACAGTACAGTATATCCGTTCTATCCATCCCTGTAAATGTCATTTATTAACCCAAGAAAATTGAACGACTGGAAACCCCTACCATCTCCCTCTATACTTCCATGAGCATCTATAAGTGGGAAAGAGTAACTCCGTTGAAGAAAATACGGAGGTGCTATACATGCTTAATGTCAACCCTGCCAAATTAATAAACATTCTATTTTGGAGACTCAAATTCACATAAGAGGTTACTTTTTCTGCTGCATGGTAACGTGAGGAAGAAGAGGGAAGGAGAGTGGAGTCAGAGAGAAGTACTCCGAGAAGACAATCTAACATTTTCAATGACAAGGAAGACTAAACAAATTCCTGCGGTAAAGAGGCATACACTGACTAGAAACATTCCTCTTTTTTGTTTTAAGACTGTATTTATATTATCACTTTTGCTCACCAGAAGGATACCTTTAATCATGGTCAGCATGAACAGCGATAGATACCTCTTTGTAACTCCTTGTCTTGTGCCTGCTGAGCTAAACAATCTGTCAATGCCAGCATGTACTTTAATAAATTAAGTTAAAGTTTTCAGTGTAATAGCTTAGTGGTCTTAACACTCCCTACTATTACATTGACAAGATGCCCAACAGAATTGTAGCCAAAGACCCACTACAGCATGCAGAGGTGACTGCTTCCCCTGAGATTCTATTCTGTAGGTTACAGAAAAGCCTGCAATCCCGAGTGAAAAGGGAGAGAAACTTTCAAGGAGAAGGAAAGGAGTCAAGGTTTCACGGTGAAAAAAATAAAAATAAGTAGGCTACGGTGAAAAGGCCATGGAAGAAACATGAATGAAGAAAGATTGATACCACATTTGTGGCAGGGTCATTTATTGCAGGTCATTCATTTTGTATACACGAGACTATAAAGGAATTCTTTGTACATGAGCTCGGTTCAATGTATTCTCCTATTCATAAGCAATATGAATAACACTTTTTAATACAAGTTTACGGCCCCAAACATCCTAGTCTGAAAATATAATTACCAGTCACAGTGGAGCCATGCAAAACTTCCATGGGAGCTAAACAAAGTGTATAACAGGGGTTAGAAAAATCACCTTAGCTACTAAAGTCCTAATGTTATATTTTATTCATTAAAATCCTTTTCAAGACCTACTCTCTGAGCTTGTTATATATACCTTAGCTATGCATTCAAGGACAAACTGATTGAAGGAGTCCACCGGCAATTATTCAGCTACTCATTTGGGAATCTGAGTTTTCCTCATTCGGCAGTTAAGATGAAAATGTTGACCATTTTCTTATAAAGAGTGTGTATTTAGGAATGGGGATAGCAGAATACCCAGATCTCTTATTGATTTTGCTTCTTTGCTAAATTGCTATTGACACCTCCACACAGACCACGATATTCCTCTGAGGGAACTAATCTATCCTTATCTGTAAATGGCATCAGTTCTCGAAGGGGCGACAGTAATATGCACTTGGCAGGAAGTATAAGGATGGCTTAATGCAGTCTGATTTGAGACAATTTACTGGGTCATGTCCTACTTCTAGACAATTCATTCCATGCCCTTATTTTCCACTCAGGGTACAGAACAGTAAGTATTTATTTGATCTGATAGAGAAAAGCAACTATGCCTCCTGTTTATAATCAGAAAACACACCAATTAACACTTCTTCGCAGTGAACAATGTAATCTATCGTTTTTTCCCCCATACTTTATGTATGTGATCTTTTTCACTGCAAGCAACAATAAATGAATGGTCATACATTAAAGCTCAGCAATTGCAAAAAAATAGATATATGTATATAAAAATTTTTTTTGAAGTATGCGTATTACAAACTGTAATTCCAAATCAAAATGGTTACAAACTGTGGGGTGGGGGGGAAGGGGGTAAACCAGCCTTCTTAATGCAGCCCTTGAGCTTCACACGGCTTCAGAGACCGTGAAGCCAGAGGTGGTACTGAAGTGCAGGCCCAGAGAGAGTCACTGTAAACACAGAACAGGCACTTCCAATTTTCTGAAATCAACAAATACTTCAACAAGGCTTTTCGGTTTGGTGGGAGAAAAGATTTCACTTAAGCCACCACAAGGATATATTTAAAAATATTCTGCTGCAAAAAAAAATTTTCATTTTTTTTCTTTCAAAAGCATCTTATTGCAAGGGATTACTCAATAGGCCACTACTTTCTATAAGGGCTGGGGGACAATGCAGGACACAACAAAGAATCCAGCGAAAATATTCTACCAATTCAGCAGAGTACAGAACTTAAAGCCTAAAACACCTCTTCGTTTGAGGCTGGCCTGTTCCATAAATGTAACCCAACTGTGCTGAAAAAATTAGGCAGCCTTAAATCACCAAGACCCCTACCTGTTTTTTTGCATTCAAATAAATAAATATATATATATATATATATATATATATATATATATATATATATATATAAATATATATATATATATTTAGTTTTATTATGCACATTTAAAAAAAACGCCTATGTATGGACACCTTTTTTAGACCACATTTGCATTGTAAGTTGCAGCCAGCACAGTATGAATTATTCATTCTGCTTCTCTATTTACAAGGAATTCTTCCCGTGTACAAGCCATGCCAGGCGAGCTCAGAGAATTAGCCAATTTTAGTGCCAGAGCAGGTGGCAGTCAGGTGGGATCGAGGGAAATGGATTTGAAACTTCCTCTTGTGCATATCTGAGCCATTGCTGCACTGAGCCTGTACTGTGCTTTTTAAACAGGTGCTGGGTTACCATATGTTCCAGAACAAGGAGCACTGCTCAGCACAGCTCGAGCAATGATGCCAGGAATCCCACTGCTACTAAAAGGTACAGTCCCACTTAAATTAAATTGCAATAAAACTGAAAGCACTCTGCTACATAAGTGTTACTACCTTTTTAACATGTGCATGGGTGTAAAGCCCAATAACTAACATTACACAATATGTATTAAGCCACTGCTATATGCAAAGGCTGGTCATCCTATATGACCATTAAGAATAAAGCAGAGGTTAACAAGCCGCAGTTATCAAAGCCGAGCTATAATTCAATGTGTTGAAAAGAACAATGGCACTAGCCATTTTATAAATATCAATTTAATATGCGTGTCTCTAGATTAGGACAGATACTGGCATGGTATGGGGACATTGCAACAGAGAATTGGACCAAATCATTTTCTTAACCCTGAGATGGGGGGGGCTGAGGGATATTTTAAAAAAAAATTAAACAAAAAATCAACCCTGCACTAGTGGGCCTAGATCCACAATTTATTAGGAAACAATTAATCCATTCTTAGGCACGCAAGGTATTGGCTGCCTTTTTTGTTATTGCCCTCTCCATAACAACCAACGCCAAACTTTTATTTCTGAGATCACTTCCTTGCATAAACAATATTTACCTTTTAATACAATCACTGAAGACCTGCAAGAGTTTACAAAAGAGCCTGCAGCCTGTTTGAGATTCAACTTCCACAAACCTGCAGAGAAGTGGGCAGACCAGAAATTCCAGTTCTCCACAAGGAACTTTCACATAAACCCATTTGTCCTTTGAGTCACACGTGTCTCTCTGGCGTCCAATGTGCCAAAGTTAAAGAGCGGATGTGGCTAGGAGAACGATATTGATACCCAGTGGTAATCCCTGAATGGTTGAGGACTATGTCCTCTGTTCTAACTATACAAATGATTTACCAAGCATCTATGAAGCTTATGATCACTTAATTCCTTTGCGGCCAAAGGGTCCACAAAGTTCTCCACAGACCGTGTGGCAACGAAGGGGTTAAATAATTCCTCCAGAAAGAAGTTTTGGGTGAACACACAGAAAACCGAAAAATAACTCCTCTGTTTTGGTTCTTTCCAGATCGGCTTAGAAATCATTAAACATGCATTTTATCTCATTATTCAATGGGGGGTGGGGGGGGGGGGGAATAAATAAAAAGCAAGATTAGAAAGACTGCAATATCACTAATAACGGCCTGTAAAATTCCTCTGCACTATGTGAAATAAAGAGATTATTATTATTTTATATTAAGAAAGACTGGAATAAAAAAAAATACTGTATATATATTTTAGGAAGTTCCGTCGTATCATATAATGCTTGTTATTGCAATACAGGGTCCACGTGAATTTGTTTAAAATTAATAAGGTACAAGGAGCAATATTAGGGTAGAGGTTACAACACAAGGTTTGAGATCAGTGCTAACGTCAATATGTTCCTTACCAAATTTAGATTTAGATACGGCCAGGCAGTGATGCACACAGAGTACAGAAGGAAAAAAATAAGCAAATGAGCACGAGCCTTCCGTTTCCTTGTCTTTTTTGATTAGACAGTCAGATACCCTCTCACGTCTTAAATGCCACCTCCCCAAAGTCCTTTTTTTTAATTTTTTTTATCTAAGTGCACACAGTGCCTGTAAAAATTCCTGCTTGCTATTTGCACGCAAGGTCACTGCGAAAGGGCATGGCTGTGAGCCAGGGTGTTTTTCATCTGAGCTGCAGGGAGGGGAGGCACAGCTCAGGAACTCAATTATAAGTTTCTGCAGTCTAGCCAGGAGGCTGGAAGCCCAGACTGTGGCTGTTCTGTCCTCCGCGCCCCCTCCTTCCTCCTGCTCCTCCCCCTCACCACCTCTATACGCCTCCTGCCTCCCCCTTCTCTCTCCCCACAGTCTGCCAGAGCTGTCTGCCGCCTGGAGCTGACGCACGCTGCAGAAATTCTTAAAGCTGCAGCACACCACTGCTGCTGAAGGAAGCAGAGGATCATTTTTAATGCGTGGGATGGATATTGTGGGAGGAATGGGCTACACTGCAGCTTTATTCACACCGTGGTTTATGAGGCAATATTAACCCTCTATAATTCAGGCTCCTACACCACAAGGGCATACATTGCACTTAAGCCTTCACTGGCATGGTAATAAAGAACATAGGAGTTGCAGTAAGGTGGAAGAACTGGGCTTGTTAAGGCACTGTTATCTTTAGTGGGATACAACAATTCACACATTAGTTATTTAAAAAAAAAATTGTACTGAAAATAGATTGCAAACTGTTCCAATCGTTTATTCCTTTTACCTGTGTTACGGTGTAATGCACTCATCATTCTAGAACATCCTTTCAGTGGTTATACAGTATATGAAGCACGCTAAAAACTCTGCATCCATCTCCCTGCCGCATGTTAAATACGACTTCTCCCTGCATGCCCCGGGGGTGTTGTGAGGTCAGGCACAGAATGTATTTGGTCAGGTTATAACTGGCAACACACCTAGGGCCACCGGCCACCAGCATTAAACAATGGGAATTTGCTCACTGCCTCAACACCTTAATCCTGTGAAGTCCAATGCCGTCACAACTTGTAATATTCAATAATGCCCATGAGGACGACTTTACAGGTGACAGGAACTGCAGGCGCTGGGTTACTTAATAGCAATGGGGAAGCAGTAATTATCTGGTGCTGCTTACAATTCTGCAAAGACTCAAATGTTACCCTGCATATAGCACAAAGCACTACCACAGCTGCGTCTTCGTACCACACACACAATTCCCTCTGTAACATTTCCAAGACACCCAGATCTTTTGGGAACAAAAGATCCTCAGAAACTATGCGAGAGACGTATTTATAAAAAAAAAAAGAAGAAAATGATTGTACTCTTTCATAGCCGTAATGATCACGCAAGGCCAGTGGCGTTGTAGTATTGAGACATTATGGCATACAACCTCCCAGAAATACATTGACCTTTTGGGAAGGACCCATAATTATACACATTGTTTCGTTCCTAAATGTTTCTGCTTCATAATATCTGCAGATCATTTTTAGTCACCCCCTTTCTGCCCTACATTATAATCTCAGATACACAACTGACCAAATACCACCATGAAATATCACTGAAAGATGTGCTCTCCTGCAGTGCCCACCTGTTGCTTGGCCATACTTGCCTGCAGGAACCCACAAACATGCAAAAGCCCTCACATTGCTTGGGCACAGCTCATAGAAATCAGACAACAGATAAAGGGCTACTTTTTGCAAAGCCCTGTGAAAATCAGGTAGGATGTGTTTCATGCATTACAACAGAAAATACTCTGCTGCTGTCGCCATTGTTACAACCTCAAATAAACCTCTTCATCCTTTCTCAAAAGCTCTGCAGCTACCCTAGCACTACATTGTTAACAGTGTTGCAGTTGCAATCTTATCCAGACGCTTACATCTAAACCATTGAACATTGCGGAAAATGATTGTCTAATTTTGAAACCTGCATAAGCAGTGTTTTACTACTCCCGGAAATCTCCCTTTAGGCGTTTTGTAAGCGTTTACTAACCAAAAAGCAGAACTGTTCTGATAAATACTACATAATTGAGACTGCCATGTGAGCATTTCTAGCAGCCCTGGCTTGCAGCTTCCACCGCTTCCTAAGGCCGAGTCCATAGAAGGACAAGCCACGCTGAGCCGTGCAGACGCTCAGCGCTGAGCCCCTGCATCCTCAATGAGGATGCCTTGAGAGGGGGCTCACGCGAGCGTCCGCAGGCGTGCGGAGGCTTTGGAATTTTCAGCCGAGCGCCAAGCTGTTTTTCAGCGCGCTGTCGGCTGAAAACATCCAATCAGCCTGAAGCAGCGTCAACGTCACGGCGCCGTGACGTTGACGTCAGTGCGTCGCGGGCGATTGGCCCAGCGACGTCACTGCCCCGCCTCCAACCACCTCCCCCCGGCTCCCTTCGCACACGCTCGCTCGCCTGCAAGTCCGTGGAATCGCGCTGACTTAAGCAGGCGAGCCTCAGCGTTAGCGCGCCTCCGCTCTCCTGAAGCCTCTATGGCCCCGGCCTAAGGCTACGTCCATAGTGCAGGAGACGACGCAAGCTACATAGCTCGCGCCAAAACAAACACTAAGACGACAATTAATTTGTGCCTAGTGCGCGCGCTAAAGGGAGACCGGCGCTTAACGCTACAAACATGTTTGTATTTCCCGCACGACAGTCGGGTCACGGGAGCAGTTCGCACAATGAAGGCGAACCAGCTCCGTGACATCACAGCCGCGCCACCTGACACTCCCCCTGTCGCCTCTGCCTGCAAGACAGGAAATATCTCCTGCTGCAAGCGAGCGCGTTCCACTATAGCCGAGGCTAAAACAGCTGCAGTGCTGGCAGTCCAATTTCAATAGGCTCTAGGTGAGAAATGTAAGATAATGAAACCAGTATGGCAGAGCATGTCCATTATAAACGTAAATCAACTTGGTACCCCTTATACATAAGGCAAGTGTTTCAATTACATGGACAGCCCTACAGTGCTCGCTTAGCAGATAATTCACGCAGGAATATATCCTGAAGACCTTGTTAACAGCACTGCAGGGATATGGGGGATGGGAACACAACTCAATGCATGTATGCTGCATAGAGGTAGAAAACGGCAGTGTACCCAGGAAACACACTTTCAGTCTCCCTCGTCAGCACATGTTTCTTTTTATTCATCTGATACCAACCTGCTGGGAAGCGGTTAGGACATGAACTCTGAAAATGGTCACAAAGAAACACAGGAAATCTAGTTCTCCCCCCCCCCCCCCTTTAGGTGGTAATACGAGATGAAGCTTGTGGGTGGACAGCACTGACTCCATCTCAGCCTACTTCTGCTTTTCTTAAAGAGGGGTTTCTTCTCCTTAGCAAGCACATCACAATTTGCATGCTGAGTAGTTCTCTCAGTGCCCACACTGCTCTTCCTCCCTAGCCTTTCTGAATATCTTGAGCTGGTATTGCAGCTAACGCCCTATCTACAAAGAATGCTTTGCTTTATGGATTAATTAATGGAAGGAGCCGAGAATATCGCAGGTTTCTGAAAGCAATAAAAATCATCATACATAGCACTACGCTTATTTTGTTCGTGCAGCACAGAACTTTACAATATACAAACATAAGGGAAAAAAACGAGATGAAAAAATGGCCGCTCCTTAGATGATCCAGGTCAATATTGATCGGCTGCAACAATAAAATGAAGAGGAAATGCTATAATTTGGGGATATTCTGTCCTCCACCCCCCCTTTTTTATGGGGGGGAGGGGAAGTTTAGGGTCCCCCCCTCCAAAAAAAAGGTGAAAAAGAAAATATACAAAATTTATAGGACTTCCTCTTCATATATATATTAAAAAAAAAAAAATCTATACGGTAGAAAATAGCACTCAAGTGTACCTTCCACAAAAAAAAGACAATTATACTAAAGTATCACACAGATGAATGTTGAGCATACAGAGATAAAAATGCCAAACACACGGGAAAAGGGAATCCTTTGTTCCCGAAAGCAGTCAATAGATTTCAATATTGTTTAATCCCAGAGGGGCCAGCAATAAATTGCAGCTCTTTTGGCCAATAAAGTGTTTGCTACTTCCCACAACACTGTTACGGACACTGACAGATCAATCTGCATAAACTCTGTGTTAAACTCCATTTGTTATTTGCAAAAGATTAGGTCAAAGGTCACAGAAAAAGATCCAATTGCTAGTTTAAAATATCTCCTCTCCCAAAGCAACGGCCTATTTTTCGCTACAGTAGTACCCCCTCAGTTTGGAGGGTTCAGTGTATTTGAACATTAAAAAAAAAAAAAAAAGTTGTGGTACTGCAATTATTAAAATCCTTAAATATTGTAGAAATCTTTCTAAAATTAGGTTTCAAAGAGCTTTATTTGTATCAAGGTTTAAAATGAATTAAGGAATTTTAATAGCACGGGAGAGAAAACTTCCAAAATAAATCCCTCAAATAAATTAAAGTAGTGGTGCTGCAGGTTCAGATAATAATGTAGTGATACTATGTACTCCCTAGTAACCGCACACATGAACCCACTCATTTTTCTCCCCTCTAAAGACACTGGATTTGGGCATTTACTACTATATTGCAGTTTTGCTACATAACCTCTTTCAGTCCTGGATGTGCCTGTTAAAAAAGGCTCCACAATTGGTCTCATCATCCAGCGGTTAAAAAGATAAATGTTCTAATTTATGCAGAAAGCGGGGAAACATACAAGTTGTCTGAGTTGCTCCAGGTCAGTCTCATTGAGAAGTATTGACCTCTGACCTTTGCATGCCCTCTGACTTGTCAATGCTCTGTCCAGGGACCCTGGGACACTGCTTTTATAGCTCTAATTACAGCTTTTACTGATAAATCAAAGAGTTGAAAAGTACAAGCATACTGGGGCTTGAGTGGAAGATGTTCACTACAAAATTAGATAGGAGAGGAACTTCTAAACATTAAGAAGAGGGTCTATCAGTGGGATAGCTTCAAAATGAGCCTATCCTGGCTACTTGGTTCTATACTCTACAAGGAGATACATGATCTAACAAGAATGTATGTATGTATTTGAGGCTCGTTACTTTGCTATGACAGTAACTGGGGTTTCACTAACGGGTGTTGCCTCCAATATACCAGGGCATAACAGGGACACTTCTAAGTCTGGGCAAACAGAAGTCTTTCACACACAGGTTTACATGTACAAAATTCCAGAGAGAACACAGAATAGACTACAGCTATAATCTCAGTCCAGTCCATTTTTAGTGAATGTTTGTAGTAAGATTGCTAACTTAATAAGAACATGTACATGTATTATGTAATTCAAGTCACTTTTTCATTCTGAAATTCAGGACTTGCTTGCAAATCCTTGCTTCCGATTGGCTGTTGTAGAATGACCCGTGTTGCCTCCAGCAGGATACAAAACAGTTTCATATGCTAGTCTGTCTCCAGCGTTCTTTCACCATTGTGTCATTTTGAAACCATCTGGTTTGAAAACTCTGGTTGCCATGGCAGCTTGCAGAGGTTATACAACGTGTGTGTCCCACATTGTACATTCTATGGGGACTTTCGTCTACTAGATACGAGTCACTTAACGAAGGAATTACCAAATCTGCAGAACTAGGAAATGGGAATAGTAGTGGTGTAAAACAGGGGTGCTCAACTCTAGTCCTCCTGACCCCCCCCCCCCAATGGGATACGTTTTAAAGATATCCAAGCTACAGCATAGGTGGCCTGTGCGGAAGCAGGGACATCCGTAAAATATGTCCTGTTGGTGGGTCACGGGGGCTGGAGTTGAGCTCCGCTGGTGTAAGAGGAAATACTTGGAAAAGGTACAGATAGAACAAGAGACAACCATCTATGCAGATGGAGATCAACATGCCTTGTGGATTCAATTGACTGCTAAAAAGGGAAACGACATGCTTGATTTGAACTTGGCCACGGCAGAGACTTCATGAAAAATCATGGTCAGGAAAAATCTACCAAATGAGCCCAGATAACTTCATGTATTTCTGTTTGTAATTTATCTATAAACTGGTTATAACAATATTTTCTAATACCTTTTTTTTTAAATAAATATTGTAAAGTTTTAAAGTCGTAGAATTGCTCGGGAACAGAAGCTTTAGTTTGTGTACACTATAAACCAGTGTTTTTCAACCAGTGTTCCCCAGGCCTTGTCGCCAGCGACGCCGCTTAAAACTAAAGTTTAACTTTCGCTAGTGGCGATGGGTGACGTGATCGGTCGCGTCGCCGGCACAATAAGTGCGGCCTAACAATGCATCTGATCTCAGACGCACTATTAGAGAGGGTTGGGGTTTCGCAGAATTTCACATTAGGTTTCTTAATCAAACAAAGGTTGGAAACCATGGCTAAAGACATTTAGGATTTATTTAGTTTGTTAATTCGTCAAAAGACCTTAGTATACTCAGAAGTCACAGATTTGATTTTGGTTTGCAGAGAGATTTCAAATTTGCCTCAAATGAAAGCCTTGATGTTGCCCTCGTTTCTGTGAACTTCAAAAGCACTGTAATCAGAGTAACCGCTCAGGTACCACCAACACTGGACCGTCGGCCTCAAATACAAGTTACAGGTTTTATATTTCACGGTAATTAATGCTACAGTATTTAATTTCCCAACAAGCTTGTAGATACAGGGATTAAAGCAGTGGAGGTTTCAACTAGCATGTACTACGGATGCAATGAAAAAGTCATCAAGATAAAGAACAAGAGACCCTAGTAAGAAACCCTTGTGACAACACACATACAGGGTTAACTACTGTAAACCAGGGTACAGGAACGTAATACAATCACACCAACACATTAAAAAAATAGTTACAATTAAAATCATGGAGCAAACAATCAACAGCATTCATGGGTGAAGAAATGGCTGCCTTTGTGTCACATAAGGTAGAGAAGAGTAAAAAGAAGTGGATAATATGAACAGGTCACTGGATGTATATGCCGTGCACATACGTATACATTTCCTTATAGGTTATATACATGCTATTTACCTTGCTACTCTGATGTTATCATATGCTGTTCGCCTTCCTGCCTGATGTAGCCAAGCCCCCTTACCTCTGTGTCGGGAGGGGGTGGGACGGCTGCAGCTATCAAAGCCGGTGCAGCTCCGCAGCGGATCGCTGCTATGTTGGTGGTTGGCGCATGCGCTGTAGCATTCTCGCACATGCGCAGAGAGCTGATGAGTTCCAGCGGCCATTTTGATGTTGCACATGCGCAATGGAATACAGTGAACTTGCGGAGGCCATCATAGGAAAGGCTCCGAAAGGGACTACAAGTCCCAGGAGCCTTAGGGAGCAGCAGGAGACGGTTAGGGCTGGCGCGAAACGGCGAGCAGAGGCAGTTAGACCCAGGATCTCAAGGGAGAAGGTAGTGTCCGGGTGCCAGTGGCTCCCAGACTAGGCCAGATTCCCCCATAGGTCCCAGCTTGGCCCTAAGCCCCTTTCAGGTTGTGGTTGCTGCAGGGAGCCCCCAGATAGCTTCCCCGTAGTCACTACACTGGTGCCAATAGTGGTATTGAGTATCACCGGGACAACGCTACGCGGTGTACGTGGCCTGCGGTCTGGGACCAGACTACAGTCATTCCAATAGACATTCACAGGGACACCCTCCACCGGGAGCTCCCTCGCAGGTGGACCGGACGCACCAGGAACAGCGGCTTCGTAAAGACCTCCGTCGTGGGATCAGACGGATCCTTTGTTGTTCAGCGGTACCTGGGTACAGGAGTGCCAAGGGAGGTATCTACCAGTGCACCAACGGCCACACACACAGTGGGTAGTGCGACTCCACACTTTGGGTGGGCTTGGCTCTGTGGACACCGGGGTGGTGAATACTGTGTTGGGCATTGTGTGTGGGGATATTGTATTGTGGGTGTGCTGCTTATAGTACTGTTAGTAAAGAAGTCATATTATACCCAGTGTATGGGGTTTATTGGGTCCTATGTGGAACCATCCCACGTTGCTGGGTTCCCCCATAGGTGGAGGCGCTGCACCGAAGAGCAAGAGAGATCACCCCAGGTTCCCAGAAACGGAGATTTAGACATCCTGTAAGCCAATAGGTACAGCACGCGTAGTTTCCACAGTCACGGGGAAAGAGGGCTACACTAATAAAAAGGCTTCATATAATGGACACAAATTATAGCGAAATTAGTCAAACAAATTCATGTCTTTGATACTTAAGTTAATGATTTCAGACAAGAAGTATTATTTACTCTTAGTTTAGTCAACATTAGTTAAATAAAAGTAAGCTATTCTGAATTAGAAGTTTACATTCGTTTAAGGGCTTTTCATATACCCGCACAAACAGATTATTGGGCCCTAATTTATACATGGCATTTAATGTGTAAGCACCGGAGGAATCGGCTTAATCATGAGATAGTTTTAGGGTTTCTCATTTTATTAACAGTCCACTGTTTAGGGAGTAGGAAGGAGAACATATTTGTAAATAAACCGGTTAGGGCAGTTTTTTTTATTAACATCTGACGTTGTTTAGATGTTGATGCAATAAAACATTGCCACCGTCATAATTACCTGACAAAGTGCACAGACAAATATAACAGGAATTTACATTGAGATGGTTGCATCCGTATCTTAATGAAATACGTAGATTTTCTTTAATCACGTCTTGCTTCTGACTGCAATGCTTTAACTTTACACTTCAATAAAGGAATCTGCGACCAGACATTGAAAGCAATACAATAGATCTCATGTTTAGCCCTCCAGTGAAACTCTTGAATTCCACAGACTAGAACAAACTTCGTACCAGCTCAAGTTGTTCTTCAAAAATGACTCCAGTGTTAAAGACATTCACACCTTCAACACACACACACCAGTATATATTTCAGAAACCACGGGATATTCAGAGTGCTGTTCAGCTCTGGGGACCCATGTGTTCTCATGATACAAATGAAATTAAAAATCCCTACATTGCAACCAAGATTAATATTTCCTAGAAACCCAATTTCGAGTTCTTTAAGGGGACATACCAGTCTTGATTAACACCAGAAAATGCATAAGTATAAAGTGTTATGGGGATATTCCGCCACAACCTATAGCAGGTTTCTCAAAAATAGTGCATAAAAAACAAAGACCACCAGATCAGCATCACTAGGATAACAGCTAGATTATTTATATTTTTACAAAGGAAAATCAACAAAGGCGTCTTCACATATCTTATCTTGAAGGACCTCAAATGTGGCCCATTCATTTGTGTACCACTGCAAAAGAAAAAAAAAGTCATCAACACCTTTGCTACGCAAAGAAGTGGCCACAGGTCCAAGCAAAAAATGAAGCAGGAGTCCAAATTAAACATATCCAAATCAAAATAGAGCTGCGGAAAGTACACTACCCATAGGCTGACCCAAAAATACAATGTTTGGTGTGTCAACTGATCAACGGATTCTCTCTGTGGCAGCACACCCTCAATGAGGTGTGTTTACAATTGTGTGTAATATAGTGTGATAACTTGGCCTCAGCTTTCTACACTCCACCTAAAAGCTATGCAAAGGTTAATTCAATATTTAGTCAGCGCTGTACTTTCAACATTCCAATAAGTGGCAGACTCGCTTACTAGTCTTTTCATAGAAAAGGCGCGTCACGGTTGTTGACAGATTCTCCAAATAATCGTAGGCGGTTAAACATCTCTGCACAACTCCTACTGTGTCAGAGGGCTGGTATCGGCGGCTTAAAAGGAGCCCGTGATATTAATATAAATGCACACACACATCTATCTCAAGCATTTGAGGTCTCTAACACTGGTTTCAAAGTGTTCGGTTTAAGGATTAAATACACAAATTAACATGCAATTCGCTGGATAAATGAAGGGCAACAGTCTTTGGTCTCTGTTATGGGACAACCACCATTATGAAAAGCTGTAAAACAAAGCTTATGTTCTTTTTAACCCCTGGAGGGCTGGTGGGGGTCTGCACTGCACTGAAATGGTGGGCAACCAGTGGTAAAACAAGTATTTGCAAATGGAGCCTGTTCTGCTTCATATGCATATTGGGTAGTAAAAAGATTCAAACCAGATCACTCTGCCAACATAGGCTAATAAATCTAGCGGCAGCTTCATCTGACACCACCACAGTCACAAAGGTGTCAGGATTTCAGCATGATGTATGAGAGTGGCCAGGTGATTTTTTAGGTTGTCATCATTCCTTGTGCACTTCCAAACCAGATTACCACCAGAACATGATCCAGGTAGTCAAAATGACATACAGTTATGGTGTACAAATTGTACAAACTAGCCTCTATATAAAAAAATATATAATTTTTATATAGATATATATCTTTATATCAACATGTCTGCTGACTCCAGAAATACGGTCTTCTCACCTTCAGTTGCGTCTCATTTTATCTACTTCTCTTATTCCCTATTTAATAATAGTTATGTTAATGCCTTTCAAATCCTATTATTACATTTGCCCACATTGCTCCCACTGGGACACAAGTCTACACAGTCAGTAACTTAACTTCCAATAATGACCCTTGTTAAAGCATTTCTATTTTTAGGAGTACTTTCTGCATCTTATTTATATCTTTGCGGTTTTGAAAAAAGTCTCACTCCCCGCCTATCCCCGTTCTCCTGAGAAAATTCAGGATATGCAAGCACCGAGATCAAGTTTTTATACATTTGAAAATATCACCTTGGCAACCAGTTTTATCATAATCAGAGGGGGCTCCCCATCAGATGTGCAGTTGCCAAGGAAACATCTCCAAATTATACTATCTTACATTATCTTACAGGTATCAGCACTCTTTTGCAATGTGTTCACTAGTGTCTCAGTGCTAGAGACATTGTGATCATTATTGCATGAACTTCCTTGCAGAGAGAAAAATACCAAATGAGCATGTTCGCTCCCTGAAGACTGATGAGCGGAGCTGGTGAAGATCAGGTGTTGAGCATTTGATTATTTTTCGTACTTCCACTGCATGTTCTCTAGTTACATTGCAGGGACCTGTGGCATATGTCAGTTCCCATGAGGGATAAGGCCGTTACTATCAGGGCAGGGGGCGGATATGCTTGAGTAGATTCTCAGTTCGGGTCACAGCAAGGCTGAGAAATGCTGCACAGTGAGATTAGAATACATTTTCTAAGAAAGATTATTTCTGCTGGGGTACAACAACTTGCATTCCCTTTTGTTAGGGAGGGGCCAACATTTGGTGTGTGTATGTGCAGGTGTGTAACAGACGACATAAATCAAGTCTTACCTGTTTGCCCACATCCAGCGCAGGAAAAAAAGGGAGAACATGAAAGAGAAGAAGAAACTTTTGTTATTACATGTAATGAGCCCGAAGTGTGTGTGTGTGTGTGTGTGTGTGTGTGTGTGTGTGTGTGTGTGTGTGTGTGTGTGTGTGTGTGTGTGTGTGTGTGTGTGTACGTTTAGACTGAATGACCCTACCAGTTTCTGTTAACATTCTTTTGTTTGTTCGTGGTGTGTGTGTAGTGTGTAGTGTGTAGTGTGTGGTGTGTGGGTGTGGTGTGTGGTGTGTAGTGTGTGTGTCTCTCTCACACACCAAGAGGAAAGGGTCAGATACATCTGGATGATCTATGCATGCACAGCCCTAGCTGCCTTTGTAGTCCTGTCTGCCTTATTTGTTGATTGGGGAAAGTATTTTATGGGCTCCTTGAAAGGAGAGGTTGTAAAAAAATAAATGAATAAATAGATGGTTGTCCTTTAGACAGACACTGCTGTAAAACAGATAACAACTGCTGACCTGTCTGATGCCCTCAGTAACCTGAGAGGCCATGGAGCTGGGTCATCTCCAGAACACAGAGATTAAAAAAAAGGCTGTGACCTTTTCAACTTTATCTTGTACTGTACTGGTGGAGAGAGAAAAGATATGAGGGGATTTGGAATCAGCCTTCAAAAACACGGACACTAACAACAGTTGTGGGCATGAATGGATAGTCTGTGCTTTGAATCTTGCACAAACAATGTAATAATTCCTGTGTGTATTTGTGCTTGTTTCAATGTTTGTCTGTCTAACATCACATGTAAAAAGTGTTCCTAAATATGACAAAATGCAGAGATTTGCATTTAGAGACTAGTTATTACTAGGGCTCTATTATAATAATAATATACTAATAATCATTTGTACTTGTATAGCGCTGCTACTTTTACGTAGCGCTTTACAGGTACATTTTTGCACACAGTCCCTGCCCCACTGAGCTTACAATCTATCTCCCTGTGCCTCAGGCACCAAAAACAGAAAGTGACTTGCTCAAGGTCACAAGGAGCAAACATCGGGAATTGAAACGTTTTCCCCTGCGTGAAACTCAGTGCCAGTGTCTTTACTCACTGAGCGCTCCTTCTCTAGTTATTCAAATGATATTGCCGTTTTTGCCGATAATACCTTAGGCACCGTGCCAAATCATGAAGACCACCAACGGTCTCTTTAATACGTTGTTTCAGCTTAAAAAGAAAAATAGGGACCCTGACCAGGACATCCACTGCTTTTCAAATAGGTTTTTAGTTCCCTGTAGCCATGTCATAGCTGACCATAAAATAACCAATTCATAGGGAAGGAAGGTATGGCCTAGGAAATTACAGGACGAGACCACCACAGATCTCCACCAAATCCAGCTCAAGTCAGTCAAGATCTCATATTTACAAACCAAATTGTTTCTCAGGACTGCTGGCATCTGCCCTTTAAACAGTAAACACCCAGGAAATGACAAACACGGTTCCTTCACCTAGATCACGGAACTTCCCCAGCACATACAGCATTTCCCCAGACCTCATGTAACCGAATGGCATGAGTGCTGCTTGTTTTGTCTCCGACCCTGGCAGTTCTACAAGATTGGGACTAAGGCTCGTTCTATACTGTGTGCGGCCTTGCGAACGCGCGTGCACGCTTTTTGTATGTATGCTGTGCGCGAGTGAGGTACTGTGTGTGTATGTGTATTTGTATATGTGTTTAAATAAGTTTTCAAATAAATACTTGAATAAATTGTTTATATACATACACACACACACTTCAGCAGCGCAAATTCTTTATTTTATTCCTCTCCCCTGTCGGCCGGTTCCACGCACACGGCCATGCACGGCACCATTATAGAACGGCTGACTAACCTCAGCCAACTAAAACTGCAGCGCGCACACGCAGTATAGAACAGTCCTAAAGCTATCCCCAATTGTGTAACTTCCACTCATCAGGATAAGTTAAACACATCTCTGCTTTTCAATATATTACAGGAATGTAAAGCAGCAAAATGGTATACTCCAATTTATTGAAGAGACTGTATTTATAAATAAAAATAAAATTTATGGCAACCTTGCCGTTCGAAAGTTTTTATTCACAGAATATAATTTCTACTGAGACGTTAAAGCAGCAATACCCCCTAATTAACGTCCCCTTTTCTTCACAGGATTGGAACTCAAGACTGAAATGTGATTCCCGAGATACTTATCGGTAGTACTTCCTGTCTTTTAAAGGGGATTTAAATGGTCTTCCAATAGAAAGATGAAACCAATGATGTTGCAGCTTCCTACTGTTCTGAGCTTTGACAAGACATTTTGTTTCCCCTGGAGGGAGTTTTAAACCTTGTAACTTCACCGGTACATATCTCGGAAATCACAGAGTTAGTTCTCAGACCTGAAAAAAATAGGGTCCTGCTCAAAGGACGCATCAGTTCCTATCCCGTTTCGCCAATGTAAGGTGCACAACTCTGTGACAACACACTGGAAATTGGGCATCAGAATGGACATGCTGGGAAATTTTATAAAAGGAATGCATTTCAGGTTTCTTATTGTAGCTATGAAAGATCAGCACATCTACCCACCCTTCTTTCTATAACTATGAAAAATAAGAAGTTGACCTGCAAGAAGGGTATTTATATTTAATTTTTTTTTTTTTTTTTTTAAAGGAAGGTTTTTCCTGAAAGGCAAAATCAATGAAAATCCATATGGCTAAAAGGCTCATGGAGATCGCCCACCACTTTTAGACTGTTTTGTTATGTTAACCAGGGGAGATTTTACACCTGAATGGAGCTGGGTGTATTCCTGCTGTCCTTTAGCATGTGTCAGTCACAGCAAGTGATGCATTTGTAAGGCAAAAAGAAGAAAGACACTGGGAAAAGTCGCATTTTAACCACTAATTATAACTAGGGACCTGGCCACTGGCCAACGTGGATTTAAACTTTCTCTTCGAGGGAGAGATAAGCTATATACTTAAGCCAAAGGGCACCCTCGTGGACTCTGTAAGCTCAGTGTCAATTACTGATCACGGTTCTGAAGAAAGAGGTGGCTGGCGCGTCTGCTTTGCTGTTGTGTGGATAAGCAAGTAGCAAATGTTCGATAAGTGGCTATTTTAACAGATCGGGACACTTCTTTATTTTGGGTTGATTAAATTACTTTTGGATACAGGCCCTGATGTAAATATTTGCAAGAACTGGCTGTCGCAGAAAGAAATAAATTGCAGAAATGAAGTCAACTCAGAAATCATAGAGCTAGCTATTCCTTTTGGACAAAATATATAAAAAGTGGAGTTATAATAAGTGTGTTCTGGCTGCTGAGGAGTCAGTGATGGCCAATGCCACGGCATAGCTACATAGATGTGGTTTTATGCAAGTTATCGGTTGTGTTACAGAATTAGAAGTAAATATATTTCTGAAAAACGGTAGCGTCAGAAAAATTACAAAGAAAAACAAAAAAAGGGTTTCCTTTAAAAGTGATACACGTCACGACAACACGCATGCACAATTAATTATGAGGAAATAATTGCATGTTGCTCTCCTGCACATTAAAATCACATGGCAACATACAATTACCTCTTCATACTGGCACACCCCAGTGTCTTCTTGCATACTTGTTCATTATGGTACAGTATTCCTAGAGGGTACTCACATCAATATACCAAGATTCAAAATGAATCAGAAAACAAAATACAAATACAATTAACAAATCCATGCTACAGAGCAAGTTGAGAGTTAACTGACAGAACTAGAATACAGATCATTGATCATTGTATATCGAGTTCAGCTACAATGGTGGCCAACTCCAGTCCTCAAAGGCAACCAGCAGGCCAGGTATTAGGGATATCCCTGCTTCAACACAGGTGGCTCAGTAATCTGCTGAAGCAGGGATAACCTTAAAATCCGACGTGCTGGGGGCCATGGGAGGACTGAAGTTGGCCATACTTACTGTACCATACTCAGAAGAGTTTCTCTGAGGATAACGATCTATGGGAAACTTAAAGAAACACTTTGCTACAGAAAACAGAAGAATGCGTGGGGGAAGAGATCTATAGATATATACATGTAGTACAAAAAGAAAAGGAGGGCGTGTTAGAATAAGACTTTAATATACAGATATAGGAAAAGACAGTAAAAAATAAACAAATAGGATGGTTCCCTTTATCAGTTCAGTATTGGGACCATGAAATGTGCTTCCAGGATAAGGGACAGCAAAATCAGGAGTATATTTTAGTGGGTACTGAATATATTTGCACAGAAGCATGCAGGCTCACAAACCAAAACTAATGTAATAATGTGTGTCGTTTTATTGAAGGAATAATGCATAGGTCCTTCTAAAATTAAGTGATTTCTACCCCACTGGCATGGAACAGTTAATGTGCATCATTTAGTAACAGGGGATTCATGTAAAAAAAAAAAAAAAAAAAGTTTCTCCGTTACAAAAAGCAGTACAGAGGGAATTTGCCAGCACTTTGTGTTGCACGATAATACAGAACAGATGTGGAGTTTGCATTCCAAAATCTTTGTTCAATTGAATGTTTTGTAATCAGAATGCACAGAAAGAAAATACAGTAAGAAAATAAAGTAAGAAATGAACCACGTTGACCATAACGCATACACACAGTGTGTGTGTGTGTGTGTGTGTGTGTGTGGTGGGGGGAGGGAGGGGTGTAGGTGTGTGTGTGTGTATATATGTCTCAGCTGTTTCGGAGGATAGTGGCCCTCCTCCCCAGGTTTTAAGCTTGTCCCTCCCCGATTTCCATATGTACTGGTCTTTTCATGCAGCTGGTTGTGACAGATCCAATGCAGATCATTCGTCCTGTAATTATACAGGTAAATAAGAATTTTAATCAGTTAGTGTTAGGACCTGCGATATCTGGTCATGCCTCGAAATGGCTCGCAGGCTTATAATGCTTTGGCCAAAGAGTTAAACTAAATTACCCTTTTTTCAAGAGATAGATAGATATATATTATCAATGTGTATTTTTGTCATATTGGAAGTAGCTCTGGGCTCCCTTTGTGTTTTGTTTTTTGATATAGATATATCTGTATATCTAAATACACACACACACACACACACACACACACACACACACACACACACACTCCAAAGAAATGATGGTCAAATGCCAAATAGGAAGGAATTGGATGATCCAAATTCTGCAGTTCATTTTGGCAACTAGTGTGTGTTATCACAGTTGGTTACAGGAGTTTATTTAAAGCCCTTTACACCGGGCCTAAGAAAGTCCAGGTTATAAAATAGGGTCAGAGACCATTGCTCACTTCTGACCCCATTTTATAGCCTGCACCTGGTTTGCGTGGTGACCTTTGCAAAGTTCTGTACACAAGCCTTGCAGTGATATACTTTGTACAACCAGTCCACTTAATTGTCAAAGGCAAGCACTATTCTATTTTTATGTTAAGTTTTGCAGTTGGACAGTGCACTTAATTTTTTTAAATTTCTCTGAAGATGTAAAGAAAAAACCCGGAAAAAAAAGAAGAAAAAAAATCTACTGTCAGAGGCAAGCTGTATTTCTCCCAAGTCTCAACAAGACATAAGCGGACGGCCTACGTGCAGTGACCTGCTTTAGGGCTGTAATATACAGCATGCGTCCGTGCGTTCCTATGCGAACGCGCGTGCACGTGCCGCATAGATAAGATTTTTTTTAAAGAAAAAAAAACTTTAATAAATATTTTTTTTTTACTTCTGCAGTTATTTACGCACGTGTCCACGGATCCACGGATCCACGGATCCACACACACATTTGAGCGCAGGCAGCGGCGCGAAAAGATGAATTTCCTCATCTTCGCCGCTGTCGGCTCCCCTCTCCCTGCCTTGCGCGGCCCTTCTATAGAAAGGCTGACTAACGTCAGCCAACTAAAAATCCGCGCACGCACGGCGTAGCACGCGCCCGGCACTATAGAATGTGCCTTAAGCTCCGAGTGGGGCTGTACCTAGTTTGCTGGGTGCACTGCTGCAGTGTAAAGCTGAACTTGCTGCCTAATTATAAAGTATGCAAACTCCTGCTCCCTCCCCCATAAACCACCACAAAGTTCAAGCTGCGTCTAATTTGTCTGTTATCCAAGTATTCCAACAATCAGATCCTGCCCTGCCCAACCTCCACCCTAAACTGAGAAGCAGCTCGACCCTGAGAAGGAAGGAAAAGGAGGGGAGTGGTTAGCAGAGAACAGCCATTTTACAGTGTTTGCATTCCAGTCCCCTATGGGCCTATCTCAAGGGGCAGAGAAATGAACATTCTGAACTTTTGACCCTCTGTGCAGCACCCAAGGGTTTAATGAGAGCCATAAAAAGGTGTCTGCTAGTGACAAGTCAGCTGTATGTTTCACTTCCATCACCTTCTCCCCTTCCCCCCACTCTGTCTCCCCACAAACAAAAAAAATGTGGATTGCCTCGTTATTATACGATTGCCAGATGGCAAACCCTGCCCCTGTCATCCAGTGACCATCTGACCCCACATAAAACTGGAAACTAAGCCAATGGGACAGATCATCACAGTGTCCCTCTGCCATCTGCAAAGAACTTGATGCAGGTCTCCAACCAGAGATGGCCTTTGTTTCAGAAAACAAAAACACGGACAATACATATAATGTTAACCCTGTATTTAAAAATATAGGCAATGGTTCGAGAGGAGCTGGGTTAGTTAATACCATGCACCCAACCGTATCAACAGTGATATAAGTAGGTGAATATGAAATGGGGCCAGTAGACAAGTTCTTTCAATGCTAACCAGGTATAAACCATCTCTCCTCAGCTTTAAAACCATTTAAAAGTGAAGGTCCAATTAGCCAGTTGGATTTTTTATGTACTTATTGCCCATCCTGATTAGAAACCTACCAGTGAATTCCTTCCATGTTTGTTTGTTTTTTTTAAATAAGAAAAACTATTTGTTTACATCTTGTATCTCCCTATTCCAATTAGTTATTTTGCACTAGTATGAGTGGTTGCATGCAAAACATCGAAGCACGTCACAAGCGTGAAGAAAAACAGAACACAGCTACTGTGCGTTTACAGTTTATTAAGCCATCTAATTCTCACCATTATAAAGCACAGAAAATAAATTCAAAAAGATCTATTTGAGACGCTGGCTTGGCATTAAATCACTGGTGTCAAGGCCAAAGTAATTTTTCCGGTCCTGTCAGGAGGACAATATATGCTTGTTGAACAGCCATATTATGCGCCTGGCTGGGAGGCGTGTAGCGGTTTCGAAACCCTTTATCAATCGTTAAATACTTAAAATTGAACACGGACTTGGCCCCAACAACCTTTATAAAGCTTCTTTCAGAATCAGAATAAAAGGCCAGTTTCTGTATTTCTATTGCATTGCGATCCCTTCCAGTAGCAAGATTATCCTCCTTTCAGGAGCTCACCTTTAAAATGGCCTAGGCCTACTTTCTATAACCTGAGATTTTCCTGGAATGCAAAGAACGATTTATAGCAGACAGAATCTGAAGTTCTCACCTTCTCTTTCTACATAAACATACCAGCTTGTTATAAAGTGTAGTCTGCCCTTTTCCCCTGCTATTTAGTTCCAATGAGCCCTACTTTGAGCTTCTGTCTTGAAAAGTCATCAAGCAGGGCTGTTAGGGCCTTAAATGCTGTGAATACTTTCTACTGAACAGTCATCGCAAACTCAAAAGGGGAAATAAAAATAAATGTATTACACATCTTTTACCCCCGTCCCCCTCAAACTCCCCGAGAGCAAGAGGTTCTAGCAATACAAAGGGGTTAATAATTTTACTTAAAAAGGTGTTCCCCTAGTCTCCCTCTAGTAGCAGACACTTTCAGTAATCCCTAATGCACTGTACATTTTGCACTCTTCAGGTAAAAACTACATCTCTTATGAACAAAAACCTCTGGGATTTAGATGCAAAGAATGCAGGAAATCACTGAGTACAAGTTCTGACAAAATCTTTTTTTCCTAGCCCAAGAAACTTCATTAAAGATCACATGGCTTTCTATGGATTTATAGTCAAATAGTGCAACTCGCTAGGGACGTGATAGTTAGCCAATGGTTGTAAATATGTCAATATTTCAGTATTTAAAGCATGTTACTTCTTTTGCTCTCTTGCTGATGAAGAATAAGTATTTAATGCCATAATAATTTCTGCAACACACTGGTAATAGCCATGCTTGCAATGGTTACTTAGACCCTGAATTCACAGCATTCCTGTGCTTTGCCATCAGCACTAAATTGACCAAGTTGTGTTATAAACATTGTGCATTTACACATTTATGCAAGCTGTATTATGTGCATTTTACATCGTAGACATAAAAAATTTAAGTACAACATTATAACCAGACCGTGGGGCTCCAAGTTCTACAATAGACCCAACGTTACAAGGAACCTCTACATCACTTATTTATTATTGCATTCTGCTTTTCTTTTCACATTCAACATTTATTTAAAAATGATGAAAGTGAGCGACAGCTACATACACGTGTATTACGTTTCCATACTTTTTTTTTTTTTTTAAACAATAATAAGTAAACAAGTCTATACTAAACTAGCCTGTTACGCAGAGTTTACTGGAGTAAATTCAAATTTTATGCCAATCCTCACTTTCTGTTCTGGACAGGACCTGACAAGAAAGTATTTCATATTTCCTGGCTAGAAACAGCCAAACACCATGTCTTCCAGTGCTTTCAGCAATATTTCTTCTGCTATTCTGTAGGCCTCTGTCCTGACACTATAATGAACGCCTGAACCAGTCTCCTCAAACACACGCTCTAGGCACAGCCGTAAATCCTGTGCACAAATGTCTTTTTTACTTGCATTTTTGCCCCTCCCCTCCCTAGTCTGAATTTTCCCCTCCAACATCTGGCCAGCAGAAGGGCTGATATATCCGCTTATATATTACGCTGATATAATTTACATCCTAATGCTAAACAAAAACCATATGAATGAACCTACTGGAGCCAAACAGTCCACATGGCTTAACCCATTCTAGCCTGGGAGCTGCAGTTTGTGGATGGATTTGCAAACGAAAGGGGGGAAGGGGTGTCTGTTGTGGAGTTGTAGGCTTCCACATGTAGCAAAAATTATAGAGGCACTGAATGAGATGGATTACCATCAGTGAAACCAACAACACTTTCACAATGCTCAGAAGTGAAGGAGTTAAACATCCTTCCTGGAGAGAGGGAGGAAAAAAAGGCTACAGGAAGTTGTTTACTCAATTCAACATGCACATTGCCTATAAATAAGTTAACACCAGGAAAGGGGGGGGGGGTCTGTTAATTGGGGAAGGACATGAAAATTATTCCTGCGACTATGAAATGATGTGTTCAGGAGAATGGAACCGAGACTGCTAAAAATCTATAAAAATCTGTACATGGCAACACCTCTGTGGTTTTAGCTACAATTAGAAGCCCATATATTCAGGAGTTTGAGTTTTACAAGGAATCTGCAAGATGGACAAGTTTATAAGTGCTCTGCAGTAATGCACACAAAACACAGCGTTTATTCACACACAAGTTTTTGGCCTAACTCAATGTATGATCAATTGTTCTCTGTCCAACTATTCCTGTTGGAAGGGTGGCAAGTCAGTATAAGGTTGCTTTCGCCTCAAATTCAATTTGTCTTTAATGGATACAAAGTATCAATCTGATGCTTCCTTCCACACAAATAAGCGTTTCAAAGATTAGGTGTCCGGGATCTTAATATGGAGCCATCCCCAGTGCAGTCTAAAGGTTACTGTGGTAATTTCAGATGCTACAACATTGTTTTTCAACAGGGATTCCTAGTAAGTCGTGTGTTGCCCAGGCACCCGTAAAAGGATTCCCTGCAATTTTCAGGTCATATAAAAAAATTGGACCAAAAATACAGAAGAATTTACAATAGATCTGATCTCAGACGCGCTATTAGAGAGGGTTGGGGTTCCGCTAAATTTCACAATATAACTATAGGGTTTTTTTAACCAAAAAAAATAGTTAAAAAAAAAAAAGTAGCACAGATGATTTACCCCCACTATAAAAAACAAAGCAATAAATTCTCCTACTAACATTATAGGAATTAAACACATAGGCTTTTGGGGAGGGGGGGGGGGGGGAAGAGGAGGGTATTGCTGCTTTAAAAACAAGCCTCACCAAGAGAGGATCTTAGGAGGCACAAATAGCCTCCAAAAGCTAATTCCTAAAGTGCATTATGCCTATCATCCTGACACTATGGGTAACAGTGCAAGCACAGCACAAAGGATTCTGGGAAGCAGCTTCCCAATTTACATTGAATGCCACTTTCAAAACAGAGATTGTTCCAGGTAAACCAGTATGCTTGGAAGCTTTTAAGGGACAGTCTAACCCCAAGACAAAAGTGAACCAAGGACAGTGGCAAAGTAGGTCAACTGTAGCGGATTTAAATAAAACGTCAAACAAAAATTTGAACAAATATTTTACAATCATTTTGAAACTTTACATTTCCATGGTAAACAAATGGTTTTACGATGTTTGGCAAATTATCTTACCATTAAAATACATTATACAATCATTAACATTGTTGGCTTAGCTTTGTTCTTTTGTTTACAACATAATTATGGTGCCATCATTAGTAAAATGTAGCTGATAGGCTTGGTTTCAGTGTTCCCAACAAGCACCATTCACATTCATTCCTCAAAAGATATACTGTAAATAAGCAAGATGGTTAATTTAAGGGTGATTAAATCCTTTCTAAAAAGAAAGCCAATTACACCAAGTTTAAAAAAAAAACAAAAAAACATTTGCACGGCTAGGATGAAGAGCCCCTTTAAATTATGGGTGTCAAGCTGAAATTTAGCACTTGAATGTGTTTAAGTTTTTTTATTTTTTATTTTGTTTTTTTAAATATACCCAGTGCATAGCAATGCTGATTTAAAGCCCGTACCACAGCCAGCTTTACATCAGTGTCCGCCCATTAAACACCCCCCCTCTCTCCCCCCCCCCCCCCTTCCCAAGTAATTCTCCCTTCCTCCCTCTGCTACCAAGCAGTCAAGTGAAGGCCAGTACTGCACAGTCATAATCATAGACTAATTCCTGAAGGGCTGTTAATGCTCTCAGCACGGTAACAAAGAAATTAGATCAAACCGTACCCTTCCCGTCGGGCTAGCCATCCATTATTACTCAATTTACAGTTGACTAAACTGAAACACAGAGGGAAAGCTAGGACACAGCCGCATAACCATGTTTATTTTAAATGTTATTTTGACACGGATGCCCTGTAACGCAGGCCTCGCTCACCATTCCTCCCATTTATAACAGGGGGAGGGGGGAAAAGAGAGGAGGGGTTACCTTCCTAAAACAAAAGGTAATTCCTCTATACCAGAGGAAGTGATCGTTACCTGGGTGGACCTGCTAATCCCTAAAGCGGATTTAGTCTTAATTATATTCTACAAAACCATCCTGTCTGCTGCCGGGCTTATATGCAAGGTATGATCTAATAAAGCACTGGAGAATGGTTTAGCTGGCTGGGGTGCCGCAGCAGTGAAACTTGTGGCAGGGGGGGGGGGGGGGGAACAACTGGATGGCAGGTGTTAAAATTGTAGGGAGGAAAAATAGGTGGGCTAGCAATAGCGTCGCACAGCCCATGGCTGCTAAACAGGGACAGAGAAACCACTACTGTGAGACAGGACTATATTTTGGAAAGCAAAGGTAGTTATGTGGCTGTCTACTACACAATATCAACATGGGGGACCTGTGCAACAGGTGTCATTTGCAGAGACGAGGGAATACTCCCTGCACAAGTAACGACGAGATGAAACCTTACATTTTTATTTGGATTCTCAGGAATGTTTTCAGAATTACAATTGTGCAACATGTATATGAAATGAAGAAAAGACAGGAGGCAGGAAGGCAACAGGGGTCCTTGGACTGCATGTACCTCTTGCTTTGTTGAGACACATGCGTCAACACAGCCTCCAGTGAAGCCTCACAGAACAGCAGGAAGAGGGTGTAGGAAACAGAACCAGGTAGAACTTGGAAGGAAACAACCTGCAATGCAGAGCGTTCGAGTTATTGAAAAGGGAATGTTTTGCAGTAAGCCAAGGCCAGTGGAAAAAATAATGAAATGAACTTTTGTTTGAACTCCATTTCTCATAACTGCCTCAGTGTGCCCCTCGAAAAAGAACAAATCCTTCCAGACAGCCTCCGAGAGGAGATGAGAATGCTGCCAGATCAAGACAGCTGCCTCAAATGACCCCTTCCTGCTCAGGAGACAGTTGCATAAACTGGTGCCGAGAGCTTATAAAAATGCAGGGCGACAGAGGCACACAAGACCTGGGACGCAGCCAGCTCTCGCTCAACCCCTTTCACTGCCAGATGGGCCTTGCAACGCACCGCCTTTTTTTTGTGGGGATAGAACAAAATGGATGCCATTTTAAATTTATAAAATAGATTTATTTTTTGCTGTAGTATGAAAACAAAGATCACATACAGAAATGTTACAGTAACCAATCTGAAGCAGGGATTTCTATAGCTCTGGATTATATTGATTGTAAACTCTTCGGTACCAAACTAAATAATGATTTAGTTCAATTATTTTAATATCAGTTCTGAAAATAAAATTTACAACAACACCTCATGTGCATCATTCCCAAGAAGGTTATGCCTGTTTCAAATTAGTGTTAGTGTGTAAATAATCATTACACTGGCAATTTTTGAGTTTGAAGAGTGAATACGCTGGCAGCATTTATAGGTATCTGAACAGACATGATGCAGTTTTCGGAGCAGAACAAGAGTTTGAGAATGAGAATAAAGGAATCACAGAGGTTAGCAGATCAAATACAAATGAAACAGGATGATTTCCTATCAAAGGAGTAGAACGTAAATCAATTAAATTCAGTGCAGCAAAATATTTAAAGGCCGAGAACAGATGTTTGTTTTCATAAACCAGTAAAGTATGCTGTATTTTTTAATCGGGGAGAATTACAGCAAACAGCATTGTAAAGTTGGGGCGGGGGTTGCATAGTTTTAACAATGCACTGCTTAAGAGTCCTACAACTACAGCATTTTAATTGAGAACGTGTATTTATTTATTTTTATACTTACATTTTTTTTTTTAAATGGTAAAGGATTTTTCCCAATGATGCTGCCATTTAACGAATCCTACGCTGCTATTAAAAGATATCACCTACACATGCAAGCCTGCTGACGGAATTGATCAGTGCTTTACCTCTAGGCCTTGGGCGATGCACTGTTGGTAATTTAATTAACAGTTCACCATCTGACACGCGTTTGTTGGAAACGAGGGGGGGGGGGGAACGTTTATGTTTAGAATATTGCAATCCCTTAGGAATGGTGCTGCGAGCTTTCCTCTCTATGAGCAGAAAAGGTTTACCCAAACCTCTGCTGGCACAGAGTGGAAGACAGCACAAAGGCAGAGCAAGATTCCTTTGTCTTGGGGGATCTGAACTTTTGGTTCAATTATAAGGAGGGTCTTTAAAAGACTGCTGAGCAGCAACTGGCTGCAAAGCAGAGCACTGTATGTACCAGTCATTGTACAACTACTACTTACCACAAGCACATGTACTGCAAGTCAAAGAAAAGAAAATATATAACAACATATACACTCACAAAATTAAGTAAACAGGGCCCAGGGCCTCATAATAGGCACATGATCTAAAACTAAAGTGGCCCAACTCAAGGCAAGGAGGTTACCCATATGGTCTCCGGTTTTTCAAATTCTATTGATTGAAACAATGGAATATTTTATGCTGCAGAGAAAAGGCTCTGATCAGTCGCCCTCAAAGCATGCTGTGGGTTTGTTCAGATTGCTGTAAAATAAATACAGATCATTTATGGGAGCACAAGTATAGCAGATAAGGTTTCTTTTAGTCAAAGCATAACTTTGCAGAAATTAAAAATCTAATCATATTTTGACAGGACTGGTGCAAACTGTATAAATTCTCATGTCTCGTCTGCCTTCCCTCATCTAAAATAAACAAATGTTTGCTTCTGGCTATTAGAAGCACCGACCAAAAAAAAAAAAAAAACACACATGGAGGCTCGGGTTCGCATTAATCTGTAACAGATTGAGGTAGGGAAAGAGGAAATCTAACCCTTTACCCAGTCAGAGTAGGTTATAGGAACAGTTTAGAACATACAGCTTCATTCACTAAACTCAACATCATTCATGTCACGGTGTTAGTGCCCAACTGAACCGTTAGAATGGTTTAATGATCATTTTGCATTATTTTATTTTTTTTAAATTTTAAGATGATCAGAAAGGAAAATCGGAAAACTAGATTTCACTTTCAAGTATGTCGTGGGTAATATATAGATCTTGTGTAGGAGCACTCACGCTCAGGCTACTCACCCACGTAAATGGACTTGCGTTCAAAATCATTTTATTTGGATCAATGTGTCGGTCCAAACTGTGGACATATGATGTATATGCAGCATTAAACATGGGATAGATATATATATATATATACACACACATATACATACACACACACACACTATATATATATATATATATATATATATATATATATATATATATATATATATACACACACACACACACACACACACACACACACACACACACACACACACACACACACACACACACACACACACACACACACACACACACACACACACACACACACACACACACACACACACATAGACACACACACACACATATATAGACACACACACACACACACACACATTACATATGTTTGTTATTTACAGACACAAATAACATTTTCATACACACAAACACGTTGGAAATTAGCATCAATCGGGTTTCTTTCCCCCCACTCATCAGCTTCTCATGTTAACAGAAAGACAAAGAATACAAACATTGTATTGCTTTGTTTTGCTTTAAGGGAAGGTTAGGAGTTTTTTTCCGCTTAAACTTTCTCAACCTCATTTCCATCTTGCTGATGCTGCAATAATATTAAAACCTCCAGCTGGATCCCAAAGTATTGTCTTGAACGATTTGTTCCAGTAGAGCTGAACTCTGGGAGAGGCCAGGACTGTGAGCAAAAATCACAGGGCTTTATGTTCATACAAACTGACTTCCAGCTATAGGCTCTGTCCCCTGCGCTAGAGGGGGGGAGGCTGGGTAACATTACAGTTGTCGTGTGGTATTTGTATAAAAGGCTACTGTTAACCTTTTCTCTACTGGAAGCGACTGCAATCATGTTAAAACATGGTGTGGCCTACTCATATCAGCACTTCGAGTGGGAAAAGTTAAGAATATTAGACCAAGCAATTAATATTTTTTTTATTATTGTTTTTTTACACTGTGAAGAGCTGGAAAGAGGGTCATTAAAAGTTGCATATCCATTCCAGATTTGGATGAGGGTAAACAAAGGATTTATTTTACTCCATTGTGGCATGAACTGGAAAGCATCAGTCTAAGGGGCAGTCACAAATTCTGTGATCATTACAGTATTATGGAACATCTACATTTTACAGACTGCAACGTGTTTTATGACACCTTTAAAACCACACACGAACACGACGGTATTAGATCAGAGACGGCGAGACACTCAGAAAAGGCGTGACAGATCCGCCGCCATGTGTGGCAACTTTGTTAAATGCTTCAAGAGACTGGAACTGCAATGCCGAAAAACACAGACCAGAGACATTAAAAACATCAAAAAATACTTCTTAGCTGCCACCTCGCAATGCTCAAGTTTAATTTCCTCTCGGAGGAAAATTACCCAAACGCAGTAATTTAGTGGGTAGAGTGGAATAATTTTACATTTTAATCACCCCTGAGTTGTTAAGGGGTTAAACTTGGTTCTTGAGAGTTCTGGATGAAAAGGTTAACGGTCAGCACCGCCATAGCGACCTGCCTACTGTTGGCAGGTCACCCCATGGGGCTCATGTGATCTGCAGACAGCCACAGTCCTGTCAGAGCTCTAACTGAACACAAGAGACATGATGAACAATAGCCCTCCTGAACTCTGCAAGGCAGGGAGAACTTGCTCAGCAGCTCTGACCCGGCCCAGACCTTTCCCTATTGTGTACAGTGTGGAGTTAGAAAAGGAGTGATCACTCCACTGCCAGAAGTCTGTCTCAGCTTGAAATGCACACATCTAGGTGCTGCTTACCAAGAGAGTGTCAGACATTTTCGGGGGATGGCTTGTGTGTGAAGGGTGTCAAGACACTAGCTGTACTGTATATCCAACAGGCACTCGCAGCCAATGACAGAGAAGAGCGAAGGAATATACTCAGTCAAGGAGCTAGTCTTAGGCGTAGGCCCCGCACTCTCAGTCAGCGCGCCCGCACTGCAGACAGGCGATGCGCTGACAGGCACAGACCGCGATAAGCGGTCTGTAGGGAGCCGGGAGCCAGAGCGAGAGGGGGGTGGGAGGGGGCGGGAGATACAAATTCTGTCAAGATTCTGCCTCTCGCGCATCTCCCGTCCCCTCCTCCCGAGCCGGCCAAAGTAACAAAAAAAAAAAACAACACACACGCAGCCCCTTCCCTGCTCCCCTCCACTCACACACACAGGCACACACACGCAAATACACACGGGGGGAGGTGAATCAGAACAAGGGGGGGAATCGGAACGGGGATCGGAGCTGAAGGGGGAAATCGGAATGGGGGGGGGGAGAAATCGGATTGGCTGCTGGGGTGTCACGTGACGCGACACTGGCCAAAATCACAAGCTCCTTGTAGCTCCGGCTGGCTGACGCGTCACAGCACGCAGTCAGCCACGCCGGAAGGAGCCAGCGGGGGCAACTAGAACGGGGGCAAGCAGCTGGTGGCCGCAGCGGGACCAAAGCCTTAGTCTGAGGCTGACCTAGCTGGAAATGATGGACACTACTTTTCAATAAGAGCGATTTGTCACAGCAAACAGCGTATCTACTTAACACCGAGCGCATGCAGATTCCTGTAAAAGAGAAGTGCTCTCAGAGTCAAGTCAATGTAATCCTAAATATGTTGCTACTTTGGGGATATCAGATCACTGCCCTGTGCCTCAGACACAAACATCAGACTACCAGATCTCTAGGGCAGGTATTCATAATTCTTGTACCAATATAGTGCCGGTTACACTTGCAGTGCTGTGTAGATCAAGAGAAATGTGTATATCAGGCTGGTAAACAGCAGAAATTCTGCTTCCGTATGTAGTTTGCTGCACAACCATTGCAGAGCAGGAGTCTCTCGTTCATTGCCCGACATGTTACGATTTTAACGTTTCTACAAAAGCTGATGGCTTTCATCTCGCTTGGTGTACTTGTTTGACCACAGGCACAAAGACACCAGCCACTCGTAATCTTATATTTGTGTTTTAAAAAGAAGGTGCAATCCCACAGCCAGCCAGTTGAGTTTCTTATGGGGCCTCTGAATGGGGAAGTTTTTGTCAATCGAGTGTTTTCTTTACCCTTATTCCCACCCTGTCGGAGAACCAATAAAGTTACGGGGAGGTGGGGACTGGCTGTATACGCACTTGCTGAATACACACCGTCATCAAGCACAAGGGGAGGAGCCAGAGGCAATGAAACCCCTCCCAAGTGTAAGTTTAAAAAATAAATGACAAATACTTATAGGTGTCAGATTGACTGACATCCCTTAAACAGGTCACTGGTCATTTTGGTCGTTGGAGGAATTGCCCCATTAACATAATTTGAGACCATGCTGCTTATACTCAGTCACTGGTCATTTTTAGTGCTAAACACACAGCCTTGATTCTTCCAGGGGAAAGAAAAAAAAAGTTGCATAAATACAGCAGCCAGGGTCAGAGAGCCATTGAGGTCACAGATAAGAGGAGTAGTAGTTAAATATTAATCTGTAAAATCAGCAGTGAGCTGGCAGCTTACAAGTGTACAGAGTGTCCAACATCTCCCTTTTACAACATAGCAATATTTGCTTGATATGCTTAGTTTGAGTGGAGAGGAACACAACAGTGGATCTAAAAATAACTGTCGGATCAACAATCTCAATGTTAACAGAAAATTCTCTTTTTATAATAAACGTGTGTTCAAATGTTTGGCAAATTTAAAGTTGGTCACCTCCTTAGGCCTCGGGCATGGTCAGCGCACGTGCTGAGCCGTGTTGCTGCTCGGCACTGAGCCCCTGCAGCCGCAATGAGAGCGGCTTTAGCAGGGGCTCGCGCACGCGTCAGCACGCTTGGGGAAGCGTGTGTCTGACAGCGTTTTGAAATTTCCCCGCTTGCCGGAGCGCAGGGCCGGTCACGTGAGCGGTTCGCCCAATGAGGGCAAACCAGCTCCGTGACGTCACTGGCCCACCCCCGTCCCGCCCCCTGACGGCGCGCTGTGTAAGGCCAGGGAAAGCACCACTTGAGGTCTGGTTAACAGACTCCACAAACCCTTAGACGTTTCAATTTCCAAACCAACACCCACAAGGCAGGCTATGTTAGAAGTAAAGCTAAATCTCTCCACTCCAATTTTCTAATATGAGAAAGATCTTTTGGATGCTACACCAGAGACAGTTCTAGAGTTTCCACGATAGCAGTGCTAGTCTGGGAACTACAACAGCAACAATTAAGTAAGGTTGGCTCCACCTGTTCATCTAGCAACATCTTCAGCTGCTTGAAAAGAGATCAGTGACACTCGGCTGCATGTCTAGGATAAGGACTGCAAAGGGGGGAGGGGGAAGAAGGACGCCACATCTTGAGCATCACGCTATACCTCCCTTTCCATAACCTGCCATGGTCTAGAAAGGCTTCCATACAAACAATTTCATTCCGTAGCACAGATGGCAATGATGCAGTCACTTCTTGCGTCAAGTGCCTTGAGGTCTCTAAAAATGAAAAGGTCTATTTATGCCGAGTTTTTATTTACAATCACCCAAGTTTACTGAAAACAAGAACCGCCCTTGCACAGCTGAAACAAGCAATATTAATGAAAAGAGGAAGTTTGAACAGACACCAACATGACTTTGTGGAGACAGAGAGTTCCCTGTCTGATATCAAAGAACATCCGTCAGATGTTATGTTATATTTAAAGACAAAACATGTTTTCTTAGTCTCAACACAAAAGATAAAAGTGGATATTTTTAAAAAGGCTGGGTCTAATTCATTTACATGTCAAATATATAACACTGTATATTCTGTCGACCTCTAGGCAGTGAAAATATTAATGAAATGCAGCAGAAAGATCACTAATCAATTTGCTGGCTTCTGGATAAATATTTGACTTGTATAAAAAAAAAAAAACATTTTAAAAAGCGTAGAAAAGCCCTAATAAAACTATAATCGGTCACGTATTGCATGTACCTCGGCCAGCTAGGAATGACTATCATTGTCTCTTTCTGTGTCTGGTTTCAAAACACACTATAAAATACAGTCAGCTGGTATTGTAAAAACGTATGAAGCACCAGGTACGTAGTGCTACTCCAATAAAGTAATCCATTCACTTAACAAGTGTCATGTTGGAGTTCCAGCAACACAAGGTTGTTCCAGTCAGCTGGATAAAACTCAGTACATGGCTATTCTAAACCAGAGAAGTAACTGGTCAACTTGTAGCAGGGAACTGTTTAAAATAGCTCCTGTAGTCCATTATGTTACACAGATACTGTGACAGGAAAACATTTGTGAACCCCAATGATCATTACGGAAATTCCATAGTTTTTCCATGAGAACCTTCTTGAATCAAAACGAGCATTTTCTAAAATATCCAATAGGGTTTATATGAACCAATTCCATGTCTTTTGAAACAAAATGAAATATAAATTAGACAAACAATGCGTAAAACCTTGTGAGTTTTGTCTTCACAATACTGGTGTGTATGGAAAAACGTCAAGCCACCATCAAAAGAAAATCTCTGAGAACCTCAGAAAAGCAGTTATTGATCCTCATCAGTCTAGAAAGGGTTACAAAACCATTTCTAAGGATTTGGAGCTCCACCAATCCATTGTCAGACAGATCGTCTACAAATAGAGAAAGTTAAAAAGACCGCAGTCTCACAGGAGCAGTCACCCTACAAACATTTCTCAAAGAACAAACTGGTAAATCATCCAGTAAATCACAAAGAACCCCAGATTAACATCCAAGGATCTGCAGGCCACTCTCCCCTTGGCTAATGTGAGTGTGCATTACTCAACTATCAGAAAAAGACAAGAAGAATGGTGTTCATGGAAAAGATAGCCAGGAGGCTATACAATGCTGTCTAAAAAGAACATTGCTGTCTGTCTGAAGTTTGCCAAGAAGCACATAGATGACCCACAAGACTTCGGGAACAAAGTTCTCTGGACAGACAAGTCAAAGGTAGAACTTTATGGACTCAATGAGAAACATTATGTTTGCCGAACACCAAACACTGCGTTCGAACAGAAGAACCTCATCCCAACCGTCACGCATGGTGGTGGGAGTATGATGTTTGGGTCTGTTGTCTGCCTCAGGACCTGGACAGCTTGCCATCATTGACACAACCATTAATTCTGCATTGTATCAGAAGATTCTAGAGAAGAATGTCAAGCCATCCGTCCGTAAGCTGAAGCGAAAGTTAGTCATGCTACAAGACAATGATCCTAAACATATAAGCAGATCTACAAAATAATAGCTGCAGAAGATGAAATTCTGAGTTTTAGAATGGCCAAGTTTTGCCTAACCCCTATTGAAATGTTGTGGCAGAACCTGAAGCAAGCGATCTATGCAAGGAAGCCCTCAAATGTCACAGAGTTGAAGCAGTTCTGTGAGGAGGAATGGGCCAAAATTCCTCAAAACCAATGTGAGAGACTGACCCGCAGTTACAGGAAACGCTTTGTTGAAGTCATTGCTGCTCAAGACGATGCCACCAGGTACTGAATCTAAAGGTTCACATACCTTTTCCATACATGGATATTGAATGTTTAACATTGAATCATTTGTGGATAAATAAATGTCGAAAAAGTATCATGTTTTTGTCATTTGTTTGATTAGGTTATCTTTATCCATTATTAGGATTAAGATCTAATAACATTTTAGGTTTGAATTAGGATTTTCACGTAAGGGGTTCACAAACTTTTTCTCGCCACTGTAACTCCAACAGTAAAGGAAGTTCTTCTAAGCCAGATCCAGTCATATTTCACCATGGTAATAGAACAAGTAGTCTTCTCGCCCATCTCCCCAGTGGAGAGAAAGCACATAATCATGGGAAAAGGAAAGGCGTGTCATAACCATTACTGTATAATTGGGAGAACGAACAGCCAAACTCCTTCCTCAATCAACACCGCTTACAAATCCAACTACGTAGCTTAATTTTTACAGCTACAAGGGACAGAAGAAATGGTCAAAACTTTCCCATCTATAAAGCACATGTACATAGAGTATGTAGCTAACTGTTCACCACTCAGGAGATGGGAGGAGGCACAAATTACCAAGGGAGCAGTTAGATTTTGTTTACCATTCTCACGTTATTTCCAGCTGCTTGGGTTACATCCTGTAAGAGGCTTGAAAGCTGCTGCGTCATACAAGATTCTGAAGTTTCGTCTGCCTGATCTCTTCTAATGATACCCAGCTTGCAATCCAATGTTCATCTTCGGCATGGCCCTGACAAACCAATGTCCCAGACAAACACACACTTATGACAAAATAAGCTTCTGTAGAAAACGTATATATTCCACACAAGCTGTGAACTCATATTTGTCTTTTCTGTTTTATATTTATCCTTTGTGGATATATTGCATAATTTTCATAAATATCATGGTTTCTTGTACCAAAATCATTCAATTTATTTGTGTTCACGTCTATTCTGTCTATTCTGTAAAATCTAATAAGACATGGACATACTGGTGGCCCCCACTGTTGTGCAAATATACCTACAAGATTTGGTCAGGAATCAAAGAAAATGTGCTGCGTGACTGGGCGAGAGCTTATTCTCCACTGAAAATGAACACACTTCTTTATTTACAAAACTACTTACAGAACAGAGAACCAATGACTACAATGACCAAAGTCAAATCTTTTTCAACTCCTTGCAAACCTTTACCAGCGGTTATTAATATAGACTATGCATCACAGACACATGTATCAAAACAATAAACATTAAACCCATTGGCTGTTTTGCAGGCCTCCTCTGCACTAAAAAAGGGTTAACGTTGACTCTACAATGACTAAATGCCACTGTCACAGCCCCATGGCCTGTTGTGACATGTATGCAGCAGATTGTCTATTAAACTGAAAGGGACAATCTCTTTCTTCCAGTTCTACCAAGCAAACAGAAAGGCCCACAAGGCTACTGAGAATGAGTGCTGAGTAGGAGGAAAGGGAAAGCTTCCTTGACAAAGGAACACTAGCTTCTATTCATTTATATCATTCGGCTTCCCATTCCTGATAAGGCTAATTCGGAAGCGTCGCTAGATAAAAGGCAGCCAAATGTCCTAGAAAGGGGAGCACAAGACATGTAAGAAATAAACAGGATAACTCTCCACCAAACCTTTAAACACTCCAGAGACTACTATTAATGATATATATTTTCGGTAACTCTGGCAGTGTACAAAGAAGTTTAGAATGCATAAAAGGGGGCTGGTACAACCCAAATCTCAACAAAGGGGTGTCCTCCAGACATTAAACATACATTGCCGTGTTGCAGAAAAGGAAAATTTGGGAGGTAGAATGATTAATACAGAAGGATATAGGGTTCAATTATGGGACCATTTCATGCCAATAAAAAAAAAAGGAATCAATCCTTTGCTTTTATAACCTCTTACGCTGCTGCAGGAGCCAGTAACACAGCTGCCATGAGCATGGCATGTAAAATAAAAGTAGAATGCAACCTGACAACCACACAGGATTTCATCAATGGCAATATTTGCAAAACAATCAAATTTACAAAAAAAAAAAAAAGTTGCCCTCTCCCTCTTCACCTTTTGAAGCACCAGAGACTTGTAACCAGACCTTGCACCCCCTTTTTCATTAATATTCAACAGCTTAAAACAAAGACAGACAAAGGGACAGTCACCCCTGCACCCAGGGAATTCATTAATCCTTTCAATTTTTCAATTCACCAGGCACTCCGATCCAATCAAGTGAAACTGGAAAGAAAAGCAGTGGCCAGCGTTTGGCAGCGGGCTGGGTCATGGAAGGGTAGCGGCGATCCCACCATAAATCCACCCTGTTGTGACACGCAGGGTCCCCTGATACTTGTGATTGGGGGACAGTCAGAGGGCAGCAGAGATGTGAGGCCTCCCTACTCGGGAAAAAAAAAAAATCAAAGAGGAAGGAAATAAAATGGCAGAAACGCTGCCTTGCGCAGACTTAAACCAGATATACAAGAGGGGGGGGAGGGGGGAAAGGGTTTCTACTGCTCTGAATGTTTAAAAAGTACACTTAAAACTGCAATGTCATGCAGTATACATATGCAAAGGATTACACAATATATACTGCTCACGTGTACATAGATTAAACTAAAAGTAGCAAAAATAGGCAAAGTTTACAAATTGTGCTGAAAGCCCCAAAATCGGGAAGTGCAAGTAGTGTCTTTAATATTTCTCAACAACAGAAAATGCCTGCATAATTCAAGTAGGTGTATTGTAATGATAACTGTTTCCTTTACAGTTTGTAAAAATAACTACAGACTAAGTAAATTGCAGTGCTGCTTTATTATGCTATTGTAGTAACATGTTAAAAGCATATCGTTTCAACATCCAACTTAAGGCTGCGGCCAGGCAGGGAATGGGCGCGCTGGCACTCGTACGCTGCTCCCTGCTCGGCCGGGCGATTCGTGGCCTGCTAGGCGCGCGTTCACCTGTGGGCGCGGCCACGACATCACGGAGCTGGTTCGCCCTCTTTGGGCGAACCGCTCACGTGACGCGCTTGCGAGCGGCAAATTCAAATTTGCTTGCTCTGGAGCGCCGAGCGGGTCGCAGGCGCTTGCTCACGCTGGCCACACACTTTGCCGCAATGTGTTTCATCACAGCCAGCGTGAGCGCGCTCGCCTGCTCAGCGCCACCCTGACGAGGCCTAAGTGTTTCATTGCAAATACTGGTTACTACATCCACACGGACTTTTCCATGCACTAGTGACCAATAGGTACTAATTGCTAAAATTGCTCACCTAGCATCCCTATATTTTGTATTTTAAAAAGAAGCAACTATAAAGTATCAACATCTTATAAGGATGGGGGGGGTTCAGTGAAAACATTTTAACACCAAATGTGTTTGTATTTTGTGGAGGCATGCTATAAATACGGAATTTGTGCCGTGAGGTTTGGATTCATTTGTCTCCTGCCTCACGCCTAATTTGATCATTTACAGAGTGAGTCGGAGAGAGAAGAAAGAAACTGGGAAGAGAGATGAACAGAGAAGATTTAAATTAGGCATAAGAAAAGAGACAATAGTTCCCTTTTTACCTCCTGCTGTTATTTACCATCTGGGATCATATATAGGGGGGGGGGGGGGGTATAGAGAGTTAGCGTGTTTTTTTTCCAGGACTAGTATTCAGTATCTTTTTTCCCTGAGCGCAGGACATGCATCTTGCCCTCTGAGCACATTTGAACATAAGCCCTAAGAGAATATCACTGCTGCTCACCATAGCTGATCTAACATAGATTGCCCTGCAGGAAGACAAGTCTCATTTGCTTGCATTCGCCCTTAACCCCTCCAGTACCAGTGCACTGCTAGCCCCTCCAGCACTGAGGGGTTAAACATTCCAGTGTCTACATGATCGATTAAAGCTGGCTAGTTATAACACACCATACCACTATTTTACCTTGAGGAGGTGAACACAGAAATAAAGACAGACAATTGTTAAACAAAATAAAGCAGTTGAAGCTTTATCAATGTTTATGGATTTTGTATTTTGCTTTTTAGCAAATTAATTGATTTTGACATGGACAGCTGCCTGGCAATGGATGTGCTGCACTGAAAAATTAAGTGTGCTGTAGGCCAATCAAAACCTCTTCATATCAACAGCCTCATTGGAGGGGGAAAAAAGGCAACTCACCCCACATTAATATGAAGCAGCAAGGCCGGGGTTGTAATTATTAAGAGGAAGAGAAATATCCAGTTTTCATGTCTAACAAGATAACACACTGGATGAGGCCCAAACGCGCTAAACCTTAGCATATCAACTCCCATTTAAGTGAATAGAATGTGTACCACTGCATGTGTCTAGTAACTTAAGATTTATAAAAAATAAAACAAAATGTTAAATTATGTATATTGCATGCAGCATCTTTGTTATTAATGGGATTCCTTAAGAACAACTGCTGCCTTCAGACTTCTAGCAGAGAGACTACAACACACTATGTTGCTTGCCCCTCCGGCGCTGAAATGGTAAACTCCAACAAGATGATGGAATATTGACTTTAAAGCATCCTCACCGCCTGTCCAGACTAGCTGTCTGCTGACTGGAGAATTTCTAACAATGTGGCTTCTGTAGACAACCCTGCCTGCACTTGTTCAATTATTCACAATCCCTGTCTTAGGAGAGGTGTAGACGTGAGAATAAACCCCCAGAACACATACAGTACATGGATCAGCAATCCTACGCAATGCATTGCTTACCCTTTAACACCATCAGCACTGGAGGGGTCAGGAATGCATTCCAGCGCTGAGGTGGTTAAAACGATTGGCAGCCCCAGAGATGCCAGCCACCTACCCAGCAGAAGGAACACATGTACAGCCAGAGAAATGCCGGAAAGAGCAATGAATCGAGGGTAAAAACAGAGGATGACTGCTCTATATATACTGTAGTCGGCTAAACAGGAAATAACTCAACTGGAATGCATGTTATAATTAATACATACATTTTAAATATAGCAAGAATATAACCTTTCATTATATGCATCTTTCAAGCCGTTAAAACCTCAATAACAATATTGTACCGACAAGCAAGACTTTTCCCCTCTACATGTTTTTTGTTTTTGCATTAAAAAGGTGTAGGTCATGATTTTCTGTTCTTAGAACATGTAAAAGGTCTGCAGCACTAGCCAGACCTTGTCATCCAGCAACCCTCAAATTACATAACGTCGCCTCGGTCCTCTTGAAGATCAATACCCACCAGGACGGAATGTTATGCTAAGACATTTCAAGGAATAACATCTAGGTTTCCTTTGTCATTATTAATATCTAACGCAGACAATTCTAGGCAATTCACTGTCACTCTCATAGTTTCTAAAAATATATTTAGCTAGGATGTCTTAGTCCTTAGACCAGATGTTTATATTGGGAACATTTACACATATTAATGGCATATGGAGTGTTTTCCTAAAGCCTAAAAACATTGGTGGCTAGTCTTGTGGGCACGTTTTGTCTCAAGGAAAGGGAACGGCGTTTACAATGTGGGGAACATTCCACATCACCTGAAAAATGAACATGCCGTACAGTTTTATGGCACTGGGTTTCTGGGCCCAACTCAAGCCTACCTCATCATTGCCCCATTACAGAAATATAGATCTAAAACCGTCCTAACACAGATTCTTGCCACACGGATTTGTTGTGTGTACGCCCCGTGACCTTTCATTCCAAGTAAGCTCTTCCCCGCAATAGGGGGGAGCCTCATACGAATATAGACTGCGAGAGCTTTGGGGCAAGAGTTCAAGTTTAATGCAACACAATCTAGAAGGGATATTGTAACATTCCACAAGTGAAGCTGAAGCCTCTTTTGTTTCCTAGATTCTCTACACTCCAGGACTTGGACAAAGAACACTTGAACTTCAAATGCTCTGAAGAACGGCCTGTGCTCCAAGACTCTTGTGTAATATGGTGTGAAGTCGCTTCCCCGTGCTGGAGATTGTAGTCCCATTCATTTGAAAGGAGGTGATCTCGTTTCCAGAATGGGGGAAGACCGCTTCACAGCATATTGAATGAGCCTGTAAGACAAATCTATGAGAAAAGAAGCTTGTCTAATTTGATGAAATTCGTTTACACTTCTACCCTAGTTATAAATACATTTAGCACTAATGCTGTAGACCCGATGTATCTGTGTTTAATTAATTTTGTCTGCTAACTACTTGGGTTCTACAGTTACAGTGTAAGCTTGGCGACAAGTACTTATTCTACAATTCTATCGGTGCTTTATCCTCATACATGGCACCAATACACAAGACTTCATTAGCACTAATATAATCCATAACTGAAGAAGTCGGCAAGGTTAATAAACATAAGCACGATCGCTCGCTAGCCAATCTTAATGGAATCAAAACAGGAAATCACAGTTTTCATTTATTCAGAAACACCAAAAACTTAGCAAATTAACAACTAAACTGTGAAGTGATTAAGTCGAGGCACTTCACATGTGAACTTAAAACTGCTAATTAAAAATCTCCCACTTAATTGACTGCATTTGCATACCACTCAGCTTAAAAAGGATCATTAAAGTGGGGGCGACAGGCACCTTCTCGAAGGTGGATAAAAAATAAATAAATAAATAAAAAGAGGAAAAATTGTTTCTAAATGCAACATAATGATATGGAACAGCCGCAAGAAAAGGGCGTTGGCGACATCGCCACTTGATGGGTAACATGGAACATATTGTACGGAGTCAATCCCCCTCCAGCAGCAAATGGTTAAAATTCAGTATTATACGACACATTGGTGGCTGCAGAAAATGTGTATGTTACGTATTTGAGATTAAGACACGTCATGTATACTTTTTTTATTTTTTTAAGGAGAGGAGCCCATCATATGTTTACAGAGATTTGAAGAGTTTCAATTCAAACTTCTACTCCATGAAAACTAGTCAGTGAATGCTTTGAAGGGGGGGGAAGGGGGGGGGGGAAGGGGGGGGGGGGAAAGTAGCAGCAACATTTCCAAATGTTTTCAGAGATCTTCTCAAAAGGAGCTCCGTTTCTGACCTGCAGCCTTTCATCAAGCTGCTCTGAAGACCTCTTAACTCTTGGCTTCATTTAGGACCCCTGTGGCTCCCCTATTAATGCAGACCAGCCAGGAGTGCATCCTATTAAATGGCAGGCTAAATGCTCTTTTTTTTTTTTTTTCCCCTCACCCCGAGCGCTGCTCAACAATACGCTGCCAACCCCATTACCTTATGGAAAGAGATGCTCCAGCAAAACCTATACAATAATGTTAAGATCGACAAAGCCTGCAGCTGCTCTGTGAGCCTGCGTCACCCTATGCTTGCGCAGGGAGATCCTCTCACTATCCACTCTGTCTTTTAGAAACTGCTGTGCTTTGCATATAAAACAGGACATTTCGCTGCCCCCCCCCCAATCCCCCGCAATCCTACAGGGAGCTCACTTCCTCCCCCTCAAACAAGCAGCCCATTCAGCAGAAATGGAAATCCCACGATGCACTGCAGCAAGAAAAGATAAAAAAAAGTTACAGTGCTGCAGTGAGGCAGAGGCATGGTACATTTAAGGAGGGGAGGGAGAAATCACAGCAACAAACACTGTAAGGAGTAGACTTCCTTATCTCCCTTAACCTTGTGAACCTATTTAGGAATGACTGCAAAAGTTTCAGGACTTAAAATTAACCATGGCCTAATGTATGCCCACACCAGGGTAAGAATTTGGTGGGTGGGTTTGTCTGGTGTGTACATATACACAAAACATTTGGATAAACACCCATATTTGTACGTGTCTATACATAGATCTGCCACACAGAGAATGAGAAACCTGCAAAATCAGTTGTGTGATTTTTCAATGAATGACCATCTTGTATATTCGACCCCTTTGTGGTGTAGATTACAAACACACTCCAGAGGTTGCTCAAATCTCCCCCACAGCCTTTCACAGATTATTTGCAGTCCCATAAATATCACACAGTGGTGATATTTGTACATGGGCTGTGATAACAGCCTTGGGGTTCATTAACACATGAGGTGTCACAAATGGCCAGGCATGGCTGGCTTTGGTTACACTCAAACATTCACCTTTGCCCTCTTTAAAAGCCAAGTGGTCCCACTGTGAATATATAGTGGTAACCAAACTCCTGTAGTTCAGCTACAACCACCACCAATGGGTTAATATGATACAGAGATATTTTGCCTGTTGTGTTAGTCATGACCAGACATGAATGAGCGGCATCTGCACACCTGCTTGGATATGAAATCAATCATTCACCACTTTTGTGGCTTCAGCCTGAAATTCAAGTTCCTTTAGTCATTCTCCAACTCTTTTGTTTGGGTGTTAAAAAAAAAAAAGGGAGGAGTGGTGTAAACAGCCTGCAGCAAAGAAAGGGATGAATGAGCTGAAGGAATGGGAGTTGAGAGAGGGGAATATGGAGTGAGACTGAAGGCTTGGCAGTTAGATTTACCTTTGTTAAATTTTCATGGGGATTTAGATTTCCTAATGCTTTCACTGATTCATTGCCTAAACCCAGAGATTAACAAGAAATAATACACCTTGTCCATATGTAATGTACTGAATGAGGGGGGGGGGGGGAGGCTGGGCAGGTTGGGTCGTTTGTTGGCATTGCTACATTTCTGAATCCTTTTGCAGGCTGTGTTTGGACAAACAAACTGAGGTCATTGTACAATAGCTTTGGAAACCACGTAGGTCCCTTTTTAAGATGTGACCTGTGTTAAACTCCTGAGTCTGTTGTATTGGTCAATGAAAACAGTGGCGCCAAACCTAACCTGAAACTGCATTCGTGACATGCTCAAACTCCCTTAAACAAGTTCCTCAAATCCAGCCCCATTCCACCACAAGGTTTTGGGTTCGGCTTGTAACCGATCAGCGGTTTTAAACTAGCAATAAGGCACAGATTTGAGCAAAACGTGCATACTTGTATTATGGCCTCTGCCACTTGAAGATGTTTTCATGAAGACTTCCCAACCACGAGTACTTATCCTTAGGTGCCGTCACAACCAAAAAGGGATTTACCAAGTAGATAAAGGGGCCACACCGTTCTTCACCAGATCACTCAGGCGATAACAATATTAAGCAGTTGCCAATGTTACAATATCTCCCTTATGTATAGTTTGGCTTTTCCCCCTTAAGGCTATAGGGCAGGGGTGCACAACTCAAGTCTTCAAGGGCCACACACAGGCCACGTTTTAAGGCTATCCCTGCTTTAGCACAGGTGGCTCAATCAGTGGCTCCGTTATTTTGATTGAGCCACCTGTGCTGAAGCAGGGATATTCTTAAAACCTGGCATGTGTGTGGCCCTTGACGACTGGAGTTGTGCACCCGTGCTATAGGGCATCACACACCATTTCAAAATCATGTGCAAAACACAACAGTCTACTCAAAAGCCATTGCACTGGTAATGCAAAATAGTCACCTATGTGAAAAAAAAACAGTGCCTCGTTATGCAAACACCAGGCCTATTTAGGTGTGTCCACCTTTACTTTATACTACACTACAATGCCACAGCCCACTTACAGTGTTTAACAGCAATCTTTTTGAACACAGGGACGAACATAAGTGTATATATGTAATCAACAACTAACCTAAACCACTCTTTTGAAAGAGCATTTCTTCAATACATTTCTATGTCACATTAAGAGTAATTGGTGGTTTCAGCGACATGTTAAAATTATCCCTACTGTCGTTATCAGCGTGATCTCAATTTAACTCATTTTATTTAATATTCAACTCAGTGGAATTAACGGTATTGAATAAAAAGGATAACAAAGCTTCAGAGTAAGATTTCTGGGGGATCACTTATTTCAACGTCATACTCGAAATCTGCTTAATCCGAATGCCATTACAACAAAAAAATTTGTTGAGACAATTTAAGATAATGAAATCCTCGATAACAGTTCCGATGACAAAGATTGATTGTTGGGCAGGTCTCGGCACTGTATGAATGTACTCCATGTTTGTATGCAGTCTGAACCAAATTACCAACCCAATGCACTTTGCAGATCCCACCAGCACTGAATGAGTTTAAAAAAAAAACCTTTTACATTTCCCAGTTTTAATGCAGAAAAGCAAGCCCTGAGCAGAAAATCAAAGCAGTTTGTAAGTCTCTGCAGGTTAGACCTCAGGAGGTAGGTCAGAATACAATTACATGGACCAAATCTGTCATCTTCTACTGCACTCCTTCAGCCAGCAATCAAGTGAATGAAGGACGAGGTTTGCAAAGCCTCTGACATCAGGCCATTTTTTTCAGTTGAAAATTGCATCATATTTTTTCCCCTGTTGGACGTGTAGCCTTGTGCAATCCCTTCTGAGACAGCAGACATTGTGATCTCTTGAGCAATTTCACCTTCTACACAGACGCCCCAGCACTATTTTAAAATACACATTTTTTCCAGCTGTTGACACAACCAGCCTTTTAACTATATCCTTCTTGTGTCTTTCAATGTGATCCTCCCCTTTCCGTCCTATAAAAAGATTGTAAGCTCTTCGGGCAGTGACTCCTTTTCCTATTGTCACTTATATGACCGAAGCGCTTATTCTCATTATGTTATATTATTTCACGTGTATACTGCTGTGAAGCGCTGTGTACATGGATAGCACGATATAACGATAGATATACACGATGTACTTTGGAAATACCAACTTTTATTGGATCAGCTTTGTATCCTATTAATGCAGAGAGATACGGTATTCGTGTAGCATCCTATATGATAAACTGTTATATAGAATAGAAATGATACACTTGTATTTGGGAAACTGATAGATTGTGATACAACACTTACACGCATCTGTAAATAATTTAATGTAGGATTACTCCTTTTATAGCATACATGTTGTTTAACACTTTCTAAAATATGGTCCAAAATGTCGGCGTGCCCATGGTTCAACAAGAAAACAGTGTCCTCAAATCAAAAACTGCCCCTACCTTTTACACCCAACAAACCAAAGGTTTAAAAAGTCATTAGTTGCAATGGTCGGGTGCCTGTTAATTTTATTTTTGGCTACTGTCCTCTAACCAGAATCCTTAGACCGCCACAATATGAAGCCATGATCTGTATGGTTACTGCAGTCCATTTATTTTCCAAGGCAAGGGAGGCTTTTTTTTAAATCAAGTTATCAATCTTTTAGAGTACCTAGGTTTAAAAAATAAATAAAACGTGCGCTCACACACAAAAAATTATAGGGGGTGGGCAGAAGCTGCAGCAAGGTCTGAGACAGTCTCTAGGGCAGGTGATTTTATAATTGAGTCAAAGGAGCCGCTTGTCTGCCTGAGCCCGCAGAGTCTCTGTTCTAGTTAACCCAGACTTCCTAACACTTGATATCCTGTCTGCTATTTCAGGGCCCTTACTCAACGCTTCAGCAGACACCACACAAAGGGGATGCTGCAATCCTTCAAAAACCAAGGAGCAATTCAACTCTCTGACCTCCTTTCTTTTCTTTTTTGAGTGATACTGCGATGCAACACAAGAATTGGATCTCAAAGGGAAGAGGAATTCGCAGAGAATTTGGCACACTATACATATTTAGAATATATATATATATATATACACACATATATATATCCTATTATATTGTAATGTATATAACAAGTGTTTGTGTGTGTGTGTGGTCACAGACAGACTATTTTTAGATTATGTTTCCAATAAGGAAACTGAAGCATGCACTTTGATGGGGGATTAGGAATTCTCCAGCAACCTAAGCAAAGACATACTGTAAATTACCATAAAGTAGCAAGAAGGAAATTGTACATTTTTGTGGCAATATCAAACTCATACGTAAAAATATCAGTTGGATTTATATTATATATATATTTTTTTTTTTTTTAAATAAAGATTGTAATTTTACAAAGAAAAGAGGAACAGAGCCCGAAAGGATCTTAGCCACATAAAGGTTAACTTCTGCCCCCTCCCCCTTCCTCCCCACACACACTCCTCAGCTGCTGGTCTAGTTGGTTTCAATTTCCCTGTAGCCTAAACACATCTAAAATCAGAGTATTTGGGAGCTGAAGCAAACTTTTTTTCCCCCTGTGCACGGGGCTGAACCAGTTCCAGTGGCTTTGAATTCTGGTTGGTTGGTGATGAAGTAATAAGTCACAATCCGAAGAAGACATTTTTTCTTCAATGCGCTAGTAATTATCCAGAGACTGCATTTCAGAACTGAATTGCCGCCCCAAAGCAAATAAAAAGGTGTAGATGTTTTGATTTTTTTTTAAACAACTTAACAGAGAAAAACACAGTTGAAGCTTAAGCTCTAACATTTCAACTTACGTACACTTTTTTATAGGCTTTCCCAATGTCTTAGTAATAGAAAGGGAATACCCTATAAGAGAGTCAAAGCCTTTCCCACGTTTAGCGGGATCCATTTTAATGTAAATATTTGCTTATGTTCAGGGGAATAATCAATTACACTAAAATAAGTATCAGAATTGACCAAGAGCACTCGAATAAGGTTCACACATGTTTGTCTGGTTTAAAGAACCCATCACAAAGTACACACACACTATACAAACTACAAATGTAATCATTTCATAGAAATCCTTCATCAGTTTTCCATCTTGTTTACAAAATAATGTAAAGCTTAATCTGCCGACCTCACTAAAGACAGACACTGTTCGTGTTGTGGCATCATAAACTGTGGCATATGTGCCCTGAAAGCGCTTGGAAATCTGGTTTTCAGATGCTTGTTTGAAGAGCTATTGAACATATCTTTCACTACACAACAGGGCGTACAACAGAAGATGTTGGTTGGCCAAGTGCTTTCATCATATTGCATCTCAAGAGTGCCTAGCTGAGTGGGACTGATGCTTTATGGAGAGGATGCTGTAGAAGTCCTTTTCCCCACTTTGTTTCATTTATTCAAACAAGTGAGTGAAAAGGAAGGAGTACGGGGGAGGGGGCGCCCGCAGGGAATTAAGCCAAATGAGATTTAGATCTATTGAGATGAATAGAAAGTAAAAAGGACCCTAAAGCAAAATAATACAGCAGAGGGGAGACGGGGAGAATAAGTGGTGAAAATAAAGATTACAGAGTAGAGAAAGTGATTATTAACCCCGACACTTCCAGCGTTGTTCTGGGTCACCCAGCGGTGAGTCAGTTAAAAAACCGTTAGTCCACAGTCTGCCAAAAGATATGTACATTTAAATGGCCATGTGATACGCTACAGTAGCTTTTCAATTCAGAGAAAAAACACATGAAAAATATTGTATAGTTCTTTGGAAAATTAACTGTGCTATTAGCCCCACATTACATACAATCTATTTAAAAGGAGGCTCTGTTTGTTGGGCGATTATTAGAGACTCCAGACTTCGAGCCTATTAAAGTCCATGTAAAGGATCAATTTGCTCAACACACAAATGACCCTTATGGACACACTACACTGTCTGTGCCCTGCTCTTGATTAAAAGAACCAGGGAAGAGAGCGAGGATACGTATCACTTATCACACTGAAAACACTTCTAAACCTCTTGTGGATGTGGTGACTGCATACATAAGATAGCGCACACACACAAAAAGGCAGCAAAAGCAGGTTTTGAAGCAGCCCTTTAAAACGCACAGAAGGTATAGGGACGATACAGGAGAGCCCTTTGTTGTGTTTGGTAAAGTTGTGCTACAAACATCACATAACACAACCCAAGTGCCTTTACAGAGTGCATCAAACTTCACAGTTACAATAATGCAGCGATGGTAGAAACCCCGCTAGAGAAAAGGCACATTGATTGGCGACAAAAAAATTAATTAAAAAAATGCCCAACAATCCAGTTTAAAAAAAAAATATATATATATATATATATATATATATAGTAAAATTAATAATGGGGGGGGGGGGTTAGTGGGACTCCTGTTCTAAACTCTGCTCTATCGAGCCAGCCACAAATGGATTCATTCTCGCCAGACAGAGCTATTCAAAGCCCCCCCCCCCCCTCAATCCTTGATTAGCTGGGGATAGACAAGCCATTAAAAACACATCCACCTCCAACTATCACAGATAATGTGCCTCATTACAGTTAACATCGCCACAATAGCTCTGACACACAGCTCCAAGGAACTCCTGGGGAAATCGGGAAGGAGCCCATTCAGTGATAATAATAAAAAGGAGGTTCAAGCAATAATAAGTGATTTAATTGGCCTCCCAAGAAGAGGTGAGTAAATGCAGCTTTATTATGCACTAGGAATAAATCAGTCAAGCCAGTTGCACACGTTTTGTACAGAAAAACATTGAACAGCGAGAGGGACCGTATGGGAAAAGGGTACAGTTTGGCACAGCGCAAAAAAAACAAGACACTGCAGCTCCTGGAACTTAAGTCACTTCATAATTTCTCAAACGGTGACTAAAACCCCCCGAACTCCATTTTCCTAACACTAGATATTCTGCAGGCGCTAGTAGGCCGATATGAGAGTTGTTTTTCAGACGCCTTAGTCTTCAGGATAATAAACCTTGGCAGTAAGACAGAATTTTGTTTGCATTTATCTGTACAATATATACATGCATTACCATATCAAACATGTACCCTTGGTTCAAGCCATGTATTAAGGCATTAAAGATGACCAGAGTAAAATCCATGATTTTCTTTTGGGTAGACAGCACACAGTGAGGCATTAACTCCTGGGATGCCACAAACACCTTTGCTCATCCAGAAACTAACGGGTTAACAGTATTGCAGTCTATGTAACTAGAAAATGACATAAGTACAGCGCACTGTATGGAAAAATGCAATCCCACTATTGCCTATAGAAACACACTTGCATTCTCAATGTAACTGGATGAAATCATAAATAAAATAAAAAAGCAGTGTAATAAATGAGAAAATAAATTCTAAATACATGCCGGGGCACTGTTAGTGTCAGACTGTCAGGCCATTAAGTGCTGCCCACAGAGCAACATCGATGCCATAAACCAACTTAATTTACCAACCACTGGCATCCTCATATGGCTCACTCCAGACGCCTAAAATAAACCTCTAGTGTCTGGACAGGCAGTCTGGGTGGCATGCGCTGCTCCACTTATGTATACACAATACCGCGCATCTTGGCCAGTCTGGTGCCAGGGCTCTGGATCGCCGGGCACTGCAAACTATACAATGACATTCCTACAAGGAATTGATGGGCTCACGTATACGTGTGACGCTATATATAGTTCTATTTCGGAGATCCACTCAAGTGAGGCATGTTACATTCAGTAGAACCTCTGACATCTGCTGACCTAGCTGATAAAGTGCATCATTCCAACAAGAATTTGTTTTTTTCTTAGGAAAAGGCACCAAGTTCAACGGTTGGTGCCTTAATGCATATAAAAACAACAGTTACTATCAATACCTCTAATGCCACATTGCACGGCAATTGGATTAGGGTGGCTGGGAAATGTCAGCATCTGCACCTGTTCTGTGCATACATAAAGATGACCACATCTGTAAATGCATATATAGTATCTTAAATGGCGGTCATAGTAAAGAGGCACAACCAGAAACATTAGAGAGCACAAGGTAATTATATTTATCACCCATGACATCAGAGAACTTGGGGCCGGGTTACCATCAGGTCACATTATATGGCACTTCAGGGTGATGCTCTCTGGTTGTTTCCCAGCATCCAAGTGCCTTATTACTTCCAAACCACACTCCCGCCTCCAAAACATACAAATCACTCAGGAGTTGGATGACCATTAGGTGACCCCCTCCCTTAACATATAATACTGTATTCAATGGGGTGGGGGGAGAGAATGTCAGACCTTGCCCAACTTCTGCAGCCCGGCAGGTTTGCGTTACATTTACCTGCCGCATTCACCATATTAAGAAAATGTGCAACCTCCTAACTGAGGGGCCCATTCCCACCCCCAGCCAATGATAACCTAACTGCGGTGCTCTCCCAGTCGCACCTTATTAATAGGTTAACATAACCACCCAAACCAAACCCTCAAGGTGACTCCCCCCCCCTACACACTCACCCTCTCTCCCCCCCTCCCTGCACACTCACCCTCTCTCCCCCCGTCCCTGCACACTCACCCTCTCTCCCCCCTCCCTACACACTCACCCTCTCTCCCCCCCCTCCCTGCACACTCACCCTCTCTCCCCCCCTCCCTGCACACTCACCCTCTCTCCCTGCACACTCCCCCCCTCCCCCCCTCCATGCACACTCACCATCTCTCCCCCCCTCCTTGCACACTCACCCTCTCCCCCCCCTCCCTGCACACTCACCCTCTCCCCCCCCTCCCTGCACACTCACCCTCTCCCCCCCCTCCCTGCACACTCACCCTCTCCCCCCCCTCCCTGCACACTCACCCTCTCCCCCCCTCCCTGCACACTCACCCTCTACCCCCCTCCCTGCACACTCACCCTCTCTCCCCCCCTCCCTGCACACTCACCCTCTCTCCCCCCCTCCCTGCACTCACCCCCTCTCCCCCCCTCCCTGCACTCACCCCCTCTCCCCCCTCCCTGCACACTCACCCTCTCTCCCCCCTCCCTGCACACTCACCCTCTCTCCCTGCACACTCACCCTCTCCCCCCTCCCTGCACACTCACCCTCTCCCCCCTCCCTGCACACTCACCTCTCTCCCCCCTCCCTGCACACTCACCCTCTCCCCCCCCTCCCTCCACTCACCCTCTCCCCCCTCCCTGCACACTCACCCTCTCCCCCCCCTCCCTGCACACTCACCCTCTCTCCTCCCCTCCCTGCACACTCACCCTCTCTCCCCCCTCCCTGCACACTCACCCTCTCTCCCCCCCTCCCTGCACACTCACCCTCTCTCCCCCCCTCCCTGCACACTCACCCTCTCTCCCCCCTCCCTGCACACTCACCCTCTCCCCCCCTCCCTGCACACTCACCCTCTCCCCCCCCTCCCTGCACACTCACCCTCTCCCCCCCTCCCTGCACACTCACCCTCTCCCTGCACACTCACCCTCTCCCCCCCTCCCTGCACACTCACCCTCTCCCCCCCTCCCTGCACACTCACCCTCCCCCCTCCCTGCACACTCACCCTCCCCTCCCTCCTATCCCTGCACACTCTTCCCCTCCCTGCACACTCACCCTCTCTCCCCCTCCCTGCACACTCACCCTCTCTCCCCCCTCCCTGCACACTCACCCTCTCTTCCCCTCCTCCCTGCACACTCACCCTAGTGGCTTTTCTCTTGTACTTGTTGCTGTAGTCAAACTTCTCCTTGACGTCCTCCAGCAGCCGGCCCAGCCTGGCCTGCTCCGCCTCCTCCTTGCCGCTGTAATCCTGGGCCAGCAGGATGTAAGCCCGCCAGTTGGCCGAGTCGAAGCCCCAGTGGCACGTCCGGTTCTCCAGCGCCTTGTGCGAGTGCACCACGAACTTGTGCGGCGGGTACATAAGGCGGCAGTCCAGGCACTGGATGCACGGGGCGCTGGGGTTCCCGTACAGCTCCGGCACGAACAGCCCCTTGCACTTGCCGAAGCACTCGTGGTAAACCCTGAAGCTCTGCTCGCTGAGCTCCAGCTCCAGGGAGCCCGGGAAGTCCTTCTTGCCGCGGGGCGGGTAGCTGCCCCCGTACATCAGCGCGTTGCACAGCCGCTCGGCGTCCGTCTTGGTGATGAGGCCGCAGGAGGGCGCCGAGAAGGGCAGGATGCCCATGACTTTGAGGATCTCCAGCTGGTCGGCCGTGCAGCGGGAGCAGTACACGTGCAGCTCGTCGCACACCGCGTTGATCTGCTGCAGGCTGAAGTCGCGCAGCACCGAGTTGAGGATCTGGGGCAGGCACAGCCTCTTCTCCCCGCCGACCACGAAGCACGAGATGGTCTCCCCCTCCAGGATGGTCTCGCAGCGCTCGGTGGATCGGTCGGACGGGATGAAGAGGGGACCCCCGGGGATAACTTGGGGGGGTTGGGCGGGGAGGTGCAGGACGGGGTCGGGCTCCTTGCTGTTCTCCTTCTTGTAGAGGTCCTGAGCCCAGCGGGCGGAGAAAGCGGCCGGGCCGCCCAGCGAGCTCATGGAACTCAGGTGGAACTGCTCCAGGGTCTTCTGCAGACCTGGATGGGGCTGGAAGCTGCTCCTGCTCACAGTCTCCATGTTAAAGCTTCCCAGGCTGGGAACCCAAGTAGTGGGGGTGGGAAATCCAGGGAATGGGGAAAATATTTTAGCAAAAAAAAAAAAAAGGGGAGCCTGATCTCCCCCTTTTTTTTTTTTCCTAGTTACCAAAAAAAATAGAAACCAAATCCAAAATCCACTTTATGCAGCGTTGGTCACCTCCATCAGCTTCCCCCAGGCAGCAGCAAAAAATCAATCCTTTTGCTTTACTTGGAAATGACATTAACTCTCCCAAACTGTCCTGCTGCAGTGAAACGGCTTCATTCAGATGGTGCAACTTCTCCCTCACCTCCTCTCTGCAGTCACACCACCAGAGAGAAAAGGGAGAGAAGGCAAAAGTAGTTAAAGTCTCTCTTCTTGGATTCCAGTAAGGGCTACACGTGCCCCACAGTCACCTTTCTTCTGCCCATAGTTTCCCAATCAATAAACAAGGGGTCTCTCAGGAGTCACAGTCCTAATAATCACACTCCCAACTAAGAAAAACACCTCCAAGAAAGAAAAAAAAAACACAGCAGTTAAAATAAATGTTTAATTTCCAAATGGAGTTCAAGCTGGGTTGTTAAGAGTTTTTTCTTCTTCTTGGTGTTGCATTTGTACTTCTCACTATTTTGCTTAATTGGTAAAAGAAGCAGCGCTGCAGTGACAGAGCCCTCCCGTGCACACAGCCTGTCTATCCAGTTGAGAGTGGCTGAATGCTTAGCTAATGCACTCTGTGTCTGCTTTGCACTCCAGCCCTCCCCCTTCTGTCTCCTCTCTCTCTCTTTCCCTCCCCTCTTTCCTCTCCCTTCTCCACCCCCTTTCTCTCTGTTTGTTGGTGTCTGCCTCAGTCATTGAATCCCAGCCAAGAATGTGACCAACTCCCCAGGCTGGCTCTTCCAGGAACAACCTCCCCTCCCCACTGCCTTTTTTTTTTTTTTTTTTTTTTTTTTTTTGCTGCAAAGCGGAAAAAAACCTCTGGTCTGTCGAAGGCAAAATAAAACTTGTGGTTATCATGCATGAAAACCTAGGAAACGGTGCACGGACGGGCGTTTTTCTCCCCTGAAAGTTCAAGGGGGTTAGGATTGATGGAAGCAGGTAATCGTTTTCATCTGTGCCTTTTTAACCTTGCTGATGTTTTCCTTTCAGGCCAAGTCACATATTTTCGGATGCTTTTTTTTGTTTTTTTTTTGTGAAGTGAGCTATATTGAGACAGTCTTACAGGAAATTATTACAGAAATGTCTAAAATAAGGGCATGATTGCCAGACACACACACTGTTTAACATGACCTATTTAAAGCAGTATTGTCCCTTCATTCCAAATGTGCTGGCCTTACATCAGATCTGAGTTTCTTTGTCTATGAGAAATATGTATTTGTTTCTACTGAGGAACATCTAATGGTAACATGGAAGACTCAAAGTTGTGACAGCAGCGCACTTGTCAGAAATTCCATCAGGACTTTGCCCCTAACATTGTATAGTGGTGAACCAGTTGCTTGTCACATGTCTGATAGAGATCCAGACAGGTCTTTCTGCAAACGAGTCACTGTTATCTGGCAAACAGGTGACCTGCAGTCATGGGCCTGTGCTGCCTTTACATCACATGCTTCCTACCACAAACTTGAAAGTAAGTCTTTCTATGGTTTTACCATCCAGAAAGTGAAAGGACTTAATGCGCACTAGGGGATGTGAGCACAAGTAATAACCGAAGACAAATGTTAAAAACACGAGTCTTTTTGTATTCTTTGTGTAGTTATCACTATTGACGGTACTACAGTAGGAATACTGTCGTCACACATAAAAAGCACAGAAAAATTGTTTTTTTCTATAAATGTTATTCTTTTACTGCCAGATATTGAGTGTTATGCTGCTGGAAGAAGGTAATGGATAATAGTACTTTTAAATGATCACACGTGTGGACCACTAACTTTGATTTCCAAACGTAAATGCACTTTCTAAATAAAATAGATTTTTTTTTTTAAAGCCACCACTCACCATTTTTTACAGCATAAATACTTATAAAATCCTTGCATATAAGGTTTTTGCTCCCGCTGACACATATCACAGACCCCATGTTTAATGGATACAGATCCATTTTGAAATTGTCCACTGGACTGCTATTTTACTTAAGCCGCTATGATCCTGCAATGTATTAAACGTCCTGCATACTGTATAAGCTTCACATATCCCACTCACGCTAACCATAAATAAACATTGCGGCGTCTATGGATGAACACAGAGGACAATGTGATTCGATGCACCATTTCTTGCTTGTAGGTACGTAAAATTGGGAGAAACGTAAAAAAATGTGGCAGATTGCTACAGTAGTCCGGGAAATTTACACCAACAAAAACCTAGGACAACATGTGATTAAAGGGAGAAAAATATATACATATTATAAGTGCACGATTTGAAGCCGGCAATATATATACAACGAGCGTGAGTGGTGACGTTTAAGTGACCCCCAGACGCTATACTCCTGTGTTATATCAGTGCTCTGGCATTGAAGGGGTTTAAAATTATGCAAGCATCCACTTGGATTTCCATCACCTTGTCAAAAAAAATGTTTAAAAAAAAAAATCACCAGTTCGGAACTGATCCTAACCCAAATGAAAAGTGCAACAACAACATTTCCTGAAGTGTTGATCATATGGTGCCTATTGTCTGAGATATACCACCTGGCTGCTGATAAACAATATTCAGCCAGAGGTATACCAGAAAGGCTGTGTTGTATGCTCCCACAAAATTGCATCTAGTCATACAACAAATAAAATAAACCTATTTGTGTACATCTGTTTTTTGTGAAACACTACATTGGAGGAATTTGAATTGTCAGTGGAGTCTTCCTCACGTCAGACTAGATGGACATTCGATGTAGAGTAAATGGAAAAAAGTAGGAAACCCAGACGCAGAATTTGACACATCCCATTCAAATATTTGGGATAGCTCCTCCCACTCCTCTAATAACTCCTCTTCACATAGCCAGTCAAAGGAGGCCCATAAAAAAAAAAGCAAGGCCCATCTGGCTATGATAAGGTTAAATGGGGGGCATTATATGACAACAAACCATTCTGTGCAGAATGCCATCAAAGAAGAACCGCAGGAGAAAAGGAAGGTGGGAATTCTACTCCGACAAACGCAACAAGCCATTCAAGAGGCCTCAGCATGAAAATAGCTATTCTGTGTCTCTATCTGCTTTTATTTTATCTTTTTATTCTGCCTATTTTTTGCGTTGATTTAAAAAATATAATTGAATTTGTGGATCGCAAACATTAAAGCAATGCACGTCCCGTTACCACTGCTTTTTATTGACAAAGCCAATACTTTTACTGCATTTTTTAAGAAAAAAAATGTGTGATATAAAATGTCTCTCTTATTTCTCTATAAATAATATATACAGCACCAGCAGATCCATCAATGTTTGTTACATGTTAGCATTTCTGTAAATTAAGAACAGTACTGCTGCTTTTGATTGATCAACACCACTATTAACTACAACAGCTTGAACCCTTAAAACTTTGTAATGGCTGCAAAGTAGTGATTTAAAATATAATGGTGATTGAAACCTTTTTCATCATCTATACATGAGCTGAGCATGGTGGATGCTGCAGATTCAGAACAGCATCCTTGTTCTTCTACATTGAGACTTTATTATGTTGACTTATGGCACTTTACTCATTGACTTTGGAAGAGACCTGGTTCTTTCAGAAATAAATTGTTTGGTTGTCATGGTGGAGAGCCCTCCCTTCTTTGTTTTGGCTGAACTAAGACAGACTAGGACTTTCAGCCGGCTCACTAATTTCATTGGCCAAGTGTCCCCTGGTGCCTTCTAACAAGTGAAAGAAAGTCTTTCATAGCTTTATTAATACAAACTGCTGCTCTTCGTTCAAGCCGCACGTAACTGTGAGACCTGATGGATACACACAGTTACCTCGCAAGCAAGACGTGCCTCTTCCTACTTCTTGTGCAGATATGTGATCACAAAGGAATTCCAATAATAGCAGCAAATATACCAAATAAATCGGAGGCCTGCCATGCATAAGCATCCAGCGGCTGATCGGGACATGTGGTCTAAATCGCTTATACATGGCACATCTTTATCAATCACATGACGGGGGGGGGGGGGGGGTAAGGAACATTTTCTTTGCTCTATATCAGCGAAATTCTATTTCTGGAACCCCAACCCTCTATAATAGCGAGTCTGAGATGAGATGCACTGTAAGGAACCCCAACCCTCTCTAATAGCGCGTCTGAGATAATATGCATATTAAGTGTAACCGTGTTTACCCCACCCAATGGGAGATTTTGCCATTACAGCGTGTGTGGTGCATGCTACCTGTTGGTAAGTAGGAGGGCTGTCGTCCGCCGATGTTTGTGGGGATACAGGACAGGTTTCTGGGGTACATACCATGCATGGTTCTCTAGTGCAGCACCTCCATCTGTCGCAGGCTCCAGATGTATGGAGGCGATCTCCTACGATAGAAACAATCCCTCTCCTTCCCCCGTAAGATCACACACCAGGTAGGAGGTATATGAAACAGGAACGGTTTATTCTGTTCAGCTCAATGCAGTCACAGCAGGCCTCTGCCCTATGCAGTGTCTGGTGTTGTATCCAGATGTAGGATGGTCCCTGGACCTGCACTATGGGTCAAAGGGCCCCCGTAGCAGTCCTTGCTTTTCCCTGATCCTCTATCAAGATCAGGGGAAAGGTGCTCACTCACTCTCCCCCAAGGGGAAGAAGAACAGGGAAGGCCAGTATTCAGGCAACCTGTGTGTGACCTGCCTCTTTCAAGTGGGGAGAGGCACCCACTAAATTTGGGAGGCACTTCCCTTAAGTACAGCCAGGAGGAGGGCACAATGTCTGACCCAGGATTGGGGGAACACAGGCCTGGTTCTACCCCCCCCCCCCCCCCCACACTGTCACTCAAGGGCACTGCTGGGAGTGGGGAAAACCCATGATAAGTACTGGCAGGCCTGCTCTTACCAGGGCTTACTGTCAGTGAGGGCAGACTGGTAGCCAAGAACCAGTCCTGGCTACATAAGGAACCCCAACCTTCTCTAATAGCATGTATGAGATCAGATGCATTGTAAGGAACCCCAACCCTCTCTAAAAGCGCATCTGAGATCAGATGCATTGCATTTCTCTCTATCATTGTAAATCTATTTACAATGAAAATGTGGATCACACTATGGAGACATGTGCTCTTTCTCTTTGTTTGTAGACGTAGCACCTTTTCCCCCATCCCAAGTGAGATTGTGTATTCTGGTGCTGGTGCGCACCTGTGAGGTGGAACAGGAGGCCGGAGATATTCGCGATGGTACAGGAAGTGCATCAGGACAGGCTAAACGGATGGTTCAGTCAGTGGCAGTGCCACCAGCCCAGGAGGATCCTGGTGTGACCAGGATGCACATCAGGGGCACTTCTTCTTTGGGTGGTCAGATTTCAATTAGCACACCAGAGTTGGTATAACTGGGGTTTATTTGGTACACAGCAGGATACAGTCCCTGAATATAGTACCCGGCTTGAGGCCTTGAATACTCAGCAAACATTACCCCCTAATAGGGCAATGCCTCAGCCTACTCCTTCTCAGGAGAGGCTCTCTGCTGCGTCCTCATAGCATGGAGGGCAGCCCAGAACTCCCCTTAAACCATTACTCTAACCTATAGAGGGGAAAGAAGCCTTTTCCTGGGGAAGTGGCTTGTAAGCCGGCCTACCTACAGGCATAGACCCCCCTTACAATACCAGGCTATTCCTGAACTTTATTAATAATACACACAGAACAATATAACAGGCCCTGCAGGACTTACTCCCAACACTGCCCACTCTTTACTGGGACTTACAGTGTTGGATGGGCCAGGGAATCAGTAGTCCAAGGGGACTTGGCTACATCCTCCCTCTGGTTTTTGAAAAGCCCTCACGACCCTGCATGAAGGCATAAATAACATCCACCACATAGTTATACAATGAAAAATAAAATGCAGTGAACATTTCAACATGGTATACAGTACTTTAAGACCGTCAGTAATAGTGAGCAGAGTCAGGCTTGCGCATCAGGTCCCTTGCACTGTCTGTCACTGTCGCAGAATAGCAGAACTTGCGGCCATTCTCTGCAACATACTCCACGCTGTCAAAGTGTATGTTGTGACCTACATACCATGTCTTACTTAGGTAGCCAACTCTGTCTTCCCTGTAGTGTGCATTGCTGCCAATTCGTTGCTTCACATAATCTATGATAGCTGTGCGCACCCACTCATCCCAGTAAATTTCAGCAGTTCGAATTAAATCTTCTGGAAGGTAGGGGTAATCATGCCCTTCCAGCCTAAACTTTTGTACCAGCACCCTATCAGCGCGACTACCCTTTGTTAGATTATGACCATAAGCCTGGCCTGGTAATACCCAGTTTATGGGTCCTACCCACAGAGGCTCACTAGCTGAGTCCTCTGCCTTTGGTTTTGAGAAAAGGCCCTCCGCCATCTTGGTGCAGCGTCCCCACATAATTTCAACCTCCTGCTCGGCAGAAAAGTGACCTTCCTCCCATCAATGATCAATTTTTGACCCCACTTCCAGTACAAACCTGGTTCGTTTTAAATGTGGCACATACCCCTTAAATAGTGGATCCCACCATGGTAGGGTTTCAGTCCCTTCGGACACTTTGTCATCTACCTCATTTGTGACAGATAAAGGGGGAATAGCCAGGGTCATTATTGGAGTTACGGGGCGAGGGGACCGTGATCACCGTCAGCTCCTTGGGGACTAAGTTCCGGACTGGAAGAACGATAAGAACAAGGCAGACGGGCCGAACGGAGTAAGACAAGCACTCCAAAGTCTAGCTCCGCTGGGGAATTAGGATTTCGTACCCCAACCGGAGTGGCAACCAGAGAGGTTGTCCGCATCATGGCCTGCAGCTATCCACGCCCAGAAGCGGGAACAACTGTAGCCAAAAGCCTAGCAAGGCCTCCCATGACCCGAATTTCAGCAGAGCGGTGTTGTTACTCATACCCCTGCTTCCTTGCCAAGCGGTGCTGCAAGAAAAGGTTCCCGGAAAGTATACTCACCAGTGAAGCAGGGGCGGGTAAAGCAACCGAAAGGACAGCAGTATCGGCTGATACCGCTAGCAGAGATTCCTCTGCGCTGATCGCCCCGTCGGTGCGCTCACCGTAGGTAGTAGCCACATAGGCCATGGCTCGATATCGGGCCTCGTCGATGGCTTTGCACTGCTGGCGGAGCTGCGACATCCCTCCCGGTATATCGACCCAGTGATGCTTAACATCTTGAATCGGTACACCCTGGTAGAAATTAGGGCTCAAGGTGGACAAAGGGGTCACTGCCTCGGGATCGGTGGAGGCACCACCTCATCAATGGACGTACTCTCGAGGTCCGGCCGGAAGCTCGCAGGTTCAGCGGAGGATGGCTCCTCCAGTGACGAGCAGAGCAACAAGGGCGTAATGGGCCTCACTCGGCCGGGCCTGTCCAAGCACTGGCTTGCCTCCTCTAAGGTGCGGATAGTGGCTGAGACGTGTGAGACGGCAGAAGGGGACTCACGCGATCACACACCGGCCGATGTGGACTCGGGTACGTCCAATGGTAAGACTTCTCCTGCAGGGCTGGAGAGACCGCTGACGTCAATTCCCAGGGCTCCCAGCGAGCCTGCCCCAGAGTCCATACTTAGAGACCTGTGGTTCCCACATTGGATGTCGGGACCGACCAGGTGCTGAAGTATGATCCAGAAATAAGGGACCTCGGGTGGCTATCCAGCCATCTCCATTAGTCGTTGGAGGTACCCAGTGATATCGGGAAATCCCCCGGTGTATGGTAGTGTCTTGGATGCCTCTGCTCCAGGGCCCTGGAAACGGAGGTACGTTGCATTACATTCGGATCACCGGGAAGCGGATCCCAGTGCAGGTCCTACCCGCTCACATGACAGGCAGACCAACCTGAGTGAGTTCTCCCCATCGTGGTGTAGTAGTAGCAGCAGCCCTCCGGGGAGAACAAAGTGAGTGCCTTTCTCTTCTCCCATCATCGAAGTTGGTTGGGGAGGGAGCAAGTAGGCGTGCGTCTGTGTAGCAGTACTACCACGTGCGACTGTGGCTAAAACCCCACATCCACTGCTCATTAGCGGGTAGACACACCTTCAGCTCCTCCCTCTGGTAATGCAATAGCACGGCTGTAGAAACAGTGTGCAAAGACTGCTATGCGGTCTCCCGTTTTCGTTTGGAACCGCCATTTTACATGGTGAAAATACGTTATGCAGCTCCCTTCTCAGGGGCTGGGTTGTGCATGGCTGCAGCTCTTCAAACAGAGGTTCTGGTCACCCGCGGATCGGGTGCCCCACCTTAGATACCTGCACGCTCACACAGATTAGGGTAGCTGGGTGGGCTGTAGTCTCCCCGGGGACGTATCAGGGAACTACCCCCACACCTCATCCTGGATGGCCCTCCGCCGCCTTAAACTCAACATGGCAAAAACAGAGGTCCTCATACTTCCTCCAAAACCTGGCCCTATTCCCTCCTTCCACATTACTGCTGGAAATACGATCATTCACCCAGTAGCCCAAGCACGCTGCTTAGGGGTCACACTCGACGCATCTCTCACATTCAGAACGTTTCTAAAACCTGTCGCTTTTTCCTCCGCAATATCACTAAGATACACCCGTTTCTCTGTTGCTCGACTGCTAAAACTCTGACTCAGGCCCTCATTCTCTCCTGTCTTGATTACTGTAACCTCCTGCTGTCCGGCCTTCCTGCCTCTCACCTGTCTCCCCTACAATCTATCCAAAACGCTGCTGCCAGAATCACTCTGCTCTTTCCTAAATCTGTCTCCGCGTCTTCCCTCCTGAAATCCCTCTCCTGGCTTCCGATCAAATCCCGCATCTCGAACTAAATTCTCGTCCTCACTTTTAAAAAATTTCACTCCTCCTTACATCTCAGCTCTAATTTCTCGTTATACACCATCCCGACTCTTGCGTTCCTCTCAAGGATGTCTTCTTTCTACCCCTTTTGTATCTAAAGCCCTCTCCCGCCTTAAACCTTTCTCACTTACTGCCCCACACCTCTGGAATGCCCTTCCCCTCAATACCCGACTAGCACCCTCTCTATCCACCTTTAAGACCCACCTTAAGACACACTTGCTTAAAGAAGCATATGAATAGCACCGTGGATTATACTGGACACATGATACATAAAGCTTGCCCCCCTGCAGACACACTTACCAGAACACCTTCCTACTGTCGCTGTATGTTCTCCCTACCTACCAATTAGACTGTAAGCTCCTCGGGGCAGGGACGCCTCTTCCTTAATGTTACTTTTATGTCTGATGCACTTATTCCCATGATCTGTTATTTATATTATCTGTTATTTATATGATTACCACGTGTATTACTTCTGTGAAGCTCTATGTACATTAATGGCGCTACATAAATAAAGACATACAATACAATACACCTCTTCATAGGGTATCATGGTTGGACAACAGTCTCCCCGGTGACACAACAGGGAACTCTCTCTTTACAGTTAGCACGGGTGGGCTCTAGTCTCCTCAGTGAGGCATCAAGGAACTACCCCACTCATCTTCTTAGAATATTGTAGCATGGTGCGGATCGCAGCTCCCCCAGGTAAGCCTAGGGGTACCGCTCCCGCACCTCTTCTTAGGATTGGATCACCGAGAGGCGGCCCCTCACTAAGGGGACCGCCATAGTATAGCTGCAGCTCCTCTAACAGAGTTTCTTGGCTACTTGTAGAGCAAGCGCCTTTCCTAAGATGCCTGCCAGCGTATAGAGAACACAGGATAGAACAGGGCTGCATGGCACAGTCCCCTGGACCTCCTCAGAACACTAAAAGTTATATACACGTACATGCCCATAAATGAAACAGAAGCATGTCTCTGGGTCCTGCTGCAAAAGCCTGTCCTGATGAATGTAAATCTCAGCAGCGCCTTCATCTGTAGCACCTTTTCCCCCATTCTAAGTGAGATTGTGTCGATACTGGTTTATTGTGGCGCTGGTGCTTACCTGTGAGGTGGAACAGGAGGCCAGAGATCTCCACGATGATACAGGGAGTGCATCAGGACAGGCTATACAGATGGTTCGTCGTCAGTGGCAGTGCCACCAGCCCAAGAGGATCCTGGTGCGGCCAGGATGGACTTCAGGGACACTTCTTCTTTGGGTGGTCAGATTTCAATTAGCACACCAGAGTTGGTCTAACTGGGGTTTATTTGGTACACAGCAGGATACAGTCCCTGAATATAGTGCCCGGCTTAAGGCCTTGAATACTCAGCAAAACTTACCCCCTAATAGGGCAATGCCTCAGCCTACTCTTTCTCAGGAGAGGCTCTCTGCTGCGTCCTCATAGCATGGAGGGCAGCCCAGAACTCCCCCTTAAACCATTACTCTAACCTACAGAGGGGGTAAATAACTCCTTCCTTGGGAAGTGGCTTGTAAGCCGGCCTACCTACTGGCATAGACCCCCCTTACAATACCAGGCTATTCCTGAACTTTATTGATAATACACACAGAACAATATAACAGATCCCGTAGGAATTACTCCCAACACTGCCCACTCTTTACTGGGACTTAGGCCTCAGTTCCGCTGCGCTCGTTGGCGCGGGCGGCCATGTCGCGAGTTCCCCACCAGCAGGGGAATCCTCGCGAGCCGGTCCCGGTCCCCCCTGGCGGCACAGAGCAGTACACGCTGTGGCGCGTCAGCCGCTATGGGACACAAGAAAATGGTGATCCCTAGCGTTGACGCGTCACGTGGTGTGGCTGTGAGCCAATGGGGAGGGGAGGCTTCGGGAGGAGGAGAGGCTTCGGGGAGCGGGGAGGAGTGTGGAGTGAAAGCGTGAGTGCCTGTCTGTGTGTGTGTCTGAGTGCGTGCGTGCCTGTCTGTGTGTGTGTATGTGTGTGCCTGAGTGCGTGAGTGCCTGCCTCTGTCTGTGTGTGTGTGTGTGTGTGTATGAGTGCGTGAGTGCCTGCCTGTGTGTGCGCGCATGTGTGTGTGTATGAGTGCGTGAGTGCCTGCCTGCCTGTGTGTGTGTATGAGTGCCTACGTGTGTGTGTGTTTAATACTTACCCTCAGCAGCTCCAGCCCGAGTTCGTGGAGGGAGGGGGGGGGGGAGAGTAGCGGGTCCCTCCGCTCAAGCCACGCCCCCCCCTCCCTGTCAAGCCTCCCACTCCCGCCCACCTCCCGCTCCCTACAGACCGCATATCGCGGTCTGTGTATGTCAGCGCACCGCCTGTCTGCAGTGCGGGTGCGCTGACTCTGGGAGCGGGGCCTTAGCCTTACAGTGTTGGATGGGCCAGGGAATCAGTAGTCCAAGGGGACTTGGCTACAGAAGTATGTTTTTCAATAAAGACGTCAATTGAAAGGAAATCTAAAAGTTACAAATGTTCCTAGATATTTAGATTTGAGGAAGTCCTAAAATAAGAGATTTATTTGGCAAAGCTAAAAAAAAAAAAAAAAAAATACATGTCAGGGAGAAAATGCTCTTATTCATGGAAAACAGCAAACCTTTTTTTTCTCCTGAAATCTGGTTTGTTGGGTAACGTTTATAAAAAGCCAAAGTCCTACTGTCTGAACAAAAGACAATCCATATTTCTATATGCTCACACTGAGCTATCATCCCACAAGTCTTTAAAAGGAACAAGCATGTTAAGTGTTATCCGAAGAGTGACAGAAAATTCTGTTTTTACTCTTCCATATTTTAAAGCATTCCAAACACATTATTTAATTTTTTGACCACAATCATATCTCACGTACACTGGGGTTATTATAGTGAGGTGAAGTCTCAACTGACAAAATAAATGGGAGTTCAATTGAAAGAAAGCGCACAGCTGCGTCACACATGTGCTAACATTTTTTAATTTTTATCGTTTGAGACATGTTAAAAAGATTTTTAAACCTAGGTCCAAAAGTCATATATTTGAATATATTTAACATTGGTTTGAACTCAATGGACATATGGCTTTTTTCAACATCATCTACTACAGGGGTGCGCAAACTTTTCCCCCTGCGCCACCCTGCCTGTTCTCCCCCCCCCCCCCCCGCCTCTTACCTTGTCTCCGGCGTCAAATGACGCTGCCGGGGCCGTGTTGTTGCGTTGCCATGGCAAAGCGACGTCACATGACCCCGCGGCGTCATTTGACACTGCGTTGCTATGGCGAAGTGCCGGAGACAAAGTAAGAGAACTTACAGAGGCCTTGCGCGGTCCTGTGGCATTTAAATGCTTTGCGGAAAAGCACTGGGCTTCCGTAAGCGCCGTGCCCCCCCCAGAAAATCTCACGCTCCCCAGTTTGTGCACCCCTGATCTACTATGCAAATATGTAACAACACACTAACATACGTACGGTATGTTACAGAATACTCCATGCAGCATTATTTTTAGTCGCTTATATCCAACTAAATCTTGAATGTAGCAGCAATTCATGAATTTCTACATTTCACATTATCTCTAAAAAGGATATTGCATCAATATTTCTATGGAAGAGTAGATACTGGCAATTCACAGCACTGTACAATCAGGGTGAAAGGCAGAAAGTACAGTAAGGGTACGAAAATTGTTAGAAATGTGTTATTGTGCAATGAAAAAAGTGCATTGACCTTTGAAGCTCGAGGTTTCTGTCTTTGATCATTGTCAAGATATTTATTTGCTTTTGTAAAACATTGTAAAGAGAACATTGCTCCATGTGTTATCACTATTGGATACAGAGGCCGATGTGGAGCTAAAGATCATATGTTCAAAGAGCTATAAATCACAGGTAACATTCTAAGGCAGGGATGCTCAACTCCAACCCTCAAGACCACCCCCTAACAGGTCAGGTTTTCAGGATATCCCAGCTTTAGCACAGATGGCTCAATCTGATTGAGCCACCTGAGCTGAAGCAGGGATAGCCTGAAAACTAGTTCTGCTTGAGGACTGGAGTTGAGCACCCATGTTCTAAGGGGACCTGTTTTGTTTATGTATTTTTTGGACTAAAATGGAATAGTAGACTTAATATACAGCTTCATGTCTAGAGATGTGTGATCCGTTCACCATGCAAAATTGGCCTTTTTTTAAGTAGCAAAGAAAGGAGCCATTTAGTCAGTGTGCGCAGACGATTCTCCATGCATCAAGTCTATGTGCATTGCAATTTCAGATAATATGCTCACTTGCTAAATTCTCGCCAGATTTGCCAGCAAAAGTCTCTAAAATCCATAGATTCGCATACAGCCAAGACTGCAAGTAGGGAACGGCCGCCATGTTTCTCTGCCTAGCCATATTTCCCTTCTAATTAGCCCTTTGAGGCTTGACCAAACGTTTTACAGAGAATCAAATTGGGAGGCGTGGGGGGTTGAAACACGCTTCAAATTTCACGAATGCGCTTTGAAAAGTTTGCACATTTCTGTTCAGGTCCTTTATTAGAGCCATTTTAGGGAAGGTGTAAGAACGTGAAGTCACAATGATTTGGTTTCCAAGTTACAGGGTCAATTTAAGATGGAGGACCAGAGAAAGTGCCTCCAAGGAACATATCAGCATATTCATTACATAACCTACATTAAGGTAACCATATGGCCCATCGTCAAAGAAAAAGTTCTGCAATGACTTCACCACTTATGGGACTGTAACTCCCAGTTATGTTTGGTCATTACATCACAAATTCCTGACTTTTGATCTTGTGTCTGTGACCTATAACATTAATTTAACATAACTTATTTCACATATGCATACATTGCTCCCTAGATGCCACTGCCAACATTTCCTGTCACCTTGTGAACCACATTTGGGAACACTTAAAAAAATAAAAAAAGAATAATGAAGCTAACCACACATGCAAAAAAATAAAACATTTAAATATACATGAACCCTGCAGTATGCAATGGTAACCAAACTAATCTGTATTCCTAAATAGCTAGAAAATATTGTCTTTGCCTGATGATCTTGCATTGCTCTTGTACTGTGCATATAGTTGTTGACGTGGGACTAGATTAGTTGTTTTCAACCTTTTTTTTTTTTTTGGCAAAATAACCCTTTAATTATATTGTGAAATTCTGTGGGTTCCCAACCCTCTCTAATAGTGTGTCTGATACCAGATGCATTGTAAGGAACCCCAACCCTCTCTAATAGTGCGTCTGAGATCAGATGCACCGTAAATTCTTCTGTATTTGGCACAATTTTCAAATTACCTCAAAATTGCAGGGACCCATTTTTCCCTGTATTTTATGTAGCCATTTGTCCTCTTGGCTATTAATCTGCCCTGCCTAACACATACGCCCTGGTACCAGTGCAGGCAGTGTTAGGGTTAATCCGGGTTTTCCCCTGTAGTAAGCAGCTTCCTTGAGTGACAGGGGGGCGGGCTAAGGCCTGTGTACTGCCCAATCAGGGGCTCAGACCTCCTCCTGGGTACAAAAGGAACTGCAGAGCCTAAATTTAGAGTTCAATGCTGAGTTCTAGGAAGTGTGGAGCCAGGGCCCTGCCCACCTTCCTTCCCTCCTTAGGGGAGTGGGACCACTACCCCTTGTGCCACCAGGGAATAAGGGAAGAGCTGAGGATAGACCTTTAGGGCCTCAAGCCCTGGGTATTGAATCCAGGGACTTGAAAATAAGTATACCGTTGTATGCTGTATCCTGTTGTAAAGAAAATAAAGACTGTTCCTGTTTTATATACTCCTGCCTGAGAGTGCAGTTAATCCGGGGGCGTATCCAAGTGTTTTCCTGCAGGGACTGCACCCAGTCCTGCCGGGGCCTGCGGGGAGTGGAGGCGCTGCACCAGTAAGAAAGAACCACCCAGCAATGAAGGCCTGTCCTGTTTGTCCCCACAACCATCGGCGGACGCTCAGTATTCTGTGAGCCATCAGGTGAGAATCACAAAACACAGTTTAACAGTGACATCTCCTAGAGCAGGGGTGGGGAACGTCCGGCCCGCGGGCCGATATGATTTGGTCCGGCCCCCGTGCGGCCCTGCCCTTTATATTTAAAAAAATAAAAAATAAAATAAAAATGGCAGCGATTCAGCATGCGCAGAGCAGAGGTCCCGCAGGGCAAGCAGGGTGTCCGGTCTGATGCCTGTGAGCCCGCTCCCCCCCCCTCTTCCCAACTTGGGACTGAGGGCGGGGAAGCCCCAACCCAGCATCCCCCGCGCTGTGCTGACCTGCGCACTCCCAGAGGACAGCCAGTGCGGGGTTTACAGTGAGCAGTGCGGCTCTGCACTGGCTGTCAGCTCAACCCGAGAAGCCCAAACCACTGCAGGCTCTGCTGGAGGGGAGAGGAGGGGAGAGGAGAGGAAGGGGGAGGAGAGGAAAAGGGAGGAGAGGAGAGGAAAAGGGAGGAGAGGAGAGGAAAAGGGAGGAGAGGAGAGGAAGGGGGAGGGGAGGAGAGGGGAGGGGGAGGAGAGGAAGGGGGAGGAGAGGAAGGGGGAGGAGAGGAAGTGGGAGGAGAGGAAGGGGGAGGAGAGGAAGGGGGAGGGAGTGACGGCAAACAAGCTGAGGAACTTCCTTCTGGGACAGCATGCTTTAGGTAGGAAGAGCTGTACTGTATCAATATTCACTCTGGCCACACCTCCCTGTTTATGGGAGAGAATCTCAGGCTTAGCTAAATGTATGTACATGTGTGTGTGTGTGTGTGTGTGTGTGTGTGTGTGTGTGTGTGTGTGTATATATGTGTGTGTATATATGTGTGTGTGTGTATATATGTATGTGTATGTGTATATATATATGTGTGTGTGTGTGTGTGTGTGTATATGTGTGTGTGTGTATATGTGTATATGTCTGTGTGTGTATATGTGTATATGTGTGTGTGTGTGTGTGTATATGTGTGTGTGTGTGTGTGTGTGTGTGTATGTGTGTGTGTGTCTGAGAGTGGGTCTGAGTCTGAGAGTGGGTCTGAGTCAGAGTGGGTCTGAGTCTGAGAGTGAGTGGGTCTGAGTCTAAGAGTGAGTGGGTCTGAGAGTGGGTCTGAGAGTCTGAGAGTGGGTCTGAGAGTGAGTGAGTCTGAGAGTGGGTCTGAGAGTGAGTCTGAGAGTGGGTCTGAGAGTGAGTCTGAGAGTGGGTCTGAGAGTGAGTGAGTCTGAGATTGGGTCTGAGAGTCGGTCTGAGAGTCTGAGAGTGGGTCTGAGAGTGAGTGGGTCTGAGAGTGAGTCTGAGAGAGAGAGTCTGCGATTGAGTGAGTCTGAGAGTCTGAGAGTGGGTCTGAGACTGAGAGTGGGTCTGAGTCTGATTTCCCTCCCCCCTGCCGTGTGTGTGTGTGTACGTGTGTAGACACCAACCCGCAGTCAGTCATAGTCACCCACCACCCAAGAGTCAGTCAGTCACCCAAAGAGAAGCAGTTCCAGCCATCACATTAGTGGTGAGTTCATTAAATGTTTGACCAAATATAGCAGGCTAATTTTTAAGTTGATCATTTTGTATGGCCCTCGAATGATTTTATAAATATCAAAATGGCCCTTGGCAGAAAAAAGGTTCCCCACCCCTGTCCTAGAGGGTAGGGAAAACCTGTTACATTTACATTGCATGCTCTTACTGTAGTGTAGAGCACTGAGAGCATGGCTACCAACATATAATAACGTGAAATGAAGAAAGATTTTAAGCATCCATGATGATAGGAATAAAACCAAAGTTAATGCACTGATGTCATATCATTCTAGCAATGTTTATTTTTCATATTAAACTTCAATCATAATGTACTTAAAAAAATATATATTATGGGGTATGTGACAAGTCTTCCACTTTCCTATATTGTCTTGATTTTTAACAGCCTAATGATAAAGTGATCACAGATGAGGCATGAGCTCGTCAGCCATGCAAAATGTGCCCTTTTAAATTATCAAAAAAAAATCTCTCTCCCTCTCCCTCATGTTTAAGGTTCGGGGAAACTAAATCTGGGAAATGTTGCGACAGCATTTTGGATAGTTTCACACATCTCTCAATGTGATAAGCCATTTAATGTGATAAAAGCTCTCCTGGCACTGACCATCTTACATCTAACCAAAATCCCGCCAGCCTTTGCTGTTGATATGCAGGACATGAAATAATGGGTTCAAAAAAGGGTTATATATTTCTAATATATCTTAGTGGGAAGTAAAGACAAAGCAAATAATTGTAGGTGGGGTAAAAATGCACAGTGAACTGGAAAGGGTCAGTATCAGCAATATCTGATTCTGTGTGATCACTATATGCCACTTTCCAGGCCAGGCAGGAATCTTCTTCAGGAAGAATTGCAGAGAACGGCAGCGCACTGCCACAAAAGCAGGAGGAGGCTCGCAAGTAAAATAAAGTGATTTATTCCATGATAGGATCAAACATAGCTCCTAGATAGCTCCACAAGCAACACACTTACGCGTTTCGGGCCGTGTGCCCTTTATCAAGGTGTTCAATACACATTTAAGTTATGATGGGTCGCCTTTTTCACCCACCATTATTTAAATAATGTGTATGGTAAACCTACCCAGCTTGAAAATTGCAAAGCAAATACAACCAACCTCACTGAGACCCAAAAGGTCAAAATAACTGTCTGTGAGTGGTTTGACTGTCTTTGCATCTAATCCCATGCTGTGCTTAAAAGCTGTGTGAACAGCAGAGCATTTGCTTACAAGGGTTCCATGTAAAAATGGATTTCAGGAAAGGTTGATACATTGTGTGTCCATTTTCATGTCAGTTCCCAGAATACCTTGCTGCAGTGGAAGGTGATAATGGGGAAAGGCAGGGTTGCAGACCCCTAAGACATGTGAATGTGCTCACAAGTGAGATATATATATGCCCATGGATCCCCACCCGGTCGAAGATTGGGCCCCCTAAGGTGTTCTAGGGTCTGGTTATATGTCTCTGTGTGGTGCATACCTGCTGGCAACAGGAGGGCCTGAGTCTCCCGCGATGACATGGGGGAACAACAGGACAGGTTACTGGGGTGGATACCTTCGTTCTCCTTCAATGGTGCAGCGCCTCCATCTGTAGTAAGCCCCACGGATGAGGGGTGGAATCCCTACCACAGAATTCCCCTTTCCCAGGGATGAGAGATTCCAGTTCTCCCTTGTGATGTTCCCTGCCTCCACCCTGGACCCAATGGCCATCCAGAGTGGGTCTGGCTCTTCCCCAACCCCTAAGCAGGGTAAGAGGAATTTGGTCCACCTCACTATAAACTATCAGCTCTACTCATAAGCTGCTCACTCCTCTCCTCCCTAACACTAACTCTCACACTCCTGACTGACTGTCAGACTTCCACTAAATAGGAAGTGCACTGCTCTTTATATCAGCAGGCACCACCCCTGTGTCTTTTGATTGGACACAGGGTCAGGTGACCTACCTCCACCATTCAGGGCAAGTGCTTGAAGTGGGGGAAACTCATGATAACTCCTGGCAACCTGCCCTTAGCAGGGATTATACCAGGAGGAGGATAGAACTATAGCCCCATTTCTTACCAGGGATATATATATATATATATATATATGTATTTACATTTGCATATTTGCTTTGCTGTGGAGGGTTTTACTCACCATAACTTAACTCAGTATTATGGTAGGCCCCATCCTTTAGCTTCTTTGCATACCCAGTTAACCAACCCCATACTGATGAGACCCATTAAGGTCGAAACAGCTGTCTGTGGGTGGGTTTTCTGGGGATGCACCTTAACCCTGGCTGTGCTCAAAGCTGTGACCATGCAGCAAGCATAAGCCTATAGGGAACCATGTATAAAATGGTTTTTGAAGCAAAAAGTGGCACTGTGTGCTCATTTGCATGTCATTTCCCAGAATCCCTTGCTGCTTTGGAAGTGCTGTGTGCTGGGTGATGGTGAAAGGCGGGGTTGCAGACCTGCCTAAGACATGCAGATGAGCATACAGTTGTATTTACATATATATATATATATATATATATATATATATATATATATATATATATATATACACATACACATACACACACATATATATATAGATGTAGCCGGGACCCCGTTTACTCCCCCAATTGTTGTGTGGGGTGGGATATGTCGCACCTAGGGAACGCTCCAATAACGGAGGTTCCGCGTTAAGGGAGCCGCCATGTTTAGGGTGGCGCCGGCGCAGACCTGGTCCGGCAGGAGGTTGCGCATGCGCAGAACAGGGTAACAAAGCCCACGAAGGAGGAGAGCTCGGGGAGGAGGGGAGTTAGGGGACTATGGGTCCCAGCAGCCCCCGCGGTCCCCCGTGACACGGCAGAACCAATCAGGTACGAGAATAGGGAGGAAAAGGAAGTGGTGGGGCGCACGAGGAGTCAGAGCTAGCTGTCGGAGGAAGGAGAAGGAGCTCCGGTGTAGGGAGGCAGGCCGCGCCTACCTAGGCCGCATGCCCCAGACCCTGTTAGGCCCTGAGCCCCAGTAGAGTGCAGCTGAGCTAGGGACTGGCCATAGTCAGGTTCCGGATCCCCTTCTGTGATACGATCGCTACCGGGACAGTTCTAAATCAGTGGGTGGCCTGGGACCAGGCCCTGCTACTAAGTCGCAGCGTGTCTGGGTGGGATCGCCCCGGACACCTACGGGTGACGTCATCTACGCCCACGCCGATCCTTTGTGAAGATAGTTGCAGAACTGGGTACAGGAGTGCCCGGCAGGTAAACGTCAAGTGCACCAATGGTACCATTTTCACTCCGGGACACGGTGGCTGCGCAGTCACACACATACATCCACTGACTCACTTGGGGGTGGGGGAACGTATTCCACGCGGGAACTGGACACGGGGTGGGATCACCCGGTGAAGGGAAAGGGAGAGTGAGCGTTCAGCCGGACGCTGGTAGTAGTGTCTCCTCTAGGGAGGGACACCTGTTAATTAAGCTGTTGGTTGCTACCAGTAAACGTATATTGGTTAAGGTATATCGCTGTGTGTGTGTTCATATACATAAGTTCCTGCGAAGACCCACTTCCCCAGGGCGGAAGCTGTCGCAGGTGGAGGCGCTGCACCAAGTCATAAGTATTGTGAGCACCCCAGGCTCTCCGTGGCAGAGGCTTAGGCCCTGTGAGCCTACAGGTTATACAGCATATGGAAGTGGCCTGTGTTCGATAGGAACCAGGGCTACATTTGGAGGCGCTGCTGAGATCTTAGAGCCAAAAATACCGCCATGGCCTTTCCCTCGCGTCAGGAAATACGCGACTGGGCACGACAAATGCCCCCCCCACCGCCCACCGCGCAGTGGCTGTGACCCGAGTACCCATGGCCCTACCCTTAGAGACATTGCAAACGGCCCTACGACAACTACCGGGTTTTGCCAAAGCCCGCCTGGTAGATGTACTCATAGATAAGATGCTAAGTGGAACACCTTGCTAGTAGATTGTCGGCGAGATCTAGTAGTCCTCGAGCCTGCCGCCCCTCAATATCTGCCGCTTCCAAAAACTCTCCGTCCGGCGGCAGTCCCTTGGTCTATCCCCTTCGGGACCCCCCTGTGGGGGAACTAGGTGACGACGAACCTACGCTCCCCTTTGCTCATTACCCCACGAGCGAGGCGGGTAGCTGCCCATCAGACTGTAGCTATCCCGGGTCTAGCGCATCCGAAGAAGCAGGGGTGCTTAGTGACATGCTGCAGAAACTTAGTGACAAGATAGACCAGTTAACCACTCCCTCAAGCTTACCGCCGTTAGTTAAAGCACTTACCCTAGCCACGCATTCTTAAAGTTACCGGAAATTAAAGGCCTTCTCGGGGACTCTACCTGTGCCCACGGGAGAGGATGGGATAGATCCTTGGAAGGAACATACTAGGGGAGTAATGGAAGAATGGTCTTGTACCGATGTAGTGAAACGCCAACGGCTCATGGAGTGCTTGAGACCCCCGGCATCCACTTTGATTAGCATCCACCGAGAGCAGTATCCTGACCTGACCGCTCATATAATGATCAAGTTTCTCGTCGAGGCCTATAGCGCAACCGAGGATGATGGGGCCTTGTGGGCTAAGTACTATGCCATTAACCAAAAGGAGGGAGAAGATTTGTCTGCCTATATCCACCGCGTGCAAATCTCCCTGGGACCCCTGCAGCATCATAAATACTTGACCGCCTCCCAGATGGACGAATACCTCCGCAAACAATACCTACGTGGGTCCAGTCCTACTCACCCTATTGCAAACATGATTCGCGATAATCTCACTCGAGGACCTCCCCCCTCGTTTATCAAACTGTTACAGCAAGTCAAAGAGCACGAAACGCATCTCATGGTGCACTCTCCACAGTAGTCTAAAGCAGCTAGCAGCACTAAACCCAAAGTTAGTGCTGAGAAGGAGGATCCGCCGGACAAATCAGGCCCGGAGAGGCCGAAATACGCCAGCCGAACCTCGCCTCCGTATGACCGCCGTACCACACCCCGAGATATGTCCTGCTATAAATGCGGGAAGAAGGGGCATATCTCCTACGATTGTCGGATGGGGGAGTCGCGCCACCGGAGTCCGTCGCCCAAGAAAGTCACGCCCCAGGCCATGATATGCGGTGTATACGCGACCAGCCCCAAAGCCCCTGTTCCCACCCAAAGTGGCGATGAACCCGAAGATGAGAGTAACCGCGTGGGGCCAGTAGCGCTGATCCGGGTACTAGTAGACGGTATCTACTCCTCCGCCCTGCTGGACACGGGATCTCAAGTAACCATCATATATCGCGGATTCTATGATCGACACCTCCAGAAGCGTCCTCTGAAGTCGGCAGGGCATATCAAAGTAAGAGAGCTGAGCAATGATGATTACCCCATTGATTGCATAGTGACCGTGGACCTGGAGATACAACAGCTCAACACGGGGAAGTCTCATCCCATGAAGGTGGACGCCTTGGTGTGTCCAGAACCCAAAGAGACACCTAAGTATCCAATCATCCTAGGTACGAATGCGGACATTGTGCAAGCCGTCATCCGGGCCTATCTACACGAAACTAACGAACTGCCCATGTCCAGTCTACAGCTACAACTTGTCCAAGTGGATCCAGATTCCCTCCGGGCCCCGCGGAGGACCACGGACTGCTGTTCTGCGGCCGGGAAGGGCTGACTCGGCTCATACCGGGAGAAACGCAGAGGGTACCCGCCTGGTGTGCATATGCTGAACGAGTAGACGAGGAGCGGCTCTTTTCTCTAGAAAGCACGCCCGAAGAAGATGTCCGCCGAGGATATCGGCTAGTACCGAAATGTCAGGATTGGCCGACCGCCATTCCCTGGCGAATTTATGTGATGGTACAAAATCTTTCGCCATTCCCCATGGCCATCGAAGCGGGACAAGGGATAGGGAGGATTTACCCTGTCAGCTCGGTGGATGAGGCCGTACAAGTAAAAGCTGCCCGAGTGGAAGATCCCGGACCGCCGTTAGACTTCGACTTTGGCTCGTCCGGGCTATCGGATACCTGGAAGGAGCGGTTGCGAGTACAGCTGGAAGAGAGACGACCAGTATTCTCTACAGGGAAGATGGATGTGGGGTGTAGCCGACACGCTCAACACACCATTCGGATGACTGATACCAAGCCCTTCAGGGAACGTTCCCGTCGGCTCGCTCCTAGGGACGTAGAAGATGTACGAGCGGCCCTCTATGAGATGGAAGAAGCCGGAATTGTTACCGAATCCCGAAGCCCTTACGCCTCGCCCATAGTGGTAGTGCGAAAGAAGAATGGGACGGTGAGGTCATGTGTAGACTACAGGACCCTCAACAATCGAACCGTACCAGACCAGTACAATCTTCCCCACATAGAAGAAATCTTGGACGCTCTACATGGAAGCAAATGGTTCAGTGTACTGGACCTCCAGTCATGAGTCATGAGGACCAAGAGAAAACGGCGTTCATTTGCCCATTGGGGTTTTACCAATTCACCCGTATGCCCCAAGGCATATGTGGTGCCCCCGCTACCTTCCAGCGGCTAATGGAGAAAACTTTAGGGGACCTGAACCCCCGAGAATGCCTTGTGTATTTGGATGGCATCATAGTCTTCGGGAAGACCCTGGAGGAACACGAGGCTCGACTCCTGAAGGTACTTGACTGATTAGCTCAAGAAGGACTCAAGCTCTCCTTAGATAAATGCCGGTTCTGCCGGACGTCGGTGACTTACGTGGGACACATAGTGTCCGCTAAGGGAATCGCCACGGACCCAGCCAAAATAGAAGCCGTCGTCAATTGGCCCCGACCTGACAACGTGGGGGAGTTGCGATCATTCCTGGGGTTCTGCGGATACTATCGCAGGTTTGTGGAGGGGTATTCCCGAAGGGCCAAAGCCCTCAACGGCCTCCTCAAAATATATCCGGAAGACACCGGCCGGAAGGCTACGCCTGCCCGACAACCCTTCAGGGACAAATGGACGACAGAGTGTGAACAAGCCTTCAAGGACCTAAAACAGAGTTTAACCTCGGCCCCCGTGTTGGCCTATGCAAACCCCGAACAACCATTTATATTACAATTGGATTCATTGCCTGAGTGGACTAAGGGCGGTGTTACATCAAAAATACCCAGAGGGACTACAGCCCGTAGCTTATATCAGCCGCAGCCTTACCGTCAGTGAACAAAACTATCCCGTGCACAAACTGGAGTTCTTAGCCCTCAAGTGGGCCATTGTCAACAAGCTTCGCGATTACTTGTACGGTGTGTCGTTCGAGGTGCGGACCGACAACAATCCACTTACCTATATTATGACCTCAGCCAAACTCGACGCGGCCGGCCATCGTTGGTTGGCTGCCCTGTTCAATTACAATTTCACCCTGAAATATAAGCCCGGCCCCTTGAACATTGGAGCTGACGCCCTGTCTAGGCGACCAGGGCTGGCCACTACCCCCGATGAAGACCAATGGGAAGAAATTCCGGGATCCAGAATAAGAGCGCTATGTTGTACCGCTGCCATAGTCAATGATCAAGTGACATTCTCCGAATTAAGGGTGGCTGACTCTCTAGGATGCGCATCCAACGCTATCCCGGAGGCTTATCGGGACCCCAGTGGCATGCACGTTACTCCCGACAAGATCATAGCCTGGAAAGATATGGTACGCTACCAAGAGCAAGACCCGGTCGCGGGGGCCATTCGCTATGCTATCCGGCAAAATCGCCCGGCCCTCCTCAGACAGGCTCCGGGGGATGTAGGAGGTATACTAATGCGGGAAGCCGACAAGTTCGAACTACGAGACAATCTACTGTACAGAGTGGTAGAGTATCATAACCACCCGAATAGGAGACAACTAGTACAGCCCAAATGACTACAGTACTTGGTACTGAGGGCTCTACACGATGAACATGGTCATTTGGGGGTTGACAAGACTTTCGGCCTAGTGAGAGATCGATTCTTCTGGCCCATAATGAGAGAAGCAGTAGAGCATCACTGTCGACGGTGTGTGCTGTGTATTCAGCGGAAGACATTGCCCACCCGGGCCGCCCCAATGGGCCACTTAAAAAGCACCGGGCCTATGGACTTAGTGTGTATGGACTTCCTATGCATTGAACCGGACAGCCGCGGCATAGGCAATGTGCTGGTCATCACGGATCATTACACCCGCTACGCCCAGGCCTTCCCGACCAAAGATCAAAAAGCCATCATGGTGGCTAAGGTGCTCTGGGAAAAGTACTTTATGCATTACGGGCTTCCGCAACGACTTCATTCCGATCAAGGAAGAGACTTTGAAAGCAAATTGATAAAAGAACTGCTGAAAATCTTGCACATCGCTAAGTCCCGAACTACCCCCTACCATCCCAAAGGGGATGCATTGCCGGAACGGTTCAACCGTACGTTACTGGACATGCTAGGCACATTAACGGGGGTCGAAAAGACTGAATGGAGTCGACACGTGGAAACACTAGTGCATGCCTACAATTGCACACGACATGACTCCACAGGATTCTCCCCGTACTTCCTCATGTTTGGGCGAGAAGCACGACTGCCGGTGGATATACGTTGAGAGTCTCCACCGATGGGGTGAATAATACTACTCATTTCCGATATGTACAGCGATTGCAAGAGAATCTGCAATGGGCCTACATACAAGCTGAGAAATCTACCGAAAAACTGAACGCCGTGAATAAACGGCGATACGATCATAAAGTTAAACACAGAGACATTAAACCAGGCGACGCAGTACTCCTCCGTAACCTGGGAGTGCCGGGAAAACATAAATTGGCTGACCGATGGAGGGAGGGAGTGTACGAGTTAGCCTTACAAATGCCCGGCCTTCCGGTCTACCGCATTAAGGACTCGGAGGGTCGGGTGAAGACATGGCACCGAAATCATTTGCTCCCTATTCCCCGAGTGGAGGAGGGGGATTTGGAGTGGCCTGCATCCTCGTTGGATGGGGAGGGGACATTGGGAGACGACACGCTAGGGAACTCAACCTTTCAGGAAGATCCACAAGAGGGAACCTCTCAAAGGGGCCCTCAACAGAGCGCACCTCCCGGCGGAGCTACGGGTAAAGGGCGCGGGGAGCATTCACCCCAGGGGGTGGCTCCGGAAAATTCGTCACTGGACCCACTGAGCCCGTGCTTTGTACCAAGTCAGGATAATTTAGAGACTGTAACCCCCTCAAGGGAAGGACTCGAGATTCAAGACCAAGATAGTCACTCTCCCAAGGGAGTGACCAAGCAACAGTTAAGGCAAAGCCAAAGGAACGGGCCACCTCCCATGAGGATGGCCTATGATCAGTTTGGGGCACCCCACTATGAGGCTCAGCAGTGGGCCCGCAGCCGCTTGAAATCAGTGATTGTGATGTTTAGCGAAATGTACAATCTGATTTAGAAGAGAGAAATGTCGTTGTTATGCAATTTTTCATTATATAAACGTTGTACGAGTTTAAAGGTATTGTCCAAGCGGGGACGTTGGAATCCACAGGGGGGAGGATGTAGCCATGACCCCGTTTTCTCCCCCAATTGTTGTGTGGGGTGGGATATGTCGCACCTAGGGAACGCTCCAATAACGGAGGTTCCGCGTTAAGGGAGCCGCCATGTTTAGGGTGGCGCCGGCGCAGACCTGGTCCGGCAGGAGATTGCGCATGCGCAGAGCAGGGTAACAAAGCCCGCAAAGGAGGAGAGCTCGGGGAGGAGGGGAGATAGGGGATTACGGGTCCCAGCAGCCCCCGTGGTCCCCCGTGACACGGCAGAACCAATCAGGTACGAGAATAGGGAGGAAAAGGAAGTGGTGGGGCGCACGAGGAGTCAGAGCTAGCTGTCGGAGGAAGGAGAAGGAGCTCCGGTGTAGGGAGGCAGGCTGCGCCTACCTAGGCCGCATGCCCCAGACCCAGTTAGGCGATGAGCCCCAGTAGAGTGCAGCTGAGCTAGGGACTGGCCATAGTCAGGTTCCGGATCCCCTTCTGTGATACGATCGCTACTGGGACAGTTCTAAAATCAGTGGGAGGCCTGGAACCAGGCCCCGCTACTAAGTCGCACCGTGTCTGGGTGGGATCGCCCCGGACACCTACGGGTGACGTCATCTACGCCCACGTCGATCCTTTGTGAAGATAGTTGCAGAACCGGGTACAGGAGTGCCCGGCAGGTAAACGTCAAGTGCACCAACGGTACCATTTTCACTCCGGGACACGGTGGCTGCGCAGTCACACACATACATCCACTGACTCACTTGGGGGTGGGGGAACATATTCCACGCGGGAACAGGACACGGGGTGGGATCACAGATGAAGGGAAAGGGAGAGTGAGCGTTCAGCCGGACGCTGGTAGTAGTGTCTCCTCTAGGGAGGGATACCTGTTAATTAAGCTGTTGGTTGCTACAAGTAAACGTATATTGGTTAAGGTATATCGCTGTGTGTGTGTTCATGTACATAAGTTCCTGCGAAGACCCACTTCCCCTAGGGCGGAAGCTGTCGCAGGTGGAGGCGCTGCACCAAGTCATAAGTATTGTGAGCACCCCAGGCTCTCCGTGGCAGAGGCGTAGGCCCTGTGAGCATACAGGTTATACAGCATATGGAAGTGGCCTGTGTTCGATAGGAACCAGGGCTACATATATATGTGTGTGTGTGTGTGTATGTATCTACTCGCCACACAAAAAAATCTACTCGCCACCTAGTACCAAACGTGTGCTGCTTGGGCCAATATTTACTCGCCCGGGGGTTAAATCCACTCGCCCGGGGCGAGCAAATGTATAGGTTTGTCGAACACTGCATATATATATATATATATATATATATATATATATATATATATATATATATATTATATATATATATATATATATATATATATATATAGCAACTGTAAATATTACTGTATGTTCATTTGCATGTCTTAGACAGGTCTGCAACCCTGTCTTTCCCCATTGTCACCCAGCATACAGCGCTTCCACTGCAGCAAGAGATTCTGGGAAATGACATGCAAATGAGCACTCAGTGCCACCTTTTTGTCTCAAGCTCGTATTACACAAGCCAATCCTCAAGCCAATGCATGCTGTTTTAAACACAGCTTTTAAACAGAGGCTGGGATGAGATGCAAAGCCATTAGACCTACTCACATACATGTTTCAACCTTGATGGGTATCATCAGTGTGAGGCTGGTCTTAATGGCTTGCAGGTTTGAGACTAGACTAGGTAATCACCACTGTCATTAAGGTTATGGTGGGTAAAAAAAGTGACAAAAACCCTCCACAGTAAAGCATAAAGCAACTGTAAATATTACTGTATGTTCATTTGCATGTCTTAGACAGGTCTGCAACCCTGTCTTTCCCCATTGTCACCCAGCATACAGCGCTTCCACTGCAGCAAGGGATTCTGGGAAATGACATGCAAATGAGCACTCAGTGCCACCTTTTGTCTCAAGCTCGTATTACACAAGCCAATCCTCAAGCCACTGCATGCTGTTTTAAACACAGCTTTTATATATATATATATATATATATATATATATATATATATATATATATATATATATATATATATAATTACACACACACACACACACACACACACACACATATATATATATATATATATATATATATATATATATATATATATATATTTGCATATATATATGCACACACATATATATATACATATACACAGATACATACATATATATATATATATATATATACATATATATATATATATATATATACATACACATATATATATGAACAACAAGAAAAGAAAGCGCCCGATCCTAGTGCAGCATGAAAAAATACAATTTAATAAAAATGAATAGAACCAACAAATGCAAACTCACAAACAAATGAAAAATAAAAGCATGTAATGAGTATATTCATTCACCAACCGCCCACGATATGCCTCTGCTTGCGCGCCAATCTCTCCGTCTGTGTAGTCCCAGCTCTTCCGAACCGACATCCAACAGGGGATACAGGAATGAGACCGCCACAGTGTGACCCGGAAGTCCTCCACACTATCAGTGTATTCCGGATATGAGGTCTGTTGCTCGTGACCCCGCAACGCAAGGGCTGATCAGAAAAGTCTCTCTAATGTCCCACAAGTGGTCCGTGGTGAATGGGCAGTGAAAATGAGTATAAAAATATACCAGCAGTGTAGCAGCAGCTAAAAAACGCTCTTCCCTACGTGTTTCTTCACTCTACGGTGATATATAATTACACACACACATATATATATATATATACATATACACACATATATATATATGTAGCCAGGTCACCTGTTTTCCCCTGCGACCCCCCCGGGCGCCTCCGTGGTCACGGACGCTGTCGGGTACTGCCAGCGGCAAGCGGCAGACCCGACGGCCATTCAGGAGGGTGGGGGCCGAGGAGGGAGCTCGCCGGAGTGCAGGAGATCTCCGGCGGCTCTTGCACAGGGCGCCGCCATGTTGCGCCGGTTCGCGCATGCGCAGAGAGTCCCCGGCGGCCCGAGATAGTCGCGCGAGAGGTAGGGAGAGATTGCGGCGGCCATTAGGGGTTAGTGTAAGCACAGGGAAGGCGCGCACGCGGCCCCAATGTTACAGTAAGGGCCTTGGGACTACAATTCCCAGGAGGCATAGGGAGACAGGCACCAGGTGCCTGAGAGGAGCCAATAGGGCTGCAGGACTGCCAGGAGAGCAAGTGGATACATTTGGCGGGCTTGCAGCTACGTTGTCAGTCAGAGGAAGGAGCAGTCAAGGGAAGGAGGTAGGGTACAGGAGCGAGGGACTCCCTGTACTAGGCCAGCACCCCCTTGGCCCAAGATGGCCCTGAGTCCCCCAGTAGTGTGAGTGTTGCCAGGGATAGCCCTCAGGATAGGGAACCTGTCACTTACTTTAGTTGGCACTGGGGAACAGAAGGGGAGATAGGGACAGCTGGGGGGTTTCATAGCGGTAACCAATCCGGGGAGCCATAGCCCAGGGTCCTGTTGTGAATTAGTGGCACGAGACAGCTGGGGGGTTCATAGCGGTAACCAATCCGGGGAGCCATAGCCCAGGGTCCGTGTTGCGAGTGGCGAGGCCACTGGGGGGGTTTCATAGCGGTAACCAATCCGGGGAGCCATAGCCCAGGGCGGCGTTGCGCGTAGTACGAGGCAACTGGGGGGGGTTCATAGCGGTAACCAGTCCGGGGATCCATGGCCCAGGGCCCGTATTATGAGTAGGGTGGGTACAAGACCTATCTATATAGGATAGGCAACCCCGAAGGCCCTAGGAGAGTGACCCTTAAGCCACTTAAGGATGCTGTGCTATAGGGACGGCCTGTAGTGCAGGGTGTGTCACGTTGCTGTATCGTTAGAAAGGGACTCAGCGGATGCTGCGGTTCCAGTGAAGGAGTTCGGACCCACGTTGGGGTCACAGAGAATATCGCCAGGATAGGATCAGACGGATTCATCACGCGTCTGACCCTTTGTGAAGCGTTGCTGACCCGAGCACCGGAGTGCTCGGCAGGTATCTACAGTTCTAAGTGCACCACCGGGCCCTTAGCTTAATAGTGACTGCGCAGTCACCCATTGATTCTCTGCAAGAGTGCGGGACATTGGGTGGGGTTCTTTGGACACTGGGTGGGATCACCTAGTGTTGGGGAATCGTCCTGCGAGACGTCACGGTTAGTGTCTCCTCCTGAGAGGGACACAGGTTATATTATGAAGGTGATGTGTCGTATTACATGTTAGTAAAGTCCTTAGTTATTATACCCCATTGTGTATGTGATCATTGAGTTTGTCCTGCGAGGATCCACTCCCTCTCTGGTGGGAGCCATCGCAGGTGGAGGCGCTGCACCTATTGAGTAAGTGGTTACCCCTAGTATAATTGCCCCAGGTTCCCCGTGGCGGAAGCTCAGCCCTCCTGCGATCCAACAGGTAATGCACCACACCGGTAACACTGCATGTTCTACTCACCCACACTATATATGCGATTGGGTGGGGTGGAATACCCGTTACATTTGGAGGCGCTGCTGAGATAGACCTGGGGTGCCCTGTTTGCAATTTTTCAAATTGTCCCATTCATATTTTTCATCATGGCGGTGCCGTCACCGCAAGACGTCGATGACTGGGCCTTAGCGCGGCAATTATCCCCAAGGCGCGTGTTTGTAGTGGCCGGAGTATCCCATGATACGCAATTGTCCACTATGCGCGCCCAAGTAAGAACTTGCCCGGAATTGGCCACTGCCCGGGTGAAAGACTTAAGGCTGGATGCTGACGGCCGGGGGATTACCTATCTCCTGTGCACCACGCATGACATATGCCTAGAGACTGTTCCCCATGTATTAACACTCCCCGAGTCTTCCGCAGGGGACTGTCTCATGATCTATGCAAAAAAGCTGCAGTGTAGTTGACAGGACTGTAGTTAAAATGGAGGCTCCTGCAGCAGGGGAGGCTAACAGTGAGTCCCACCTAAAATGGCGGCTCCCGCCAACTCAAGATGACACACGTGCTTCTGACTGCCAGGCTGCTCAGAAAAAGGTTACAGAAAACCATCCGGGACTGGCGGGAAAACCAGAGCCCCGCCCCCGTAATGTGAGTGACTCAGTGCAGAGCCAGAGCCATCCAGTGATAGAGCACACCCCTCCTTTAAATTCCACCAGGGGGAGTGAGCACAGTGAACAGCCATTAGACCCTTCTATTCACCAGGAGGAAGAGGAGGAGGAAGGCATTGGTGTGGACATGGAATATTTTCTTTCTGAGCAGGAAACCGAGATAGACTGTCAGGACATACACCCCAATATGTATGTGGCCTGGCGTGCGCCAGGAGTAGATTCTCTTCTCTTCATATGCTCCCGCCTGCAAGAAGCCCACGCTCAGGGAGCCAAAGTGTCTCGGTTATCCCTCGACTACAGGACCATCGAGGTGGAAGGAGAAATGGGCATACAGTGTTTTAGCCCCACTTGTAACTGTTCTAGAGAGACATTGACATGGTGGTCCTACTGTGAGTGTTGCGGTGTGCGGTTATTGAAGTCTATTGTTCCCCAGCATGCCGAACCAGCAGAGGAGACAGAGGAATCACAGCATACAGAGCCTGCTGTGGGCCCGTGTGCCCTACCACGGCCAGTCCGGCCTACAGAGGTACCATTGGTCCCAGGCTTGGGATCAGTACCTGTTGACGACGACCAGGGTGAGTTGACTGCCCCAGGGGTGTTGGGTGTGAGCCTCCAGGTGACCGCGGAGCACGATAGCTTCTTAAGTCTGGACACCTGGGCGAATGGTTCCACTCGACATCGCGTCCTGGCGGAGGTGTCCCCCCTGGAAGATAGCTGTCCTGCAGTGCGAGTGGACCAGTACCCACTGCCTATCGTTCCAGAAGAAGAGAAATCCATCGCAAGCCAGCAGAGTGGTAAGGAACCCCCTTGCTCCCCACAGGCTCCGATGGAGGTGGCCGTGCAACAGGCCAGAGTTACGGTTCCTGATCTGAGTGAGAACCCGTGCGCTCCAACCCAAATGGTCCCAGGACTGGGATCCAATGCTCCCGAGTTTAAGGACAGCAAGTGGACTGCCCCAGAAGTACAGGGGGCAGGTACCGAGACAGCCGAGGTGGGAACTGACAGCGTCCCCGAGGACCTGTTGGCCACCGAGAATCACCGCAGGGGTAAGGTGTCTACTCTTTATCCCCTGCCAGGGGAAGCAGAGACTTTGAGTAAAGAGACAGTGTCCAGTTCTCGCTTCTCCGTGGAAGCTGAGCACGTATGTAGGGACAAGGACTATGTGGCAAAGGAGCTGGTAGAAGTTGCCTCCTTTGCGCCCAAGAAGAAGCGGCCCATTCGTCACGTAGTGGACCGAGGGAAAGGTCCTGGCCGCCTGGCCTGCTGCTTCCAGGCCATGGATGATCAAGTAAAGGTTGGTGTGAAGGACACTGCGCTATTCCTTCCACCAGGGGGAGGAAGTAGCACTGAACCAGTGACTGTCACCCCAGAGTGTGCTCTTCAAGAGAATTTTCTGGGAGAGGCTCACGGACGCAAAAGTGAGGTACCCCCACCTGATCAGTTAGGGGCACCCCACATATGGTCTCAGCAAGCAGCTGATACTCAGCTGGCCTCGGGTAATAGTGGGTGTGATATGCCATGTAATTTTGCATTGTGTGAAAATGTGCCATGTTTTGAGGATGTTGCAGTCGATCTGTTAAGTGTACGGGGTATGCCATGCCATTTTTCAGTGTGTAAAATTGTACCATGTTATGTCGTTCCCCAAGCGAGGGCGTTGGGTATTTCACCAGGGGGAGAGTGTAGCCAGGTCACCTGTTTTCCCCTGCGACCCCCCCGGGCGCCTCCGTGGTCACGGACGCTGTCGGGTACTGCCAGCGGCAAGCGGCAGACCCGACGGCCATTCAGGAGGGTGGGGGCCGAGGAGGGAGCTCGCCGGAGTGCAGGAGATCTCCGGCGGCTCTTGCACAGGGCGCCGCCATGTTGCGCCGGTTCGCGCATGCGCAGAGAGTCCCCGGCGGCCCGAGATAGTCGCGCGAGAGGTAGGGAGAGATTGCGGCGGCCATTAGGGGTTAGTGTAAGCACAGGGAAGGCGCGCACGCGGCCCCAATGTTACAGTAAGGGCCTTGGGACTACAATTCCCAGGAGGCATAGGGAGACAGGCACCAGGTGCCTGAGAGGAGCCAATAGGGCTGCAGGACTGCCAGGAGAGCAAGTGGATACATTTGGCGGGCTTGCAGCTACGTTGTCAGTCAGAGGAAGGAGCAGTCAAGGGAAGGAGGTAGGGTACAGGAGCGAGGGACTCCCTGTACTAGGCCAGCACCCCCTTGGCCCAAGATGGCCCTGAGTCCCCCAGTAGTGTGAGTGTTGCCAGGGATAGCCCTCAGGATAGGGAACCTGTCACTTACTTTAGTTGGCACTGGGGAACAGAAGGGGAGATAGGGACAGCTGGGGGGTTTCATAGCGGTAACCAATCCGGGGAGCCATAGCCCAGGGTCCTGTTGTGAATTAGTGGCACGAGACAGCTGGG